>NC_138864.1:41670078-42417630 GCF_965194805.1 Balaenoptera borealis | reverse complement strand
CGTTGATTTCATGGCTGAGTGATATTCCGTTCTACATAAGGACCGCAACTTCTTTATCCTTTTTTCTCTTTCCTGGGATATTTAAGGTGTAACGAAGTGGAGGTTCTTGTCAACAGAGCAGCCCTAAACTTTGGGGTGCCTGTGTCTTGCTGATTTTTAGTTTTCCCAATTTATACGCCCATGAGTGGAAGTGCCCTATGCTCTCTAAGCTGAGTTTTTTCGATGTTTCAGGACACACCGTACACTTCTCCAGAGTGGCTGTTGGCAATTTACATCCCGCCCATCAGCGTAGCAAGGCTCCCGTTTCTCCATGGCCTGTCCTGCATTTCTGGTGTTGACACTTTATTCAGCATGGCCCTTTTGACCAATGGGAAGCGAGACTTCTTTGTAGCGCTGATTTGCCTTTCCAGGTTGCTTGGTTGGCCAAAAAGGGCGTATGCGTTTTTTCCTGAATATATTCAGGAAAAAACGCATACGCCCTTTTTGGCCAAGGGCATCATTGTCGAGGTTTTGCCGCTTTTCCCGTGCTTTAAAGGCGATTCGAATCTACCTCCTGAAATCTGTTTCCTGCAATTCTGCCTTGCTTTCAAATCCTCTTCGTTGTCTTCCGTCAATATATTTGTGGACGAGAGTTATCATTTATAACTCTGCAGGTTTGTGAATTGCAGTGCCCCTGAGCTCCATTTTTCAACTCGCTTTCTTGGGAGCTGGCCGCAAAAGCGCAGGATTGCTTCAGGCCCTAATCGGGTCTCGGGCGGCAGGCTGAGCCTGTGGTTAATTCTTCTTCCTGATGGGAAAATAGAGTGACCTGTGCCTGTCCCAACACCTAGAGCTAGTGTCTCATTGGTTCCCCCTCTTCCCGTTCATCCTCAGGACAAATTGCAACCTGTACGGAACAGGAGGTTAAAGGTGCTGATTCTCCAAGGAGGGAGATTGCTGGTAAAGCGGCTGGAATGGCGTACCCGAGCACAAGGAGTTGAGAAATGAGGTGCATTTTAGAAACCTTTCCCGATCACACGGTGCACCATCTTCTGGGTTTCTCATGCATGTTTTCGATGTAGGAAGATGCCCTTGAACCTGGAGATTTGGGACCCATGGGATGGGAACCATGCAGTGTTACTTTAAAGGGTCTGCATTTGCTCACCCAACCTCACCAAACCTCTCAGCCCCAAGAGTGTCCACACTTATGTCTCAATCAGCTGTGGGTCTAGATATGGTCAATCCAGGTGGCATCACAGTTTCTGAACGAATTTAGTAAGAATTTCTCTCTGTTTCACTGTCTTTGTCTCACAGGTTTTTAAAAGTGATTGATTTTTATAAAGGGGTTTAGCTGCTTTTCACTGCTGTGTTTATGCCGCTTTACACCCACTTGACTCACTTACAGAGAGATATCAATACATAGGTTGTAAGATTCTTACTAGTCAGATATATTCTTGGGCGGTGAATAGGGGGTGTTGAGTCCAGTTCACTGAGCAAGGAGTACGTCGTGTCTATTACATATTGGGTTTATGGAACGGTATCTGAGCTAATTTGAAACCCTTGTTTTATGCATCACCCCACCTCACCTTTCCCGTTAAGCAGCCATAGTGTGTTTTCGAAACGTGTGACTCTGTTCTGTTTTGTAATTCAGTTCAAGGGTCGCGGTTTTTACATTCCCTCTATAAGTGATATCTTATGATAAGTGTCTTTTTCTGTGTGACTTATTTCACTTAGAATCGTCGTACCTAAATCCACTCATCATGCTGCTACTAGCCTTATGACGTTGATTTCATGGCTGAGTGATATTCCGTTCTACATAAGGACCGCAACTTCTTTATCCATTTTTCTCTTTCCTGGGATATTTAAGGTGTAACGAAGTGGAGGTTCTTGTCAACAGAGCAGCCCTAAACTTTGGGGTGCCTGTGTCTTGCTGATTTTTAGTTTTCCCAATTTATACGCCCATGAGTGGAAGTGCCCTATGCTCTCTAAGCTGAGTTTTTTCGATGTTTCAGGACACACCTTACACTTCTCCAGAGTGGCTGTTGGCAATTTACGTCCCGCCCATCAGCGTAGCAAGGCTCCCGTTTCTCCATGGCCTGTCCTGCATTTCTGGTGTTGACACTTTATTCAGCATGGCCCTTTTGACCAATGGGAAGCGAGACTTCTTTGTAGCGCTGATTGGCCTTTCCAGGTTGCTTGGTTGGCCAAAAAGGGCGTATGCGTTTTTTCCTGAATATATTCAGGAAAAAACGCATACGCCCTTTTTGGCCAAGGGCATCATTGTCGAGGTTTTGCCGCTTTTCCCGTGCTTTAAAGGCGATTCGAATCTACCTCCTGAAATCTGTTTCCTGCAATTCTGCCTTGCTTTCAAATCCTCTTCGTTGTCTTCCGTCAATATATTTGTGGACGAGAGTTATCATTTATAACTCTGCAGGTTTGTGAATTGCAGTGCCCCTGAGCTCCATTTTTCAACTCGCTTTCTTGGGAGCTGGCCGCAAAAGCGCAGGATTGCTTAAGGCCCTATTCGGGTCTCGGGCGGCAGGCTGAGCCTGTGGTTAATTCTTCTTCCTGATGGGAAAATAGAGTGACCTGTGCCTGTCCCAACACCTAGAGCTAGTGTCTCATTGGTTCCCCCTCTTCCCGTTCATCCTCAGGACAAATTGCAACCTGTACGGAACAGGAGGTTAAAGGTGCTGATTCTCCAAGGAGGGAGATTGCTGGTAAAGCGGCTGGAATGGCGTACCCGAGCACAAGGAGATGAGAAATGAGGTGCATTTTAGAAACCTTTCCCGATCACACGGTGCACCATCTTCTGGGTTTCTCATGCATGTTTTCGAAGTAGGAAGATGCCCTTGAACCTGGAGATTTGGGACCCATGGGATGGGAACCATGCAGTGTTACTTTAAAGGGTCTGCATTTGCTCACCCAACCTCACCAAACCTCTCAGCCCCAAGAGTGTCCACACTTATGTCTCAATCAGCTGTGGGTCTAGATATGGTCAATCCAGGTGGCATCACAGTTTTGAACGAATTTAGTAAGAATTTCTCTCTGTTTCACTGTCTTTGTCTCACAGGTTTTTAAAAGTGATTGATTTTTATAAAGGGGTTTAGCTGCTTTTCACTGCTGTGTTTATGCCGCTTTACACCCACTTGACTCACTTACAGAGAGATATCAATACATAGGTTTTAAGATTCTTACTAGTCACATATATTCTTGGGCGGTGAATAGGGGGTGTTGAGTCCAGTTCACTGAGCAAGGAGTACGTCGTGTCTATTACATATTGGGTTTATGGAACGGTATCTGAGCTAATTTGAAACCCTTGTTTTATGCATCACCCCACCTCACCTTTCCCGTTAAGCAGCCATAGTGTGTTTTCGAAACGTGTGACTCTGTTCTGTTTTGTAATTCAGTTCAAGGGTCGCGGTTTTTACATTCCCTCTATAAGTGATATCTTATGATAAGTGTCTTTTTCTGTGTGACTTATTTCACTTAGAATCGTCGTACCTAAATCCACTCATCATGCTGCTACTAGCCTTATGACGTTGATTTCATGGCTGAGTGATATTCCGTTGTACATAAGGACCGCAACTTCTTTATCCATTTTTCTCTTTCCTGGGATATTTAAGGTGTAACGAAGTGGAGGTTCTTGTCAACAGAGCAGCCCTAAACTTTGGGGTGCCTGTGTCTTGCTGATTTTTAGTTTTCCCAATTTATACGCCCATGAGTGGAAGTGCCCTATGCTCTCTAAGCTGAGTTTTTTCGATGTTTCAGGACACACCGTACACTTCTCCAGAGTGGCTGTTGGCAATTTACGTCCCGCCCATCAGCGTAGCAAGGCTCCCGTTTCTCCATGGCCTGTCCTGCATTTCTGGTGTTGACACTTTATTCAGCATGGCCCTTTTGACCAATGGGAAGCGAGACTTCTTTGTAGCGCTGATTGGCCTTTCCAGGCTGCTTGGTTGGCCAAAAAGGGCGTATGCGTTTTTTCCTGAATATATTCAGGAAAAAACGCATACGCCCTTTTTGGCCAAGGGCATCATTGTCGAGGTTTTGCCGCTTTTCCCGTGCTTTAAAGGCGATTCGAATCTACCTCCTGAAATCTGTTTCCTGCAATTCTGCCTTGCTTTCAAATCCTCTTCGTTGTCTTCCGTCAATATATTTGTGGACGAGAGTTATCATTTATAACTCTGCAGGTTTGTGAATTGCAGTGCCCCTGAGCTCCATTTTTCAACTCGCTTTCTTGGGAGCTGGCCGCAAAAGCGCAGGATTGCTTCAGGCCCTATTCGGGTCTCGGGCGGCAGGCTGAGCCTGTGGTTAATTCTTCTTCCTGATGGGAAAATAGAGTGACCTGTGCCTGTCCCAACACCTAGAGCTAGTGTCTCATTGGTTCCCCCTCTTCCCGTTCATCCTCAGGACAAATTGCAACCTGTACGGAACAGGAGGTTAAAGGTGCTGATTCTCCAAGGAGGGAGATTGCTGGTAAAGCGGCTGGAATGGCGTACCCGAGCACAAGGAGTTGAGAAATGAGGTGCATTTTAGAAACCTTTCCCGATCACACGGTGCACCATCTTCTGGGTTTCTCATGCATGTTTTCGATGTAGGAAGATGCCCTTGAACCTGGAGATTTGGGACCCATGGGATGGGAACCATGCAGTGTTACTTTAAAGGGTCTGCATTTGCTCACCCAACCTCACCAAACCTCTCAGCCCCAAGAGTGTCCACACTTATGTCTCAATCAGCTGTGGGTCTAGATATGGTCAATCCAGGTGGCATCACAGTTTCTGAACGAATTTAGTAAGAATTTCTCTCTGTTTCACTGTCTTTGTCTCACAGGTTTTTAAAAGTGATTGATTTTTATAAAGGGGTTTAGCTGCTTTTCACTGCTGTGTTTATGCCGCTTTACACCCACTTGACTCACTTACAGAGAGATATCAATACATAGGTTGTAAGATTCTTACTAGTCAGATATATTCTTGGGCGGTGAATAGGGGGTGTTGAGTCCAGTTCACTGAGCAAGGAGTACGTCGTGTCTATTACATATTGGGTTTATGGAACGGTATCTGAGCTAATTTGAAACCCTTGTTTTATGCATCACCCCACCTCACCTTTCCCGTTAAGCAGCCATAGTGTGTTTTCGAAACGTGTGACTCTGTTCTGTTTTGTAATTCAGTTCAAGGGTCGCGGTTTTTACATTCCCTCTATAAGTGATATCTTATGATAAGTGTCTTTTTCTGTGTGACTTATTTCACTTAGAATCGTCGTACCTAAATCCACTCATCATGCTGCTACTAGCCTTATGACGTTGATTTCATGGCTGAGGGATATTCCGTTCTACATAAGGACCGCAACTTCTTTATCCATTTTTCTCTTTCCTGGGATATTTAAGGTGTAACGAAGTGGAGGTTCTTGTCAACAGAGCAGCCCTAAACTTTGGGGTGCCTGTGTCTTGCTGATTTTTAGTTTTCCCAATTTATACGCCCATGAGTGGAAGTGCCCTATGCTCTCTAAGCTGAGTTTTTTCGATGTTTCAGGACACACCGTACACTTCTCCAGAGTGGCTGTTGGCAATTTACGTCCCGCCCATCAGCGTAGCAAGGCTCCCGTTTCTCCATGGCCTGTCCTGCATTTCTGGTGTTGACACTTTATTCAGCATGGCCCTTTTGACCAATGGGAAGCGAGACTTCTTTGTAGCGCTGATTGGCCTTTCCAGGTTGCTTGGTTGGCCAAAAAGGGCGTATGCGTTTTTTCCTGAATATATTCAGGAAAAAACGCATACGCCCTTTTTGGCCAAGGGCATCATTGTCGAGGTTTTGTCGCTTTTCCCGTGCTTTAAAGGCGATTCGAATCTACCTCCTGAAATCTGTTTCCTGCAATTCTGCCTTGCTTTCAAATCCTCTTCGTTGTCTTCCGTCAATATATTTGTGGACGAGAGTTATCATTTATAACTCTGCAGGTTTGTGAATTGCAGTGCCCCTGAGCTCCATTTTTCAACTCGCTTTCTTGGGAGCTGGCCGCAAAAGCGCAGGATTGCTTCAGGCCCTATTCGGGTCTCGGGCGGCAGGCTGAGCCTGTGGTTAATTCTTCTTCCTGATGGGAAAATAGAGTGACCTGTGCCTGTCCCAACACCTAGAGCTAGTGTCTCATTGGTTCCCCCTCTTCCCGTTCATCCTCAGGACAAATTGCAACCTGTACGGAACAGGAGGTTAAAGGTGCTGATTCTCCAAGGAGGGAGATTGCTGGTAAAGCGGCTGGAATGGCGTACCCGAGCACAAGGAGATGAGAAATGAGGTGCATTTTAGAAACCTTTCCCGATCACACGGTGCACCATCTTCTGGGTTTCTCATGCATGTTTTCGATGTAGGAAGATGCCCTTGAACCTGGAGATTTGGGACCCATGGGATGGGAACCATGCAGTGTTACTTTAAAGGGTCTGCATTTGCTCACCCAACCTCACCAAACTTCTCAGCCCCAAGAGTGTCCACCCTTATGTCTCAATCAGCTGTGGGTCTAGATATGGTCAATCCAGGTGGCATCACAGCCCCTGAACGAATTTAGTAATAATTTCTCTCTCTTTCACTGTCTTTGTTTCACGGGTTTTTAAAAGTAATTGTTTTTTATAAAGTGGTTTAGCTGCTTTTCACTGCTGTGTTTATGCCGCTTTACACCCACTTGACTCACTTACAGAGAGATATCAATACATAGGTTTTAAGATTCTTACTAGTCACATATATTCTTGGGCGGTGAATAGGGGGTGTTGAGTCCAGTTCACTGAGCAAGGAGTACGTCGTGTCTATTACATATTGGGTTTATGGAACGGTCTCTGAGCTAATTTGAAACCCTTCTTTTACGCATCACCCCACCTCACCTTTCCCGTTAAGCAGCCATAGTGTGTTTTCTAAACGTGTGACTCTGTTCTGTTTTGTAATTCATTTTAAGGGTACCGGTTTTTACATTCCCTCTATAAGTGATATCTTATGATAAGTGTCTTTTTCTGTGTGACTTATTTCACTTAGAATCGTCGTACCTAAATCCACTCATCATGCTGCTACTAGCCTTATGACGTTGATTTCATGGCTGAGTGATATTCCATTGTACATAAGGACCACAACTTCTTTATCCATTTTTCTCTTTCCTGGGATATTTAAGGTGTAACGAAGTGGAGGTTCTTGTCAACAGAGCAGCCCTAAACTTTGGGGTGCCTGTGTCTTGCTGATTTTTAGTTTTCCCAATTTATACGCCCATGAGTGGAAGTGCCCTATGCTCTCTAAGCTGAGTTTTTTAGATGTTTCAGGACACACCGTACACTTCTCCAAAGTGGCTGTTGGCAATTTACATCCCGCCCATCAGCGTAGCAAGGCTCCCGTTTCTCCATGGCCTGTCCTGCATTTCTGGTTTTGAAACTTTATTCAGCATGGCCCTTTTGACCGATGGGAAGCGAGACTTCTTTGTAGCGCTGATTTGCCTTTCCTGGTTGCTTGGTTGGCCAAAAAGGGCGTATGCGTTTTTTCCTGAATATATTCAGAAAAAAACGCATAGGCCCTTTTTGGCCAAGGGCATCATTGTCGAGGTTTTGCCGCTTTTCCCGTGCCTTAAAGGCGATTTGAATCTACCTCCTGCAATGTGTTTCCTGCAATTCTGCCTTGCTTTCAAATCCTCTTCGTGGCCTTCCCTCAATATATTTGGGGACGAGAGTTATCATTTATAACTCTGCAGGTTTGTTAATTGAGGTGACCCTGAGCTCCATTTTTCAACTCGCTTTCTTGGGAGCTGGCCGCAAAAGCACAGGATTGCTTCAGGCTCTATTCTGGTCCCGAGCGGCAGGCTGAGCCTGTGGTTAATTCTTCTTCCTGATGGGAAAATAGAGTGACCTGTGCCTGTCCCAACACCTAGAGCTAGTGTCTCATTGGTTCCCCCTCTTCCCGTTCTTCCTCAGGACAAATTGCAACCGGTACGGAACAGGAAGTTAAAGGTGCTGATGCTCCAAGGAGGGAGATTGCTAGTAAAGAGGCTGGAATGGAGAACCCGAGCACAAGGAGATGAGAAATGAGGTGCGTTTTAGAAACCTTTACCGATCACACGGTGCACCAGCTTCTGGGTTTCTCATGCATGTTTTCGAAGTGGGAAGATGCCCTTGAACCTGGAGATTTGGGACCCATGGGATGGGAACCACGCAGTATTACTTTAAAGGGTCTACGTTTGCTCACCCAACCTCACCAAAACTCTCAGCCCCAAGAGTGTCCACCCTTATGTCTCAATCAGCTGTGGGTCTATACATGGTCAATCCAGGTGGCATCACAGCCCCTGAACGAATTTAGTAAGAATTTCTCTCTCTTTCACTGTCTTTGTTTCACGGGGTTTTAAAAGTGATTGATTTTTATAAAGGGGTTTAGTTGCTTTTTACTGCTGTGTTTATGCCACTTTACACCCACTTGACTCACTTTCAGAGAGATATCAATACATAGGTTTGAAGATTCTTACTAGTCAGATATATTCTTGGGCGGTGAATAGGGGGTGTTGAGTCCAGTTCACTGAGCAAGGAATAGGTCGTGTCTATTACATATTGGGTTTATGGAACGGTATCTGAACTAATTTGAAACCCTTGTTTTATGCATCACCCCACCTCACCTTACCCGTTAAGCAGCCATAGTGTGTTTTCTAAACGTGTGCCTCTGTTCTGTTTTGTACTTCAGTTCAAGGGTAGCGGTTTTTACATTCCCTCTATAAGTGATATCTTATGATAAGTGTCTTTTTCTGTGTGACTTATTTCACTTAGAATCGTCGTACCTAAATCCACTCATCATGCTGCTACTAGCCTTATGACGTTGATTTCATGGCTGAGTGATATTCCGTTGTACATAAGGACCACAACTTCTTTATCCAGTTTTCTCTTTCCTGGGATATTTAAGGTGTAACGAAGTGGAGGTTCTTGTCAACAGAGCAGCCCTAAACTTTGGGGTGCCTGTGTCTTGCTGATTTTTAGTTTTCCCAATTTATACGCCCATGAGTGGAAGTACCCTATGCTCTCTAAGCTGAGTTTTTTCGATGTTTCAGGACACAGCGTACACTTCTCCAGAGTGGCTGTTGGCAATTTACGTCCCGCCCATCAGCGTAGCAAGGCTCCCGTTTCTCCATGGCCTGTCCTGCATTTCTGGTTTTGACAATTTATTCAGCATGGCCCTTTTGACCGATGGGAAGCGAGACTTCTTTGTAGCGCTGATTTGCCTTTCCAGGTTGCTTGGTTGGCCAAAAAGGGCGTATGCGTTTTTTCCTGAATATATTCAGGAAAAAACGCATACGCCCTTTTTGGCCAAGGGCATCATTGTCGAGGTTTTGCCGCTTTTCCCGTGCTTTAAAGGCGATTCGAATCTACCTCCTGAAATCTGTTTCCTGCAATTCTGCCTTGCTTTCAAATCCTCTTCGTTGTCTTCCGTCAATATATTTGTGGACGAGAGTTATCATTTATAACTCTGCAGGTTTGTGAATTGCAGTGCCCCTGAGCTCCATTTTTCAACTCGCTTTCTTGGGAGCTGGCCGCAAAAGCGCAGGATTGCTTCAGGCCCTATTCGGGTCTCAGGCGGCAGGCTAAGCCTGTGGTTAATTCTTCTTCCTGATGGGAAAATAGAGTGACCTGTGCCTGTCCCAACACCTAGAGCTAGTGTCTCATTGGTTCCCCCTCTTCCCGTTCATCCTCAGGACAAATTGCAACCTGTACGGAACAGGAGGTTAAAGGTGCTGATTCTCCAAGGAGGGAGATTGCTGGTAAAGCGGCTGGAATGGCGTACCCGAGCACAAGGAGATGAGAAATGAGGTGCATTTTAGAAACCTTTCCCGATCACACGGTGCACCATCTTCTGGGTTTCTCATGCATGTTTTCGATGTAGGAAGATGCCCTTGAACCTGGAGATTTGGGACCCATGGGATGGGAACCATGCAGTGTTACTTTAAAGGGTCTGCATTTGCTCACCCAACCTCACCAAACCTCTCAGCCCCAAGAGTGTCCACACTTATGTCTCAATCAGCTGTGGGTCTAGATATGGTCAATCCAGGTGGCATCACAGTTCCTGAACGAATTTAGTAAGAATTTCTCTCTCTTTCACTGTCTTTGTCTCACAGGTTTTTAAAAGTGATTGATTTTTATAAAGGGGTTTAGCTGCTTTTCACTGCTGTGTTTATGCCGCTTTACACCCACTTGACTCACTTACAGAGAGATATCAATACATAGGTTGTAAGATTCTTACTAGTCAGATATATTCTTGGGCAGTGAATAGGGGGTGTTGAGTCCAGTTCACTGAGCAAGGAGTACGTCGTGTCTATTACATATTGGGTTTATGGAACGGTATCTGAGCTAATTTGAAACCCTTGTTTTATGCATCACCCCACCTCACCTTTCCCGTTAAGCAGCCATAGTGTGTTTTCGAAACGTGTGACTCTGTTCTGTTTTGTAATTCAGTTCAAGGGTCGCGGTTTTTACATTCCCTCTATAAGTGATATCTTATGATAAGTGTCTTTTTCTGTGTGACTTATTTCACTTAGAATCGTCGTACCTAAATCCACTCATCATGCTGCTACTAGCCTTATGACGTTGATTTCATGGCTGAGTGATATTCCGTTCTACATAAGGACCGCAACTTCTTTATCCATTTTTCTCTTTCCTGGGATATTTAAGGTGTAACGAAGTGGAGGTTCTTGTCAACAGAGCAGCCCTAAACTTTGGGGTGCCTGTGTCTTGCTGATTTTTAGTTTTCCCAATTTATACGCCCATGAGTGGAAGTGCCCTATGCTCTCTAAGCTGAGTTTTTTCGATGTTTCAGGACACACCGTACACTTCTCCAGAGTGGCTGTTGGCAATTTACGTCCCGCCCATCAGCGTAGCAAGGCTCCCGTTTCTCCATGGCCTGTCCTGCATTTCTGGTGTTGACACTTTATTCAGCATGGCCCTTTTGACCAATGGGAAGCGAGACTTCTTTGTAGCGCTGATTGGCCTTTCCAGGTTGCTTGGTTGGCCAAAAAGGGCGTATGCGTTTTTTCCTGAATATATTCAGGAAAAAACGCATACGCCCTTTTTGGCCAAGGGCATCATTGTCGAGGTTTTGTCGCTTTTCCCGTGCTTTAAAGGCGATTCGAATCTACCTCCTGAAATCTGTTTCCTGCAATTCTGCCTTGCTTTCAAATCCTCTTCGTTGTCTTCCGTCAATATATTTGTGGACGAGAGTTATCATTTATAACTCTGCAGGTTTGTGAATTGCAGTGCCCCTGAGCTCCATTTTTCAACTCGCTTTCTTGGGAGCTGACCGCAAAAGCGCAGGATTGCTTCAGGCCCTATTCGGGTCTCGGGCGGCAGGCTGAGCCTGTGGTTAATTCTTCTTCCTGATGGGAAAATAGAGTGACCTGTGCCTGTCCCAACACCTAGAGCTAGTGTCTCATTGGTTCCCCCTCTTCCCGTTCATCCTCAGGACAAATTGCAACCTGTACGGAACAGGAGGTTAAAGGTGCTGATTCTCCAAGGAGGGAGATTGCTGGTAAAGCGGCTGGAATGGCGTACCCGAGCACAAGGAGATGAGAAATGAGGTGCATTTTAGAAACCTTTCCCGATCACACGGTGCACCATCTTCTGGGTTTCTCATGCATGTTTTCGATGTAGGAAGATGCCCTTGAACCTGGAGATTTGGGACCCATGGGATGGGAACCATGCAGTGTTACTTTAAAGGGTCTGCATTTGCTCACCCAACCTCACCAAACTTCTCAGCCCCAAGAGTGTCCACCCTTATGTCTCAATCAGCTGTGGGTCTAGATATGGTCAATCCAGGTGGCATCACAGCCCCTGAACGAATTTAGTAATAATTTCTCTCTCTTTCACTGTCTTTGTTTCACGGGTTTTTAAAAGTAATTGTTTTTTATAAAGTGGTTTAGCTGCTTTTCACTGCTGTGTTTATGCCGCTTTACACCCACTTGACTCACTTACAGAGAGATATCAATACATAGGTTTTAAGATTCTTACTAGTCACATATATTCTTGGGCGGTGAATAGGGGGTGTTGAGTCCAGTTCACTGAGCAAGGAGTAGGTCGTGTCTATTACATATTGGGTTTATGGAACGGTCTCTGAGCTAATTTGAAACCCTTCTTTTACGCATCACCCCACCTCACCTTTCCCGTTAAGCAGCCATAGTGTGTTTTGTAAACGTGTGACTCTGTTCTGTTTTGTAATTCATTTTAAGGGTACCGGTTTTTACATTCCCTCTATAAGTGATATCTTATGATAAGTGTCTTTTTCTGTGTGACTTATTTCACTTAGAATCGTCGTACCTAAATCCACTCATCATGCTGCTACTAGCCTTATGACGTTGATTTCATGGCTGAGTGATATTCCATTGTACATAAGGACCACAACTTCTTTATCCATTTTTCTCTTTCCTGGGATATTTAAGGTGTAACGAAGTGGAGGTTCTTGTCAACAGAGCAGCCCTAAACTTTGGGGTGCCTGTGTCTTGCTGATTTTTAGTTTTCCCAATTTATACGCCCATGAGTGGAAGTGCCCTATGCTCTCTAAGCTGAGTTTTTTAGATGTTTCAGGACACACCGTACACTTCTCCAAAGTGGCTGTTGGCAATTTACATCCCGCCCATCAGCGTAGCAAGGCTCCCGTTTCTCCATGGCCTGTCCTGCATTTCTGGTTTTGAAACTTTATTCAGCATGGCCCTTTTGACCGATGGGAAGCGAGACTTCTTTGTAGCGCTGATTTGCCTTTCCTGGTTGCTTGGTTGGCCAAAAAGGGCGTATGCGTTTTTTCCTGAATATATTCAGAAAAAAACGCATAGGCCCTTTTTGGCCAAGGGCATCATTGTCGAGGTTTTGCCGCTTTTCCCGTGCCTTAAAGGCGATTTGAATCTACCTCCTGCAATGTGTTTCCTGCAATTCTGCCTTGCTTTCAAATCCTCTTCGTGGCCTTCCCTCAATATATTTGGGGACGAGAGTTATCATTTATAACTCTGCAGGTTTGTTAATTGAGGTGACCCTGAGCTCCATTTTTCAACTCGCTTTCTTGGGAGCTGGCCGCAAAAGCACAGGATTGCTTCAGGCTCTATTCTGGTCCCGAGCGGCAGGCTGAGCCTGTGGTTAATTCTTCTTCCTGATGGGAAAATAGAGTGACCTGTGCCTGTCCCAACACCTAGAGCTAGTGTCTCATTGGTTCCCCCTCTTCCCGTTCTTCCTCAGGACAAATTGCAACCGGTACGGAACAGGAGGTTAAAGGTGCTGATGCTCCAAGGAGGGAGATTGCTAGTAAAGAGGCTGGAATGGAGAACCCGAGCACAAGGAGATGAGAAATGAGGTGCGTTTTAGAAACCTTTACCGATCACACGGTGCACCAGCTTCTGGGTTTCTCATGCATGTTTTCGAAGTGGGAAGATGCCCTTGAACCTGGAGATTTGGGACCCATGGGATGGGAACCACGCAGTATTACTTTAAAGGGTCTACGTTTGCTCACCCAACCTCACCAAAACTCTCAGCCCCAAGAGTGTCCACCCTTATGTCTCAATCAGCTGTGGGTCTATACATGGTCAATCCAGGTGGCATCACAGCCCCTGAACGAATTTAGTAAGAATTTCTCTCTCTTTCACTGTCTTTGTTTCACGGGGTTTTAAAAGTGATTGATTTTTATAAAGGGGTTTAGTTGCTTTTTACTGCTGTGTTTATGCCACTTTACACCCACTTGACTCACTTTCAGAGAGATATCAATACATAGGTTTGAAGATTCTTACTAGTCAGATATATTCTTGGGCGGTGAATAGGGGGTGTTGAGTCCAGTTCACTGAGCAAGGAATAGGTCGTGTCTATTACATATTGGGTTTATGGAACGGTATCTGAACTAATTTGAAACCCTTGTTTTATGCATCACCCCACCTCACCTTACCCGTTAAGCAGCCATAGTGTGTTTTCTAAACGTGTGCCTCTGTTCTGTTTTGTACTTCAGTTCAAGGGTAGCGGTTTTTACATTCCCTCTATAAGTGATATCTTATGATAAGTGTCTTTTTCTGTGTGACTTATTTCACTTAGAATCGTCGTACCTAAATCCACTCATCATGCTGCTACTAGCCTTATGACGTTGATTTCATGGCTGAGTGATATTCCGTTGTACATAAGGACCACAACTTCTTTATCCAGTTTTCTCTTTCCTGGGATATTTAAGGTGTAACGAAGTGGAGGTTCTTGTCAACAGAGCAGCCCTAAACTTTGGGGTGCCTGTGTCTTGCTGATTTTTAGTTTTCCCAATTTATACGCCCATGAGTGGAAGTACCCTATGCTCTCTAAGCTGAGTTTTTTCGATGTTTCAGGACACAGCGTACACTTCTCCAGAGTGGCTGTTGGCAATTTACATCCCGCCCATCAGCGTAGCAAGGCTCCCGTTTCTCCATGGCCTGTCCTGCATTTCTGGTTTTGACAATTTATTCAGCATGGCCCTTTTGACCGATGGGAAGCGAGACTTCTTTGTAGCGCTGATTTGCCTTTCCAGGTTGCTTGGTTGGCCAAAAAGGGCGTATGCGTTTTTTCCTGAATATATTCAGGAAAAAACGCATACGCCCTTTTTGGCCAAGGGCATCATTGTCGAGGTTTTGCCGCTTTTCCCGTGCTTTAAAGGCGATTCGAATCTACCTCCTGAAATCTGTTTCCTGCAATTCTGCCTTGCTTTCAAATCCTCTTCGTTGTCTTCCGTCAATATATTTGTGGACGAGAGTTATCATTTATAACTCTGCAGGTTTGTGAATTGCAGTGCCCCTGAGCTCCATTTTTCAACTCGCTTTCTTGGGAGCTGGCCGCAAAAGCGCAGGATTGCTTCAGGCCCTATTCGGGTCTCAGGCGGCAGGCTAAGCCTGTGGTTAATTCTTCTTCCTGATGGGAAAATAGAGTGACCTGTGCCTGTCCCAACACCTAGAGCTAGTGTCTCATTGGTTCCCCCTCTTCCCGTTCATCCTCAGGACAAATTGCAACCTGTACGGAACAGGAGGTTAAAGGTGCTGATTCTCCAAGGAGGGAGATTGCTGGTAAAGCGGCTGGAATGGCGTACCCGAGCACAAGGAGATGAGAAATGAGGTGCATTTTAGAAACCTTTCCCGATCACACGGTGCACCATCTTCTGGGTTTCTCATGCATGTTTTCGATGTAGGAAGATGCCCTTGAACCTGGAGATTTGGGACCCATGGGATGGGAACCATGCAGTGTTACTTTAAAGGGTCTGCATTTGCTCACCCAACCTCACCAAACCTCTCAGCCCCAAGAGTGTCCACACTTATGTCTCAATCAGCTGTGGGTCTAGATATGGTCAATCCAGGTGGCATCACAGTTCCTGAACGAATTTAGTAAGAATTTCTCTCTCTTTCACTGTCTTTGTCTCACAGGTTTTTAAAAGTGATTGATTTTTATAAAGGGGTTTAGCTGCTTTTCACTGCTGTGTTTATGCCGCTTTACACCCACTTGACTCACTTACAGAGAGATATCAATACATAGGTTTTAAGATTCTTACTAGTCACATATATTCTTGGGCGGTGAATAGGGGGTGTTGAGTCCAGTTCACTGAGCAAGGAGTACGTCGTGTCTATTACATATTGGGTTTATGGAACGGTATCTGAGCTAATTTGAAACCCTTGTTTTATGCATCACCCCACCTCACCTTTCCCGTTAAGCAGCCATAGTGTGTTTTCGAAACGTGTGCCTCTGTTCTGTTTTGTAATTCAGTTCAAGGGTCGCGGTTTTTACATTCCCTCTATAAGTGATATCTTATGATAAGTGTCTTTTTCTGTGTGACTTATTTCACTTAGAATCGTCGTACCTAAATCCACTCATCATGCTGCTACTAGCCTTATGACGTTGATTTCATGGCTGAGTGATATTCCGTTCTACATAAGGACCACAACTTCTTTATCCATTTTTCTCTTTCCTGGGATATTTAAGGTGTAACGAAGTGGAGGTTCTTGTCAACAGAGCAGCCCTAAACTTTGGGGTGCCTGTGTCTTGCTGATTTTTAGTTTTCCCAGTTTATACGCCCATGAGTGGAAGTGCCCTATGCTCTCTAAGCTGAGTTTTTTCGATGTTTCAGGACACAGCGTACACTTCTCCAGAGTGGCTGTTGGCAATTTACATCCCGCCGATCAGCGTAGCAAGGCTCCCGTTTCTCCATGGCCTGTCCTGCATTTCTGGTTTTGACACTTTATTCAGCATGGCCCTTTTGACCAATGGGAAGCGAGACTTCTTTGTAGCGCTGATTTGCCTTTCCAGGTTGCTTGGTTGGCCAAAAAGGGCGTATGCGTTTTTTCCTGAATATATTCAGGAAAAACCGCATACGCCCTTTTTGGCCAAGGGCATCATTGTCGAGGTTTTGCCGCTTTTCCCGTGCTTTAAAGGCGATTCGAATCTACCTCCTGCCATGTGTTTCCTGCAATTTTTCCTTGCTTTCAAATCCTCTTCGTTGCCTTCCCTCAATATATTTGTGGACGAGAGTTATCATTTATAACTCTGCAGGTTTGTGAATTACAGTGCCCCTGAGCTCCATTTTTCAACTCGCTTTCCTGGGATATGGCCGCAAAAGCGCAGGATTGCTTCAGGCCGTCTTCTGGTCCCGAGCGGCAGGCTGAGCCTGTGGTTAATTCTTCTTCCTGATGGGAAAATAGAGTGACCTGTGCCGCTCCCAACACCTAGAGCTAGTCTCTCATTGGTTCCCCCTCTTCCCGTTCATCCTCAGGACAATTTGCAACCTGTACGGAATAGGAGGTTAAAGGTGCTGATTCTCCAAGGAGGGAGATTGCTAGTAAAGTGGCTGGAATGGCGAACCCGAGCCCAAGGAGATGAAAAATGAGGTGCATTTTAGAAACCTTTCCCAATCACACGGTGTACCATCTTCTGGGTTTCTCATGCATGTTTTCGAAGTGGGAAGATGCCCTTGAACCTGGAGATCTGGGACCCATGGGATGGGAACAATGCAGTATTACTTTAAAGGGTCTGCGTTTCCTCACCCAACCTCACCAAACCTCTCAGCCCCAAGAGTGTCCACCCTTATGTCTCAATCAGCTGTGGGTCTAGATATGGTCAATCCAGGTGGCATCACAGCCCCTGAACGAATTTAGTAATAATTTCTCTCTCTTTCACTGTCTTTGTTTCACGGGTTTTTAAAAGTAATTGTTTTTTATAAAGTGGTTTAGCTGCTTTTCACTGCTGTGTTTATGCCGCTTTACACCCACTTGACTCACTTACAGAGAGATATCAATACATAGGTTTTAAGATTCTTACTAGTCACATATATTCTTGGGCGGTGAATAGGGGGTGTTGAGTCCAGTTCACTGAGCAAGGAGTAGGTCGTGTCTATTACATATTGGGTTTATGGAACGGTCTCTGAGCTAATTTGAAACCCTTCTTTTACGCATCACCCCACCTCACCTTTCCCGTTAAGCAGCCATAGTGTGTTTTCGAAACGTGTGCCTCTGTTCTGTTTTGTAATTCAGTTCAAGGGTCGCGGTTTTTACATTCCCTCTATAAGTGATATCTTATGATAAGTGTCTTTTTCTGTGTGACTTATTTCACTTAGAATCGTCGTACCTAAATCCACTCATCATGCTGCTACTAGCCTTATGACGTTGATTTCATGGCTGAGTGATATTCCGTTCTACATAAGGACCGCAACTTCTTTATCCATTTTTCTCTTTCCTGGGATATTTAAGGTGTAACGAAGTGGAGGTTCTTGTCAACAGAGCAGCCCTAAACTTTGGGGTGCCTGTGTCTTGCTGATTTTTAGTTTTCCCAATTTATACGCCCATGAGTGGAAGTGCCCTATGCTCTCTAAGCTGAGTTTTTTAGATGTTTCAGGACACACCGTACACTTCTCCAAAGTGGCTGTTGGCAATTTACATCCCGCCCATCAGCGTAGCAAGGCTCCCGTTTCTCCATGGCCTGTCCTGCATTTCTGGTTTTGAAACTTTATTCAGCATGGCCCTTTTGACCGATGGGAAGCGAGACTTCTTTGTAGCGCTGATTTGCCTTTCCTGGTTGCTTGGTTGGCCAAAAAGGGCGTATGCGTTTTTTCCTGAATATATTCAGAAAAAAACGCATAGGCCCTTTTTGGCCAAGGGCATCATTGTCGAGGTTTTGCCGCTTTTCCCGTGCCTTAAAGGCGATTTGAATCTACCTCCTGCAATGTGTTTCCTGCAATTCTGCCTTGCTTTCAAATCCTCTTCGTGGCCTTCCCTCAATATATTTGGGGACGAGAGTTATCATTTATAACTCTGCAGGTTTGTTAATTGAGGTGACCCTGAGCTCCATTTTTCAACTCGCTTTCTTGGGAGCTGGCCGCAAAAGCACAGGATTGCTTCAGGCTCTATTCTGGTCCCGAGCGGCAGGCTGAGCCTGTGGTTAATTCTTCTTCCTGATGGGAAAATAGAGTGACCTGTGCCTGTCCCAACACCTAGAGCTAGTGTCTCATTGGTTCCCCCTCTTCCCGTTCTTCCTCAGGACAAATTGCAACCGGTACGGAACAGGAGGTTAAAGGTGCTGATGCTCCAAGGAGGGAGATTGCTAGTAAAGAGGCTGGAATGGAGAACCCGAGCACAAGGAGATGAGAAATGAGGTGCGTTTTAGAAACCTTTACCGATCACACGGTGCACCAGCTTCTGGGTTTCTCATGCATGTTTTCGAAGTGGGAAGATGCCCTTGAACCTGGAGATTTGGGACCCATGGGATGGGAACCACGCAGTATTACTTTAAAGGGTCTACGTTTGCTCACCCAACCTCACCAAAACTCTCAGCCCCAAGAGTGTCCACCCTTATGTCTCAATCAGCTGTGGGTCTATATATGGTCAATCCAGGTGGCATCACAGCCCCTGAACGAATTTAGTAAGAATTTCTCTCTCTTTCACTGTCTTTGTTTCACGGGGTTTTAAAAGTGATTGATTTTTATAAAGGGGTTTAGTTGCTTTTCACTGCTGTGTTTATGCCACTTTACACCCACTTGACTCACTTTCAGAGAGATATCAATACATAGGTTTGAAGATTCTTACTAGTCAGATATATTCTTGGGCGGTGAATAGGGGGTGTTGAGTCCAGTTCACTGAGCAAGGAATAGGTCGTGTCTATTACATATTGGGTTTATGGAACGGTATCTGAACTAATTTGAAACCCTTGTTTTATGCATCACCCCACCTCACCTTACCCGTTAAGCAGCCATAGTGTGTTTTCTAAACGTGTGCCTCTGTTCTGTTTTGTACTTCAGTTCAAGGGTAGCGGTTTTTACATTCCCTCTATAAGTGATATCTTATGATAAGTGTCTTTTTCTGTGTGACTTATTTCACTTAGAATCGTCGTACCTAAATCCACTCATCATGCTGCTACTAGCCTTATGACGTTGATTTCATGGCTGAGTGATATTCCGTTGTACATAAGGACCACAACTTCTTTATCCATTTTTCTCTTTCCTGGGATATTTAAGGTGTAACGAAGTGGAGGTTCTTGTCAACAGAGCAGCCCTAAACTTTGGGGTGCCTGTGTCTTGCTGATTTTTAGTTTTCCCAATTTATACGCCCATGAGTGGAAGTACCCTATGCTCTCTAAGCTGAGTTTTTTCGATGTTTCAGGACACAGCGTACACTTCTCCAGAGTGGCTGTTGGCAATTTACATCCCGCCCATCAGCGTAGCAAGGCTCCCGTTTCTCCATGGCCTGTCCTGCATTTCTGGTTTTGACAATTTATTCAGCATGGCCCTTTTGACCGATGGGAAGCGAGACTTCTTTGTAGCGCTGATTTGCCTTTCCAGGTTGCTTGGTTGGCCAAAAAGGGCGTATGCGTTTTTTCCTGAATATATTCAGGAAAAAACGCATACGCCCTTTTTGGCCAAGGGCATCATTGTCGAGGTTTTGCCGCTTTTCCCGTGCTTTAAAGGCGATTCGAATCTACCTCCTGCAATGTGTTTCCTGCAATTCTGCCTTGCTTTCAAATCCTCTTCGTTGTCTTCCGTCAATATATTTGTGGACGAGAGTTATCATTTATAACTCTGCAGGTTTGTGAATTGCAGTGCCCCTGAGCTCCATTTTTCAACTCGCTTTCTTGGGAGCTGGCCGCAAAAGCGCAGGATTGCTTCAGGCCCTATTCGGGTCTCGGGCGGCAGGCTAAGCCTGTGGTTAATTCTTCTTCCTGATGGGAAAATAGAGTGACCTGTGCCTGTCCCAACACCTAGAGCTAGTGTCTCATTGGTTCCCCCTCTTCCCGTTCATCCTCAGGACAAATTGCAACCTGTACGGAACAGGAGGTTAAAGGTGCTGATTCTCCAAGGAGGGAGATTGCTGGTAAAGCGGCTGGAATGGCGTACCCGAGCACAAGGAGATGAGAAATGAGGTGCATTTTAGAAACCTTTCCCGATCACACGGTGCACCATCTTCTGGGTTTCTCATGCATGTTTTCGATGTAGGAAGATGCCCTTGAACCTGGAGATTTGGGACCCATGGGATGGGAACCATGCAGTGTTACTTTAAAGGGTCTGCATTTGCTCACCCAACCTCACCAAACCTCTCAGCCCCAAGAGTGTCCACACTTATGTCTCAATCAGCTGTGGGTCTAGATATGGTCAATCCAGGTGGCATCACAGTTTCTGAACGAATTTAGTAAGAATTTCTCTCTGTTTCACTGTCTTTGTCTCACAGGTTTTTAAAAGTGATTGATTTTTATAAAGGGGTTTAGCTGCTTTTCACTGCTGTGTTTATGCCGCTTTACACCCACTTGACTCACTTACAGAGAGATATCAATACATAGGTTTTAAGATTCTTACTAGTCACATATATTCTTGGGCGGTGAATAGGGGGTGTTGAGTCCAGTTCACTGAGCAAGGAGTACGTCGTGTCTATTACATATTGGGTTTATGGAACGGTATCTGAGCTAATTTGAAACCCTTGTTTTATGCATCACCCCACCTCACCTTTCCCGTTAAGCAGCCATAGTGTGTTTTCGAAACGTGTGCCTCTGTTCTGTTTTGTAATTCAGTTCAAGGGTCGCGGTTTTTACATTCCCTCTATAAGTGATATCTTATGATAAGTGTCTTTTTCTGTGTGACTTATTTCACTTAGAATCGTCGTACCTAAATCCACTCATCATGCTGCTACTAGCCTTATGACGTTGATTTCATGGCTGAGTGATATTCCGTTCTACATAAGGACCGCAACTTCTTTATCCATTTTTCTCTTTCCTGAGATATTTAAGGTGTAACGAAGTGGAGGTTCTTGTCAACAGAGCAGCCCTAAACTTTGGGGTGCCTGTGTCTTGCTGATTTGTAGTTTTCCCAATTTATACGCCCATGAGTGGAAGTGCCCTATGCTCTCTAAGCTGAGTTTTTTCGATGTTTCAGGACACACCGTACACTTCTCCAGAGTGGCTGTTGGCAATTTACATCCCGTCCATCAGCGTAGCAAGGCTCCCTTTTCTCCATGGCCTGTCCTGCATTTCTGGTGTTGACACTTTATTCAGCATGGCCCTTTTGACCAATGGGAAGCGAGACTTCTTTGTAGCGCTGATTTGCCTTTCCAGGTTGCTTGGTTGGCCAAAAAGGGCGTATGCGTTTTTTCCTGAATATATTCAGGATAAACCGCATGCGCCCTTTTTGGCCAAGGGCATCATTGTCGAGGTTTTGCCGCTTTTCCCGTGCTTTAAAGGCGATTCGAATCTACCTCCTGCAATGTGTTTCCTGCAATTTTTCCTTGCTTTCAAATCCTCTTCGTTGTCTTCCGTCAATATATTTGTGGACGAGAGTTATCATTTATAACTCTGCAGGTTTGTGAATTGCAGTGCCCCTGAGCTCCATTTTTCAACTCGCTTTCTTGGGAGCTGGCCGCAAAAGCGCAGGATTGCTTCAGGCCCTATTCGGGTCTCGGGCGGCAGGCTAAGCCTGTGGTTAATTCTTCTTCCTGATGGGAAAATAGAGTGACCTGTGCCGCTCCCAACACCTAGAGCTAGTCTCTCATTGGTTCCCCCTCTTCCCGTTCATCCTCAGGAGAATTTGCAACCTGTACGGAATAGGAGGTTAAAGGTGCTGATTCTCCAAGGAGGGAGATTGCTAGTAAAGCGGCTGGAATGGCGAACCCGAGCCCAAGGAGATGAAAAATGAGGTGCGTTTTAGAAACCTTTCCCAATCACACGGTGTACCATCTTCTGGGTTTCTCATGCATGTTTTCGAAGTGGGAAGATGCCCTTGAACCTGGAGATTTGGGACCCATGGGATGGGAACAGTGCAGTATTACTTTAAAGGGTCTGCGTTTCCTCACCCAACCTCACCAAACCTCTCAGCCCCAAGAGTGTCCACCCTTATGTCTCAATCAGCTGTGGGTCTATATATGGTCAATCCAGGTGGCATCACAGCCCCTGAACGAATTTAGTAATAATTTCTCTCTCTTTCACTGTCTTTGTTTCACGGGTTTTTAAAAGTAATTGTTTTTTATAAAGGGGTTTAGCTGCTTTTCACTGCTGTGTTTATGCCGCTTTACACCCACTTGACTCACTTACAGAGAGATATCAATACATAGGTTTTAAGATTCTTACTAGTCACATATATTCTTGGGCGGTGAATAGGGGGTGTTGAGTCCAGTTCACTGAGCAAGGAGTAGGTCGTGTCTATTACATATTGGGTTTATGGAACGGTCTCTGAGCTAATTTGAAACCCTTGTTTTATGCATCACCCCACCTCACCTTTCCCGTTAAGCAGCCATAGTGTGTTTTCGAAACGTGTGCCTCTGTTCTGTTTTGTAATTCAGTTCAAGGGTCGCGGTTTTTACATTCCCTCTATAAGTGATATCTTATGATAAGTGTCTTTTTCTGTGTGACTTATTTCACTTAGAATCGTCGTACCTAAATCCACTCATCATGCTGCTACTAGCCTTATGACGTTGATTTCATGGCTGAGTGATATTCCGTTCTACATAAGGACCGCAACTTCTTTATCCATTTTTCTCTTTCCTGGGATATTTAAGGTGTAACGAAGTGGAGGTTCTTGTCAACAGAGCAGCCCTAAACTTTGGGGTGCCTGTGTCTTGCTGATTTTTAGTTTTCCCAATTTATACGCCCATGAGTGGAAGTGCCCTATGCTCTCTAAGCTGAGTTTTTTCAATGTTTCAGGACACACCGTACACTTCTCCAGAGTGGCTGTTGGCAATTTACATCCCGCCCATCAGCGTAGCAAGGCTCCCGTTTCTCCATGGCCTGTCCTGCATTTCTGGTGTTGACACTTTATTCAGCATGGCCCTTTTGATCAATGGGAAGCGAGACTTCTTTGTAGCGCTGATTTGCCTTTCCAGGTTGCTTGGTTGGCCAAAAAGGGCGTATGCGTTTTTTCCTGAATATATTCAGGAAAAACCGCATACGCCCTTTTTGGCCAAGGGCATCATTGTCGAGGTTCTGCCGCTTTTCCCGTGCTTTAAAGGCGATTCGAATCTACCTCCTGCAATGTGTTTCCTGCAATTTTTCCTTGCTTTCAAATCCTCTTCGTTGCCTTCCCTCAATATATTTGTGGACGAGAGTTATCATTTATAACTCTGCAGGTTTGTGAATTACAGTGCCCCTGAGCTCCATTTTTCAACTCGCTTTCCTGGGAGCTGGCCGCAAAAGCGCAGGATTGCTTCAGGCCCTATTCTGGTCCCGGGCGGCAGGCTGAGCCTGTGGTTAATTCTTCTTCCTGATGGGAAAATAGAGTGACCTGTGCCGCTCCCAACACCTAGAGCTAGTCTCTCATTGGTTCCCCCTCTTCCCGTTCATCCTCAGGACAATTTGCAACCTGTACGGAATAGGAGGTTAAAGGTGCTGATTCTCCAAGGAGGGAGATTGCTAGTAAAGCGGCTGGAATGGCGAACCCGAGCCCAAGGAGATGAAAAATGAGGTGCGTTTTAGAAACCTTTCCCAATCACACGGTGTACCATCTTCTGGGTTTCTCATGCATGTGTTCGAAGTGGGAAGATGCCCTTGAACCTGGAGATTTGGGACCCATGGGATGGGAACAATGCAGTATTACTTTAAAGGGTCTGCGTTTCCTCACCCAACCTCACCAAACCTCTCAGCCCCAAGAGTGTCCACCCTTATGTCTCAATCAGCTGTGGGTCTATATATGGTCAATCCAGGTGGCATCACAGCCCCTGAACGAATTTAGTAATAATTTCTCTCTCTTTCACTGTCTTTGTTTCACGGGTTTTTAAAAGTAATTGTTTTTTATAAAGGGGTTTAGCTGCTTTTCACTGCTGTGTTTATGCCGCTTTACACCCACTTGACTCACTTACAGAGAGATATCAATACATAGGTTTTAAGATTCTTACTAGTCAGATATATTCTTGGGCGGTGAATAGGGGGTGTTGAGTCCAGTTCACTGAGCAAGGAGTAGGTCGTGTCTATTACATATTGGGTTTATGGAACGGTCTCTGAGCTAATTTGAAACCCTTCTTTTACGCATCACCCCACCTCACCTTTCCCGTTAAGCAGCCATAGTGTGTTTTCTAAACGTGTGACTCTGTTCTGTTTTGTAATTCATTTTAAGGGTACCGGTTTTTACATTCCCTCTATAAGTGATATCTTATGATAAGTGTCTTTTTCTGTGTGACTTATTTCACTTAGAATCGTCGTACCTAAATCCACTCATCATGCTGCTACTAGCCTTATGACGTTGATTTCATGGCTGAGTGATATTCCGTTGTACATAAGGACCGCAACTTCTTTATCCATTTTTCTCTTTCCTGGGATATTTAAGGTGTAACGAAGTGGAGGTTCTTGTCAACAGAGCAGCCCTAAACTTTGGGGTGCCTGTGTCTTGCTGATTTTTAGTTTTCCCAATTTATACGCCCATGAGTGGAAGTGCCCTATGCTCTCTAAGCTGAGTTTTTTCGATGTTTCAGGACACACCGTACACTTCTCCAGAGTGGCTGTTGGCAATTTACGTCCCGCCCATCAGCGTAGCAAGGC
The DNA here is from genome assembly GCF_965194805.1 of Balaenoptera borealis. NCBI lineage: Eukaryota > Metazoa > Chordata > Mammalia > Artiodactyla > Balaenopteridae > Balaenoptera > Balaenoptera borealis. The sequence continues at coordinate 42,392,693 of NC_138864.1, read as the reverse complement.
TCCCGTTTCTCCATGGCCTGTCCTGCATTTCTGGTGTTGACACTTTATTCAGCATGGCCCTTTTGACCAATGGGAAGCGAGACTTCTTTGTAGCGCTGATTGGCCTTTCCAGGTTGCTTGGTTGGCCAAAAAGGGCGTATGCGTTTTTTCCTGAATATATTCAGGAAAAAACGCATACGCCCTTTTTGGCCAAGGGCATCATTGTCGAGGTTTTGCCGCTTTTCCCGTGCTTTAAAGGCGATTCGAATCTACCTCCTGAAATCTGTTTCCTGCAATTCTGCCTTGCTTTCAAATCCTCTTCGTTGTCTTCCGTCAATATATTTGTGGACGAGAGTTATCATTTATAACTCTGCAGGTTTGTGAATTGCAGTGCCCCTGAGCTCCATTTTTCAACTCGCTTTCTTGGGAGCTGGCCGCAAAAGCGCAGGATTGCTTCAGGCCCTATTCGGGTCTCGGGCGGCAGGCTGAGCCTGTGGTTAATTCTTCTTCCTGATGGGAAAATAGAGTGACCTGTGCCTGTCCCAACACCTAGAGCTAGTGTCTCATTGGTTCCCCCTCTTCCCGTTCATCCTCAGGACAAATTGCAACCTGTACGGAACAGGAGGTTAAAGGTGCTGATTCTCCAAGGAGGGAGATTGCTGGTAAAGCGGCTGGAATGGCGTACCCGAGCACAAGGAGTTGAGAAATGAGGTGCATTTTAGAAACCTTTCCCGATCACACGGTGCACCATCTTCTGGGTTTCTCATGCATGTTTTCGATGTAGGAAGATGCCCTTGAACCTGGAGATTTGGGACCCATGGGATGGGAACCATGCAGTGTTACTTTAAAGGGTCTGCATTTGCTCACCCAACCTCACCAAACCTCTCAGCCCCAAGAGTGTCCACACTTATGTCTCAATCAGCTGTGGGTCTAGATATGGTCAATCCAGGTGGCATCACAGTTTCTGAACGAATTTAGTAAGAATTTCTCTCTGTTTCACTGTCTTTGTCTCACAGGTTTTTAAAAGTGATTGATTTTTATAAAGGGGTTTAGCTGCTTTTCACTGCTGTGTTTATGCCGCTTTACACCCACTTGACTCACTTACAGAGAGATATCAATACATAGGTTGTAAGATTCTTACTAGTCAAATATATTCTTGGGCGGTGAATAGGGGGTGTTGAGTCCAGTTCACTGAGCAAGGAGTACGTCGTGTCTATTACATATTGGGTTTATGGAACGGTATCTGAGCTAATTTGAAACCCTTGTTTTATGCATCACCCCACCTCACCTTTCCCGTTAAGCAGCCATAGTGTGTTTTCGAAACGTGTGACTCTGTTCTGTTTTGTAATTCAGTTCAAGGGTCGCGGTTTTTACATTCCCTCTATAAGTGATATCTTATGATAAGTGTCTTTTTCTGTGTGACTTATTTCACTTAGAATCGTCGTACCTAAATCCACTCATCATGCTGCTACTAGCCTTATGACGTTGATTTCATGGCTGAGTGATATTCCGTTCTACATAAGGACCGCAACTTCTTTATCCATTTTTCTCTTTCCTGGGATATTTAAGGTGTAACGAAGTGGAGGTTCTTGTCAACAGAGCAGCCCTAAACTTTGGGGTGCCTGTGTCTTGCTGATTTTTAGTTTTCCCAATTTATACGCCCATGAGTGGAAGTGCCCTATGCTCTCTAAGCTGAGTTTTTTCGATGTTTCAGGACACACCGTACACTTCTCCAGAGTGGCTGTTGGCAATTTACGTCCCGCCCATCAGCGTAGCAAGGCTCCCGTTTCTCCATGGCCTGTCCTGCATTTCTGGTGTTGACACTTTATTCAGCATGGCCCTTTTGACCAATGGGAAGCGAGACTTCTTTGTAGCGCTGATTGGCCTTTCCAGGTTGCTTGGTTGGCCAAAAAGGGCGTATGCGTTTTTTCCTGAATATATTCAGGAAAAAACGCATACGCCCTTTTTGGCCAAGGGCATCATTGTCGAGGTTTTGTCGCTTTTCCCGTGCTTTAAAGGCGATTCGAATCTACCTCCTGAAATCTGTTTCCTGCAATTCTGCCTTGCTTTCAAATCCTCTTCGTTGTCTTCCGTCAATATATTTGTGGACGAGAGTTATCATTTATAACTCTGCAGTTTTGTGAATTGCAGTGCCCCTGAGCTCCATTTTTCAACTCGCTTTCTTGGGAGCTGGCCGCAAAAGCGCAGGATTGCTTCAGGCCCTATTCGGGTCTCGGGCGGCAGGCTGAGCCTGTGGTTAATTCTTCTTCCTGATGGGAAAATAGAGTGACCTGTGCCTGTCCCAACACCTAGAGCTAGTGTCTCATTGGTTCCCCCTCTTCCCGTTCATCCTCAGGACAAATTGCAACCTGTACGGAACAGGAGGTTAAAGGTGCTGATTCTCCAAGGAGGGAGATTGCTGGTAAAGCGGCTGGAATGGCGTACCCGAGCACAAGGAGATGAGAAATGAGGTGCATTTTAGAAACCTTTCCCGATCACACGGTGCACCATCTTCTGGGTTTCTCATGCATGTTTTCGATGTAGGAAGATGCCCTTGAACCTGGAGATTTGGGACCCATGGGATGGGAACCATGCAGTGTTACTTTAAAGGGTCTGCATTTGCTCACCCAACCTCACCAAACTTCTCAGCCCCAAGAGTGTCCACCCTTATGTCTCAATCAGCTGTGGGTCTAGATATGGTCAATCCAGGTGGCATCACAGCCCCTGAACGAATTTAGTAATAATTTCTCTCTCTTTCACTGTCTTTGTTTCACGGGTTTTTAAAAGTAATTGTTTTTTATAAAGTGGTTTAGCTGCTTTTCACTGCTGTGTTTATGCCGCTTTACACCCACTTGACTCACTTACAGAGAGATATCAATACATAGGTTTTAAGATTCTTACTAGTCACATATATTCTTGGGCGGTGAATAGGGGGTGTTGAGTCCAGTTCACTGAGCAAGGAGTAGGTCGTGTCTATTACATATTGGGTTTATGGAACGGTCTCTGAGCTAATTTGAAACCCTTCTTTTACGCATCACCCCACCTCACCTTTCCCGTTAAGCAGCCATAGTGTGTTTTCTAAACGTGTGACTCTGTTCTGTTTTGTAATTCATTTTAAGGGTACCGGTTTTTACATTCCCTCTATAAGTGATATCTTATGATAAGTGTCTTTTTCTGTGTGACTTATTTCACTTAGAATCGTCGTACCTAAATCCACTCATCATGCTGCTACTAGCCTTATGACGTTGATTTCATGGCTGAGTGATATTCCATTGTACATAAGGACCACAACTTCTTTATCCATTTTTCTCTTTCCTGGGATATTTAAGGTGTAACGAAGTGGAGGTTCTTGTCAACAGAGCAGCCCTAAACTTTGGGGTGCCTGTGTCTTGCTGATTTTTAGTTTTCCCAATTTATACGCCCATGAGTGGAAGTGCCCTATGCTCTCTAAGCTGAGTTTTTTAGATGTTTCAGGACACACCGTACACTTCTCCAAAGTGGCTGTTGGCAATTTACATCCCGCCCATCAGCGTAGCAAGGCTCCCGTTTCTCCATGGCCTGTCCTGCATTTCTGGTTTTGAAACTTTATTCAGCATGGCCCTTTTGACCGATGGGAAGCGAGACTTCTTTGTAGCGCTGATTTGCCTTTCCTGGTTGCTTGGTTGGCCAAAAAGGGCGTATGCGTTTTTTCCTGAATATATTCAGAAAAAAACGCATAGGCCCTTTTTGGCCAAGGGCATCATTGTCGAGGTTTTGCCGCTTTTCCCGTGCCTTAAAGGCGATTTGAATCTACCTCCTGCAATGTGTTTCCTGCAATTCTGCCTTGCTTTCAAATCCTCTTCGTGGCCTTCCCTCAATATATTTGGGGACGAGAGTTATCATTTATAACTCTGCAGGTTTGTTAATTGAGGTGACCCTGAGCTCCATTTTTCAACTCGCTTTCTTGGGAGCTGGCCGCAAAAGCACAGGATTGCTTCAGGCTCTATTCTGGTCCCGAGCGGCAGGCTGAGCCTGTGGTTAATTCTTCTTCCTGATGGGAAAATAGAGTGACCTGTGCCTGTCCCAACACCTAGAGCTAGTGTCTCATTGGTTCCCCCTCTTCCCGTTCTTCCTCAGGACAAATTGCAACCGGTACGGAACAGGAAGTTAAAGGTGCTGATGCTCCAAGGAGGGAGATTGCTAGTAAAGAGGCTGGAATGGAGAACCCGAGCACAAGGAGATGAGAAATGAGGTGCGTTTTAGAAACCTTTACCGATCACACGGTGCACCAGCTTCTGGGTTTCTCATGCATGTTTTCGAAGTGGGAAGATGCCCTTGAACCTGGAGATTTGGGACCCATGGGATGGGAACCACGCAGTATTACTTTAAAGGGTCTACGTTTGCTCACCCAACCTCACCAAAACTCTCAGCCCCAAGAGTGTCCACCCTTATGTCTCAATCAGCTGTGGGTCTATACATGGTCAATCCAGGTGGCATCACAGCCCCTGAACGAATTTAGTAAGAATTTCTCTCTCTTTCACTGTCTTTGTTTCACGGGGTTTTAAAAGTGATTGATTTTTATAAAGGGGTTTAGTTGCTTTTTACTGCTGTGTTTATGCCACTTTACACCCACTTGACTCACTTTCAGAGAGATATCAATACATAGGTTTGAAGATTCTTACTAGTCAGATATATTCTTGGGCGGTGAATAGGGGGTGTTGAGTCCAGTTCACTGAGCAAGGAATAGGTCGTGTCTATTACATATTGGGTTTATGGAACGGTATCTGAGCTAATTTGAAACCCTTGTTTTATGCATCACCCCACCTCACCTTTCCCGTTAAGCAGCCATAGTGTGTTTTCGAAACGTGTGACTCTGTTCTGTTTTGTAATTCAGTTCAAGGGTAGCGGTTTTTACATTCCCTCTATAAGTGATATCTTATGATAAGTGTCTTTTTCTGTGTGACTTATTTCACTTAGAATCGTCGTACCTAAATCCACTCATCATGCTGCTACTAGCCTTATGACGTTGATTTCATGGCTGAGTGATATTCCGTTGTACATAAGGACCGCAACTTCTTTATCCATTTTTCTCTTTCCTGGGATATTTAAGGTGTAACGAAGTGGAGGTTCTTGTCAACAGAGCAGCCCTAAACTTTGGGGTGCCTGTGTCTTGCTGATTTTTAGTTTTCCCAATTCATACGCCCATGAGTGGAAGTGCCCTATGCTCTCTAAGCTGAGTTTTTTCGATGTTTCAGGACACACCGTACACTTCTCCAGAGTGGCTGTTGGCAATTTACGTCCCGCCCATCAGCGTAGCAAGGCTCCCGTTTCTCCATGGCCTGTCCTGCATTTCTGGTGTTGACACTTTATTCAGCATGGCCCTTTTGACCAATGGGAAGCGAGACTTCTTTGTAGCGCTGATTGGCCTTTCCAGGTTGCTTGGTTGGCCAAAAAGGGCGTATGCGTTTTTTCCTGAATATATTCAGGAAAAAACGCATACGCCCTTTTTGGCCAAGGGCATCATTGTCGAGGTTTTGCCGCTTTTCCCGTGCTTTAAAGGCGATTCGAATCTACCTCCTGAAATCTGTTTCCTGCAATTCTGCCTTGCTTTCAAATCCTCTTCGTTGTCTTCCGTCAATATATTTGTGGACGAGAGTTATCATTTATAACTCTGCAGGTTTGTGAATTGCAGTGCCCCTGAGCTCCATTTTTCAACTCGCTTTCTTGGGAGCTGGCCGCAAAAGCGCAGGATTGCTTCAGGCCCTATTCGGGTCTCGGGCGGCAGGCTGAGCCTGTGGTTAATTCTTCTTCCTGATGGGAAAATAGAGTGACCTGTGCCTGTCCCAACACCTAGAGCTAGTGTCTCATTGGTTCCCCCTCTTCCCGTTCATCCTCAGGACAAATTGCAACCTGTACGGAACAGGAGGTTAAAGGTGCTGATTCTCCAAGGAGGGAGATTGCTGGTAAAGCGGCTGGAATGGCGTACCCGAGCACAAGGAGTTGAGAAATGAGGTGCATTTTAGAAACCTTTCCCGATCACACGGTGCACCATCTTCTGGGTTTCTCATGCATGTTTTCGATGTAGGAAGATGCCCTTGAACCTGGAGATTTGGGACCCATGGGATGGGAACCATGCAGTGTTACTTTAAAGGGTCTGCATTTGCTCACCCAACCTCACCAAACCTCTCAGCCCCAAGAGTGTCCACACTTATGTCTCAATCAGCTGTGGGTCTAGATATGGTCAATCCAGGTGGCATCACAGTTTCTGAACGAATTTAGTAAGAATTTCTCTCTGTTTCACTGTCTTTGTCTCACAGGTTTTTAAAAGTGATTGATTTTTATAAAGGGGTTTAGCTGCTTTTCACTGCTGTGTTTATGCCGCTTTACACCCACTTGACTCACTTACAGAGAGATATCAATACATAGGTTGTAAGATTCTTACTAGTCAGATATATTCTTGGGCGGTGAATAGGGGGTGTTGAGTCCAGTTCACTGAGCAAGGAGTACGTCGTGTCTATTACATATTGGGTTTATGGAACGGTATCTGAGCTAATTTGAAACCCTTGTTTTATGCATCACCCCACCTCACCTTTCCCGTTAAGCAGCCATAGTGTGTTTTCGAAACGTGTGACTCTGTTCTGTTTTGTAATTCAGTTCAAGGGTCGCGGTTTTTACATTCCCTCTATAAGTGATATCTTATGATAAGTGTCTTTTTCTGTGTGACTTATTTCACTTAGAATCGTCGTACCTAAATCCACTCATCATGCTGCTACTAGCCTTATGACGTTGATTTCATGGCTGAGTGATATTCCGTTCTACATAAGGACCGCAACTTCTTTATCCATTTTTCTCTTTCCTGGGATATTTAAGGTGTAACGAAGTGGAGGTTCTTGTCAACAGAGCAGCCCTAAACTTTGGGGTGCCTGTGTCTTGCTGATTTTTAGTTTTCCCAATTTATACGCCCATGAGTGGAAGTGCCCTATGCTCTCTAAGCTGAGTTTTTTCGATGTTTCAGGACACACCGTACACTTCTCCAGAGTGGCTGTTGGCAATTTACGTCCCGCCCATCAGCGTAGCAAGGCTCCCGTTTCTCCATGGCCTGTCCTGCATTTCTGGTGTTGACACTTTATTCAGCATGGCCCTTTTGACCAATGGGAAGCGAGACTTCTTTGTAGCGCTGATTGGCCTTTCCAGGTTGCTTGGTTGGCCAAAAAGGGCGTATGCGTTTTTTCCTGAATATATTCAGGAAAAAACGCATACGCCCTTTTTGGCCAAGGGCATCATTGTCGAGGTTTTGTCGCTTTTCCCGTGCTTTAAAGGCGATTCGAATCTACCTCCTGAAATCTGTTTCCTGCAATTCTGCCTTGCTTTCAAATCCTCTTCGTTGTCTTCCGTCAATATATTTGTGGACGAGAGTTATCATTTATAACTCTGCAGGTTTGTGAATTGCAGTGCCCCTGAGCTCCATTTTTCAACTCGCTTTCTTGGGAGCTGGCCGCAAAAGCGCAGGATTGCTTCAGGCCCTATTCGGGTCTCGGGCGGCAGGCTGAGCCTGTGGTTAATTCTTCTTCCTGATGGGAAAATAGAGTGACCTGTGCCTGTCCCAACACCTAGAGCTAGTGTCTCATTGGTTCCCCCTCTTCCCGTTCATCCTCAGGACAAATTGCAACCTGTACGGAACAGGAGGTTAAAGGTGCTGATTCTCCAAGGAGGGAGATTGCTGGTAAAGCGGCTGGAATGGCGTACCCGAGCACAAGGAGATGAGAAATGAGGTGCATTTTAGAAACCTTTCCCGATCACACGGTGCACCATCTTCTGGGTTTCTCATGCATGTTTTCGATGTAGGAAGATGCCCTTGAACCTGGAGATTTGGGACCCATGGGATGGGAACCATGCAGTGTTACTTTAAAGGGTCTGCATTTGCTCACCCAACCTCACCAAACTTCTCAGCCCCAAGAGTGTCCACCCTTATGTCTCAATCAGCTGTGGGTCTAGATATGGTCAATCCAGGTGGCATCACAGCCCCTGAACGAATTTAGTAATAATTTCTCTCTCTTTCACTGTCTTTGTTTCACGGGTTTTTAAAAGTAATTGTTTTTTATAAAGTGGTTTAGCTGCTTTTCACTGCTGTGTTTATGCCGCTTTACACCCACTTGACTCACTTACAGAGAGATATCAATACATAGGTTTTAAGATTCTTACTAGTCACATATATTCTTGGGCGGTGAATAGGGGGTGTTGAGTCCAGTTCACTGAGCAAGGAGTAGGTCGTGTCTATTACATATTGGGTTTATGGAACGGTCTCTGAGCTAATTTGAAACCCTTCTTTTACGCATCACCCCACCTCACCTTTCCCGTTAAGCAGCCATAGTGTGTTTTGTAAACGTGTGACTCTGTTCTGTTTTGTAATTCATTTTAAGGGTACCGGTTTTTACATTCCCTCTATAAGTGATATCTTATGATAAGTGTCTTTTTCTGTGTGACTTATTTCACTTAGAATCGTCGTACCTAAATCCACTCATCATGCTGCTACTAGCCTTATGACGTTGATTTCATGGCTGAGTGATATTCCATTGTACATAAGGACCACAACTTCTTTATCCATTTTTCTCTTTCCTGGGATATTTAAGGTGTAACGAAGTGGAGGTTCTTGTCAACAGAGCAGCCCTAAACTTTGGGGTGCCTGTGTCTTGCTGATTTTTAGTTTTCCCAATTTATACGCCCATGAGTGGAAGTGCCCTATGCTCTCTAAGCTGAGTTTTTTAGATGTTTCAGGACACACCGTACACTTCTCCAAAGTGGCTGTTGGCAATTTACATCCCGCCCATCAGCGTAGCAAGGCTCCCGTTTCTCCATGGCCTGTCCTGCATTTCTGGTTTTGAAACTTTATTCAGCATGGCCCTTTTGACCGATGGGAAGCGAGACTTCTTTGTAGCGCTGATTTGCCTTTCCTGGTTGCTTGGTTGGCCAAAAAGGGCGTATGCGTTTTTTCCTGAATATATTCAGAAAAAAACGCATAGGCCCTTTTTGGCCAAGGGCATCATTGTCGAGGTTTTGCCGCTTTTCCCGTGCCTTAAAGGCGATTTGAATCTACCTCCTGCAATGTGTTTCCTGCAATTCTGCCTTGCTTTCAAATCCTCTTCGTGGCCTTCCCTCAATATATTTGGGGACGAGAGTTATCATTTATAACTCTGCAGGTTTGTTAATTGAGGTGACCCTGAGCTCCATTTTTCAACTCGCTTTCTTGGGAGCTGGCCGCAAAAGCACAGGATTGCTTCAGGCTCTATTCTGGTCCCGAGCGGCAGGCTGAGCCTGTGGTTAATTCTTCTTCCTGATGGGAAAATAGAGTGACCTGTGCCTGTCCCAACACCTAGAGCTAGTGTCTCATTGGTTCCCCCTCTTCCCGTTCTTCCTCAGGACAAATTGCAACCGGTACGGAACAGGAGGTTAAAGGTGCTGATGCTCCAAGGAGGGAGATTGCTAGTAAAGAGGCTGGAATGGAGAACCCGAGCACAAGGAGATGAGAAATGAGGTGCGTTTTAGAAACCTTTACCGATCACACGGTGCACCAGCTTCTGGGTTTCTCATGCATGTTTTCGAAGTGGGAAGATGCCCTTGAACCTGGAGATTTGGGACCCATGGGATGGGAACCACGCAGTATTACTTTAAAGGGTCTACGTTTGCTCACCCAACCTCACCAAAACTCTCAGCCCCAAGAGTGTCCACCCTTATGTCTCAATCAGCTGTGGGTCTATACATGGTCAATCCAGGTGGCATCACAGCCCCTGAACGAATTTAGTAAGAATTTCTCTCTCTTTCACTGTCTTTGTTTCACGGGGTTTTAAAAGTGATTGATTTTTATAAAGGGGTTTAGTTGCTTTTTACTGCTGTGTTTATGCCACTTTACACCCACTTGACTCACTTTCAGAGAGATATCAATACATAGGTTTGAAGATTCTTACTAGTCACATATATTCTTGGGCGGTGAATAGGGGGTGTTGAGTCCAGTTCACTGAGCAAGGAATAGGTCGTGTCTATTACATATTGGGTTTATGGAACGGTATCTGAACTAATTTGAAACCCTTGTTTTATGCATCACCCCACCTCACCTTACCCGTTAAGCAGCCATAGTGTGTTTTCTAAACGTGTGCCTCTGTTCTGTTTTGTACTTCAGTTCAAGGGTAGCGGTTTTTACATTCCCTCTATAAGTGATATCTTATGATAAGTGTCTTTTTCTGTGTGACTTATTTCACTTAGAATCGTCGTACCTAAATCCACTCATCATGCTGCTACTAGCCTTATGACGTTGATTTCATGGCTGAGTGATATTCCGTTGTACATAAGGACCACAACTTCTTTATCCAGTTTTCTCTTTCCTGGGATATTTAAGGTGTAACGAAGTGGAGGTTCTTGTCAACAGAGCAGCCCTAAACTTTGGGGTGCCTGTGTCTTGCTGATTTTTAGTTTTCCCAATTTATACGCCCATGAGTGGAAGTACCCTATGCTCTCTAAGCTGAGTTTTTTCGATGTTTCAGGACACAGCGTACACTTCTCCAGAGTGGCTGTTGGCAATTTACATCCCGCCCATCAGCGTAGCAAGGCTCCCGTTTCTCCATGGCCTGTCCTGCATTTCTGGTTTTGACAATTTATTCAGCATGGCCCTTTTGACCGATGGGAAGCGAGACTTCTTTGTAGCGCTGATTTGCCTTTCCAGGTTGCTTGGTTGGCCAAAAAGGGCGTATGCGTTTTTTCCTGAATATATTCAGGAAAAAACGCATACGCCCTTTTTGGCCAAGGGCATCATTGTCGAGGTTTTGCCGCTTTTCCCGTGCTTTAAAGGCGATTCGAATCTACCTCCTGAAATCTGTTTCCTGCAATTCTGCCTTGCTTTCAAATCCTCTTCGTTGTCTTCCGTCAATATATTTGTGGACGAGAGTTATCATTTATAACTCTGCAGGTTTGTGAATTGCAGTGCCCCTGAGCTCCATTTTTCAACTCGCTTTCTTGGGAGCTGGCCGCAAAAGCGCAGGATTGCTTCAGGCCCTATTCGGGTCTCAGGCGGCAGGCTAAGCCTGTGGTTAATTCTTCTTCCTGATGGGAAAATAGAGTGACCTGTGCCTGTCCCAACACCTAGAGCTAGTGTCTCATTGGTTCCCCCTCTTCCCGTTCATCCTCAGGACAAATTGCAACCTGTACGGAACAGGAGGTTAAAGGTGCTGATTCTCCAAGGAGGGAGATTGCTGGTAAAGCGGCTGGAATGGCGTACCCGAGCACAAGGAGATGAGAAATGAGGTGCATTTTAGAAACCTTTCCCGATCACACGGTGCACCATCTTCTGGGTTTCTCATGCATGTTTTCGATGTAGGAAGATGCCCTTGAACCTGGAGATTTGGGACCCATGGGATGGGAACCATGCAGTGTTACTTTAAAGGGTCTGCATTTGCTCACCCAACCTCACCAAACCTCTCAGCCCCAAGAGTGTCCACACTTATGTCTCAATCAGCTGTGGGTCTAGATATGGTCAATCCAGGTGGCATCACAGTTCCTGAACGAATTTAGTAAGAATTTCTCTCTCTTTCACTGTCTTTGTCTCACAGGTTTTTAAAAGTGATTGATTTTTATAAAGGGGTTTAGCTGCTTTTCACTGCTGTGTTTATGCCGCTTTACACCCACTTGACTCACTTACAGAGAGATATCAATACATAGGTTTTAAGATTCTTACTAGTCACATATATTCTTGGGCGGTGAATAGGGGGTGTTGAGTCCAGTTCACTGAGCAAGGAGTACGTCGTGTCTATTACATATTGGGTTTATGGAACGGTATCTGAGCTAATTTGAAACCCTTGTTTTATGCATCACCCCACCTCACCTTTCCCGTTAAGCAGCCATAGTGTGTTTTCGAAACGTGTGCCTCTGTTCTGTTTTGTAATTCAGTTCAAGGGTCGCGGTTTTTACATTCCCTCTATAAGTGATATCTTATGATAAGTGTCTTTTTCTGTGTGACTTATTTCACTTAGAATCGTCGTACCTAAATCCACTCATCATGCTGCTACTAGCCTTATGACGTTGATTTCATGGCTGAGTGATATTCCGTTCTACATAAGGACCACAACTTCTTTATCCATTTTTCTCTTTCCTGGGATATTTAAGGTGTAACGAAGTGGAGGTTCTTGTCAACAGAGCAGCCCTAAACTTTGGGGTGCCTGTGTCTTGCTGATTTTTAGTTTTCCCAGTTTATACGCCCATGAGTGGAAGTGCCCTATGCTCTCTAAGCTGAGTTTTTTCGATGTTTCAGGACACAGCGTACACTTCTCCAGAGTGGCTGTTGGCAATTTACATCCCGCCGATCAGCGTAGCAAGGCTCCCGTTTCTCCATGGCCTGTCCTGCATTTCTGGTTTTGACACTTTATTCAGCATGGCCCTTTTGACCAATGGGAAGCGAGACTTCTTTGTAGCGCTGATTTGCCTTTCCAGGTTGCTTGGTTGGCCAAAAAGGGCGTATGCGTTTTTTCCTGAATATATTCAGGAAAAACCGCATACGCCCTTTTTGGCCAAGGGCATCATTGTCGAGGTTTTGCCGCTTTTCCCGTGCTTTAAAGGCGATTCGAATCTACCTCCTGCCATGTGTTTCCTGCAATTTTTCCTTGCTTTCAAATCCTCTTCGTTGCCTTCCCTCAATATATTTGTGGACGAGAGTTATCATTTATAACTCTGCAGGTTTGTGAATTACAGTGCCCCTGAGCTCCATTTTTCAACTCGCTTTCCTGGGATATGGCCGCAAAAGCGCAGGATTGCTTCAGGCCGTCTTCTGGTCCCGAGCGGCAGGCTGAGCCTGTGGTTAATTCTTCTTCCTGATGGGAAAATAGAGTGACCTGTGCCGCTCCCAACACCTAGAGCTAGTCTCTCATTGGTTCCCCCTCTTCCCGTTCATCCTCAGGACAATTTGCAACCTGTACGGAATAGGAGGTTAAAGGTGCTGATTCTCCAAGGAGGGAGATTGCTAGTAAAGTGGCTGGAATGGCGAACCCGAGCCCAAGGAGATGAAAAATGAGGTGCATTTTAGAAACCTTTCCCAATCACACGGTGTACCATCTTCTGGGTTTCTCATGCATGTTTTCGAAGTGGGAAGATGCCCTTGAACCTGGAGATCTGGGACCCATGGGATGGGAACAATGCAGTATTACTTTAAAGGGTCTGCGTTTCCTCACCCAACCTCACCAAACCTCTCAGCCCCAAGAGTGTCCACCCTTATGTCTCAATCAGCTGTGGGTCTAGATATGGTCAATCCAGGTGGCATCACAGCCCCTGAACGAATTTAGTAATAATTTCTCTCTCTTTCACTGTCTTTGTTTCACGGGTTTTTAAAAGTAATTGTTTTTTATAAAGTGGTTTAGCTGCTTTTCACTGCTGTGTTTATGCCGCTTTACACCCACTTGACTCACTTACAGAGAGATATCAATACATAGGTTTTAAGATTCTTACTAGTCACATATATTCTTGGGCGGTGAATAGGGGGTGTTGAGTCCAGTTCACTGAGCAAGGAGTAGGTCGTGTCTATTACATATTGGGTTTATGGAACGGTCTCTGAGCTAATTTGAAACCCTTCTTTTACGCATCACCCCACCTCACCTTTCCCGTTAAGCAGCCATAGTGTGTTTTCGAAACGTGTGCCTCTGTTCTGTTTTGTAATTCAGTTCAAGGGTCGCGGTTTTTACATTCCCTCTATAAGTGATATCTTATGATAAGTGTCTTTTTCTGTGTGACTTATTTCACTTAGAATCGTCGTACCTAAATCCACTCATCATGCTGCTACTAGCCTTATGACGTTGATTTCATGGCTGAGTGATATTCCGTTCTACATAAGGACCGCAACTTCTTTATCCATTTTTCTCTTTCCTGGGATATTTAAGGTGTAACGAAGTGGAGGTTCTTGTCAACAGAGCAGCCCTAAACTTTGGGGTGCCTGTGTCTTGCTGATTTTTAGTTTTCCCAATTTATACGCCCATGAGTGGAAGTGCCCTATGCTCTCTAAGCTGAGTTTTTTAGATGTTTCAGGACACACCGTACACTTCTCCAAAGTGGCTGTTGGCAATTTACATCCCGCCCATCAGCGTAGCAAGGCTCCCGTTTCTCCATGGCCTGTCCTGCATTTCTGGTTTTGAAACTTTATTCAGCATGGCCCTTTTGACCGATGGGAAGCGAGACTTCTTTGTAGCGCTGATTTGCCTTTCCTGGTTGCTTGGTTGGCCAAAAAGGGCGTATGCGTTTTTTCCTGAATATATTCAGAAAAAAACGCATAGGCCCTTTTTGGCCAAGGGCATCATTGTCGAGGTTTTGCCGCTTTTCCCGTGCCTTAAAGGCGATTTGAATCTACCTCCTGCAATGTGTTTCCTGCAATTCTGCCTTGCTTTCAAATCCTCTTCGTGGCCTTCCCTCAATATATTTGGGGACGAGAGTTATCATTTATAACTCTGCAGGTTTGTTAATTGAGGTGACCCTGAGCTCCATTTTTCAACTCGCTTTCTTGGGAGCTGGCCGCAAAAGCACAGGATTGCTTCAGGCTCTATTCTGGTCCCGAGCGGCAGGCTGAGCCTGTGGTTAATTCTTCTTCCTGATGGGAAAATAGAGTGACCTGTGCCTGTCCCAACACCTAGAGCTAGTGTCTCATTGGTTCCCCCTCTTCCCGTTCTTCCTCAGGACAAATTGCAACCGGTACGGAACAGGAGGTTAAAGGTGCTGATGCTCCAAGGAGGGAGATTGCTAGTAAAGAGGCTGGAATGGAGAACCCGAGCACAAGGAGATGAGAAATGAGGTGCGTTTTAGAAACCTTTACCGATCACACGGTGCACCAGCTTCTGGGTTTCTCATGCATGTTTTCGAAGTGGGAAGATGCCCTTGAACCTGGAGATTTGGGACCCATGGGATGGGAACCACGCAGTATTACTTTAAAGGGTCTACGTTTGCTCACCCAACCTCACCAAAACTCTCAGCCCCAAGAGTGTCCACCCTTATGTCTCAATCAGCTGTGGGTCTATACATGGTCAATCCAGGTGGCATCACAGCCCCTGAACGAATTTAGTAAGAATTTCTCTCTCTTTCACTGTCTTTGTTTCACGGGGTTTTAAAAGTGATTGATTTTTATAAAGGGGTTTAGTTGCTTTTTACTGCTGTGTTTATGCCACTTTACACCCACTTGACTCACTTTCAGAGAGATATCAATACATAGGTTTGAAGATTCTTACTAGTCAGATATATTCTTGGGCGGTGAATAGGGGGTGTTGAGTCCAGTTCACTGAGCAAGGAATAGGTCGTGTCTATTACATATTGGGTTTATGGAACGGTATCTGAACTAATTTGAAACCCTTGTTTTATGCATCACCCCACCTCACCTTACCCGTTAAGCAGCCATAGTGTGTTTTCTAAACGTGTGCCTCTGTTCTGTTTTGTACTTCAGTTCAAGGGTAGCGGTTTTTACATTCCCTCTATAAGTGATATCTTATGATAAGTGTCTTTTTCTGTGTGACTTATTTCACTTAGAATCGTCGTACCTAAATCCACTCATCATGCTGCTACTAGCCTTATGACGTTGATTTCATGGCTGAGTGATATTCCGTTGTACATAAGGACCACAACTTCTTTATCCAGTTTTCTCTTTCCTGGGATATTTAAGGTGTAACGAAGTGGAGGTTCTTGTCAACAGAGCAGCCCTAAACTTTGGGGTGCCTGTGTCTTGCTGATTTTTAGTTTTCCCAATTTATACGCCCATGAGTGGAAGTACCCTATGCTCTCTAAGCTGAGTTTTTTCGATGTTTCAGGACACAGCGTACACTTCTCCAGAGTGGCTGTTGGCAATTTACATCCCGCCCATCAGCGTAGCAAGGCTCCCGTTTCTCCATGGCCTGTCCTGCATTTCTGGTTTTGACAATTTATTCAGCATGGCCCTTTTGACCGATGGGAAGCGAGACTTCTTTGTAGCGCTGATTTGCCTTTCCAGGTTGCTTGGTTGGCCAAAAAGGGCGTATGCGTTTTTTCCTGAATATATTCAGGAAAAAACGCATACGCCCTTTTTGGCCAAGGGCATCATTGTCGAGGTTTTGCCGCTTTTCCCGTGCTTTAAAGGCGATTCGAATCTACCTCCTGAAATCTGTTTCCTGCAATTCTGCCTTGCTTTCAAATCCTCTTCGTTGTCTTCCGTCAATATATTTGTGGACGAGAGTTATCATTTATAACTCTGCAGGTTTGTGAATTGCAGTGCCCCTGAGCTCCATTTTTCAACTCGCTTTCTTGGGAGCTGGCCGCAAAAGCGCAGGATTGCTTCAGGCCCTATTCGGGTCTCAGGCGGCAGGCTAAGCCTGTGGTTAATTCTTCTTCCTGATGGGAAAATAGAGTGACCTGTGCCTGTCCCAACACCTAGAGCTAGTGTCTCATTGGTTCCCCCTCTTCCCGTTCATCCTCAGGACAAATTGCAACCTGTACGGAACAGGAGGTTAAAGGTGCTGATTCTCCAAGGAGGGAGATTGCTGGTAAAGCGGCTGGAATGGCGTACCCGAGCACAAGGAGATGAGAAATGAGGTGCATTTTAGAAACCTTTCCCGATCACACGGTGCACCATCTTCTGGGTTTCTCATGCATGTTTTCGATGTAGGAAGATGCCCTTGAACCTGGAGATTTGGGACCCATGGGATGGGAACCATGCAGTGTTACTTTAAAGGGTCTGCATTTGCTCACCCAACCTCACCAAACCTCTCAGCCCCAAGAGTGTCCACACTTATGTCTCAATCAGCTGTGGGTCTAGATATGGTCAATCCAGGTGGCATCACAGTTCCTGAACGAATTTAGTAAGAATTTCTCTCTCTTTCACTGTCTTTGTCTCACAGGTTTTTAAAAGTGATTGATTTTTATAAAGGGGTTTAGCTGCTTTTCACTGCTGTGTTTATGCCGCTTTACACCCACTTGACTCACTTACAGAGAGATATCAATACATAGGTTTTAAGATTCTTACTAGTCACATATATTCTTGGGCGGTGAATAGGGGGTGTTGAGTCCAGTTCACTGAGCAAGGAGTACGTCGTGTCTATTACATATTGGGTTTATGGAACGGTATCTGAGCTAATTTGAAACCCTTGTTTTATGCATCACCCCACCTCACCTTTCCCGTTAAGCAGCCATAGTGTGTTTTCGAAACGTGTGCCTCTGTTCTGTTTTGTAATTCAGTTCAAGGGTCGCGGTTTTTACATTCCCTCTATAAGTGATATCTTATGATAAGTGTCTTTTTCTGTGTGACTTATTTCACTTAGAATCGTCGTACCTAAATCCACTCATCATGCTGCTACTAGCCTTATGACGTTGATTTCATGGCTGAGTGATATTCCGTTCTACATAAGGACCACAACTTCTTTATCCATTTTTCTCTTTCCTGGGATATTTAAGGTGTAACGAAGTGGAGGTTCTTGTCAACAGAGCAGCCCTAAACTTTGGGGTGCCTGTGTCTTGCTGATTTTTAGTTTTCCCAGTTTATACGCCCATGAGTGGAAGTGCCCTATGCTCTCTAAGCTGAGTTTTTTCGATGTTTCAGGACACAGCGTACACTTCTCCAGAGTGGCTGTTGGCAATTTACATCCCGCCGATCAGCGTAGCAAGGCTCCCGTTTCTCCATGGCCTGTCCTGCATTTCTGGTTTTGACACTTTATTCAGCATGGCCCTTTTGACCAATGGGAAGCGAGACTTCTTTGTAGCGCTGATTTGCCTTTCCAGGTTGCTTGGTTGGCCAAAAAGGGCGTATGCGTTTTTTCCTGAATATATTCAGGAAAAACCGCATACGCCCTTTTTGGCCAAGGGCATCATTGTCGAGGTTTTGCCGCTTTTCCCGTGCTTTAAAGGCGATTCGAATCTACCTCCTGCCATGTGTTTCCTGCAATTTTTCCTTGCTTTCAAATCCTCTTCGTTGCCTTCCCTCAATATATTTGTGGACGAGAGTTATCATTTATAACTCTGCAGGTTTGTGAATTACAGTGCCCCTGAGCTCCATTTTTCAACTCGCTTTCCTGGGATATGGCCGCAAAAGCGCAGGATTGCTTCAGGCCGTCTTCTGGTCCCGAGCGGCAGGCTGAGCCTGTGGTTAATTCTTCTTCCTGATGGGAAAATAGAGTGACCTGTGCCGCTCCCAACACCTAGAGCTAGTCTCTCATTGGTTCCCCCTCTTCCCGTTCATCCTCAGGACAATTTGCAACCTGTACGGAATAGGAGGTTAAAGGTGCTGATTCTCCAAGGAGGGAGATTGCTAGTAAAGTGGCTGGAATGGCGAACCCGAGCCCAAGGAGATGAAAAATGAGGTGCATTTTAGAAACCTTTCCCAATCACACGGTGTACCATCTTCTGGGTTTCTCATGCATGTTTTCGAAGTGGGAAGATGCCCTTGAACCTGGAGATCTGGGACCCATGGGATGGGAACAATGCAGTATTACTTTAAAGGGTCTGCGTTTCCTCACCCAACCTCACCAAACCTCTCAGCCCCAAGAGTGTCCACCCTTATGTCTCAATCAGCTGTGGGTCTAGATATGGTCAATCCAGGTGGCATCACAGCCCCTGAACGAATTTAGTAATAATTTCTCTCTCTTTCACTGTCTTTGTTTCACGGGTTTTTAAAAGTAATTGTTTTTTATAAAGTGGTTTAGCTGCTTTTCACTGCTGTGTTTATGCCGCTTTACACCCACTTGACTCACTTACAGAGAGATATCAATACATAGGTTTTAAGATTCTTACTAGTCACATATATTCTTGGGCGGTGAATAGGGGGTGTTGAGTCCAGTTCACTGAGCAAGGAGTAGGTCGTGTCTATTACATATTGGGTTTATGGAACGGTCTCTGAGCTAATTTGAAACCCTTCTTTTACGCATCACCCCACCTCACCTTTCCCGTTAAGCAGCCATAGTGTGTTTTCGAAACGTGTGCCTCTGTTCTGTTTTGTAATTCAGTTCAAGGGTCGCGGTTTTTACATTCCCTCTATAAGTGATATCTTATGATAAGTGTCTTTTTCTGTGTGACTTATTTCACTTAGAATCGTCGTACCTAAATCCACTCATCATGCTGCTACTAGCCTTATGACGTTGATTTCATGGCTGAGTGATATTCCGTTCTACATAAGGACCGCAACTTCTTTATCCATTTTTCTCTTTCCTGGGATATTTAAGGTGTAACGAAGTGGAGGTTCTTGTCAACAGAGCAGCCCTAAACTTTGGGGTGCCTGTGTCTTGCTGATTTTTAGTTTTCCCAATTTATACGCCCATGAGTGGAAGTGCCCTATGCTCTCTAAGCTGAGTTTTTTAGATGTTTCAGGACACACCGTACACTTCTCCAAAGTGGCTGTTGGCAATTTACATCCCGCCCATCAGCGTAGCAAGGCTCCCGTTTCTCCATGGCCTGTCCTGCATTTCTGGTTTTGAAACTTTATTCAGCATGGCCCTTTTGACCGATGGGAAGCGAGACTTCTTTGTAGCGCTGATTTGCCTTTCCTGGTTGCTTGGTTGGCCAAAAAGGGCGTATGCGTTTTTTCCTGAATATATTCAGAAAAAAACGCATAGGCCCTTTTTGGCCAAGGGCATCATTGTCGAGGTTTTGCCGCTTTTCCCGTGCCTTAAAGGCGATTTGAATCTACCTCCTGCAATGTGTTTCCTGCAATTCTGCCTTGCTTTCAAATCCTCTTCGTGGCCTTCCCTCAATATATTTGGGGACGAGAGTTATCATTTATAACTCTGCAGGTTTGTTAATTGAGGTGACCCTGAGCTCCATTTTTCAACTCGCTTTCTTGGGAGCTGGCCGCAAAAGCACAGGATTGCTTCAGGCTCTATTCTGGTCCCGAGCGGCAGGCTGAGCCTGTGGTTAATTCTTCTTCCTGATGGGAAAATAGAGTGACCTGTGCCTGTCCCAACACCTAGAGCTAGTGTCTCATTGGTTCCCCCTCTTCCCGTTCTTCCTCAGGACAAATTGCAACCGGTACGGAACAGGAGGTTAAAGGTGCTGATGCTCCAAGGAGGGAGATTGCTAGTAAAGAGGCTGGAATGGAGAACCCGAGCACAAGGAGATGAGAAATGAGGTGCGTTTTAGAAACCTTTACCGATCACACGGTGCACCAGCTTCTGGGTTTCTCATGCATGTTTTCGAAGTGGGAAGATGCCCTTGAACCTGGAGATTTGGGACCCATGGGATGGGAACCACGCAGTATTACTTTAAAGGGTCTACGTTTGCTCACCCAACCTCACCAAAACTCTCAGCCCCAAGAGTGTCCACCCTTATGTCTCAATCAGCTGTGGGTCTATACATGGTCAATCCAGGTGGCATCACAGCCCCTGAACGAATTTAGTAAGAATTTCTCTCTCTTTCACTGTCTTTGTTTCACGGGGTTTTAAAAGTGATTGATTTTTATAAAGGGGTTTAGT
Source organism: Balaenoptera borealis (assembly GCF_965194805.1). Taxonomy (NCBI): domain Eukaryota; kingdom Metazoa; phylum Chordata; class Mammalia; order Artiodactyla; family Balaenopteridae; genus Balaenoptera; species Balaenoptera borealis. The sequence continues at coordinate 42,372,300 of NC_138864.1, read as the reverse complement.
TGCTTTTTACTGCTGTGTTTATGCCACTTTACACCCACTTGACTCACTTTCAGAGAGATATCAATACATAGGTTTGAAGATTCTTACTAGTCAGATATATTCTTGGGCGGTGAATAGGGGGTGTTGAGTCCAGTTCACTGAGCAAGGAATAGGTCGTGTCTATTACATATTGGGTTTATGGAACGGTATCTGAACTAATTTGAAACCCTTGTTTTATGCATCACCCCACCTCACCTTACCCGTTAAGCAGCCATAGTGTGTTTTCTAAACGTGTGCCTCTGTTCTGTTTTGTACTTCAGTTCAAGGGTAGCGGTTTTTACATTCCCTCTATAAGTGATATCTTATGATAAGTGTCTTTTTCTGTGTGACTTATTTCACTTAGAATCGTCGTACCTAAATCCACTCATCATGCTGCTACTAGCCTTATGACGTTGATTTCATGGCTGAGTGATATTCCGTTGTACATAAGGACCACAACTTCTTTATCCAGTTTTCTCTTTCCTGGGATATTTAAGGTGTAACGAAGTGGAGGTTCTTGTCAACAGAGCAGCCCTAAACTTTGGGGTGCCTGTGTCTTGCTGATTTTTAGTTTTCCCAATTTATACGCCCATGAGTGGAAGTACCCTATGCTCTCTAAGCTGAGTTTTTTCGATGTTTCAGGACACAGCGTACACTTCTCCAGAGTGGCTGTTGGCAATTTACATCCCGCCCATCAGCGTAGCAAGGCTCCCGTTTCTCCATGGCCTGTCCTGCATTTCTGGTTTTGACAATTTATTCAGCATGGCCCTTTTGACCGATGGGAAGCGAGACTTCTTTGTAGCGCTGATTTGCCTTTCCAGGTTGCTTGGTTGGCCAAAAAGGGCGTATGCGTTTTTTCCTGAATATATTCAGGAAAAAACGCATACGCCCTTTTTGGCCAAGGGCATCATTGTCGAGGTTTTGCCGCTTTTCCCGTGCTTTAAAGGCGATTCGAATCTACCTCCTGAAATCTGTTTCCTGCAATTCTGCCTTGCTTTCAAATCCTCTTCGTTGTCTTCCGTCAATATATTTGTGGACGAGAGTTATCATTTATAACTCTGCAGGTTTGTGAATTGCAGTGCCCCTGAGCTCCATTTTTCAACTCGCTTTCTTGGGAGCTGGCCGCAAAAGCGCAGGATTGCTTCAGGCCCTATTCGGGTCTCAGGCGGCAGGCTAAGCCTGTGGTTAATTCTTCTTCCTGATGGGAAAATAGAGTGACCTGTGCCTGTCCCAACACCTAGAGCTAGTGTCTCATTGGTTCCCCCTCTTCCCGTTCATCCTCAGGACAAATTGCAACCTGTACGGAACAGGAGGTTAAAGGTGCTGATTCTCCAAGGAGGGAGATTGCTGGTAAAGCGGCTGGAATGGCGTACCCGAGCACAAGGAGATGAGAAATGAGGTGCATTTTAGAAACCTTTCCCGATCACACGGTGCACCATCTTCTGGGTTTCTCATGCATGTTTTCGATGTAGGAAGATGCCCTTGAACCTGGAGATTTGGGACCCATGGGATGGGAACCATGCAGTGTTACTTTAAAGGGTCTGCATTTGCTCACCCAACCTCACCAAACCTCTCAGCCCCAAGAGTGTCCACACTTATGTCTCAATCAGCTGTGGGTCTAGATATGGTCAATCCAGGTGGCATCACAGTTCCTGAACGAATTTAGTAAGAATTTCTCTCTCTTTCACTGTCTTTGTCTCACAGGTTTTTAAAAGTGATTGATTTTTATAAAGGGGTTTAGCTGCTTTTCACTGCTGTGTTTATGCCGCTTTACACCCACTTGACTCACTTACAGAGAGATATCAATACATAGGTTTTAAGATTCTTACTAGTCACATATATTCTTGGGCGGTGAATAGGGGGTGTTGAGTCCAGTTCACTGAGCAAGGAGTACGTCGTGTCTATTACATATTGGGTTTATGGAACGGTATCTGAGCTAATTTGAAACCCTTGTTTTATGCATCACCCCACCTCACCTTTCCCGTTAAGCAGCCATAGTGTGTTTTCGAAACGTGTGCCTCTGTTCTGTTTTGTAATTCAGTTCAAGGGTCGCGGTTTTTACATTCCCTCTATAAGTGATATCTTATGATAAGTGTCTTTTTCTGTGTGACTTATTTCACTTAGAATCGTCGTACCTAAATCCACTCATCATGCTGCTACTAGCCTTATGACGTTGATTTCATGGCTGAGTGATATTCCGTTCTACATAAGGACCACAACTTCTTTATCCATTTTTCTCTTTCCTGGGATATTTAAGGTGTAACGAAGTGGAGGTTCTTGTCAACAGAGCAGCCCTAAACTTTGGGGTGCCTGTGTCTTGCTGATTTTTAGTTTTCCCAGTTTATACGCCCATGAGTGGAAGTGCCCTATGCTCTCTAAGCTGAGTTTTTTCGATGTTTCAGGACACAGCGTACACTTCTCCAGAGTGGCTGTTGGCAATTTACATCCCGCCGATCAGCGTAGCAAGGCTCCCGTTTCTCCATGGCCTGTCCTGCATTTCTGGTTTTGACACTTTATTCAGCATGGCCCTTTTGACCAATGGGAAGCGAGACTTCTTTGTAGCGCTGATTTGCCTTTCCAGGTTGCTTGGTTGGCCAAAAAGGGCGTATGCGTTTTTTCCTGAATATATTCAGGAAAAACCGCATACGCCCTTTTTGGCCAAGGGCATCATTGTCGAGGTTTTGCCGCTTTTCCCGTGCTTTAAAGGCGATTCGAATCTACCTCCTGCCATGTGTTTCCTGCAATTTTTCCTTGCTTTCAAATCCTCTTCGTTGCCTTCCCTCAATATATTTGTGGACGAGAGTTATCATTTATAACTCTGCAGGTTTGTGAATTACAGTGCCCCTGAGCTCCATTTTTCAACTCGCTTTCCTGGGATATGGCCGCAAAAGCGCAGGATTGCTTCAGGCCGTCTTCTGGTCCCGAGCGGCAGGCTGAGCCTGTGGTTAATTCTTCTTCCTGATGGGAAAATAGAGTGACCTGTGCCGCTCCCAACACCTAGAGCTAGTCTCTCATTGGTTCCCCCTCTTCCCGTTCATCCTCAGGACAATTTGCAACCTGTACGGAATAGGAGGTTAAAGGTGCTGATTCTCCAAGGAGGGAGATTGCTAGTAAAGTGGCTGGAATGGCGAACCCGAGCCCAAGGAGATGAAAAATGAGGTGCATTTTAGAAACCTTTCCCAATCACACGGTGTACCATCTTCTGGGTTTCTCATGCATGTTTTCGAAGTGGGAAGATGCCCTTGAACCTGGAGATCTGGGACCCATGGGATGGGAACAATGCAGTATTACTTTAAAGGGTCTGCGTTTCCTCACCCAACCTCACCAAACCTCTCAGCCCCAAGAGTGTCCACCCTTATGTCTCAATCAGCTGTGGGTCTAGATATGGTCAATCCAGGTGGCATCACAGCCCCTGAACGAATTTAGTAATAATTTCTCTCTCTTTCACTGTCTTTGTTTCACGGGTTTTTAAAAGTAATTGTTTTTTATAAAGTGGTTTAGCTGCTTTTCACTGCTGTGTTTATGCCGCTTTACACCCACTTGACTCACTTACAGAGAGATATCAATACATAGGTTTTAAGATTCTTACTAGTCACATATATTCTTGGGCGGTGAATAGGGGGTGTTGAGTCCAGTTCACTGAGCAAGGAGTAGGTCGTGTCTATTACATATTGGGTTTATGGAACGGTCTCTGAGCTAATTTGAAACCCTTCTTTTACGCATCACCCCACCTCACCTTTCCCGTTAAGCAGCCATAGTGTGTTTTCGAAACGTGTGCCTCTGTTCTGTTTTGTAATTCAGTTCAAGGGTCGCGGTTTTTACATTCCCTCTATAAGTGATATCTTATGATAAGTGTCTTTTTCTGTGTGACTTATTTCACTTAGAATCGTCGTACCTAAATCCACTCATCATGCTGCTACTAGCCTTATGACGTTGATTTCATGGCTGAGTGATATTCCGTTCTACATAAGGACCGCAACTTCTTTATCCATTTTTCTCTTTCCTGGGATATTTAAGGTGTAACGAAGTGGAGGTTCTTGTCAACAGAGCAGCCCTAAACTTTGGGGTGCCTGTGTCTTGCTGATTTTTAGTTTTCCCAATTTATACGCCCATGAGTGGAAGTGCCCTATGCTCTCTAAGCTGAGTTTTTTAGATGTTTCAGGACACACCGTACACTTCTCCAAAGTGGCTGTTGGCAATTTACATCCCGCCCATCAGCGTAGCAAGGCTCCCGTTTCTCCATGGCCTGTCCTGCATTTCTGGTTTTGAAACTTTATTCAGCATGGCCCTTTTGACCGATGGGAAGCGAGACTTCTTTGTAGCGCTGATTTGCCTTTCCTGGTTGCTTGGTTGGCCAAAAAGGGCGTATGCGTTTTTTCCTGAATATATTCAGAAAAAAACGCATAGGCCCTTTTTGGCCAAGGGCATCATTGTCGAGGTTTTGCCGCTTTTCCCGTGCCTTAAAGGCGATTTGAATCTACCTCCTGCAATGTGTTTCCTGCAATTCTGCCTTGCTTTCAAATCCTCTTCGTGGCCTTCCCTCAATATATTTGGGGACGAGAGTTATCATTTATAACTCTGCAGGTTTGTTAATTGAGGTGACCCTGAGCTCCATTTTTCAACTCGCTTTCTTGGGAGCTGGCCGCAAAAGCACAGGATTGCTTCAGGCTCTATTCTGGTCCCGAGCGGCAGGCTGAGCCTGTGGTTAATTCTTCTTCCTGATGGGAAAATAGAGTGACCTGTGCCTGTCCCAACACCTAGAGCTAGTGTCTCATTGGTTCCCCCTCTTCCCGTTCTTCCTCAGGACAAATTGCAACCGGTACGGAACAGGAGGTTAAAGGTGCTGATGCTCCAAGGAGGGAGATTGCTAGTAAAGAGGCTGGAATGGAGAACCCGAGCACAAGGAGATGAGAAATGAGGTGCGTTTTAGAAACCTTTACCGATCACACGGTGCACCAGCTTCTGGGTTTCTCATGCATGTTTTCGAAGTGGGAAGATGCCCTTGAACCTGGAGATTTGGGACCCATGGGATGGGAACCACGCAGTATTACTTTAAAGGGTCTACGTTTGCTCACCCAACCTCACCAAAACTCTCAGCCCCAAGAGTGTCCACCCTTATGTCTCAATCAGCTGTGGGTCTATATATGGTCAATCCAGGTGGCATCACAGCCCCTGAACGAATTTAGTAAGAATTTCTCTCTCTTTCACTGTCTTTGTTTCACGGGGTTTTAAAAGTGATTGATTTTTATAAAGGGGTTTAGTTGCTTTTCACTGCTGTGTTTATGCCACTTTACACCCACTTGACTCACTTTCAGAGAGATATCAATACATAGGTTTGAAGATTCTTACTAGTCAGATATATTCTTGGGCGGTGAATAGGGGGTGTTGAGTCCAGTTCACTGAGCAAGGAATAGGTCGTGTCTATTACATATTGGGTTTATGGAACGGTATCTGAACTAATTTGAAACCCTTGTTTTATGCATCACCCCACCTCACCTTACCCGTTAAGCAGCCATAGTGTGTTTTCTAAACGTGTGCCTCTGTTCTGTTTTGTACTTCAGTTCAAGGGTAGCGGTTTTTACATTCCCTCTATAAGTGATATCTTATGATAAGTGTCTTTTTCTGTGTGACTTATTTCACTTAGAATCGTCGTACCTAAATCCACTCATCATGCTGCTACTAGCCTTATGACGTTGATTTCATGGCTGAGTGATATTCCGTTGTACATAAGGATCACAACTTCTTTATCCATTTTTCTCTTTCCTGGGATATTTAAGGTGTAACGAAGTGGAGGTTCTTGTCAACAGAGCAGCCCTAAACTTTGGGGTGCCTGTGTCTTGCTGATTTTTAGTTTTCCCAATTTATACGCCCATGAGTGGAAGTACCCTATGCTCTCTAAGCTGAGTTTTTTCGATGTTTCAGGACACAGCGTACACTTCTCCAGAGTGGCTGTTGGCAATTTACATCCCGCCCATCAGCGTAGCAAGGCTCCCGTTTCTCCATGGCCTGTCCTGCATTTCTGGTTTTGACAATTTATTCAGCATGGCCCTTTTGACCGATGGGAAGCGAGACTTCTTTGTAGCGCTGATTTGCCTTTCCAGGTTGCTTGGTTGGCCAAAAAGGGCGTATGCGTTTTTTCCTGAATATATTCAGGAAAAAACGCATACGCCCTTTTTGGCCAAGGGCATCATTGTCGAGGTTTTGCCGCTTTTCCCGTGCTTTAAAGGCGATTCGAATCTACCTCCTGCAATGTGTTTCCTGCAATTCTGCCTTGCTTTCAAATCCTCTTCGTTGTCTTCCGTCAATATATTTGTGGACGAGAGTTATCATTTATAACTCTGCAGGTTTGTGAATTGCAGTGCCCCTGAGCTCCATTTTTCAACTCGCTTTCTTGGGAGCTGGCCGCAAAAGCGCAGGATTGCTTCAGGCCCTATTCGGGTCTCGGGCGGCAGGCTAAGCCTGTGGTTAATTCTTCTTCCTGATGGGAAAATAGAGTGACCTGTGCCTGTCCCAACACCTAGAGCTAGTGTCTCATTGGTTCCCCCTCTTCCCGTTCATCCTCAGGACAAATTGCAACCTGTACGGAACAGGAGGTTAAAGGTGCTGATTCTCCAAGGAGGGAGATTGCTGGTAAAGCGGCTGGAATGGCGTACCCGAGCACAAGGAGATGAGAAATGAGGTGCATTTTAGAAACCTTTCCCGATCACACGGTGCACCATCTTCTGGGTTTCTCATGCATGTTTTCGATGTAGGAAGATGCCCTTGAACCTGGAGATTTGGGACCCATGGGATGGGAACCATGCAGTGTTACTTTAAAGGGTCTGCATTTGCTCACCCAACCTCACCAAACCTCTCAGCCCCAAGAGTGTCCACACTTATGTCTCAATCAGCTGTGGGTCTAGATATGGTCAATCCAGGTGGCATCACAGTTCCTGAACGAATTTAGTAAGAATTTCTCTCTCTTTCACTGTCTTTGTCTCACAGGTTTTTAAAAGTGATTGATTTTTATAAAGGGGTTTAGCTGCTTTTCACTGCTGTGTTTATGCCGCTTTACACCCACTTGACTCACTTACAGAGAGATATCAATACATAGGTTTTAAGATTCTTACTAGTCACATATATTCTTGGGCGGTGAATAGGGGGTGTTGAGTCCAGTTCACTGAGCAAGGAGTACGTCGTGTCTATTACATATTGGGTTTATGGAACGGTATCTGAGCTAATTTGAAACCCTTGTTTTATGCATCACCCCACCTCACCTTTCCCGTTAAGCAGCCATAGTGTGTTTTCGAAACGTGTGCCTCTGTTCTGTTTTGTAATTCAGTTCAAGGGTCGCGGTTTTTACATTCCCTCTATAAGTGATATCTTATGATAAGTGTCTTTTTCTGTGTGACTTATTTCACTTAGAATCGTCGTACCTAAATCCACTCATCATGCTGCTACTAGCCTTATGACGTTGATTTCATGGCTGAGTGATATTCCGTTCTACATAAGGACCGCAACTTCTTTATCCATTTTTCTCTTTCCTGGGATATTTAAGGTGTAACGAAGTGGAGGTTCTTGTCAACAGAGCAGCCCTAAACTTTGGGGTGCCTGTGTCTTGCTGATTTTTAGTTTTCCCAATTTATACGCCCATGAGTGGAAGTACCCTATGCTCTCTAAGCTGAGTTTTTTCGATGTTTCAGGACACAGCGTACACTTCTCCAGAGTAGCTGTTGGCAATTTACATCCCGCCCATCAGCGTAGCAAGGCTCCCGTTTCTCCATGGCCTGTCCTGCATTTCTGGTTTTGACAATTTATTCAGCATGGCCCTTTTGACCGATGGGAAGCGAGACTTCTTTGTAGCGCTGATTTGCCTTTCCAGGTTGCTTGGTTGGCCAAAAAGGGCGTATGCGTTTTTTCCTGAATATATTCAGGAAAAAACGCATACGCCCTTTTTGGCCAAGGGCATCATTGTCGAGGTTTTGCCGCTTTTCCCGTGCTTTAAAGGCGATTCGAATCTACCTCCTGCAATGTGTTTCCTGCAATTCTGCCTTGCTTTCAAATCCTCTTCGTTGTCTTCCGTCAATATATTTGTGGACGAGAGTTATCATTTATAACTCTGCAGGTTTGTGAATTGCAGTGCCCCTGAGCTCCATTTTTCAACTCGCTTTCTTGGGAGCTGGCCGCAAAAGCGCAGGATTGCTTCAGGCCCTATTCGGGTCTCGGGCGGCAGGCTAAGCCTGTGGTTAATTCTTCTTCCTGATGGGAAAATAGAGTGACCTGTGCCTGTCCCAACACCTAGAGCTAGTGTCTCATTGGTTCCCCCTCTTCCCGTTCATCCTCAGGACAAATTGCAACCTGTACGGAACAGGAGGTTAAAGGTGCTGATTCTCCAAGGAGGGAGATTGCTGGTAAAGCGGCTGGAATGGCGTACCCGAGCACAAGGAGATGAGAAATGAGGTGCATTTTAGAAACCTTTCCCGATCACACGGTGCACCATCTTCTGGGTTTCTCATGCATGTTTTCGATGTAGGAAGATGCCCTTGAACCTGGAGATTTGGGACCCATGGGATGGGAACCATGCAGTGTTACTTTAAAGGGTCTGCATTTGCTCACCCAACCTCACCAAACCTCTCAGCCCCAAGAGTGTCCACACTTATGTCTCAATCAGCTGTGGGTCTAGATATGGTCAATCCAGGTGGCATCACAGTTCCTGAACGAATTTAGTAAGAATTTCTCTCTCTTTCACTGTCTTTGTCTCACAGGTTTTTAAAAGTGATTGATTTTTATAAAGGGGTTTAGCTGCTTTTCACTGCTGTGTTTATGCCGCTTTACACCCACTTGACTCACTTACAGAGAGATATCAATACATAGGTTTTAAGATTCTTACTAGTCACATATATTCTTGGGCGGTGAATAGGGGGTGTTGAGTCCAGTTCACTGAGCAAGGAGTACGTCGTGTCTATTACATATTGGGTTTATGGAACGGTATCTGAGCTAATTTGAAACCCTTGTTTTATGCATCACCCCACCTCACCTTTCCCGTTAAGCAGCCATAGTGTGTTTTCGAAACGTGTGCCTCTGTTCTGTTTTGTAATTCAGTTCAAGGGTCGCGGTTTTTACATTCCCTCTATAAGTGATATCTTATGATAAGTGTCTTTTTCTGTGTGACTTATTTCACTTAGAATCGTCGTACCTAAATCCACTCATCATGCTGCTACTAGCCTTATGACGTTGATTTCATGGCTGAGTGATATTCCGTTCTACATAAGGACCGCAACTTCTTTATCCATTTTTCTCTTTCCTGGGATATTTAAGGTGTAACGAAGTGGAGGTTCTTGTCAACAGAGCAGCCCTAAACTTTGGGGTGCCTGTGTCTTGCTGATTTTTAGTTTTCCCAATTTATACGCCCATGAGTGGAAGTGCCCTATGCTCTCTAAGCTGAGTTTTTTCGATGTTTCAGGACACACCGTACACTTCTCCAGAGTGGCTGTTGGCAATTTACATCCCGCCCATCAGCGTAGCAAGGCTCCCGTTTCTCCATGGCCTGTCCTGCATTTCTGGTTTTGACAATTTATTCAGCATGGCCCTTTTGACCGATGGGAAGCGAGACTTCTTTGTAGCGCTGATTTGCCTTTCCAGGTTGCTTGGTTGGCCAAAAAGGGCGTATGCGATTTTTCCTGAATATATTCAGGAAAAAACGCATACGCCCTTTTTGGCCAAGGGCATCATTGTCGAGGTTTTGCCGCTTTTCCCGTGCTTTAAAGGCGATTCGAATCTACCTCCTGAAATCTGTTTCCTGCAATTCTGCCTTGCTTTCAAATCCTCTTCGTTGTCTTCCGTCAATATATTTGTGGACGAGAGTTATCATTTATAACTCTGCAGGTTTGTGAATTGCAGTGGCCCTGAGCTCCATTTTTCAACTCGCTTTCTTGGGAGCTGGCCGCAAAAGCGCAGGATTGCTTCAGGCCCTATTCGGGTCTCGGGCGGCAGGCTAAGCCTGTGGTTAATTCTTCTTCCTGATGGGAAAATAGAGTGACCTGTGCCTGTCCCAACACCTAGAGCTAGTGTCTCATTGGTTCCCCCTCTTCCCGTTCATCCTCAGGACAAATTGCAACCTGTACGGAACAGGAGGTTAAAGGTGCTGATTCTCCAAGGAGGGAGATTGCTGGTAAAGCGGCTGGAATGGCGTACCCGAGCACAAGGAGATGAGAAATGAGGTGCATTTTAGAAACCTTTCCCGATCACACGGTGCACCATCTTCTGGGTTTCTCATGCATGTTTTCGATGTAGGAAGATGCCCTTGAACCTGGAGATTTGGGACCCATGGGATGGGAACCATGCAGTGTTACTTTAAAGGGTCTGCATTTGCTCACCCAACCTCACCAAACCTCTCAGCCCCAAGAGTGTCCACACTTATGTCTCAATCAGCTGTGGGTCTAGATATGGTCAATCCAGGTGGCATCACAGTTTCTGAACGAATTTAGTAAGAATTTCTCTCTGTTTCACTGTCTTTGTCTCACAGGTTTTTAAAAGTGATTGATTTTTATAAAGGGGTTTAGCTGCTTTTCACTGCTGTGTTTATGCCGCTTTACACCCACTTGACTCACTTACAGAGAGATATCAATACATAGGTTTTAAGATTCTTACTAGTCAGATATATTCTTGGGCGGTGAATAGGGGGTGTTGAGTCCAGTTCACTGAGCAAGGAGTACGTCGTGTCTATTACATATTGTGTTTATGGAACGGTATCTGAGCTAATTTGAAACCCTTGTTTTATGCATCACCCCACCTCACCTTTCCCGTTAAGCAGCCATAGTGTGTTTTCGAAACGTGTGCCTCTGTTCTGTTTTGTAATTCAGTTCAAGGGTCGCGGTTTTTACATTCCCTCTATAAGGGATATCTTATGATAAGTGTCTTTTTCTGTGTGACTTATTTCACTTAGAATCGTCGTACCTAAATCCCCTCATCATGCTGCTACTAGCCTTATGACGTTGATTTCATGGCTGAGTGATATTCCGTTGTACATAAGGACCGCAACTTCTTTATCCATTTTTCTCTTTCCTGGGATATTTAAGGTGTAACGAAGTGGAGGTTCTTGTCAACAGAGCAGCCCTAAACTTTGGGGTGCCTGTGTCTTGCTGATTTGTAGTTTTCCCAATTTATACGCCCATGAGTGGAAGTGCCCTATGCTCTCTAAGCTGAGTTTTTTCGATGTTTCAGGACACACCGTACACTTCTCCAGAGTGGCTGTTGGCAATTTACATCCCGTCCATCAGCGTAGCAAGGCTCCCTTTTCTCCATGGCCTGTCCTGCATTTCTGGTGTTGACACTTTATTCAGCATGGCCCTTTTGACCAATGGGAAGCGAGACTTCTTTGTAGCGCTGATTTGCCTTTCCAGGTTGCTTGGTTGGCCAAAAAGGGCGTATGCGTTTTTTCCTGAATATATTCAGGATAAACCGCATGCGCCCTTTTTGGCCAAGGGCATCATTGTCGAGGTTTTGCCGCTTTTCCCGTGCTTTAAAGGCGATTCGAATCTACCTCCTGCAATGTGTTTCCTGCAATTTTTCCTTGCTTTCAAATCCTCTTCGTTGTCTTCCGTCAATATATTTGTGGACGAGAGTTATCATTTATAACTCTGCAGGTTTGTGAATTGCAGTGCCCCTGAGCTCCATTTTTCAACTCGCTTTCTTGGGAGCTGGCCGCAAAAGCGCAGGATTGCTTCAGGCCCTATTCGGGTCTCGGGCGGCAGGCTAAGCCTGTAGTTAATTCTTCTTCCTGATGGGAAAATAGAGTGACCTGTGCCGCTCCCAACACCTAGAGCTAGTCTCTCATTGGTTCCCCCTCTTCCCGTTCATCCTCAGGAGAATTTGCAACCTGTACGGAATAGGAGGTTAAAGGTGCTGATTCTCCAAGGAGGGAGATTGCTAGTAAAGCGGCTGGAATGGCGAACCCGAGCCCAAGGAGATGAAAAATGAGGTGCGTTTTAGAAACCTTTCCCAATCACACGGTGTACCATCTTCTGGGTTTCTCATGCATGTTTTCGAAGTGGGAAGATGCCCTTGAACCTGGAGATTTGGGACCCATGGGATGGGAACAGTGCAGTATTACTTTAAAGGGTCTGCGTTTCCTCACCCAACCTCACCAAACCTCTCAGCCCCAAGAGTGTCCACCCTTATGTCTCAATCAGCTGTGGGTCTATATATGGTCAATCCAGGTGGCATCACAGCCCCTGAACGAATTTAGTAATAATTTCTCTCTCTTTCACTGTCTTTGTTTCACGGGTTTTTAAAAGTAATTGTTTTTTATAAAGGGGTTTAGCTGCTTTTCACTGCTGTGTTTATGCCGCTTTACACCCACTTGACTCACTTACAGAGAGATATCAATACATAGGTTTTAAGATTCTTACTAGTCACATATATTCTTGGGCGGTGAATAGGGGGTGTTGAGTCCAGTTCACTGAGCAAGGAGTAGGTCGTGTCTATTACATATTGGGTTTATGGAACGGTCTCTGAGCTAATTTGAAACCCTTGTTTTATGCATCACCCCACCTCACCTTTCCCGTTAAGCAGCCATAGTGTGTTTTCGAAACGTGTGCCTCTGTTCTGTTTTGTAATTCAGTTCAAGGGTCGCGGTTTTTACATTCCCTCTATAAGTGATATCTTATGATAAGTGTCTTTTTCTGTGTGACTTATTTCACTTAGAATCGTCGTACCTAAATCCACTCATCATGCTGCTACTAGCCTTATGACGTTGATTTCATGGCTGAGTGATATTCCGTTCTACATAAGGACCGCAACTTCTTTATCCATTTTTCTCTTTCCTGGGAAATTTAAGGTGTAACGAAGTGGAGGTTCTTGTCAACAGAGCAGCCCTAAACTTTGGGGTGCCTGTGTCTTGCTGATTTTTAGTTTTCCCAATTTATACGCCCATGAGTGGAAGTGCCCTATGCTCTCTAAGCTGAGTTTTTTCAATGTTTCAGGACACACCGTACACTTCTCCAGAGTGGCTGTTGGCAATTTACATCCCACCCATCAGCGTAGCAAGGCTCCCGTTTCTCCATGGCCTGTCCTGCATTTCTGGTGTTGACACTTTATTCAGCATGGCCCTTTTGATCAATGGGAAGCGAGACTTCTTTGTAGCGCTGATTTGCCTTTCCAGGTTGCTTGGTTGGCCAAAAAGGGCGTATGCGTTTTTTCCTGAATATATTCAGGAAAAACCGCATACGCCCTTTTTGGCCAAGGGCATCATTGTCGAGGTTCTGCCGCTTTTCCCGTGCTTTAAAGGCGATTCGAATCTACCTCCTGCAATGTGTTTCCTGCAATTTTTCCTTGCTTTCAAATCCTCTTCGTTGCCTTCCCTCAATATATTTGTGGACGAGAGTTATCATTTATAACTCTGCAGGTTTGTGAATTACAGTGCCCCTGAGCTCCATTTTTCAACTCGCTTTCCTGGGAGCTGGCCGCAAAAGCGCAGGATTGCTTCAGGCCCTATTCTGGTCCCGGGCGGCAGGCTGAGCCTGTGGTTAATTCTTCTTCCTGATGGGAAAATAGAGTGACCTGTGCCGCTCCCAACACCTAGAGCTAGTCTCTCATTGGTTCCCCCTCTTCCCGTTCATCCTCAGGACAATTTGCAACCTGTACGGAATAGGAGGTTAAAGGTGCTGATTCTCCAAGGAGGGAGATTGCTAGTAAAGCGGCTGGAATGGCGAACCCGAGCCCAAGGAGATGAAAAATGAGGTGCGTTTTAGAAACCTTTCCCAATCACACGGTGTACCATCTTCTGGGTTTCTCATGCATGTGTTCGAAGTGGGAAGATGCCCTTGAACCTGGAGATTTGGGACCCATGGGATGGGAACAATGCAGTATTACTTTAAAGGGTCTGCGTTTCCTCACCCAACCTCACCAAACCTCTCAGCCCCAAGAGTGTCCACCCTTATGTCTCAATCAGCTGTGGGTCTATATATGGTCAATCCAGGTGGCATCACAGCCCCTGAACGAATTTAGTAATAATTTCTCTCTCTTTCACTGTCTTTGTTTCACGGGTTTTTAAAAGTAATTGTTTTTTATAAAGGGGTTTAGCTGCTTTTCACTGCTGTGTTTATGCCGCTTTACACCCACTTGACTCACTTACAGAGAGATATCAATACATAGGTTTTAAGATTCTTACTAGTCAGATATATTCTTGGGCGGTGAATAGGGGGTGTTGAGTCCAGTTCACTGAGCAAGGAGTAGGTCGTGTCTATTACATATTGGGTTTATGGAACGGTCTCTGAGCTAATTTGAAACCCTTCTTTTACGCATCACCCCACCTCACCTTTCCCGTTAAGCAGCCATAGTGTGTTTTCTAAACGTGTGACTCTGTTCTGTTTTGTAATTCATTTTAAGGGTACCGGTTTTTACATTCCCTCTATAAGTGATATCTTATGATAAGTGTCTTTTTCTGTGTGACTTATTTCACTTAGAATCGTCGTACCTAAATCCACTCATCATGCTGCTACTAGCCTTATGACGGTGATTTCCTGGCTGAGTGATATTCCATTGTACATAAGGACCACAACTTCTTTATCCAGTTTTCTCTTTCCTGGGATATTTAAGGTGTAACGAAGTGGAGGTTCTTGTCAACAAAGCAGCCCTAAACTTTGGGGTGCCTGTGTCTTGCTGATTTTTAGTTTTCCCAATTTATACGCCCATGAGTGGAAGTGCCCTATGCTCTCTAAGCTGAGTTTTTTCGATGTTTCAGGACACATCGTACACTTCTCCAGAGTGGCTGTTGGCAATTTACATCCCGCCCATCAGCGTAGCAAGGCTCCCGTTTCTCCATGGCCTGTCCTGCATTTCTTGTTTTGACACTTTATTCAGCATGGCCCTTTTGACCGATGGGAAGCGAGACTTCTTTGTAGCGCTGAATTGCCTTTCCAGGTTGCTTGGTTGGCCAAAAAGGGCGTATGCGTTTTTTCCAGAATATATTCAGGAAAAAACGCATACGCCCTTTTTGGCCAAGGGCATCATTGTCGAGGTTTTGCCGCTTTTCCCGTGCTTTAAAGGCGATTCGAATCTACCTCCTGAAATCTGTTTCCTGCAATTCTGCCGTGCTTTCAAATCCTCTTCGTTGCCTTCCCTCAATATATTTGAGGACGAGAGTTGTCATTTATAACTCTGCAGGTTTGTGAATTGCAGTGCCCCTGAGCTCCATTTTTCAACTCGCTTTCTTGGGAGCTGGCCGCAAAAGCGCAGGATTGCTTTAGGCCCTATTTTGCTCCCGGGCGGCAGGCTGAGCCTGTGGTTAATTCTTCTTCCTGATGGGAAAATAGAGTGACCTGTGCCTGTCCCAACACCTAGAGCTAGTCTCTCATTGGTTCCCCCTCTTCCCGTTCATCCTCAGGACAAATTGCAACCTGTACGGAACAGGAGGTTAAAGGTGCTGATTCTCCAAGGAGGGAGATTGCTAGTAAAGCGGCTGGAATGGCGAACCCGAACACAAGGAGATGAGAAATGAGGTGCGTTTTAGAAACCTTTCCCGATCACACGGTGTACCATCTTCTGGGTTTCTCATGCATGTTTTCAAAGTGGGAAGATGCCCTTGAACCTGGAGATTTGGGACCCATGGGATGGGAACCATGCAGTGTTACTTTAAAGGGTCTGCATTTGCTCACCCAACCTCACCAAACCTCTCAGCCCCAAGAGTGTCCACACTTATGTCTCAATCAGCTGTGGGTCTAGATACGGTCAATCCAGGTGGCATCACAGTTCCTGAACGAATTTAGTAAGAATTTCTCTCTCTTTCACTGTCTTTGTCTCACAGGTTTTTAAAAGGGATTGATTTTTATAAAGGGGTTTAGCTGCTTTTCACTGCTGTGTTTATGCCGCTTTACACCCACTTGACTCACTTACAGAGAGATATCAATACATAGGTTTTAAGATTCTTACTAGTCAGATATATTCTTGGGCGGTGAATAGGGGGTGTTGAGTCCAGTTCACTGAGCAAGGAGTACGTCGTGTCTATTACATATTGTGTTTATGGAACGGTATCTGAGCTAATTTGAAACCCTTGTTTTATGCATCACCCCACCTCACCTTTCTCGTTAAGCAGCCATAGTGTGTTTTCGAAACGTGTGCCTCTGTTCTGTTTTGTAATTCAGTTCAAGGGTAGCGGTTTTTACATTCCCTCTATAAGTGATATCTTATGATAAGTGTCTTTTTCTGTGTGACTTATTTCACTTAGAATCGTCGTACCTAAATCCCCTCATCATGCTGCTACTAGCCTTATGACGTTGATTTCATGGCTGAGTGATATTCCGTTGTACATAAGGACCGCAACTTCTTTATCCATTTTTCTCTTTCCTGGGATATTTAAGGTGTAACGAAGTGGAGGTTCTTGTCAACAGAGCAGCCCTAAACTTTGGGGTGCCTGTGTCTTGCTGATTTGTAGTTTTCCCAATTTATACGCCCATGAGTGGAAGTGCCCTATGCTCTCTAAGCTGAGTTTTTTCGATGTTTCAGGACACACCGTACACTTCTCCAGAGTGGCTGTTGGCAATTTACATCCCGCTCATCAGCGTAGCAAGGCTCCCGTTTCTCCATAGCCTGTCCTGCATTTCTGGTGTTGACACTTTATTCAGCATGGCCCTTTTGACCAATGGGAAGCGAGACTTCTTTGTAGCGCTGATTGGCCTTTCCAGGTTGCGTGGTTGGCCAAAAAGGGCGTATGCGTTTTTTCCTGAATATATTCAGGAAAAACCGCATACGCCCTTTTTGGCCAAGGGCATCATTGTCGAGGTTTTGCCGCTTTTCCCGTGCTTTAAAGGCGATTCGAATCTACCTCCTGAAATCTGTTTCCTGCAATTCTGCCTTGCTTTCAAATCCTCTTCGTTGTCTTCCGTCAATATATTTGTGGACGAGAGTTATCATTTATAACTCTGCAGGTTTGTGAATTGCAGTGCCCTTGAGCTCCATTTTTCAACTCGCTTTCTTGGGAGCTGGCCGCAAAAGCGCAGGATTGCTTCAGGCCCTATTCTGGTCCCGGGTGCAGGCTGAGCCTGTGGTTAATTCTTCTTCCTGATGGGAAAATAGAGTGACCTGTGCCTGTCCCAACACCTAGAGCTAGTGTCTCATTGGTTCCCCCTCTTCCCGTTCATCCTCAGGACAAATTGCAACCTGTACGGAACAGGAGGTTAAAGGTGCTGATTCTCCAAGGAGGGAGATTGCTGGTAAAGCGGCTGGAATGGCGTACCCGAGCACAAGGAGATGAGAAATGAGGTGCATTTTAGAAACCTTTCCCGATCACACGGTGCACCATCTTCTGGGTTTCTCATGCATGTTTTCGATGTAGGAAGATGCCCTTGAACCTGGTGATTTGGGACCCATGGGATGGGAACCATGCAGTGTTACTTTAAAGGGTCTGCATTTGCTCACCCAACCTCACCAAACCTCTCAGCCCCAAGAGTGTCCACCCTTATGTCTCAATCAGCTGTGGGTCTATATATGGTCAATCCAGGTGGCATCACAGCCCCTGAACGAATTTAGTAAGAATTTCTCTCTCTTTCACTGTCTTTGTTTCACGGGTTTTTAAAAGTGATTGGTTTTTATAAAGGGGTTTAGCTGATTTTCACTGCTGTGTTCATGCCGCTTTACACCCACTTGACTCACTTACAGAGAGATATGAATACATAGGTTTGAAGATTCTTACTAGTCAGATATATTCTTGGGCGGTGAATAGGGGGTGTTGAATCCAGTTCACTGAGCAAGGAGTAGGTCGTGTCTAGTACATATTGGGTTTATGGAACGGTTTCTGAGCTAATTTGAAACCCTTGTTTTATGCATCACCCCACCTCACCTTTCCCGTTAAGCAGCCATAGTGTGTTTTCTAAAAGTGTGCCTCTGTTCTGTTTTGTAATTCAGTTCAAGGGTCGCGGTTTTTACATTCCCTCTATAAGGGATATCTTATGATAAGTGTCTTTTTCTGTGTGACTTATTTCACTTAGAATCGTCGTACCTAAATCCCCTCATCATGCTGCTACTAGCCTTATGACGTTGATTTCATGGCTGAGTGATATTCCATTGTACATAAGGACCGCAACTTCTTTATCCATTTTTCTCTTTCCTGGGATATTTAAGGTGTAACGAAGTGGAGGTTCTTGTCAACAGAGCAGCCCTAAACTTTGGGGTGCCTGTGTCTTGCTGATTTGTAGTTTTCCCAATTTATACGCCCATGAGTGGAAGTGCCCTATGCTCTCTAAGCTGAGTTTTTTCGATGTTTCAGGACACACCGTACACTTCTCCAGAGTGGCTGTTGGCAATTTACATCCCGCCCATCAGCGTAGCAAGGCTCCCTTTTCTCCATGGACTGTCCTGCATTTCTGGTTTTGACACTTTATTCAGCATGGCCCTTTTGACCGATGGGAAGCGAGACTTCTTTGTAGCGCTGATTGGCCTTTCCAGGTTGCTTTTTTGGCCAAAAAGGGCGTATGCGTTTTTTCCTGAATATATTCAGGAAAAAACGCATACGCCCTTTTTGGCCAAGGGCATCATTGTCGAGGTTTTGCCGCTTTTCCCGTGCTTTAAAGGCGATTCGAATCTACCTAATGAAATCTGTTTCCTGCAATTCTGCCTTGCTTTCAAATCCTCTTCGTTGCCATCCCTCAATATATTTGTGGACGAGAGTTATCATTTATAACTCTGCAGGTTTGTGAATTGCAGTGGCCCTGAGCTCCATTTTTCAACTCGCTTTCTTGGGAGCTGGCCGCAAAAGCGCAGGATTGCTTCAGGCCCTATTCGGGTCCCGGGCGGCAGGCTGAGCCTGTGGTTAATTCTTCTTCCTGATGGGAAAATAGAGTGACCTGTGCCTGTCCCAACACCTAGAGCTAGTCGCTCATTGGTTCCCCCTCTTCCCGTTCATCCTCAGGACAAATTGCAACCTGTACGGAACAGGAGGTTAAAGGTGCTGATTCTCCAAGGAGGGAGATTGCTAGTAAAGCGGCTGGAATGGCGAACCCGAGCACAAGGAGATGAGAAATGAGGTGCGTTTTAGAAACCTTTCCCGATCACACGGTGTACCATCTTCTGGGTTTCTCATGCATGTTTTCGAAGTGGGAAGATGCCCTTGAACCTGGAGATTTGGGACCCATGGGATGGGAACCATGCAGTGTTACTTTAAAGGGTCTGCATTTGCTCACCCAACCTCACCAAACCTCTCAGCCCCAAGAGTGTCCACACTTATGTCTCAATCAGCTGTGGGTCTAGATACGGTCAATCCAGGTGGCATCACAGTTCCTGAACGAATTTAGTAAGAATTTCTCTCTCTTTCACTGTCTTTGTCTCACAGGTTTTTAAAAGGGATTGATTTTTATAAAGGGGTTTAGCTGCTTTTCACTGCTGTGTTTATGCCGCTTTACACCCACTTGACTCACTTACAGAGAGATATCAATACATAGGTTTTAAGATTCTTACTAGTCAGATATATTCTTGGGCGGTGAATAGGGGGTGTTGAGTCCAGTTCACTGAGCAAGGAGTACGTCGTGTCTATTACATATTGTGTTTATGGAACGGTATCTGAGCTAATTTGAAACCCTTGTTTTATGCATCACCCCACCTCACCTTTCCCGTTAAGCAGCCATAGTGTGTTTTCGAAACGTGTGCCTCTGTTCTGTTTTGTAATTCAGTTCAAGGGTCGCGGTTTTTACATTCCCTCTATAAGGGATATCTTATGATAAGTGTCTTTTTCTGTGTGACTTATTTCACTTAGAATCGTCGTACCTAAATCCCCTCATCATGCTGCTACTAGCCTTATGACGTTGATTTCATGGCTGAGTGATATTCCGTTGTACATAAGGACCGCAACTTCTTTATCCATTTTTCTCTTTCCTGGGATATTTAAGGTGTAACGAAGTGGAGGTTCTTGTCAACAGAGCAGCCCTAAACTTTGGGGTGCCTGTGTCTTGCTGATTTGTAGTTTTCCCAATTTATACGCCCATGAGTGGAAGTGCCCTATGCTCTCTAAGCTGAGTTTTTTCGATGTTTCAGGACACACCGTACACTTCTCCAGAGTGGCTGTTGGCAATTTACATCCCGCCCATCAGCGTAGCAAGGCTCCCGTTTCTCCATAGCCTGTCCTGCATTTCTGGTGTTGACACTTTATTCAGCATGGCCCTTTTGACCAATGGGAAGCGAGACTTCTTTGTAGCGCTGATTGGCCTTTCCAGGTTGCTTGGTTGGCCAAAAAGGGCGTATGCGTTTTTTCCTGAATATATTCAGGAAAAACCGCATACGCCCTTTTTGGCCAAGGGCATCATTGTCGAGGTTTTGCCGCTTTTCCCGTGCTTTAAAGGCGATTCGAATCTACCTCCTGAAATCTGTTTCCTGCAATTCTGCCTTGCTTTCAAATCCTCTTCGTTGTCTTCCGTCAATATATTTGTGGACGAGAGTTATCATTTATAACTCTGCAGGTTTGTGAATTGCAGTGCCCTTGAGCTCCATTTTTCAACTCGCTTTCTTGGGAGCTGGCCGCAAAAGCGCAGGATTGCTTCAGGCCCTATTCTGGTCCCGGGTGCAGGCTGAGCCTGTGGTTAATTCTTCTTCCTGATGGGAAAATAGAGTGACCTGTGCCTGTCCCAACACCTAGAGCTAGTGTCTCATTGGTTCCCCCTCTTCCCGTTCATCCTCAGGACAAATTGCAACCTGTACGGAACAGGAGGTTAAAGGTGCTGATTCTCCAAGGAGGGAGATTGCTGGTAAAGCGGCTGGAATGGCGTACCCGAGCACAAGGAGATGAGAAATGAGGTGCATTTTAGAAACCTTTCCCGATCACACGGTGTACCATCTTCTGGGTTTCTCATGCATGTTTTCGATGTAGGAAGATGCCCTTGAACCTGGTGATTTGGGACCCATGGGATGGGACCCATGCAGTGTTACTTTAAAGGGTCTGCATTTGCTCACCCAACCTCACCAAACCTCTCAGCCCCAAGAGTGTCCACCCTTATGTCTCAATCAGCTGTGGGTCTATATATGGTCAATCCAGGTGGCATCACAGCCCCTGAACGAATTTAGTAAGAATTTCTCTCTCTTTCACTGTCTTTGTTTCACGGGTTTTTAAAAGTGATTGGTTTTTATAAAGGGGTTTAGCTGATTTTCACTGCTGTGTTCATGCCGCTTTACACCCACGTGACTCACTTACAGAGAGATATGAATACATAGGTTTGAAGATTCTTACTAGTCAGATATATTCTTGGGCGGTGAATAGGGGGTGTTGAGTCCAGTTCACTGAGCAAGGAGTAGGTCGTGTCTAGTACATATTGGGTTTATGGAACGGTTTCTGAGCTAATTTGAAACCCTTGTTTTATGCATCACCCCACCTCACCTTTCCCGTTAAGCAGCCATAGTGTGTTTTCTAAAAGTGTGCCTCTGTTCTGTTTTGTAATTCAGTTCAAGGGTCGCGGTTTTTACATTCCCTCTATAAGGGATATCTTATGATAAGTGTCTTTTTCTGTGTGACTTATTTCACTTAGAATCGTCGTACCTAAATCCCCTCATCATGCTGCTACTAGCCTTATGACGTTGATTTCATGGCTGAGTGATATTCCATTGTACATAAGGACCGCAACTTCTTTATCCATTTTTCTCTTTCCTGGGATATTTAAGGTGTAACGAAGTGGAGGTTCTTGTCAACAGAGCAGCCCTAAACTTTGGGGTGCCTGTGTCTTGCTGATTTTTAGTTTTCCCAATTTATACGCCCATGAGTGGAAGTGCCCTATGCTCTCTAAGCTGAGTTTTTTCGATGTTTCAGGACACACTGTACACTTCTCCAGAGTGGCTGTTGGCAATTTACATCCCGCCCATCAGCGTGGCAAGGCTCCCTTTTCTCCATGGCCTGTCCTGCATTTCTGGTTTTGACACTTTATTCAGCATGGCCCTTTTGACCGATGGGAAGCGAGACTTCTTTGTAGCGCTGATTTGCCTTTCCAGGTTGCTTTTTTGGCCAAAAAGGGCGTATGCGTTTTTTCCTGAATATATTCAGGAAAAACCGCATACGCCCTTTTTGGCCAAGGGCATCATTGTCGAGGTTTTGCCGCTTTTCCCGTGCTTTAAAGGCGATTCGAATCTACCTCCTGAAATCTGTTTCCTGCAATTCTGCCTTGCTTTCAAATCCTCTTCGTTGTCTTCCGTCAATATATTTGTGGACGAGAGTTATCATTTATAACTCTGCAGGTTTGTGAATTGCAGTGCCCCTGAGCTCCATTTTTCAACTCGCTTTCTTGGGAGCTGGCCGCAAAAGCGCAGGATTGCTTCAGGCCCTATTCTGGTCCCGGGTGCAGGCTGAGCCTGTGGTTAATTCTTCTTCCTGATGGGAAAATAGAGTGACCTGTGCCTGTCCCAACACCTAGAGCTAGTGTCTCATTGGTTCCCCCTCTTCCCGTTCATCCTCAGGACAAATTGCAACCTGTACGGAACAGGAGGTTAAAGGTGCTGATTCTCCAAGGAGGGAGATTGCTGGTAAAGCGGCTGGAATGGCGTACCCGAGCACAAGGAGATGAGAAATGAGGTGCATTTTAGAAACCTTTCCCGATCACACGGTGTACCATCTTCTGGGTTTCTCATGCATGTTTTCGATGTAGGAAGATGCCCTTGAACCTGGTGATTTGGGACCCATGGGATGGGACCCATGCAGTGTTACTTTAAAGGGTCTGCATTTGCTCACCCAACCTCACCAAACCTCTCAGCCCCAAGAGTGTCCACCCTTATGTCTCAATCAGCTGTGGGTCTATATATGGTCAATCCAGGTGGCATCACAGCCCCTGAACGAATTTAGTAAGAATTTCTCTCTCTTTCACTGTCTTTGTTTCACGGGTTTTTAAAAGTGATTGGTTTTTATAAAGGGGTTTAGCTGATTTTCACTGCTGTGTTCATGCCGCTTTACACCCACGTGACTCACTTACAGAGAGATATGAATACATAGGTTTGAAGATTCTTACTAGTCAGATATATTCTTGGGCGGTGAATAGGGGGTGTTGAGTCCAGTTCACTGAGCAAGGAGTAGGTCGTGTCTAGTACATATTGGGTTTATGGAACGGTTTCTGAGCTAATTTGAAACCCTTGTTTTATGCATCACCCCACCTCACCTTTCCCGTTAAGCAGCCATAGTGTGTTTTCTAAAAGTGTGCCTCTGTTCTGTTTTGTAATTCAGTTCAAGGGTCGCGGTTTTTACATTCCCTCTATAAGGGATATCTTATGATAAGTGTCTTTTTCTGTGTGACTTATTTCACTTAGAATCGTCGTACCTAAATCCCCTCATCATGCTGCTACTAGCCTTATGACGTTGATTTCATGGCTGAGTGATATTCCATTGTACATAAGGACCGCAACTTCTTTATCCATTTTTCTCTTTCCTGGGATATTTAAGGTGTAACGAAGTGGAGGTTCTTGTCAACAGAGCAGCCCTAAACTTTGGGGTGCCTGTGTCTTGCTGATTTTTAGTTTTCCCAATTTATACGCCCATGAGTGGAAGTGCCCTATGCTCTCTAAGCTGAGTTTTTTCGATGTTTCAGGACACACTGTACACTTCTCCAGAGTGGCTGTTGGCAATTTACATCCCGCCCATCAGCGTGGCAAGGCTCCCTTTTCTCCATGGCCTGTCCTGCATTTCTGGTTTTGACACTTTATTCAGCATGGCCCTTTTGACCGATGGGAAGCGAGACTTCTTTGTAGCGCTGATTTGCCTTTCCAGGTTGCTTTTTTGGCCAAAAAGGGCGTATGCGTTTTTTCCTGAATATATTCAGGAAAAACCGCATACGCCCTTTTTGGCCAAGGGCATCATTGTCGAGGTTTTGCCGCTTTTCCCGTGCTTTAAAGGCGATTCGAATCTACCTCCTGAAATCTGTTTCCTGCAATTCTGCCTTGCTTTCAAATCCTCTTCGTTGTCTTCCGTCAATATATTTGTGGACGAGAGTTATCATTTATAACTCTGCAGGTTTGTGAATTGCAGTGCCCCTGAGCTCCATTTTTCAACTCGCTTTCTTGGGAGCTGGCCGCAAAAGCGCAGGATTGCTTCAGGCCCTATTCTGGTCCCGGGTGCAGGCTGAGCCTGTGGTTAATTCTTCTTCCTGATGGGAAAATAGAGTGACCTGTGCCTGTCCCAACACCTAGAGCTAGTGTCTCATTGGTTCCCCCTCTTCCCGTTCATCCTCAGGACAAATTGCAACCTGTACGGAACAGGAGGTTAAAGGTGCTGATTCTCCAAAGAGGGAGATTGCTGGTAAAGCGGCTGGAATGGCGTACCCGAGCACAAGGAGATGAGAAATGAGGTGCATTTTAGAAACCTTTCCCGATCACACGGTGCACCATCTTCTGGGTTTCTCATGCATGTTTTCGATGTAGGAAGATGCCCTTGAACCTGGAGATTTGGGACCCATGGGATGGGAACCATGCAGTGTTACTTTAAAGGGTCTGCATTTGCTCACCCAACCTCACCAAACCTCTCAGCCCCAAGAGTGTCCACACTTATGTCTCAATCAGCTGTGGGTCTAGATATGGTCAATCCAGGTGGCATCACAGTTCCTGAACGAATTTAGTAAGAATTTCTCTCTCTCTCACTGTCTTTGTCTCACAGGTTTTTAAAAGTGATTGATTTTTATAAAGGGGTTTAGCTGCTTTTCACTGCTGTGTTTATGCCGCTTTACACCCACTTGACTCACTTACAGAGAGATATCAATACATAGGTTTTAAGATTCTTACTAGTCACATATATTCTTGGGCGGTGAATAGGGGGTGTTGAGTCCAGTTCACTGAGCAAGGAGTAGGTCGTGTCTATTACATATTGGGTTTATGGAACGGTCTCTGAGCTAATTTGAAACCCTTGTTTTATGCATCACCCCACCTCACCTTTCCCGTTAAGCAGCCATAGTGTGTTTTCGAAACGTGTGCCTCTGTTCTGTTTTGTAATTCAGTTCAAGGGTCGCGGTTTTTACATTCCCTCTATAAGTGATATCTTATGATAAGTGTCTTTTTCTGTGTGACTTATTTCACTTAGAATCGTCGTACCTAAATCCACTCATCATGCTGCTACTAGCCTTATGACGTTGATTTCATGGCTGAGTGATATTCCGTTCTACATAAGGACCGCAACTTCTTTATCCATTTTTCTCTTTCCTGGGATATTTAAGGTGTAACGAAGTGGAGGTTCTTGTCAACAGAGCAGCCCTAAACTTTGGGGTGCCTGTGTCTTGCTGATTTTTAGTTTTCCCAATTTATACGCCCATGAGTGGAAGTGCCCTATGCTCTCTAAGCTGAGTTTTTTCAATGTTTCAGGACACACCGTACACTTCTCCAGAGTGGCTGTTGGCAATTTACATCCCACCCATCAGCGTAGCAAGGCTCCCGTTTCTCCATGGCCTGTCCTGCATTTCTGGTGTTGACACTTTATTCAGCATGGCCCTTTTGATCAATGGGAAGCGAGACTTCTTTGTAGCGCTGATTTGCCTTTCCAGGTTGCTTGGTTGGCCAAAAAGGGCGTATGCGTTTTTTCCTGAATATATTCAGGAAAAACCGCATACGCCCTTTTTGGCCAAGGGCATCATTGTCGAGGTTCTGCCGCTTTTCCCGTGCTTTAAAGGCGATTCGAATCTACCTCCTGCAATGTGTTTCCTGCAATTTTTCCTTGCTTTCAAATCCTCTTCGTTGCCTTCCCTCAATATATTTGTGGACGAGAGTTATCATTTATAACTCTGCAGGTTTGTGAATTACAGTGCCCCTGAGCTCCATTTTTCAACTCGCTTTCCTGGGAGCTGGCCGCAAAAGCGCAGGATTGCTTCAGGCCCTATTCTGGTCCCGGGCGGCAGGCTGAGCCTGTGGTTAATTCTTCTTCCTGATGGGAAAATAGAGTGACCTGTGCCGCTCCCAACACCTAGAGCTAGTCTCTCATTGGTTCCCCCTCTTCCCGTTCATCCTCAGGACAATTTGCAACCTGTACGGAATAGGAGGTTAAAGGTGCTGATTCTCCAAGGAGGGAGATTGCTAGTAAAGCGGCTGGAATGGCGAACCCGAGCCCAAGGAGATGAAAAATGAGGTGCGTTTTAGAAACCTTTCCCAATCACACGGTGTACCATCTTCTGGGTTTCTCATGCATGTGTTCGAAGTGGGAAGATGCCCTTGAACCTGGAGATTTGGGACCCATGGGATGGGAACTATGCAGTATTACTTTAAAGGGTCTGCGTTTCCTCACCCAACCTCACCAAACCTCTCAGCCCCAAGAGTGTCCACCCTTATGTCTCAATCAGCTGTGGGTCTATATATGGTCAATCCAGGTGGCATCACAGCCCCTGAACGAATTTAGTAATAATTTCTCTCTCTTTCACTGTCTTTGTTTCACGGGTTTTTAAAAGTAATTGTTTTTTATAAAGGGGTTTAGCTGCTTTTCACTGCTGTGTTTATGCCGCTTTACACCCACTTGACTCACTTACAGAGAGATATCAATACATAGGTTTTAAGATTCTTACTAGTCAGATATATTCTTGGGCGGTGAATAGGGGGTGTTG
Organism: Balaenoptera borealis; assembly: GCF_965194805.1. Classification (NCBI taxonomy): domain Eukaryota; kingdom Metazoa; phylum Chordata; class Mammalia; order Artiodactyla; family Balaenopteridae; genus Balaenoptera; species Balaenoptera borealis. Next base: position 42,345,778 of record NC_138864.1, on the reverse strand, counting down.
AGTCCAGTTCACTGAGCAAGGAGTAGGTCGTGTCTATTACATATTGGGTTTATGGAACGGTCTCTGAGCTAATTTGAAACCCTTCTTTTACGCATCACCCCACCTCACCTTTCCCGTTAAGCAGCCATAGTGTGTTTTCTAAACGTGTGACTCTGTTCTGTTTTGTAATTCATTTTAAGGGTACCGGTTTTTACATTCCCTCTATAAGTGATATCTTATGATAAGTGTCTTTTTCTGTGTGACTTATTTCACTTAGAATCGTCGTACCTAAATCCACTCATCATGCTGCTACTAGCCTTATGACGGTGATTTCCTGGCTGAGTGATATTCCATTGTACATAAGGACCACAACTTCTTTATCCAGTTTTCTCTTTCCTGGGATATTTAAGGTGTAACGAAGTGGAGGTTCTTGTCAACAAAGCAGCCCTAAACTTTGGGGTGCCTGTGTCTTGCTGATTTTTAGTTTTCCCAATTTATACGCCCATGAGTGGAAGTGCCCTATGCTCTCTAAGCTGAGTTTTTTCGATGTTTCAGGACACATCGTACACTTCTCCAGAGTGGCTGTTGGCAATTTACATCCCGCCCATCAGCGTAGCAAGGCTCCCGTTTCTCCATGGCCTGTCCTGCATTTCTTGTTTTGACACTTTATTCAGCATGGCCCTTTTGACCGATGGGAAGCGAGACTTCTTTGTAGCGCTGAATTGCCTTTCCAGGTTGCTTGGTTGGCCAAAAAGGGCGTATGCGTTTTTTCCTGAATATATTCAGGAAAAAACGCATACGCCCTTTTTGGCCAAGGGCATCATTGTCGAGGTTTTGCCGCTTTTCCCGTGCTTTAAAGGCGATTCGAATCTACCTCCTGAAATCTGTTTCCTGCAATTCTGCCGTGCTTTCAAATCCTCTTCGTGGCCTTCCCTCAATATATTTGAGGACGAGAGTTGTCATTTATAACTCTGCAGGTTTGTGAATTGCAGTGCCCCTGAGCTCCATTTTTCAACTCGCTTTCTTGGGAGCTGGCCGCAAAAGCGCAGGATTGCTTTAGGCCCTATTTTGGTCCCGGGCGGCAGGCTGAGCCTGTGGTTAATTCTTCTTCCTGATGGGAAAATAGAGTGACCTGTGCCTGTCCCAACACCTAGAGCTAGTCTCTCATTGGTTCCCCCTCTTCCCGTTCATCCTCAGGACAAATTGCAACCTGTACGGAACAGGAGGTTAAAGGTGCTGATTCTCCAAGGAGGGAGATTGCTAGTAAAGCGGCTGGAATGGCGAACCCGAACACAAGGAGATGAGAAATGAGGTGCGTTTTAGAAACCTTTCCCGATCACACGGTGTACCATCTTCTGGGTTTCTCATGCATGTTTTCAAAGTGGGAAGATGCCCTTGAACCTGGAGATTTGGGACCCATGGGATGGGAACCATGCAGTGTTACTTTAAAGGGTCTGCATTTGCTCACCCAACCTCACCAAACCTCTCAGCCCCAAGAGTGTCCACACTTATGTCTCAATCAGCTGTGGGTCTAGATACGGTCAATCCAGGTGGCATCACAGTTCCTGAACGAATTTAGTAAGAATTTCTCTCTCTTTCACTGTCTTTGTCTCACAGGTTTTTAAAAGGGATTGATTTTTATAAAGGGGTTTAGCTGCTTTTCACTGCTGTGTTTATGCCGCTTTACACCCACTTGACTCACTTACAGAGAGATATCAATACATAGGTTTTAAGATTCTTACTAGTCAGATATATTCTTGGGCGGTGAATAGGGGGTGTTGAGTCCAGTTCACTGAGCAAGGAGTACGTCGTGTCTATTACATATTGTGTTTATGGAACGGTATCTGAGCTAATTTGAAACCCTTGTTTTATGCATCACCCCACCTCACCTTTCCCGTTAAGCAGCCATAGTGTGTTTTCGAAACGTGTGCCTCTGTTCTGTTTTGTAATTCAGTTCAAGGGTCGCGGTTTTTACATTCCCTCTATAAGTGATATCTTATGATAAGTGTCTTTTTCTGTGTGACTTATTTCACTTAGAATCGTCGTACCTAAATCCCCTCATCATGCTGCTACTAGCCTTATGACGTTGATTTCATGGCTGAGTGATATTCCGTTGTACATAAGGACCGCAACTTCTTTATCCATTTTTCTCTTTCCTGGGATATTTAAGGTGTAACGAAGTGGAGGTTCTTGTCAACAGAGCAGCCCTAAACTTTGGGGTGCCTGTGTCTTGCTGATTTGTAGTTTTCCCAATTTATACGCCCATGAGTGGAAGTGCCCTATGCTCTCTAAGCTGAGTTTTTTCGATGTTTCAGGACACACCGTACACTTCTCCAGAGTGGCTGTTGGCAATTTACATCCCGCCCATCAGCGTAGCAAGGCTCCCGTTTCTCCATAGCCTGTCCTGCATTTCTGGTGTTGACACTTTATTCAGCATGGCCCTTTTGACCAATGGGAAGCGAGACTTCTTTGTAGCGCTGATTGGCCTTTCCAGGTTGCGTGGTTGGCCAAAAAGGGCGTATGCGTTTTTTCCTGAATATATTCAGGAAAAACCGCATACGCCCTTTTTGGCCAAGGGCATCATTGTCGAGGTTTTGCCGCTTTTCCCGTGCTTTAAAGGCGATTCGAATCTACCTCCTGAAATCTGTTTCCTGCAATTCTGCCTTGCTTTCAAATCCTCTTCGTTGTCTTCCGTCAATATATTTGTGGACGAGAGTTATCATTTATAACTCTGCAGGTTTGTGAATTGCAGTGCCCTTGAGCTCCATTTTTCAACTCGCTTTCTTGGGAGCTGGCCGCAAAAGCGCAGGATTGCTTCAGGCCCTATTCTGGTCCCGGGTGCAGGCTGAGCCTGTGGTTAATTCTTCTTCCTGATGGGAAAATAGAGTGACCTGTGCCTGTCCCAACACCTAGAGCTAGTGTCTCATTGGTTCCCCCTCTTCCCGTTCATCCTCAGGACAAATTGCAACCTGTACGGAACAGGAGGTTAAAGGTGCTGATTCTCCAAGGAGGGAGATTGCTGGTAAAGCGGCTGGAATGGCGTACCCGAGCACAAGGAGATGAGAAATGAGGTGCATTTTAGAAACCTTTCCCGATCACACGGTGCACCATCTTCTGGGTTTCTCATGCATGTTTTCGATGTAGGAAGATGCCCTTGAACCTGGTGATTTGGGACCCATGGGATGGGAACCATGCAGTGTTACTTTAAAGGGTCTGCATTTGCTCACCCAACCTCACCAAACCTCTCAGCCCCAAGAGTGTCCACCCTTATGTCTCAATCAGCTGTGGGTCTATATATGGTCAATCCAGGTGGCATCACAGCCCCTGAACGAATTTAGTAAGAATTTCTCTCTCTTTCACTGTCTTTGTTTCACGGGTTTTTAAAAGTGATTGGTTTTTATAAAGGGGTTTAGCTGATTTTCACTGCTGTGTTCATGCCGCTTTACACCCACTTGACTCACTTACAGAGAGATATGAATACATAGGTTTGAAGATTCTTACTAGTCAGATATATTCTTGGGCGGTGAATAGGGGGTGTTGAATCCAGTTCACTGAGCAAGGAGTAGGTCGTGTCTAGTACATATTGGGTTTATGGAACGGTTTCTGAGCTAATTTGAAACCCTTGTTTTATGCATCACCCCACCTCACCTTTCCCGTTAAGCAGCCATAGTGTGTTTTCTAAAAGTGTGCCTCTGTTCTGTTTTGTAATTCAGTTCAAGGGTCGCGGTTTTTACATTCCCTCTATAAGGGATATCTTATGATAAGTGTCTTTTTCTGTGTGACTTATTTCACTTAGAATCGTCGTACCTAAATCCCCTCATCATGCTGCTACTAGCCTTATGACGTTGATTTCATGGCTGAGTGATATTCCATTGTACATAAGGACCGCAACTTCTTTATCCATTTTTCTCTTTCCTGGGATATTTAAGGTGTAACGAAGTGGAGGTTCTTGTCAACAGAGCAGCCCTAAACTTTGGGGTGCCTGTGTCTTGCTGATTTTTAGTTTTCCCAATTTATACGCCCATGAGTGGAAGTGCCCTATGCTCTCTAAGCTGAGTTTTTTCGATGTTTCAGGACACACCGTACACTTCTCCAGAGTGGCTGTTGGCAATTTACATCCCGCCCATCAGCGTAGCAAGGCTCCCTTTTCTCCATGGACTGTCCTGCATTTCTGGTTTTGACACTTTATTCAGCATGGCCCTTTTGACCGATGGGAAGCGAGACTTCTTTGTAGCGCTGATTTGCCTTTCCAGGTTGCTTTTTTGGCCAAAAAGGGCGTATGCGTTTTTTCCTGAATATATTCAGGAAAAAACGCATACGCCCTTTTTGGCCAAGGGCATCATTGTCGAGGTTTTGCCGCTTTTCCCGTGCTTTAAAGGCGATTCGAATCTACCTAATGAAATCTGTTTCCTGCAATTCTGCCTTGCTTTCAAATCCTCTTCGTTGCCATCCCTCAATATATTTGTGGACGAGAGTTATCATTTATAACTCTGCAGGTTTGTGAATTGCAGTGGCCCTGAGCTCCATTTTTCAACTCGCTTTCTTGGGAGCTGGCCGCAAAAGCGCAGGATTGCTTCAGGCCCTATTCGGGTCCCGGGCGGCAGGCTGAGCCTGTGGTTAATTCTTCTTCCTGATGGGAAAATAGAGTGACCTGTGCCTGTCCCAACACCTAGAGCTAGTCGCTCATTGGTTCCCCCTCTTCCCGTTCATCCTCAGGACAAATTGCAACCTGTACGGAACAGGAGGTTAAAGGTGCTGATTCTCCAAGGAGGGAGATTGCTAGTAAAGCGGCTGGAATGGCGAACCCGAACACAAGGAGATGAGAAATGAGGTGCGTTTTAGAAACCTTTCCCGATCACACGGTGTACCATCTTCTGGGTTTCTCATGCATGTTTTCGAAGTGGGAAGATGCCCTTGAACCTGGAGATTTGGGACCCATGGGATGGGAACCATGCAGTGTTACTTTAAAGGGTCTGCATTTGCTCACCCAACCTCACCAAACCTCTCAGCCCCAAGAGTGTTCACACTTATGTCTCAATCAGCTGTGGGTCTAGATACGGTCAATCCAGGTGGCATCACAGTTCCTGAACGAATTTAGTAAGAATTTCTCTCTCTTTCACTGTCTTTGTCTCACAGGTTTTTAAAAGGGATTGATTTTTATAAAGGGGTTTAGCTGCTTTTCACTGCTGTGTTTATGCCGCTTTACACCCACTTGACTCACTTACAGAGAGATATCAATACATAGGTTTTAAGATTCTTACTAGTCAGATATATTCTTGGGCGGTGAATAGGGGGTGTTGAGTCCAGTTCACTGAGCAAGGAGTACGTCGTGTCTATTACATATTGTGTTTATGGAACGGTATCTGAGCTAATTTGAAACCCTTGTTTTATGCATCACCCCACCTCACCTTTCCCGTTAAGCAGCCATAGTGTGTTTTCGAAACGTGTGCCTCTGTTCTGTTTTGTAATTCAGTTCAAGGGTCGCGGTTTTTACATTCCCTCTATAAGGGATATCTTATGATAAGTGTCTTTTTCTGTGTGACTTATTTCACTTAGAATCGTCGTACCTAAATCCCCTCATCATGCTGCTACTAGCCTTATGACGTTGATTTCATGGCTGAGTGATATTCCGTTGTACATAAGGACCGCAACTTCTTTATCCATTTTTCTCTTTCCTGGGATATTTAAGGTGTAACGAAGTGGAGGTTCTTGTCAACAGAGCAGCCCTAAACTTTGGGGTGCCTGTGTCTTGCTGATTTGTAGTTTTCCCAATTTATACGCCCATGAGTGGAAGTGCCCTATGCTCTCTAAGCTGAGTTTTTTCGATGTTTCAGGACACACCGTACACTTCTCCAGAGTGGCTGTTGGCAATTTACATCCCGCCCATCAGCGTAGCAAGGCTCCCGTTTCTCCATAGCCTGTCCTGCATTTCTGGTGTTGACACTTTATTCAGCATGGCCCTTTTGACCAATGGGAAGCGAGACTTCTTTGTAGCGCTGATTGGCCTTTCCAGGTTGCGTGGTTGGCCAAAAAGGGCGTATGCGTTTTTTCCTGAATATATTCAGGAAAAACCGCATACGCCCTTTTTGGCCAAGGGCATCATTGTCGAGGTTTTGCCGCTTTTCCCGTGCTTTAAAGGCGATTCGAATCTACCTCCTGAAATCTGTTTCCTGCAATTCTGCCTTGCTTTCAAATCCTCTTCGTTGTCTTCCGTCAATATATTTGTGGACGAGAGTTATCATTTATAACTCTGCAGGTTTGTGAATTGCAGTGCCCTTGAGCTCCATTTTTCAACTCGCTTTCTTGGGAGCTGGCCGCAAAAGCGCAGGATTGCTTCAGGCCCTATTCTGGTCCCGGGTGCAGGCTGAGCCTGTGGTTAATTCTTCTTCCTGATGGGAAAATAGAGTGACCTGTGCCTGTCCCAACACCTAGAGCTAGTGTCTCATTGGTTCCCCCTCTTCCCGTTCATCCTCAGGACAAATTGCAACCTGTACGGAACAGGAGGTTAAAGGTGCTGATTCTCCAAGGAGGGAGATTGCTGGTAAAGCGGCTGGAATGGCGTACCCGAGCACAAGGAGATGAGAAATGAGGTGCATTTTAGAAACCTTTCCCGATCACACGGTGCACCATCTTCTGGGTTTCTCATGCATGTTTTCGATGTAGGAAGATGCCCTTGAACCTGGTGATTTGGGACCCATGGGATGGGAACCATGCAGTGTTACTTTAAAGGGTCTGCATTTGCTCACCCAACCTCACCAAACCTCTCAGCCCCAAGAGTGTCCACCCTTATGTCTCAATCAGCTGTGGGTCTATATATGGTCAATCCAGGTGGCATCACAGCCCCTGAACGAATTTAGTAAGAATTTCTCTCTCTTTCACTGTCTTTGTTTCACGGGTTTTTAAAAGTGATTGGTTTTTATAAAGGGGTTTAGCTGATTTTCACTGCTGTGTTCATGCCGCTTTACACCCACTTGACTCACTTACAGAGAGATATGAATACATAGGTTTGAAGATTCTTACTAGTCAGATATATTCTTGGGCGGTGAATAGGGGGTGTTGAATCCAGTTCACTGAGCAAGGAGTAGGTCGTGTCTAGTACATATTGGGTTTATGGAACGGTTTCTGAGCTAATTTGAAACCCTTGTTTTATGCATCACCCCACCTCACCTTTCCCGTTAAGCAGCCATAGTGTGTTTTCTAAAAGTGTGCCTCTGTTCTGTTTTGTAATTCAGTTCAAGGGTCGCGGTTTTTACATTCCCTCTATAAGGGATATCTTATGATAAGTGTCTTTTTCTGTGTGACTTATTTCACTTAGAATCGTCGTACCTAAATCCCCTCATCATGCTGCTACTAGCCTTATGACGTTGATTTCATGGCTGAGTGATATTCCATTGTACATAAGGACCGCAACTTCTTTATCCATTTTTCTCTTTCCTGGGATATTTAAGGTGTAACGAAGTGGAGGTTCTTGTCAACAGAGCAGCCCTAAACTTTGGGGTGCCTGTGTCTTGCTGATTTTTAGTTTTCCCAATTTATACGCCCATGAGTGGAAGTGCCCTATGCTCTCTAAGCTGAGTTTTTTCGATGTTTCAGGACACACCGTACACTTCTCCAGAGTGGCTGTTGGCAATTTACATCCCGCCCATCAGCGTAGCAAGGCTCCCTTTTCTCCATGGACTGTCCTGCATTTCTGGTTTTGACACTTTATTCAGCATGGCCCTTTTGACCGATGGGAAGCGAGACTTCTTTGTAGCGCTGATTTGCCTTTCCAGGTTGCTTTTTTGGCCAAAAAGGGCGTATGCGTTTTTTCCTGAATATATTCAGGAAAAAACGCATACGCCCTTTTTGGCCAAGGGCATCATTGTCGAGGTTTTGCCGCTTTTCCCGTGCTTTAAAGGCGATTCGAATCTACCTAATGAAATCTGTTTCCTGCAATTCTGCCTTGCTTTCAAATCCTCTTCGTTGCCATCCCTCAATATATTTGTGGACGAGAGTTATCATTTATAACTCTGCAGGTTTGTGAATTGCAGTGGCCCTGAGCTCCATTTTTCAACTCGCTTTCTTGGGAGCTGGCCGCAAAAGCGCAGGATTGCTTCAGGCCCTATTCGGGTCCCGGGCGGCAGGCTGAGCCTGTGGTTAATTCTTCTTCCTGATGGGAAAATAGAGTGACCTGTGCCTGTCCCAACACCTAGAGCTAGTCGCTCATTGGTTCCCCCTCTTCCCGTTCATCCTCAGGACAAATTGCAACCTGTACGGAACAGGAGGTTAAAGGTGCTGATTCTCCAAGGAGGGAGATTGCTAGTAAAGCGGCTGGAATGGCGAACCCGAGCACAAGGAGATGAGAAATGAGGTGCGTTTTAGAAACCTTTCCCGATCACACGGTGTACCATCTTCTGGGTTTCTCATGCATGTTTTCGAAGTGGGAAGATGCCCTTGAACCTGGAGATTTGGGACCCATGGGATGGGAACCATGCAGTGTTACTTTAAAGGGTCTGCATTTGCTCACCCAACCTCACCAAACCTCTCAGCCCCAAGAGTGTCCACACTTATGTCTCAATCAGCTGTGGGTCTAGATACGGTCAATCCAGGTGGCATCACAGTTCCTGAACGAATTTAGTAAGAATTTCTCTCTCTTTCACTGTCTTTGTCTCACAGGTTTTTAAAAGGGATTGATTTTTATAAAGGGGTTTAGCTGCTTTTCACTGCTGTGTTTATGCCGCTTTACACCCACTTGACTCACTTACAGAGAGATATCAATACATAGGTTTTAAGATTCTTACTAGTCAGATATATTCTTGGGCGGTGAATAGGGGGTGTTGAGTCCAGTTCACTGAGCAAGGAGTACGTCGTGTCTATTACATATTGTGTTTATGGAACGGTATCTGAGCTAATTTGAAACCCTTGTTTTATGCATCACCCCACCTCACCTTTCCCGTTAAGCAGCCATAGTGTGTTTTCGAAACGTGTGCCTCTGTTCTGTTTTGTAATTCAGTTCAAGGGTCGCGGTTTTTACATTCCCTCTATAAGGGATATCTTATGATAAGTGTCTTTTTCTGTGTGACTTATTTCACTTAGAATCGTCGTACCTAAATCCCCTCATCATGCTGCTACTAGCCTTATGACGTTGATTTCATGGCTGAGTGATATTCCGTTGTACATAAGGACCGCAACTTCTTTATCCATTTTTCTCTTTCCTGGGATATTTAAGGTGTAACGAAGTGGAGGTTCTTGTCAACAGAGCAGCCCTAAACTTTGGGGTGCCTGTGTCTTGCTGATTTGTAGTTTTCCCAATTTATACGCCCATGAGTGGAAGTGCCCTATGCTCTCTAAGCTGAGTTTTTTCGATGTTTCAGGACACACCGTACACTTCTCCAGAGTGGCTGTTGGCAATTTACATCCCGCCCATCAGCGTAGCAAGGCTCCCGTTTCTCCATAGCCTGTCCTGCCTTTCTGGTGTTGACACTTTATTCAGCATGGCCCTTTTGACCAATGGGAAGCGAGACTTCTTTGTAGCGCTGATTGGCCTTTCCAGGTTGCTTGGTTGGCCAAAAAGGGCGTATGCGTTTTTTCCTGAATATATTCAGGAAAAACCGCATACGCCCTTTTTGGCCAAGGGCATCATTGTCGAGGTTTTGCCGCTTTTCCCGTGCTTTAAAGGCGATTCGAATCTACCTCCTGAAATCTGTTTCCTGCAATTCTGCCTTGCTTTCAAATCCTCTTCGTTGTCTTCCGTCAATATATTTGTGGACGAGAGTTATCATTTATAACTCTGCAGGTTTGTGAATTGCAGTGCCCTTGAGCTCCATTTTTCAACTCGCTTTCTTGGGAGCTGGCCGCAAAAGCGCAGGATTGCTTCAGGCCCTATTCTGGTCCCGGGTGCAGGCTGAGCCTGTGGTTAATTCTTCTTCCTGATGGGAAAATAGAGTGACCTGTGCCTGTCCCAACACCTAGAGCTAGTGTCTCATTGGTTCCCCCTCTTCCCGTTCATCCTCAGGACAAATTGCAACCTGTACGGAACAGGAGGTTAAAGGTGCTGATTCTCCAAGGAGGGAGATTGCTGGTAAAGCGGCTGGAATGGCGTACCCGAGCACAAGGAGATGAGAAATGAGGTGCATTTTAGAAACCTTTCCCGATCACACGGTGTACCATCTTCTGGGTTTCTCATGCATGTTTTCGATGTAGGAAGATGCCCTTGAACCTGGTGATTTGGGACCCATGGGATGGGAACCATGCAGTGTTACTTTAAAGGGTCTGCATTTGCTCACCCAACCTCACCAAACCTCTCAGCCCCAAGAGTGTCCACCCTTATGTCTCAATCAGCTGTGGGTCTAGATATGGTCAATCCAGGTGGCATCACAGCCCCTGAACGAATTTAGTAAGAATTTCTCTCTCTTTCACTGTCTTTGTTTCACGGGTTTTTAAAAGTGATTGATTTTTATAAAGGGGTTTAGCTGCTTTTCACTGCTGTGTTTATGCCACTTTACACCCACTTGACTCACTTACAGAGTGATATCAATACATAGGTTTTAACATTCTTATTAGTCAGATATATTCTTGGGTGGTGAATAGGGGGTGTTGAGTCCAGTTCACTGAGCAAGGAGTAGGTCGTGTCTGTTACATATTGGGTTTATGGAACGGTCTCTGAGCTAATTTGAACCCCTTCTTTTATGCATCACCCCACCTCACCTTTCCCGTTAAGCAGCCATAGTGTGTTTTCTAAACGTGTGACTCTGTTCTGTTTTGTAATTCAGTTCAAGGGTAGCAATTTTTACATTCCCTCTATAAGTGATATCTTATGATAAGTGTCTTTTTCTGTGTGACTTATTTCACTTAGAATCGTCGTACCTAAATCCACTCATCATGCTGCTACTAGCCTTATGACGTTGATTTCATGGCTGAGTGATATTCCATTGTACATAAGGACCGCAACTTCTTTATCCAGTTTTCTCTTTCCTGGGATATTTAAGGTGTAACGAAGTGGAGGTTCTTGTCAACAGAGCAGCCCTAAACTTTGGGGTGCCTGTGTCTTGCTGATTTTTAGTTTTCCCAATTTATACGCCCATGAGTGGAAGTGCCCTATGCTCTCTAAGCTGAGTTTTTTCGATGTTTCAGGACACACCGTACACTTCTCCAGAGTGGCTGTTGGCAATTTACATCCCGCCCATCAGCGTAGCAAGGCTCCCTTTTCTCCATGGACTGTCCTGCATTTCTGGTTTTGACACTTTATTCAGCATGGCCCTTTTGACCGATGGGAAGCGAGACTTCTTTGTAGCGCTGATTTGCCTTTCCAGGTTGCTTTTTTGGCCAAAAAGGGCGTATGCGTTTTTTCCTGAATATATTCAGGAAAAAACGCATACGCCCTTTTTGGCCAAGGGCATCATTGTCGAGGTTTTGCCGCTTTTCCCGTGCTTTAAAGGCGATTCGAATCTACCTAATGAAATCTGTTTCCTGCAATTCTGCCTTGCTTTCAAATCCTCTTCGTTGCCATCCCTCAATATATTTGTGGACGAGAGTTATCATTTATAACTCTGCAGGTTTGTGAATTGCAGTGGCCCTGAGCTCCATTTTTCAACTCGCTTTCTTGGGAGCTGGCCGCAAAAGCGCAGGATTGCTTCAGGCCCTATTCGGGTCCCGGGCGGCAGGCTGAGCCTGTGGTTAATTCTTCTTCCTGATGGGAAAATAGAGTGACCTGTGCCTGTCCCAACACCTAGAGCTAGTCGCTCATTGGTTCCCCCTCTTCCCGTTCATCCTCAGGACAAATTGCAACCTGTACGGAACAGGAGGTTAAAGGTGCTGATTCTCCAAGGAGGGAGATTGCTAGTAAAGCGGCTGGAATGGCGAACCCGAACACAAGGAGATGAGAAATGAGGTGCGTTTTAGAAACCTTTCCCGATCACACGGTGTACCATCTTCTGGGTTTCTCATGCATGTTTTCGAAGTGGGAAGATGCCCTTGAACCTGGAGATTTGGGACCCATGGGATGGGAACCATGCAGTGTTACTTTAAAGGGTCTGCATTTGCTCACCCAACCTCACCAAACCTCTCAGCCCCAAGAGTGTTCACACTTATGTCTCAATCAGCTGTGGGTCTAGATACGGTCAATCCAGGTGGCATCACAGTTCCTGAACGAATTTAGTAAGAATTTCTCTCTCTTTCACTGTCTTTGTCTCACAGGTTTTTAAAAGGGATTGATTTTTATAAAGGGGTTTAGCTGCTTTTCACTGCTGTGTTTATGCCGCTTTACACCCACTTGACTCACTTACAGAGAGATATCAATACATAGGTTTTAAGATTCTTACTAGTCAGATATATTCTTGGGCGGTGAATAGGGGGTGTTGAGTCCAGTTCACTGAGCAAGGAGTACGTCGTGTCTATTACATATTGTGTTTATGGAACGGTATCTGAGCTAATTTGAAACCCTTGTTTTATGCATCACCCCACCTCACCTTTCCCGTTAAGCAGCCATAGTGTGTTTTCGAAACGTGTGCCTCTGTTCTGTTTTGTAATTCAGTTCAAGGGTCGCGGTTTTTACATTCCCTCTATAAGGGATATCTTATGATAAGTGTCTTTTTCTGTGTGACTTATTTCACTTAGAATCGTCGTACCTAAATCCCCTCATCATGCTGCTACTAGCCTTATGACGTTGATTTCATGGCTGAGTGATATTCCGTTGTACATAAGGACCGCAACTTCTTTATCCATTTTTCTCTTTCCTGGGATATTTAAGGTGTAACGAAGTGGAGGTTCTTGTCAACAGAGCAGCCCTAAACTTTGGGGTGCCTGTGTCTTGCTGATTTGTAGTTTTCCCAATTTATACGCCCATGAGTGGAAGTGCCCTATGCTCTCTAAGCTGAGTTTTTTCGATGTTTCAGGACACACCGTACACTTCTCCAGAGTGGCTGTTGGCAATTTACATCCCGCCCATCAGCGTAGCAAGGCTCCCGTTTCTCCATAGCCTGTCCTGCATTTCTGGTGTTGACACTTTATTCAGCATGGCCCTTTTGACCAATGGGAAGCGAGACTTCTTTGTAGCGCTGATTGGCCTTTCCAGGTTGCGTGGTTGGCCAAAAAGGGCGTATGCGTTTTTTCCTGAATATATTCAGGAAAAACCGCATACGCCCTTTTTGGCCAAGGGCATCATTGTCGAGGTTTTGCCGCTTTTCCCGTGCTTTAAAGGCGATTCGAATCTACCTCCTGAAATCTGTTTCCTGCAATTCTGCCTTGCTTTCAAATCCTCTTCGTTGTCTTCCGTCAATATATTTGTGGACGAGAGTTATCATTTATAACTCTGCAGGTTTGTGAATTGCAGTGCCCTTGAGCTCCATTTTTCAACTCGCTTTCTTGGGAGCTGGCCGCAAAAGCGCAGGATTGCTTCAGGCCCTATTCTGGTCCCGGGTGCAGGCTGAGCCTGTGGTTAATTCTTCTTCCTGATGGGAAAATAGAGTGACCTGTGCCTGTCCCAACACCTAGAGCTAGTGTCTCATTGGTTCCCCCTCTTCCCGTTCATCCTCAGGACAAATTGCAACCTGTACGGAACAGGAGGTTAAAGGTGCTGATTCTCCAAGGAGGGAGATTGCTGGTAAAGCGGCTGGAATGGCGTACCCGAGCACAAGGAGATGAGAAATGAGGTGCATTTTAGAAACCTTTCCCGATCACACGGTGCACCATCTTCTGGGTTTCTCATGCATGTTTTCGATGTAGGAAGATGCCCTTGAACCTGGTGATTTGGGACCCATGGGATGGGAACCATGCAGTGTTACTTTAAAGGGTCTGCATTTGCTCACCCAACCTCACCAAACCTCTCAGCCCCAAGAGTGTCCACCCTTATGTCTCAATCAGCTGTGGGTCTATATATGGTCAATCCAGGTGGCATCACAGCCCCTGAACGAATTTAGTAAGAATTTCTCTCTCTTTCACTGTCTTTGTTTCACGGGTTTTTAAAAGTGATTGGTTTTTATAAAGGGGTTTAGCTGATTTTCACTGCTGTGTTCATGCCGCTTTACACCCACTTGACTCACTTACAGAGAGATATGAATACATAGGTTTGAAGATTCTTACTAGTCAGATATATTCTTGGGCGGTGAATAGGGGGTGTTGAATCCAGTTCACTGAGCAAGGAGTAGGTCGTGTCTAGTACATATTGGGTTTATGGAACGGTTTCTGAGCTAATTTGAAACCCTTGTTTTATGCATCACCCCACCTCACCTTTCCCGTTAAGCAGCCATAGTGTGTTTTCTAAAAGTGTGCCTCTGTTCTGTTTTGTAATTCAGTTCAAGGGTCGCGGTTTTTACATTCCCTCTATAAGGGATATCTTATGATAAGTGTCTTTTTCTGTGTGACTTATTTCACTTAGAATCGTCGTACCTAAATCCCCTCATCATGCTGCTACTAGCCTTATGACGTTGATTTCATGGCTGAGTGATATTCCATTGTACATAAGGACCGCAACTTCTTTATCCATTTTTCTCTTTCCTGGGATATTTAAGGTGTAACGAAGTGGAGGTTCTTGTCAACAGAGCAGCCCTAAACTTTGGGGTGCCTGTGTCTTGCTGATTTTTAGTTTTCCCAATTTATACGCCCATGAGTGGAAGTGCCCTATGCTCTCTAAGCTGAGTTTTTTCGATGTTTCAGGACACACCGTACACTTCTCCAGAGTGGCTGTTGGCAATTTACATCCCGCCCATCAGCGTAGCAAGGCTCCCTTTTCTCCATGGACTGTCCTGCATTTCTGGTTTTGACACTTTATTCAGCATGGCCCTTTTGACCGATGGGAAGCGAGACTTCTTTGTAGCGCTGATTTGCCTTTCCAGGTTGCTTTTTTGGCCAAAAAGGGCGTATGCGTTTTTTCCTGAATATATTCAGGAAAAAACGCATACGCCCTTTTTGGCCAAGGGCATCATTGTCGAGGTTTTGCCGCTTTTCCCGTGCTTTAAAGGCGATTCGAATCTACCTAATGAAATCTGTTTCCTGCAATTCTGCCTTGCTTTCAAATCCTCTTCGTTGCCATCCCTCAATATATTTGTGGACGAGAGTTATCATTTATAACTCTGCAGGTTTGTGAATTGCAGTGGCCCTGAGCTCCATTTTTCAACTCGCTTTCTTGGGAGCTGGCCGCAAAAGCGCAGGATTGCTTCAGGCCCTATTCGGGTCCCGGGCGGCAGGCTGAGCCTGTGGTTAATTCTTCTTCCTGATGGGAAAATAGAGTGACCTGTGCCTGTCCCAACACCTAGAGCTAGTCGCTCATTGGTTCCCCCTCTTCCCGTTCATCCTCAGGACAAATTGCAACCTGTACGGAACAGGAGGTTAAAGGTGCTGATTCTCCAAGGAGGGAGATTGCTAGTAAAGCGGCTGGAATGGCGAACCCGAGCACAAGGAGATGAGAAATGAGGTGCGTTTTAGAAACCTTTCCCGATCACACGGTGTACCATCTTCTGGGTTTCTCATGCATGTTTTCGAAGTGGGAAGATGCCCTTGAACCTGGAGATTTGGGACCCATGGGATGGGAACCATGCAGTGTTACTTTAAAGGGTCTGCATTTGCTCACCCAACCTCACCAAACCTCTCAGCCCCAAGAGTGTCCACACTTATGTCTCAATCAGCTGTGGGTCTAGATACGGTCAATCCAGGTGGCATCACAGTTCCTGAACGAATTTAGTAAGAATTTCTCTCTCTTTCACTGTCTTTGTCTCACAGGTTTTTAAAAGGGATTGATTTTTATAAAGGGGTTTAGCTGCTTTTCACTGCTGTGTTTATGCCGCTTTACACCCACTTGACTCACTTACAGAGAGATATCAATACATAGGTTTTAAGATTCTTACTAGTCAGATATATTCTTGGGCGGTGAATAGGGGGTGTTGAGTCCAGTTCACTGAGCAAGGAGTACGTCGTGTCTATTACATATTGTGTTTATGGAACGGTATCTGAGCTAATTTGAAACCCTTGTTTTATGCATCACCCCACCTCACCTTTCCCGTTAAGCAGCCATAGTGTGTTTTCGAAACGTGTGCCTCTGTTCTGTTTTGTAATTCAGTTCAAGGGTCGCGGTTTTTACATTCCCTCTATAAGGGATATCTTATGATAAGTGTCTTTTTCTGTGTGACTTATTTCACTTAGAATCGTCGTACCTAAATCCCCTCATCATGCTGCTACTAGCCTTATGACGTTGATTTCATGGCTGAGTGATATTCCGTTGTACATAAGGACCGCAACTTCTTTATCCATTTTTCTCTTTCCTGGGATATTTAAGGTGTAACGAAGTGGAGGTTCTTGTCAACAGAGCAGCCCTAAACTTTGGGGTGCCTGTGTCTTGCTGATTTTTAGTTTTCCCAATTTATACGCCCATGAGTGGAAGTGCCCTATGCTCTCTAAGCTGAGTTTTTTCGATGTTTCAGGACACACCGTACACTTCTCCAGAGTGGCTGTTGGCAATTTACATCCCGCCCATCAGCGTAGCAAGGCTCCCGTTTCTCCATAGCCTGTCCTGCCTTTCTGGTGTTGACACTTTATTCAGCATGGCCCTTTTGACCAATGGGAAGCGAGACTTCTTTGTAGCGCTGATTGGCCTTTCCAGGTTGCTTGGTTGGCCAAAAAGGGCGTATGCGTTTTTTCCTGAATATATTCAGGAAAAACCGCATACGCCCTTTTTGGCCAAGGGCATCATTGTCGAGGTTTTGCCGCTTTTCCCGTGCTTTAAAGGCGATTCGAATCTACCTCCTGAAATCTGTTTCCTGCAATTCTGCCTTGCTTTCAAATCCTCTTCGTTGTCTTCCGTCAATATATTTGTGGACGAGAGTTATCATTTATAACTCTGCAGGTTTGTGAATTGCAGTGCCCTTGAGCTCCATTTTTCAACTCGCTTTCTTGGGAGCTGGCCGCAAAAGCGCAGGATTGCTTCAGGCCCTATTCTGGTCCCGGGTGCAGGCTGAGCCTGTGGTTAATTCTTCTTCCTGATGGGAAAATAGAGTGACCTGTGCCTGTCCCAACACCTAGAGCTAGTGTCTCATTGGTTCCCCCTCTTCCCGTTCATCCTCAGGACAAATTGCAACCTGTACGGAACAGGAGGTTAAAGGTGCTGATTCTCCAAGGAGGGAGATTGCTGGTAAAGCGGCTGGAATGGCGTACCCGAGCACAAGGAGATGAGAAATGAGGTGCATTTTAGAAACCTTTCCCGATCACACGGTGTACCATCTTCTGGGTTTCTCATGCATGTTTTCGATGTAGGAAGATGCCCTTGAACCTGGTGATTTGGGACCCATGGGATGGGAACCATGCAGTGTTACTTTAAAGGGTCTGCATTTGCTCACCCAACCTCACCAAACCTCTCAGCCCCAAGAGTGTCCACCCTTATGTCTCAATCAGCTGTGGGTCTAGATATGGTCAATCCAGGTGGCATCACAGCCCCTGAACGAATTTAGTAAGAATTTCTCTCTCTTTCACTGTCTTTGTTTCACGGGTTTTTAAAAGTGATTGATTTTTATAAAGGGGTTTAGCTGCTTTTCACTGCTGTGTTTATGCCACTTTACACCCACTTGACTCACTTACAGAGTGATATCAATACATAGGTTTTAACATTCTTATTAGTCAGATATATTCTTGGGTGGTGAATAGGGGGTGTTGAGTCCAGTTCACTGAGCAAGGAGTAGGTCGTGTCTGTTACATATTGGGTTTATGGAACGGTCTCTGAGCTAATTTGAACCCCTTCTTTTATGCATCACCCCACCTCACCTTTCCCGTTAAGCAGCCATAGTGTGTTTTCTAAACGTGTGACTCTGTTCTGTTTTGTAATTCAGTTCAAGGGTAGCAATTTTTACATTCCCTCTATAAGTGATATCTTATGATAAGTGTCTTTTTCTGTGTGACTTATTTCACTTAGAATCGTCGTACCTAAATCCACTCATCATGCTGCTACTAGCCTTATGACGGTGATTTCCTGGCTGAGTGATATTCCATTGTACATAAGGACCACAACTTCTTTATCCAGTTTTCTCTTTCCGGGGATATTTAAGGTGTATCGAAGTGGAGGTTCTTGTCTACAAAGCATCCCTAAACTTTGGGGTGCCTGTGTCTTGCTGATTTTTAGTTTTCCCAATTTATACGCCCATGAGTGGAAGTGCCCTATGCTCACTAAGCTGAGTTTTTTCGATGTTTCAGGACACATCGTACACTTCTCCAGAGTGGCTGTTGGCAATTTACATCCCGCCCATCAGCGTAGCAAGGCTCCCGTTTCTCCATGGCCTGTCCTGCATTTCTGGTTTTGACACTTTATTCAGCATGGCCCTTTTGACCGATGGGAAGCGAGACTTCTTTGTAGCGCTGAATTGCCTTTCCAGGTTGCTTGGTTGGCCAAAAAGGCCGTATGCGTTTTTTCCTGAATATATTCAGGAAATAACGCATACGCCCTTTTTGGCCAAGGGCATCATTGTCGAGGTTTTGCCGCTTTTCCCGTGCTTTAAAGGCGATTTGAATCTACCTCCTGAAATCTGTTTCCTGCAATTCTGCCGTGCTTTCAAATCCTCTTCGTTGCCTTCCCTCAATATATTTGAGGACGAGAGTTATGATTTGTAACTCTGCAGGTTTGTGAATTGCAGTGCCCCTGAGCTCCATTTTTCAACTCGCTTTCTTGGGAGCTGGCCGCAAAAGCGCAGGATTGCTTTAGGCCCTATTTTGGTCCCGGGCGGCAGGCTGAGCCTGTGGTTAATTCTTCTTCCTGATGGGAAAATAGAGTGACCTGTGCCTGTCCCAACACCTAGAGCTAGTGTCTCATTGGTTCCCCCTCTTCCCGTTCATCCTCAGGACAAATTGCAACCTGTACGGAACAGGAGGTTAAAGGTGCTGATTCTCCAAGGAGGGAGATTGCTAGTAAAGCGGCTGGAATGGGGAACCCGAGCACAAGGAGATGAGAAATGAGGTGCGTTTTAGAAACCTTTCCCGATCACACGGTGTACCATCTTCTGGGTTTCTCATGCATGTTTTCGATGTAGGAAGATGCCCTTGAATCTGGAGATTTGGGACCCATGGGATGGGTACCACGCAGTATTACTCTAAAGGGTCTGCGTTTGCTCACCCAACCTCACCAAACCTCTCAGCCCCAAGAGTGTCCACCCTTATGTCTCTATCAGCTGTGGGTCTAGATATGGTCAATCCAGGTGGCATCACAGCCCCTGAACGAATTTAGTAAGAATTTCTCTCTCTTTCACTGTCTTTGTTTCACGGGTTTTTAAAAGTGATTGATTTTTATAAAGGGGTTTAGCTGCTTTTCACTGCTGTGTTTATGCCGCTTTACACCCACTTGACTCACTTACAGAGTGATATCAATACATAGGTTTTAACATTCTTACTAGTCAGATATATTCTTGGGTGGTGAATAGGGGATGTTGAGTCCAGTTCACTGAGCAAGGAGTAGGTCGTGTCTGTTACATATTGGGTTTATGAAACGGTCTCTGAGCTAATTTGAACCCCTTCTTTTATGCATCACCCCACCTCACCTTTCCCGTTAAGCAGCCATAGTGTGTTTTCTAAACGTGTGACTCTGTTCTGTTTTGTAATTCAGTTCAAGGGTAGCAATTTTTACATTCCCTCTATGAGTGATATCTTAGGATAAGTGTCTTTTTCTGTGTGACTTATTTCACTTAGAATCGTCGTACCTAAATCCACTCATCATGCTGCTACTAGCCTTATGACGTTGATTTCATGGCTGAGTGATATTCCATTGTACATAAGGACCACAACTTCTTTATCCATTTTTCTCTTTCCTGGGATATTTAGGGTGTAACGAAGTGGAGGTTCTTGTCAACAGAGCAGCCCTAAACTTTGGGGTGCCTGTGTCTTGCTGATTTTTAGTTTTCCCAATTTATACGCCCATGAGTGGAAGTGCCCTATGCTCTCTAAGCTGAGTTTTTTCGATGTTTCAGGACACACCGTACACTTCTCCAGAGTGGCTGTTGGCAATTTACATCCCGCCCATCAGCGTAGCAAGGCTCCCGTTTCTCCATGGCCTGTCCTGCATTTCTGGTTTTGACACTTTATTCAGCATGGCCCTTTTGACCGATGGGAAGCGAGACTTCTTTGTAGCGCTGATTTGCCTTTCCAGGTTGCTTGGTTGGCCAAAAAGGGCGTATGCGTTTTTTCCTGAATATATTCAGGAAAAAACGCATACGCCCTTTTTGGCCAAGGGCATCATTGTCGAGGTTTTGCTGCTTTTCCCGTGCTTTAAAGGCGATTCGAATCTACCTCCTGAAATCTGTTTCCTGCAATTCTGCCTTGCTTTCAAATCCTCTTTGTGGCCTTCCCTCAATATATTTGAGGACGAGAGTTATGATTTATAACTCTGCAGGTTTGTGAATTGCAGTGCCCCTGAGCTCCATTTTTCAACTCGCTTTCTTGGGAGCTGGCCGCAAAAGCGCAGGATTGCTTCAGGCGCTATTCTGGTTCCGGGCGGAAGGCTGAGCCTGTGGTTAATTCTTCTTCCTGATGGGAAAATAGAGTGACCTGTGCCTGTCCCAACACCTAGAGCTAGTGTCTCATTGGTTCCCCCTCTTCCCGTTCATCCTCAGGACAAATTGCAACCTGTAAGGAACAGGAGGTTAAAGGTGCTGATTCTCCAAGGAGGGAGATTGCTAGTAAAGCGGCTGGAATGGGGAACCCGAGCACAAGGAGATGAGAAATGAGGTGCGTTTTAGAAACCTTTCCCGATCACACGGTGCACCATCTTCTGGGTTTCTCATGCATGTTTTCGAAGTAGGAAGATGCCCTTGAACCTGGAGATTTGGGACCCATGGGATGGGAACCACGCAGTATTACTTTAAAGGGTCTGCGTTTGCTCACCCAACCTCACCAAACCTCTCAGCCCCAAGAGTGTCCACCCTTATGTCTCTATCAGCTGTGGGTCTAGATATGGTCAATCCAGGTGGCATCACAGCCCCTGAACGAATTTAGTAAGAATTTCTCTCTCTTTCACTGTCTTTGTTTCACGGGTTTTTAAAAGTGATTGATTTTTATAAAGGGGTTTAGCTGCTTTTCACTGCTGTGTTTATGCCGCTTTACACCCACTTGACTCACTTACAGAGAGATATCAATACATAGGTTTTAACATTCTTACTAGTCAGATATATTCTTGGGTGGTGAATAGGGGGTGTTGAGTCCAGTTCACTGAGCAAGGAGTAGGTCGTGTCTGTTACATATTGGGTTTATGGAACGGTCTCTGAGCTAATTTGAAACCCTTCTTTTATGCATCACCCCACCTCACCTTTCCCGTTAAGCAGCCATAGTGTGTTTTCTAAACGTGTGACTCTGTTCTGTTTTGTAATTCAGTTCAAGGGTCGCGGTTTTTACATTCCCTCTATAAGTGATATCTTAGGATAAGTGTCTTTTTCTGTGTGACTTATTTCACTTAGAATCGTCGTACCTAAATCCACTCATCATGCTGCTACTAGCCTTATGACGTTGATTTCATGGCTGAGTGATATTCCATTGTACATAAGGACCACAACTTCTTTATCCATTTTTCTCTTTCCTGGGATATTTAGGGTGTAACGAAGTGGAGGTTCTTGTCAACAGAGCAGCCCTAAACTTTGGGGTGCCTGTGTCTTGCTGATTTTTAGTTTTCCCAAATTATACGCCCATGAGTGGAAGTGCCCTATGCTCTCTAAGCTGAGTTTTTTCGATGTTTCAGGACACACCGTACACTTCTCCAGAGTGGCTGTTGGCAATTTACATCCCGCCCATCAGCGTAGCAAGGCTCCCGTTTCTCCATGGCCTGTCCTGCATT
This sequence comes from Balaenoptera borealis, assembly GCF_965194805.1. NCBI lineage: Eukaryota > Metazoa > Chordata > Mammalia > Artiodactyla > Balaenopteridae > Balaenoptera > Balaenoptera borealis. The sequence goes on along the minus strand of NC_138864.1, from coordinate 42,324,033 downwards.
TCTGGTTTTGACACTTTATTCAGCATGGCCCTTTTGACCGATGGGAAGCGAGACTTCTTTGTAGCGCTGATTTGCCTTTCCAGGTTGCTTGGTTGGCCAAAAAGGGCGTATGCGTTTTTTCCTGAATATATTCAGGAAAAACCGCATACGCCCTTTTTGGCCAAGGGCATCATTGTCGAGGTTTGGCTGCTTTTCCCGTGCTTTAAAGGCAATTCGAATCTACCTCCTGAAATCTGTTTCCTGCAATTCTGCCTTGCTTTCAAATCCTCTTTGTGGCCTTCCCTCAATATATTTGAGGACGAGAGTTATGATTTATAACTCTGCAGGTTTGTGAATTGCAGTGCCCCTGAGCTCCATTTTTCAACTCGCTTTCTTGGGAGCTGGCCGCAAAAGCGCAGGATTGCTTCAGGCGCTATTCTGGTTCCGGGCGGAAGGCTGAGCCTGTGGTTAATTCTTCTCCCTGATGGGAAAATAGAGTGACCTGTGCCTGTCCCAACACCTAGAGCTAGTGTCTCATTGGTTCCCCCTCTTCCCGTTCATCCTCAGGACAAATTGCAACCTGTAAGGAACAGGAGGTTAAAGGTGCTGATTCTCCAAGGAGGGAGATTGCTAGTAAAGCGGCTGGAATGGCGAACCCGAGCACAAGGAGATGAGAAATGAGGTGCGTTTTAGAAACCTTTCCCGATCACACGGTGCACCATCTTCTGGGTTTCTCATGCATGTTTTCGAAGTAGGAAGATGCCCTTGAACCTGGAGATTTGGGACCCATGGGATGGGAACCACGCAGTATTACTTTAAAGGGTCTGCGTTTGCTCACCCAACCTCACCAAACCTCTCAGCCCCAAGAGTGTCCACCCTTATGTCTCTATCAGCTGTGGGTCTAGATATGGTCAATCCAGGTGGCATCACAGCCCCTGAACGAATTTAGTAAGAATTTCTCTCTCTTTCACTGTCTTTGTTTCACGGGTTTTTAAAAGTGATTGATTTTTATAAAGGGGTTTAGCTGCTTTTCACTGCTGTGTTTATGCCGCTTTACACCCACTTGACTCACTTACAGAGAGATATCAATACATAGGTTTTAACATTCTTACTAGTCAGATATATTCTTGGGTGGTGAATAGGGGGTGTTGAGTCCAGTTCACTGAGCAAGGAGTAGGTCGTGTCTGTTACATATTGGGTTTATGGAACGGTCTCTGAGCTAATTTGAAACCCTTCTTTTATGCATCACCCCACCTCACCTTTCCCGTTAAGCAGCCATAGTGTGTTTTCTAAACGTGTGACTCTGTTCTGTTTTGTAATTCAGTTCAAGGGTCGCGGTTTTTACATTCCCTCTATAAGTGATATCTTAGGATAAGTGTCTTTTTCTGTGTGACTTATTTCACTTAGAATCGTCGTACCTAAATCCACTCATCATGCTGCTACTAGCCTTATGACGTTGATTTCATGGCTGAGTGATATTCCATTGTACATAAGGACCACAACTTCTTTATCCATTTTTCTCTTTCCTGGGATATTTAGGGTGTAACGAAGTGGAGGTTCTTGTCAACAGAGCAGCCCTAAACTTTGGGGTGCCTGTGTCTTGCTGATTTTTAGTTTTCCCAATTTATACGCCCATGAGTGGAAGTGCCCTATGCTCTCTAAGCTGAGTTTTTTCGATGTTTCAGGACACACCGTACACTTCTCCATAGTGGCTGTTGGCAATTTACATCCCGCCCATCAGCGTAGCAAGGCTCCCGTTTCTCCATGGCCTGTCCTGCATTTCTGGTTTTGACACTTTATTCAGCATGGCCCTTTTGACCGATGGGAAGCGAGACTTCTTTGTAGCGCTGATTTGCCTTTCCAGGTTGCTTGGTTGGCCAAAAAGGGCGTATGCGTTTTTTCCTGAATATATTCAGGAAAAACCGCATACGCCCTTTTTGGCCAAGGGCATCATTGTCGAGGTTTTGCTGCTTTTCCCGTGCTTTAAAGGCAATTCGAATCTACCTCCTGAAATCTGTTTCCTGCAATTCTGCCTTGCTTTCAAATCCTCTTTGTGGCCTTCCCTCAATATATTTGAGGACGAGAGTTATGATTTATAACTCTGCAGGTTTGTGAATTGCAGTGCCCCTGAGCTCCATTTTTCAACTCGCTTTCTTGGGAGCTGGCCGCAAAAGCGCAGGATTGCTTCAGGCCCTATTCTGGTTCCGGGCGGAAGGCTGAGCCTGTGGTTAATTCTTCTTCCTGATGGGAAAATAGAGTGACCTGTGCCTGTCCCAACACCTAGAGCTGGTGTCTCATTGGTTCCCCCTCTTCCCGTTCATCCTCAGGACAAATTGCAACCTGTAAGGAACAGGAGGTTAAAGGTGCTGATTCTCCAAGGAGGGAGATTGCTAGTAAAGCGGCTGGAATGGGGAACCCGAGCACAAGGAGATGAGAAATGAGGTGCGTTTTAGAAACCTTTCCCGATCACACGGTGCACCATCTTCTGGGTTTCTCATGCATGTTTTCGAAGTAGGAAGATGCCCTTGAACCTGGAGATTTGGGACCCATGGGATGGGAACCACGCAGTATTACTTTAAAGGGTCTGCGTTTGCTCACCCAACCTCACCAAACCTCTCAGCCCCAAGACTGTCCACCCTTATGTCTCTATCAGCTGTGGGTCTAGATATGGTCAATCCAGGTGGCATCACAGCCCCTGAACGAATTTAGTAAGAATTTCTCTCTCTTTCACTGTCTTTGTTTCACGGGTTTTTAAAAGTGATTGATTTTTATAAAGGGGTTTAGCTGCTTTTCACTGCTGTGTTTATGTCGCTTTACACCCACTTGACTCTCTTACAGAGAGATATCAATACATAGGTTTTAACATTCTTACTAGTCAGATATATTCTTGGGTGGTGAATAGGGGGTGTTGAGTCCAGTTCACTGAGCAAGGAGTAGGTCGTGTCTGTTACATATTGGGTTTATGGAACGGTCTCTGAGCTAATTTGAAACCCTTCTTTTATGCATCACCCCACCTCACCTTTCCCGTTAAGCAGCCATAGTGTGTTTTCTATACGTGTGACTCTGTTCTGTTTTGTAATTCAGTTCAAGGGTCGCGGTTTTTACATTCCCTCTATAAGTGATATCTTAGGATAAGTGTCTTTTTCTGTGTGACTTATTTCACTTAGAATCGTCGTACCTAAATCCACTCATCATGCTGCTACTAGCCTTATGACGTTGATTTCATGGCTGAGTGATATTCCATTGTACATAAGGACCACAACTTCTTTATCCATTTTTCTCTTTCCTGGGATATTTAGGGTGTAACGAAGTGGAGGTTCTTGTCAACAGAGCAGCCCTAAACTTTGGGGTGCCTGTGTCTTGCTGATTTTTAGTTTTCCCAATTTATACGCCCATGAGTGGAAGTGCCCTATGCTCTCTAAGCTGAGTTTTTTCGATGTTTCAGGACACACCGTACACTTCTCCAGAGTGGCTGTTGGCAATTTACATCCCGCCCATCAGCGTAGCAAGGCTCCCGTTTCTCCATGGCCTGTCCTGCATTTCTGGTTTTGACACTTTATTCAGCATGGCCCTTTTGACCGATGGGAAGCGAGACTTCTTTGTAGCGCTGATTTGCCTTTCCAGGTTGCTTGGTTGGCCAAAAAGGGCGTATGCGTTTTTTCCTGAATATATTCAGGAAAAAACGCATACGCCCTTTTTGGCCAAGGGCATCATTGTCGAGGTTTTGCTGCTTTTCCCGTGCTTTAAAGGCGATTCGAATCTACCTCCTGAAATCTGTTTCCTGCAATTCTGCCTTGCTTTCAAATCCTCTTTGTGGCCTTCCCTCAATATATTTGAGGACGAGAGTTATGATTTATAACTCTGCAGGTTTGTGAATTGCAGTGCCCCTGAGCTCCATTTTTCAACTCGCTTTCTTGGGAGCTGGCCGCAAAAGCGCAGGATTGCTTCAGGCCCTATTCTGGTTCCGGGCGGAAGGCTGAGCCTGTGGTTAATTCTTCTTCCTGATGGGAAAATAGAGTGACCTGTGCCTGTCCCAACACCTAGAGCTGGTGTCTCATTGGTTCCCCCTCTTCCCGTTCATCCTCAGGACAAATTGCAACCTGTAAGGAACAGGAGGTTAAAGGTGCTGATTCTCCAAGGAGGGAGATTGCTAGTAAAGCGGCTGGAATGGGGAACCCGAGCACAAGGAGATGAGAAATGAGGTGCGTTTTAGAAACCTTTCCCGATCACACGGTGCACCATCTTCTGGGTTTCTCATGCATGTTTTCGAAGTAGGAAGATGCCCTTGAACCTGGAGATTTGGGACCCATGGGATGGGAACCACGCAGTATTACTTTAAAGGGTCTGCGTTTGCTCACCCAACCTCACCAAACCTCTCAGCCCGAAGAGTGTCCACCCTTATGTCTCTATCAGCAGTGGGTCTAGATATCGTCAATCCAGGTGGCATCACAGCCCCTGAGCGAATTTAGTAAGAATTTCTCTCTCTTTCACTGTCTTTGTTTCACGGGTTTTTAAAAGTGATTGATTTTTATAAAGGGGTTTAGCTGCTTTTCACTGCTGTGTTTATGCCGCTTTACACCCACTTGACTCACTTACAGAGTGATATCAATACATAGGTTTTAACATTCTTACTAGTCAGATATATTCTTGGGTGCTGAATAGGGGGTGTTGAGTCCAGTTCACTGAGCAAGGAGTAGGTCGTGTCTGTTACATATTGGGTTTATGGAACGGTATCTGAGCTAATTTGAACCCCTTCTTTTATGCATCACCCCACCTCACCTTTCCCGTTAAGCAGCCATAGTGTGTTTTCTAAACGTGTGACTCTGTTCTGTTTTGTAATTCAGTTCAAGGGTAGCAATTTTTACATTCCCTCTATAAGTGATATCTTAGGATAAGTGTCTTTTTCTGTGTGAGTTATTTCACTTAGAATCGTCGTACCTAAATCCACTCATCATGCTGCTACTAGCCTTATGACGTTGATTTCATGGCTGAGTGATATTCCATTGTACATAAGGACCACAACTTCTTTATCCATTTTTCTCTTTCCTGGGATATTTAGGGTGTAACGAAGTGGAGGTTCTTGTCAACAGAGCAGCCCTAAACTTTGGGGTGCCTGTGTCTTGCTGATTTTTAGTTTTCCCAATTTATACGCCCATGAGTGGAAGTGCCCTATGCTCTCTAAGCTGAGTTTTTTCGATGTTTCAGGACACACCGTACACTTCTCCAGAGTGGCTGTTGGCAATTTACATCCCGCCCATCAGCGTAGCAAGGCTCCCGTTTCTCCATGGCCTGTCCTGCATTTCTGGTTTTGACACTTTATTCAGCATGGCCCTTTTGACCGATGGGAAGCGAGACTTCTTTGTAGCGCTGATTTGCCTTTCCAGGTTGCTTGGTTGGCCAAAAAGGGCGTATGCGTTTTTTCCTGAATATATTCAGGAAAAAACGCATACGCCCTTTTTGGCCAAGGGCATCATTGTCGAGGTTTTGCTGCTTTTCCCGTGCTTTAAAGGCGATTCGAATCTACCTCCTGAAATCTGTTTCCTGCAATTCTGCCTTGCTTTCAAATCCTCTTCGTGGCCTTCCCTCAATATATTTGAGGACGAGAGTTATGATTTATAACTCTGCAGGTTTGTGAATTGCAGTGCCCCTGAGCTCCATTTTTCAACTCGCTTTCTTGGGAGCTGGCCGCAAAAGCGAAGGATTGCTTCAGGCGCTATTCTGGTTCCGGGCGGAAGGCTGAGCCTGTGGTTAATTCTTCTTCCTGATGGGAAAAATAGAGTGACCTGTGCCTGTCCCAACACCTAGAGCTAGTGTCTCATTGGTTCCCCCTCTTCCCGTTCATCCTCAGGACAAATTGCAACCTGTAAGGAACAGGAGGTTAAAGGTGCTGATTCTCCAAGGAGGGAGATTGCTAGTAAAGCGGCTGGAATGGGGAACCCGAGCACAAGGAGATGAGAAATGAGGTGCGTTTTAGAAACCTTTCCCGATCACACGGTGCACCATCTTCTGGGTTTCTCATGCATGTTTTCGAAGTAGGAAGATGCCCTTGAACCTGGAGATTTGGGACCCATGGGATGGGAACCACGCAGTATTACTTTAAAGGGTCTGCGTTTGCTCACCCAACCTCACCAAACCTCTCAGCCCGAAGAGTGTCCACCCTTATGTCTCTATCAGCTGTGGGTCTAGATATGGTCAATCCAGGTGGCATCACAGCCCCTGAACGAATTTAGTAAGAATTTCTCTCTCTTTCACTGTCTTTGTTTCACGGGTTTTTAAAAGTGATTGATTTTTATAAAGGGGTTTAGCTGCTTTTCACTGCTGTGTTTATGCCACTTTACACCCACTTGACTCACTTACAGAGAGATATCAATACATAGGTTTTAACATTCTTATTAGTCAGATATATTCTTGGGTGGTGAATAGGGGGTGTTGAGTCCAGTTCACTGAGCAAGGAGTAGGTCGTGTCTGTTACATATTGGGTTTATGGAACGGTCTCTGAGCTAATTTGAACCCCTTCTTTTATGCATCACCCCACCTCACCTTTCCCGTTAAGCAGCCATAGTGTGTTTTCTAAACGTGTGACTCTGTTCTGTTTTGTAATTCAGTTCAAGGGTAGCAATTTTTACATTCCCTCTATAAGTGATATCTTATGATAAGTGTCTTTTTCTGTGTGACTTATTTCACTTAGAATCGTCGTACCTAAATCCACTCATCATGCTGCTACTAGCCTTATGACGGTGATTTCCTGGCTGAGTGATATTCCATTGTACATAAGGACCACAACTTCTTTATCCAGTTTTCTCTTTCCGGGGATATTTAAGGTGTATCGAAGTGGAGGTTCTTGTCAACAAAGCATCCCTAAACTTTGGGGTGCCTGTGTCTTGCTGATTTTTAGTTTTCCCAATTTATACGCCCATGAGTGGAAGTGCCCTATGCTCACTAAGCTGAGTTTTTTCGATGTTTCAGGACACATCGTACACTTCTCCAGAGTGGCTGTTGGCAATTTACATCCCGCCCATCAGCGTAGCAAGGCTCCCGTTTCTCCATGGCCTGTCCTGCATTTCTGGTTTTGACACTTTATTCAGCATGGCCCTTTTGACCGATGGGAAGCGAGACTTCTTTGTAGCGCTGAATTGCCTTTCCAGGTTGCTTGGTTGGCCAAAAAGGCCGTATGCGTTTTTTCCTGAATATATTCAGGAAATAACGCATACGCCCTTTTTGGCCAAGGGCATCATTGTCGAGGTTTTGCCGCTTTTCCCGTGCTTTAAAGGCGATTTGAATCTACCTCCTGAAATCTGTTTCCTGCAATTCTGCCGTGCTTTCAAATCCTCTTCGTTGCCTTCCCTCAATATATTTGAGGACGAGAGTTATGATTTGTAACTCTGCAGGTTTGTGAATTGCAGTGCCCCTGAGCTCCATTTTTCAACTCGCTTTCTTGGGAGCTGGCCGCAAAAGTGCAGGATTGCTTTAGGCCCTATTTTGGTCCCGGGCGGCAGGCTGAGCCTGTGGTTAATTCTTCTTCCTGATGGGAAAATAGAGTGACCTGTGCCTGTCCCAACACCTAGAGCTAGTGTCTCATTGGTTCCCCCTCTTCCCGTTCATCCTCAGGACAAATTGCAACCTGTAAGGAACAGGAGGTTAAAGGTGCTGATTCTCCAAGGAGGGAGATTGCTACTAAAGCGGCTGGAATGGGGAACCCGAGCACAAGGAGATGAGAAATGAGGTGCGTTTTAGAAACCTTTCCCGATCACACGGTGCACCATCTTCTGGGTTTCTCATGCATGTTTTCGAAGTAGGAAGATGCCCTTGAACCTGGAGATTTGGGACCCATGGGATGGGAACCACGCAGTATTACTTTAAAGGGTCTGCGTTTGCTCACCCAACCTCACCAAACCTCTCAGCCCGAAGAGTGTCCACCCTTATGTCTGTATCAGCTGTGGGTCTAGATATGGTCAATCCAGGTGGCATCACAGCCCCTGAACGAATTTAGTAAGAATTTCTCTCTCTTTCACTGTCTTTGTTTCACGGGTTTTTAAAAGTGATTGATTTTTATAAAGGGGTTTAGCTGCTTTTCACTGCTGTGTTTATGCCACTTTACACCCACTTGACTCACTTACAGAGAGATATCAATACATAGGTTTTAACATTCTTATTAGTCAGATATATTCTTGGGTGGTGAATAGGGGGTGTTGAGTCCAGTTCACTGAGCAAGGAGTAGGTCGTGTCTGTTACATATTGGGTTTATGGAACGGTCTCTGAGCTAATTTGAACCCCTTCTTTTATGCATCACCCCACCTCACCTTTCCCGTTAAGCAGCCATAGTGTGTTTTCTAAACGTGTGACTCTGTTCTGTTTTGTAATTCAGTTCAAGGGTAGCAATTTTTACATTCCCTCTATAAGTGATATCTTATGATAAGTGTCTTTTTCTGTGTGACTTATTTCACTTAGAATCGTCGTACCTAAATCCACTCATCATGCTGCTACTAGCCTTATGACGGTGATTTCCTGGCTGAGTGATATTCCATTGTACATAAGGACCACAACTTCTTTATCCAGTTTTCTCTTTCCAGGGATATTTAAGGTGTATCGAAGTGGAGGTTCTTGTCAACAAAGCATCCCTAAACTTTGGGGTGCCTGTGTCTTGCTGATTTTTAGTTTTCCCAATTTATACGCCCATGAGTGGAAGTGCCCTATGCTCACTAAGCTGAGTTTTTTCGATGTTTCAGGACACATCGTACACTTCTCCAGAGTGGCTGTTGGCAATTTACATCCCGCCCATCAGCGTAGCAAGGCTCCCGTTTCTCCATGGCCTGTCCTGCATTTCTGGTTTTGACACTTTATTCAGCATGGCCCTTTTGACCGATGGGAAGCGAGACTTCTTTGTAGCGCTGAATTGCCTTTCCAGGTTGCTTGGTTGGCCAAAAAGGCCGTATGCGTTTTTTCCTGAATATATTCAGGAAATAACGCATACGCCCTTTTTGGCCAAGGGCATCATTGTCGAGGTTTTGCCGCTTTTCCCGTGCTTTAAAGGCGATTTGAATCTACCTCCTGAAATCTGTTTCCTGCAATTCTGCCGTGCTTTCAAATCCTCTTCGTTGCCTTCCCTCAATATATTTGAGGACGAGAGTTATGATTTGTAACTCTGCAGGTTTGTGAATTGCAGTGCCCCTGAGCTCCATTTTTCAACTCGCTTTCTTGGGAGCTGGCCGCAAAAGCGCAGGATTGCTTTAGGCCCTATTTTGGTCCCGGGCGGCAGGCTGAGCCTGTGGTTAATTCTTCTTCCTGATGGGAAAATAGAGTGACCTGTGCCTGTCCCAACACCTAGAGCTAGTGTCTCATTGGTTCCCCCTCTTCCCGTTCATCCTCAGGACAAATTGCAACCTGTACGGAACAGGAGGTTAAAGGTGCTGATTCTCCAAGGAGGGAGATTGCTAGTAAAGCGGCTGGAATGGGGAACCCGAGCACAAGGAGATGAGAAATGAGGTGCGTTTTAGAAACCTTTCCCGATCACACGGTGCACCATCTTCTGGGTTTCTCATGCATGTTTTCCATGTAGGAAGATGCCCTTGAATCTGGAGATTTGGGACCCATGGGATGGGTACCACGCAGTATTACTCTAAAGGGTCTGCGTTTGCTCACCCAACCTCACCAAACCTCTCAGCCCCAAGAGTGTCCACCCTTATGTCTCAATCAGCTGTGGGTCTAGATATGGTCAATCCAGGTGGCATCACAGCCCCTAAATGAATTTAGTAAGAATTTCTCTCTCTTTCACTGACTTTGTTTCACGGGTTTTTAAAAGTGATTGATTTTTATAAAGGGGTTTAGCTGCTTTTCACTGCTGTGTTTATGCCGCTTTACACCCACTTGACTCACTTACAGAGTGATATCAATACATAGGTTTTAACATTCTTACTAGTCAGATATATTCTTGGGTGGTGAATAGGGGATGTTGAGTCCAGTTCACTGAGCAAGGAGTAGGTCGTGTCTGTTACATATTGGGTTTATGAAACGGTCTCTGAGCTAATTTGAACCCCTTCTTTTATGCATCACCCCACCTCACCTTTCCCGTTAAGCAGCCATAGTGTGTTTTCTAAACGTGTGACTCTGTTCTGTTTTGTAATTCAGTTCAAGGGTAGCAATTTTTACATTCCCTCTATGAGTGATATCTTAGGATAAGTGTCTTTTTCTGTGTGACTTATTTCACTTAGAATCGTCGTACCTAAATCCACTCATCATGCTGCTACTAGCCTTATGACGTTGATTTCATGGCTGAGTGATATTCCATTGTACATAAGGACCACAACTTCTTTCTCCATTTTTCTCTTTCCTGGGATATTTAGGGTGTAACGAAGTGGAGGTTCTTGTCAACAGAGCAGCCCTAAACTTTGGGGTGCCTGTGTCTTGCTGATTTTTAGTTTTCCCAATTTATACGCCCATGAGTGGAAGTGCCCTATGCTCTCTAAGCTGAGTTTTTTCGATGTTTCAGGACACACCGTACACTTCTCCAGAGTGGCTGTTGGCAATTTACATCCCGCCCATCAGCGTAGCAAGGCTCCCGTTTCTCCATGGCCTGTCCTGCATTTCTGGTTTTGACACTTTATTCAGCATGGCCCTTTTGACCGATGGGAAGCGAGACTTCTTTGTAGCGCTGATTTGCCTTTCCAGGTTGCTTGGTTGGCCAAAAAGGGCGTATGCGTTTTTTCCTGAATATATTCAGGAAAAAACGCATACGCCCTTTTTGGCCAAGGGCATCATTGTCGAGGTTTTGCTGCTTTTCCCGTGCTTTAAAGGCGATTCGAATCTACCTCCTGAAATCTGTTTCCTGCAATTCTGCCTTGCTTTCAAATCCTCTTTGTGGCCTTCCCTCAATATATTTGAGGACGAGAGTTATGATTTATAACTCTGCAGGTTTGTGAATTGCAGTGCCCCTGAGCTCCATTTTTCAACTCGCTTTCTTGGGAGCTGGCCGCAAAAGCGCAGGATTGCTTCAGGCGCTATTCTGGTTCCGGGCGGAAGGCTGAGCCTGTGGTTAATTCTTCTTCCTGATGGGAAAATAGAGTGACCTGTGCCTGTCCCAACACCTAGAGCTAGTGTCTCATTGGTTCCCCCTCTTCCCGTTCATCCTCAGGACAAATTGCAACCTGTAAGGAACAGGAGGTTAAAGGTGCTGATTCTCCAAGGAGGGAGATTGCTAGTAAAGCGGCTGGAATGGCGAACCCGAGCACAAGGAGATGAGAAATGAGGTGCGTTTTAGAAACCTTTCCCGATCACACGGTGCACCATCTTCTGGGTTTCTCATGCATGTTTTCGAAGTAGGAAGATGCCCTTGAACCTGGAGATTTGGGACCCATGGGATGGGAACCACGCAGTATTACTTTAAAGGGTCTGCGTTTGCTCACCCAACCTCACCAAACCTCTCAGCCCCAAGAGTGTCCACCCTTATGTCTCTATCAGCTGTGGGTCTAGATATGGTCAATCCAGGTGGCATCACAGCCCCTGAACGAATTTAGTAAGAATTTCTCTCTCTTTCACTGTCTTTGTTTCACGGGTTTTTAAAAGTGATTGATTTTTATAAAGGGGTTTAGCTGCTTTTCACTGCTGTGTTTATGCCGCTTTACACCCACTTGACTCACTTACAGAGTGATATCAATACATAGGTTTTAACATTCTTACTAGTCAGATATATTCTTGGGTGGTGAATAGGGGGTGTTGAGTCCAGTTCACTGAGCAAGGAGTAGGTCGTGTCTGTTACATATTGGGTTTATGGAACGGTATCTGAGCTAATTTGAACCCCTTCTTTAATGCATCACCCCACCTCACCTTTCCCGTTAAGCAGCCATAGTGTGTTTTCTAAACGTGTGACTCTGTTCTGTTTTGTAATTCAGTTCAAGGGTCGCGGTTTTTACATTCCCTCTATAAGTGATATCTTATGATAAGTATCTTTTTCTGTGTGACTTATTTCACTTAGAATCGTCGTACCTAAATCCACTCATCATGCTGCTACTAGCCTTATGACGTTGATTTCATGGCTGAGTGATATTCCATTGTACGTAAGGACCACAACTTCTTTATCCATTTTTCTCTTTCCTGGGATATTTAGGGTGTAACGAAGTGGAGGTTCTTGTCAACAGAGCAGCCCTAAACTTTGGAGTGCCTGTGTCTTGCTGATTTTTAGTTTTCCCAGTTTATACGCCCATGAGTGGAAGTGCCCTATGCTCTCTAAGCTGAGTTTTTTCGATGTTTCAGGACACACCGTACACTTCTCCAGAGTGGCTGTTGGCAATTTACATCCCGCCCATCAGCGTAGCAAGGCTCCCGTTTCTCCATGGCCTGTCCTGCATTTCTGGTTTTGACACTTTATTCAGCATGGCCCTTTTGACCGATGGGAAGCGAGACTTCTTTGTAGCGCTGATTTGCCTTTCCAGGTTGCTTGGTTGGCCAAAAAGGGCGTATGCGTTTTTTCCTGAATATATTCAGGAAAAAACGCATACGCCCTTTTTGGCCAAGGGCATCATTGTCGAGGATTTGCCGCTTTTCCCGTGCTTTAAAGGCGATTTGAATCTACCTCCTGAAATCTGTTTCCTGCAATTCTGCCTTGCTTTCAAATCCTCTTCGTGGCCTTCCCTCAATATATTTGAGGACGAGAGTTATGATTTATAACTCTGCAGGTTTGTGAATTGCAGTGCCCCTGAGCTCCATTTTTCAACTCGCTTTCTTGGGAGCTGGCCGCAAAAGCGCAGGATTGCTTTAGGCCCTATTTTGGTCCCGGGCGGCAGGCTGAGCCTGTGGTTAATTCTTCTTCCTGATGGGAAAATAGAGTGACCTGTGCCTGTCCCAACACCTAGAGCTAGTGTCTCATTGGTTCCCCCTCTTCCCGTTCATCCTCAGGACAAATTGCAACCTGTACGGAACAGGAGGTTAAAGGTGCTGATTCTCCAAGGAGGGAGATTGCTAGTAAAGCGGCTGGAATGGCGAACCCGAGCACAAGGAGATGAGAAATGAGGTGCGTTTTAGAAACCTTTCCCGATCACACGGTGCACCATCTTCTGGGTTTCTCATGCATGTTTTCGAAGTAGGAAGATGCCCTTGAACCTGGAGATTTGGGACCCATGGGATGGGAACCACGCAGTATTACTTTAAAGGGTCTGCGTTTGCTCACCCAACCTCACCAAACCTCTCAGCCCCAAGAGTGTCCACACTTATGTCTCAATCAGCTGTGGGTCTAGATATGGTCAATCTAGGTGGCATCACAGTTCCTGAACGAATTTAGTAAGAATTTCTCTCTCTTTCACTGTCTTTGTTTCACGGGTTTTTAAAAGTGATTGATTTTTATAAAGGGGTTTAGCTGCTTTTCACTGCTGTGTTTATGCCGCTTTACACCCACTTGACTCACTTACAGAGAGATATCAATACATAGGTTTTAACATTCTTACTAGTCAGATATATTCTTGGGCGGTGAATAGGGGGTGTTGAGTCCAGTTCACTGAGCAAGGCGTAGGTCGTGTCTATTACATATTGGGTTTATGGAACGGTCTCTGAGCTAATTTGAAACCCTTCTTTTATGCATCACCCCACCTCACCTTTCCCGTTAAGCAGCCATAGTGTGTTTTCTAAACGTGTGACTCTGTTCTGTTTTGTAATTCAGTTCAAGGGTCGCGGTTTTTACATTCCCTCTATAAGTGATATCTTATGATAAGTGTCTTTTTCTGTGTGACTTATTTCACTTAGAATCGTCGTACCTAAATCCACTCATCATGCTGCTACTAGCCTTATGACGTTGATTTCATGGCTGAGTGATATTCCATTGTACATAAGGACCACAACTTCTTTATCCATTTTTCTCTTTCCTGGGATATTTAGGGTGTAACGAAGTGGAGGTTCTTGTCAACAGAGCAGCCCTAAACTTTGGGGTGCCTGTGTCTTGCTGATTTTTAGTTTTCCCAATTTATACGCCCATGAGTGGAAGTGCCCTATGCTCTCTAAGCTGAGTTTTTTCGATGTTTCAGGACACACCGTACACTTCTCCATAGTGGCTGTTGGCAATTTACATCCCGCCCATCAGCGTAGCAAGGCTCCCGTTTCTCCATGGCCTGTCCTGCCTTTCTGGTTTTGACACTTTATTCAGCATGGCCCTTTTGACCGATGGGAAGCGAGACTTCTTTGTAGCGCTGATTTGCCTTTCCAGGTTGCTTGGTTGGCCAAAAAGGGCGTATGCGTTTTTTCCTGAATATATTCAGGAAAAAACGCATACACCCTTTTTGGCCAAGGGCATCATTGTCGAGGTTTTGCTGCTTTTCCCGTGCTTTAAAGGCGATTCGAATCTACCTAATGAAATCTGATTCCTGCAATTCTGCCTTGCTTTCAAATCCTCTTTGTGGCCTTCCCTCAATATATTTGAGGACGAGAGTTATGATTTATAACTCTGCAGGTTTGTGAATTGCAGTGCCCCTGAGCTCCATTTTTCAACTCGCTTTCTTGGGAGCTGGCCGCAAAAGCGCAGGATTGCTTCAGGCGCTATTCTGGTTCCGGGCGGAAGGCTGAGCCTGTGGTTAATTCTTCTTCCTGATGGGAAAATAGAGTGACCTGTGCCTGTCCCAACACCTAGAGCTAGTGTCTCATTGGTTCCCCCTCTTCCCGTTCATCCTCAGGACAAATTGCAACCTGTAAGGAACAGGAGGTTAAAGGTGCTGATTCTCCAGGGAGGGAGATTGCTAGTAAAGCGGCTGGAATGGCGAACCCGAGCACAAGGAGATGAGAAATGAGGTGCGTTTTAGAAACCTTTCCCGATCACACGGTGCACCATCTTCTGGGTTTCTCATGCATGTTTTCGAAGTAGGAAGATGCCCTTGAACCTGGAGATTTGGGACCCATGGGATGGGAACCACGCAGTATTACTTTAAAGGGTCTGCGTTTGCTCACCCAACCTCACCAAACCTCTCAGCCCGAAGAGTGTCCACCCTTATGTCTCTATCAGCTGTGGGTCTAGATATGGTCAATCCAGGTGGCATCACAGCCCCTGAACGAATTTAGTAAGAATTTCTCTCTCTTTCACTGTCTTTGTTTCACGGGTTTTTAAAAGTGATTGATTTTTATAAAGGGGTTTAGCTGCTTTTCACTGCTGTGTTTATGCCGCTTTACACCCACTTGACTCACTTACAGAGAGATATCAATACATAGGTTTTAACATTCTTAATAGTCAGATATATTCTTGGGCGGTGAATAGGGGGTGTTGAGTCCAGTTCACTGAGCAAGGCGTAGGTCGTGTCTATTACATATTGGGTTTATGGAACGGTCTCTGAGCTAATTTGAAACCCTTCTTTTATGCATCACCCCACCTCACCTTTCCCGTTAAGCAGCCATAGTGTGTTTTCTAAACGTGTGACTCTGTTCTGTTTTGTAATTCAGTTCAAGGGTCGCGGTTTTTACATTCCCTCTATAAGTGATATCTTATGATAAGTGTCTTTTTCTGTGTGACTTATTTCACTTAGAATCGTCGTACCTAAATCCACTCATCATGCTGCTACTAGCCTTATGACGTTGATTTCATGGCTGAGTGATATTCCATTGTACATAAGGACCACAACTTCTTTATCCATTTTTCTCTTTCCTGGGATATATAGGGTGTAACGAAGTGGAGGTTCTTGTCAACAGAGCAGCCCTAAACTTTGGGGTGCCTGTGTCTTGCTGATTTTTAGTTTTCCCAATTTATACGCCCATGAGTGGAAGTGCCCTATGCTCTCTAAGCTGAGTTTTTTCGATGTTTCAGGACACACCGTACACTTCTCCATAGTGGCTGTTGGCAATTTACATCCCGCCCATCAGCGTAGCAAGGCTCCCGTTTCTCCATGGCCTGTCCTGCCTTTCTGGTTTTGACACTTTATTCAGCATGGCCCTTTTGACCGATGGGAAGCGAGACTTCTTTGTAGCGCTGATTTGCCTTTCCAGGTTGCTTGGTTGGCCAAAAAGGGCGTATGCGTTTTTTCCTGAATATATTCAGGAAAAAACGCATACACCCTTTTTGGCCAAGGGCATCATTGTCGAGGTTTTGCTGCTTTTCCCGTGCTTTAAAGGCGATTCGAATCTACCTAATGAAATCTGATTCCTGCAATTCTGCCTTGCTTTCAAATCCTCTTTGTGGCCTTCCCTCAATATATTTGAGGACGAGAGTTATGATTTATAACTCTGCAGGTTTGTGAATTGCAGTGCCCCTGAGCTCCATTTTTCAACTCGCTTTCTTGGGAGCTGGCCGCAAAAGCGCAGGATTGCTTCAGGCGCTATTCTGGTTCCGGGCGGAAGGCTGAGCCTGTGGTTAATTCTTCTTCCTGATGGGAAAATAGAGTGACCTGTGCCTGTCCCAACACCTAGAGCTAGTGTCTCATTGGTTCCCCCTCTTCCCGTTCATCCTCAGGACAAATTGCAACCTGTACGGAACAGGAGGTTAAAGGTGCTGATTCTCCAAGGAGGGAGATTGCTAGTAAAGCGGCTGGAATGGCGAACCCTAGCACAAGGAGATGACAAATGAGGTGCGTTTTGGAAACCTTTCCCGATCACACGGTGCACCATCTTCTGGGTTTCTCATGCATGTTTTCGAAGTAGGAAGATGCCCTTGAACCTGGAGATTTGGGACCCATGGGATGGGAACCACGCAGTATTACTTTAAAGGGTCTGCGTTTGCTCACCCAACCTCACCAAACCTCTCAGCCCCAAGAGTGTCCACCCTTATGTCTCTATCAGCTGTGGGTCTAGATATGGTCAATCCAGGTGGCATCACAGCCCCTGAACGAATTTAGTAAGAATTTCTCTCTCTTTCACTGTCTTTGTTTCACGGGTTTTTAAAAGTGATTGATTTTTATAAAGGGGTTTAGCTGCTTTTCACTGCTGTGTGTATGCCGCTTTACACCCACTTGACTCACTTACAGAGAGATATCAATACATAGGTTTTAACATTCTTACTAGTCAGATATATTCTTGGGCGGTGAATAGGGGGTGTTGAGTCCAGTTCACTGAGCAAGGAGTAGG
Organism: Balaenoptera borealis; assembly: GCF_965194805.1. Lineage (NCBI taxonomy): Eukaryota > Metazoa > Chordata > Mammalia > Artiodactyla > Balaenopteridae > Balaenoptera > Balaenoptera borealis. Next base: position 42,307,035 of record NC_138864.1, on the reverse strand, counting down.
TCGTGTCTATTACATATTGGGTTTATGGAACGGTCTCTGAGCTAATTTGAAACCCTTCTTTTATGCATCACCCCACCTCACCTTTCCCGTTAAGCAGCCATAGTGTGTTTTCTAAACGTGTGACTCTGTTCTGTTTTGTAATTCAGTTCAAGGGTCGCGGTTTTTACATTCCCTCTATAAGTGATATCTTATGATAAGTGTCTTTTTCTGTGTGACTTATTTCACTTAGAATCGTCGTACCTAAATCCACTCATCATGCTGCTACTAGCCTTATGACGTTGATTTCATGGCTGAGTGATATTCCATTGTACATAAGGACCACAACTTCTTTATCCATTTTTCTCTTTCCTGGGATATTTAAGGTGTAACGAAGTGGAGGTTCTTGTCAACAGAGCAGCCCTAAACTTTGGGGTGCCTGGGTCTTGCTGATTTGTAGTTTTCCCAATTTATACGCCCATGAGTGGAAGTGCCCTATGCTCTCTAAGCTGAGTTTTTTCGATGTTTCAGGACACACCGTACACTTCTCCAGAGTGGCTGTTGGCAATTTACATCCCGCCCATCAGCGTAGCAAGGCTCCCGTTTCTCCATGGCCTGTCCTGCATTTCTGGTTTTGACACTTTATTCAGCATGGCCCTTTTGACCGATGGGAAGCGAGACTTCTTTGTAGCGCTGATTTGCCTTTCCAGGTTGCTTGGTTGGCCAAAAAGGGCGTATGCGTTTTTTCCTGAATATATTCAGGAAAAAACGCATACGCCCTTTTTGGCCAAGGGCATCATTGTCGAGGATTTGCCGCTTTTCCCGTGCTTTAAAGGCGATTTGAATCTACCTCCTGAAATCTGTTTCCTGCAATTCTGCCGTGCTTTCAAATCCTCTTCGTTGCCTTCCCTCAATATATTTGAGGACGAGAGTTATGATTTGTAACTCTGCAGGTTTGTGAATTGCAGTGCCCCTGAGCTCCATTTTTCAACTCGCTTTCTTGGGAGCTGGCCGCAAAAGCGCAGGATTGCTTTAGGCCCTATTTTGGTCCCGGGCGGCAGGCTGAGCCTGTGGTTAATTCTTCTTCCTGATGGGAAAATAGAGTGACCTGTGCCTGTCCCAACACCTAGAGCTAGTGTCTCATTGGTTCCCCCTCTTCCCGTTCATCCTCAGGACAAATTGCAACCTGTACGGAACAGGAGGTTAAAGGTGCTGATTCTCCAAGGAGGGAGATTGTTAGTAAAGCGGCTGGAATGGCGAACCCGAGCACAGGGAGATGAGAAATTAGGTGCGTTTTAGAAACCTTTCCCGATCACACGGTGTACCATCTTCTGGGTTTCTCATGCATGTTTTCGATGTAGGAAGATGCCCTTGAACCTGGAGATTTGGGACCCATGGGATGGGTACCACGCAGTATTACTCTAAAGGGTCTGCGTTTGCTCACCCAACCTCACCAAACCTCTCAGCCCCAAGAGTGTCCACCCTTATGTCTCAATCAGCTGTGGGTCTAGATATGGTCAATCCAGGTGGCATCACAGCCCCTGAACGAATTTAGTAAGAATTTCTCTCTCTTTCACTGTCTTTGTTTCACGGGTTTTTAAAAGTGATTGATTTTTATAAAGGGGTTTAGCTGCTTTTCACTGCTGTGTTTATGCCGCTTTACACCCACATGACTCACTTACAGAGTGATATCAATACATAGGTTTTAACATTCTTACTAGTCAGACATATTCTTCGGTGGTGAATAGGGGGTGTTGAGTCCAGTTCACTGAGCAAGGAGTAGGTCGTGTCTGTTACATATTGGGTTTATGGAACGGTCTCTGAGCTAATTTGTACCCCTTCTTTTATGCATCACCCCACCTCACCTTTCCCGTTAAGCAGCCATAGTGTGTTTTCTAAACGTGTGACTCTGTTCTGTTTTGTAATTCAGTTCAAGGGTAGCAATTTTTACATTCCCTCTATAAGTGATATCTTAGGATAAGTGTCTTTTTCTGTGTGACTTATTTCACTTAGAATCGTCGTACCTAAATCCACTCATCATGCTGCTACTAGCCTTATGACGTTGATTTCATGGCTGAGTGATATTCCATTGTACATAAGGACCACAACTTCTTTATCCATTTTTCTCTTTCCTGGGATATTTAGGGTGTAACGAAGTGGAGGTTCTTGTCAACAGAGCAGCCCTAAACTTTGGGGTGCCTGTGTCTTGCTGATTTTTAGTTTTCCCAATTTATACGCCCATGAGTGGAAGTGCCCTATGCTCTCTAAGCTGAGTTTTTTCGATGTTTCAGGACACACCATACACTTCTCCAGAGTGGCTGTTGGCAATTTACATCCCGCCCATCAGCGTAGCAAGGCTCCCGTTTCTCCATGGCCTGTCCTGCATTTCTGGTTTTGACACTTTATTCAGCATGGCCCTTTTGACCGATGGGAAGCGAGACTTCTTTGTAGCGCTGATTTGCCTTTCCAGGTTGCTTGGTTGGCCAAAAAGGGCGTATGCGTTTTTTCCTGAATATATTCAGGAAAAAACGCATACGCCCTTTTTGGCCAAGGGCATCATTGTCGAGGTTTTGCTGCTTTTCCCGTGCTTTAAAGGCGATTCGAATCTACCTCCTGAAATCTGTTTCCTGCAATTCTGCCTTGCTTTCAAATCCTCTTTGTGGCCTTCCCTCAATATATTTGAGGACGAGAGTTATGATTTATAACTCTGCAGGTTTGTGAATTGCAGTGCCCCTGAGCTCCATTTTTCAACTCGCTTTCTTGGGAGCTGGCCGCAAAAGCGCAGGATTGCTTCAGGCGCTATTCTGGTTCCGGGCGGAAGGCTGAGCCTGTGGTTAATTCTTCTTCCTGATGGGAAAATAGAGTGACCTGTGCCTGTCCCAACACCTAGAGCTAGTGTCTCATTGGTTCCCCCTCTTCCCGTTCATCCTCAGGACAAATTGCAACCTGTAAGGAACAGGAGGTTAAAGGTGCTGATTCTCCAAGGAGGGAGATTGCTACTAAAGCGGCTGGAATGGCGAACCCGAGCACAAGGAGATGAGAAATGAGGTGCGTTTTAGAAACCTTTCCCGATCACACGGTGCACCATCTTCTGGGTTTCTCATGCATGTTTTCGAAGTAGGAAGATGCCCTTGAACCTGGAGATTTGGGACCCATGGGATGGGAACCACGCAGTATTACTTTAAAGGGTCTGCGTTTGCTCACCCAACCTCACCAAACCTCTCAGCCCCAAGACTGTCCACCCTTATGTCTCTATCAGCTGTGGGTCTAGATATGGTTAATCCAGGTGGCATCACAGCCCCTGAACGAATTTAGTAAGAATTTCTCTCTCTTTCACTGTCTTTGTCTCACAGGTTTTTAAAAGTGATTGATTTTTATAAAGGGGTTTAGCTGCTTTTCACTGCTGTGTTTATGCCGCTTTACACCCACTTGACTCACTTACAGAGAGATATCAATACATAGGTTTTAACATTCTTACTAGTCAGATATATTCTTGGGTGGTGAATAGGGGGTGTTGAGTCCAGTTCACTGAGCAAGGAGTAGGTCGTGTCTGTTACATATTGGGTTTATGGAACGGTCTCTGAGCTAATTTGAAACCCTTCTTTTATGCATCACCCCACCTCACCTTTCCCGTTAAGCAGCCATAGTGTGTTTTCTAAACGTGTGACTCTGTTCTGTTTTGTAATTCAGTTCAAGGGTCGCGGTTTTTACATTCCCTCTATAAGTGATATCTTAGGATAAGTGTCTTTTTCTGTGTGACTTATTTCACTTAGAATCGTCGTACCTAAATCCACTCATCATGCTGCTACTAGCCTTATGACGTTGATTTCATGGCTGAGTGATATTCCATTGTACATAAGGACCACAACTTCTTTATCCATTTTTCTCTTTCCTGGGATATTTAGGGTGTAACGAAGTGGAGGTTCTTGTCAACAGAGCAGCCCTTAACTTTGGGGTGCCTGTGTCTTGCTGAGTTTTAGTTTTCCCAATTTATACGCCCATGAGTGGAAGTGCCCTATGCTCTCTAAGCTGAGTTTTTTCGATGTTTCAGGACACACCGTACACTTCTCCAGAGTGGCTGTTGGCAATTTACATCCCGCCCATCAGCGTAGCAAGGCTCCCGTTTCTCCATGGCCTGTCCTGTATTTCTGGTTTTGACACTTTATTCAGCATGGCCCTTTTGACCGATGGGAAGCGAGACTTCTTTGTAGCGCTGATTTGCCTTTCCAGGTTGCTTGGTTGGCCAAAAAGGGCGTATGCGTTTTTTCCTGAATATATTCAGGAAAAAACGCATACGCCCTTTTTGGCCAAGGGCATCATTGTCGAGGTTTTGCTGCTTTTCCCGTGCTTTAAAGGCGATTCGAATCTACCTCCTGAAATCTGTTTCCTGCAATTCTGCCTTGCTTTCAAATCCTCTTCGTGGCCTTCCCTCAATATATTTGAGGACTAGAGTTATGATTTATAACTCTGCAGGTTTGTGAATTGCAGTGCCCCTGAGCTCCATTTTTCAACTCGCTTTCTTGGGAGCTGGCCGCAAAAGCGCAGGATTGCTTCAGGCCCTATTCTGGTTCCGGGCGGAAGGCTGAGCCTGTGGTTAATTCTTCTTCCTGATGGGAAAATAGAGTGACCTGTGCCTGTCCCAACACCTAGAGCTGGTGTCTCATTGGTTCCCCCTCTTCCCGTTCATCCTCAGGACAAATTGCAACCTGTACGGAACAGGAGGTTAAAGGTGCTGATTCTCCAAGGAGGGAGATTGCTAGTAAAGCGGCTGGAATGGCGAACCCTAGCACAAGGAGATGACAAATGAGGTGCGTTTTGGAAACCTTTCCCGATCACACGGTGCACCATCTTCTGGGTTTCTCATGCATGTTTTCGAAGTAGGAAGATGCCCTTGAACCTGGAGATTTGGGACCCATGGGATGGGAACCACGCAGTATTACTTTAAAGGGTCTGCGTTTGCTCACCCAACCTCACCAAACCTCTCAGCCCCAAGAGTGTCCACACTTATGTCTCAATCAGCTGTGGGTCTAGATATGGTCAATCTAGGTGGCATCACAGTTCCTGAACGAATTTAGTAAGAATTTCTCTCTCTTTCACTGTCTTTGTTTCACGGGTTTTTAAAAGTGATTGATTTTTATAAAGGGGTTTAGCTGCTTTTCACTGCTGTGTTTATGCCGCTTTACACCCACTTGACTCACTTACAGAGAGATATCAATACATAGGTTTTAACATTCTTACTAGTCAGATATATTCTTGGGCGGTGAATAGGGGGTTTTGAGTCCAGTTCACTGAGCAAGGAGTAGGTCGTGTCTATTACATATTGGGTTTATGGAACGGTCTCTGAGCTAATTTGAAACCCTTCTTTTATGCATCACCCCACCTCACCTTTCCCGTTAAGCAGCCATAGTGTGTTTTCTAAACGTGTGACTCTGTTCTGTTTTGTAATTCAGTTCAAGGGTCGCGGTTTTTACATTCCCTCTATAAGTGATATCTTAGGATAAGTGTCTTTTTCTGTGTGACTTATTTCACTTAGAATCGTCGTACCTAAATCCACTCATCATGCTGCTACTAGCCTTATGACGTTGATTTCATGGCTGAGTGATATTCCATTGTACATAAGGACCACAACTTCTTTATCTATTTTTCTCTTTCCTGGGATATTTAGGGTGTAACGAAGTGGAGGTTCTTGTCAACAGAGCAGCCCTAAACTTTGGGGTGCCTGTGTCTTGCTGATTTTTAGTTTTCCCAATTTATACGCCCATGAGTGGAAGTGCCCTATGCTCTCTAAGCTGAGTTTTTTCGATGTTTCAGGACACACCGTACACTTCTCCAGAGTGGCTGTTGGCAATTTACATCCCGCCCATCAGCGTAGCAAGGCTCCCGTTTCTCCATGGCCTGTCCTGCATTTCTGGTTTTGACACTTTATTCAGCATGGCCCTTTTGACCGATGGGAAGCGAGACTTCTTTGTAGCGCTGATTTGCCTTTCCAGGTTGCTTGGTTGTCCAAAAAGGGCGTATGCGTTTTTTCCTGAATATATTCAGGAAAAAATGCATACGCCCTTTTTGGCCAAGGGCATCATTGTCGAGGTTTTGCTGCTTTTCCCGTGCTTTAAAGGCGATTCGAATCTACCTCCTGAAATCTGTTTCCTGCAATTCTGCCTTGCTTTCAAATCCTCTTCATGGCCTTCCCTCAATATATTTGAGGACGAGAGTTATGATTTATAACTCGGCAGGTTTGTGAATTGCAGTGCCCCTGAGCTCCATTTTTCAACTCGCTTTCTTGGGAGCTGACCGCAAAAGCGCAGGATTGCTTCAGGCCCTATTCTGATTCCGGGCGGAAGGCTGGGCCTGTGGTTAATTCTTCTTCCTGATGGGAAAATAGAGTGACCTGTGCCTGTCCCAACACCTAGAGCTAGTGTCTCATTGGTTCCCCCTCTTCCCGTTCATCCTCAGGACAAATTGCAACCTGTACGGAACAGGAGGTTAAAGGTGCTGATTCTCCAAGGAGGGAGATTGTTAGTAAAGCGGCTGGAATGGCGAACCCGAGCACAAGGAGATGAGAAATGAGGTGCGTTTTAGAAACCTTTCCCGATCACACGGTGCACCATCTTCTGGGTTTCTCATGCATGTTTTCGAAGAGGGAAGATGCCCTTGAACCTGGAGATTTGGGACCCATGGGATGGGAACCACGCAGTATTACTTTAAAGGGTCTGCGTTTGCTCACCCAACCTCACCAAACCTCTCAGCCCCAAGAGTGTCCACACTTATGTCTCAATCAGCTGTGGGTCTAGATATGGTTAATCCAGGTGGCATCACAGCCCCTGAACGAATTTAGTAAGAATTTCTCTCTCTTTCACTGTCTTTGTTTCACGGGTTTTTAAAAGTGATTGATTTTTATAAAGGGGTTTAGCTGCTTTTCACTGCTGTGTGTATGCCGCTTTACACCCACTTGACTCACTTACAGAGAGATATCAATACATAGGTTTTAACATTCTTACTAGTCAGATATATTCTTGGGCGGTGAATAGGGGGTGTTGAGTCCAGTTCACTGAGCAAGGAGTAGGTCGTCTCTATTACATATTGGGTTTATGGAACGGTCTCTGAGCTAATTTGAAACCCTTCTTTTATGCATCACCCCACCTCACCTTTCCCGTTAAGCAGCCATAGTGTGTTTTCTAAACGTGTGACTCTGTTCTGTTTTGTAATTCAGTTCAAGGGTCGCGGATTTTACATTCCCTCTATAAGTGATATCTTATGATAAGTGTCTTTTTCTGTGTGACTTATTTCACTTAGAATCGTCGTACCTAAATCCACTCATCATGCTGCTACTAGCCTTATGACGTTGATTTCATGGCTGAGTGATATTCCATTGTACATAAGGACCACAACTTCTTTATCCAGTTTTCTCTTTCCTGGGATATTTAGGGTGTAACGAAGTGGAGGTTCTTGTCAACAGAGCAGCCCTAAACTTTGGGGTGCCTGTGTCTTGCTGATTTTTAGTTTTCCCAATTTATACGCCCATGAGTGGAAGTGCCCTATGCTCTCTAAGCTGAGTTTTTTCGATGTTTCAGGACACACCGTACACTTCTCCAGAGTGGCTGTTGGCAATTTACATCCCGCCCATCAGCGTAGCAAGGCTCCCGTTTCTCCATGGCCTGTCCTGCATTTCTGGTTTTGACACTTTATTCAGCATGGCCCTTTTGACCGATGGGAAGCGAGACTTCTTTGTAGCGCTGATTTGCCTTTCCAGGTTGCTTGGTGGGCCAAAAAGGGCGTATGCCTTTTTTCCTGAATATATTCAGGAAAAAACGCATACGCCCTTTTTGGCCAAGGGCATCATTGTCGAGGTTTTGCTGCTTTTCCCGTGCTTTAAAGGCGATTCGAATCTACCTAATGAAATCTGTTTCCTGCAATTCTGCCTTGCTTTCAAATCCTCTTCGTGGCCTTCCCTCAATATATTTGAGGACGAGAGTTATGATTTATAACTCTGCAGGTTTGTGAATTGCAGTGCCCCTGAGCTCCATTTTTCAACTCGCTTTCTTGGGAGCTGGCCGCAAAAGCGCAGGATTGCTTCAGGCGCTATTCTGGTTCCGGGCGGAAGGCTGAGCCTGTGGTTAATTCTTCTTCCTGATGGGAAAATAGAGTGACCTGTGCCTGTCCCAACACCTAGAGCTAGTGTCTCATTGGTTCCCCCTCTTCCCGTTCGTCCTCAGGACAAATTGCAACCTGTACGGAACAGGAGGTTAAAGGTGCTGATTCTCCAAGGAGGGAGATTGCTAGTAAAGCGGCTGGAATGGCGAACCCGAGCACAAGGAGATGAGAAATGAGGTGCGTTTTAGAAACCTTTCCCGATCACACGGTGCTCCATCTTCTGGGTTTCTCATGCATGTTTTCGAAGTAGGAAGATGCCCTTGAACCTGGAGATTTGGGACCCATGGGATGGGAACCACGCAGTATTACTTTAAAGGGTCTACGTTTGCTCACCCAACCTCACCAAACCTCTCAGCCCCAAGAGTGTCCACCCTTATGTCTCTATCAGCTGTGGGTCTAGATATGGTCAATCCAGGTGGCATCACAGCCCCTGAACGAATTTAGTAAGAATTTCTCTCTCTTTCACTGTCTTTGTTTCACGGGTTTTTAAAAGTGATTGATTTTTATAAAGGGGTTTAGCTGCTTTTCACTGCTGTGTTTATGCCGCTTTACACCCACTTGACTCACTTACAGAGAGATATCAATACATAGGTTTTAACATTCTTACTAGTCAGATATATTCTTGGGTGGTGAATAGGGGGTGTTGAGTCCAGTTCACTGAGCAAGGAGTAGGTCGTGTCTATTACATATTGGGTTTATGGAACGGTCTCTGAGCTAATTTGAACCCCTTCTTTTATGCATCACCCCACCTCACCTTTCCCGTTAAGCAGCCATAGTGTGTTTTCTAAACGTGTGACTCTGTTCTGTTTTGTAATTCAGTTCAAGGGTAGCAATTTTTACATTCCCTCTATAAGTGATATCTTACGATAAGTGTCTTTTTCTGTGTGACTTATTTCACTTAGAATCGTCGTACCTAAATCCACTCATCATGCTGCTACTAGCCTTATGACGTTGATTTCATGGCTGAGTGATATTCCATTGTACATAAGGACCACAACCTCTTTATCCAGTTTTCTCTTTCCTGGGATATTTAGGGTGTAACGAAGTGGAGGTTCTTGTCAACAGAGCAGCCCTAAACTTTGGGGTGCCTGTGTCTTGCTGATTTTTAGTTTTCCCAATTTATACGCCCATGAGTGGAAGTGCCTTATGCTCTCTAAGCTGAGTTTTTTCGATGTTTCAGGACACACCGTACACTTCTCCAGAGTGGCTGTTGGCAATTTACATCCCGCCCATCAGCGTAGCAAGGCTCCCGTTTCTCCATGGCCTGTCCTGCATTTCTGGTTTTGACACTTTATTCAGCATGGCCCTTTTGACCGATGGGAAGCGAGACTTCTTTGTAGCGCTGATTTGCCTTTCCAGGTTGCTTGGTTGGCCAAAAAGGGCGTATGCGTTTTTTCCTGAATATATTCAGGAAAAAACGCATACGCCCTTTTTGGCCAAGGGCATCATTGTCGAGGTTTTGCTGCTTTTCCCGTGCTTTAAAGGCGATTCGAATCTACCTCCTGAAATCTGTTTCCTGCAATTCTGCCTTGCTTTCAAATCCTCTTCGTGGCCTTCCCTCAATATATTTGAGGACGAGAGTTATGATTTATAACTCTGCAGGTTTGTGAATTGCAGTGCCCCTGAGCTCCATTTTTCAACTCGCTTTCTTGGGAGCTGGCCGCAAAAGCGCAGGATTGCTTCAGGCGCTATTCTGGTTCCGGGCGGAAGGCTGAGCCTGTGGTTAATTCTTCTTCCTGATGGGAAAATAGAGTGACCTGTGCCTGTCCCAACACCTAGAGCTAGTGTCTCATTGGTTCCCCCTCTTCCCGTTCATCCTCAGGACAAATTGCAACCTGTAAGGAACAGGAGGTTAAAGGTGCTGATTCTCCAAGGAGGGAGATTGCTACTAAAGCGGCTGGAATGGCGAACCCGAGCACAAGGAGATGAGAAATGAGGTGCGTTTTAGAAACCTTTCCCGATCACACGGTGCACCATCTTCTGGGTTTCTCATGCATGTTTTCGAAGTAGGAAGATGCCCTTGAACCTGGAGATTTGGGACCCATGGGATGGGAACCACGCAGTATTACTTTAAAGGGTCTGCGTTTGCTCACCCAACCTCACCAAACCTCTCAGCCCCAAGAGTGTCCACACTTATGTCTCAATCAGCTGTGGGTCTAGATATGGTCAATCTAGGTGGCATCACAGTTCCTGAACGAATTTAGTAAGAATTTCTCTCTCTTTCACTGTCTTTGTTTCACGGGTTTTTAAAAGTGATTGATTTTTATAAAGGGGTTTAGCTGCTTTTCACTGCTGTGTTTATGCCGCTTTACACCCACTTGACTCACTTACAGAGAGATATCAATACATAGGTTTTAACATTCTTACTAGTCAGATATATTCTTGGGCGGTGAATAGGGGGTTTTGAGTCCAGTTCACTGAGCAAGGAGTAGGTCGTGTCTATTACATATTGGGTTTATGGAACGGTCTCTGAGCTAATTTGAAACCCTTCTTTTATGCATCACCCCACCTCACCTTTCCCGTTAAGCAGCCATAGTGTGTTTTCTAAACGTGTGACTCTGTTCTGTTTTGTAATTCAGTTCAAGGGTCGCGGTTTTTACATTCCCTCTATAAGTGATATCTTAGGATAAGTGTCTTTTTCTGTGTGACTTATTTCACTTAGAATCGTCGTACCTAAATCCACTCATCATGCTGCTACTAGCCTTATGACGTTGATTTCATGGCTGAGTGATATTCCATTGTACATAAGGACCACAACTTCTTTATCTATTTTTCTCTTTCCTGGGATATTTAGGGTGTAACGAAGTGGAGGTTCTTGTCAACAGAGCAGCCCTAAACTTTGGGGTGCCTGTGTCTTGCTGATTTTTAGTTTTCCCAATTTATACGCCCATGAGTGGAAGTGCCCTATGCTCTCTAAGCTGAGTTTTTTCGATGTTTCAGGACACACCGTACACTTCTCCAGAGTGGCTGTTGGCAATTTACATCCCGCCCATCAGCGTAGCAAGGCTCCCGTTTCTCCATGGCCTGTCCTGCATTTCTGGTTTTGACACTTTATTCAGCATGGCCCTTTTGACCGATGGGAAGCGAGACTTCTTTGTAGCGCTGATTTGCCTTTCCAGGTTGCTTGGTTGTCCAAAAAGGGCGTATGCGTTTTTTCCTGAATATATTCAGGAAAAAATGCATACGCCCTTTTTGGCCAAGGGCATCATTGTCGAGGTTTTGCTGCTTTTCCCGTGCTTTAAAGGCGATTCGAATCTACCTCCTGAAATCTGTTTCCTGCAATTCTGCCTTGCTTTCAAATCCTCTTCATGGCCTTCCCTCAATATATTTGAGGACGAGAGTTATGATTTATAACTCGGCAGGTTTGTGAATTGCAGTGCCCCTGAGCTCCATTTTTCAACTCGCTTTCTTGGGAGCTGACCGCAAAAGCGCAGGATTGCTTCAGGCCCTATTCTGATTCCGGGCGGAAGGCTGGGCCTGTGGTTAATTCTTCTTCCTGATGGGAAAATAGAGTGACCTGTGCCTGTCCCAACACCTAGAGCTAGTGTCTCATTGGTTCCCCCTCTTCCCGTTCATCCTCAGGACAAATTGCAACCTGTACGGAACAGGAGGTTAAAGGTGCTGATTCTCCAAGGAGGGAGATTGTTAGTAAAGCGGCTGGAATGGCGAACCCGAGCACAAGGAGATGAGAAATGAGGTGCGTTTTAGAAACCTTTCCCGATCACACGGTGCACCATCTTCTGGGTTTCTCATGCATGTTTTCGAAGAGGGAAGATGCCCTTGAACCTGGAGATTTGGGACCCATGGGATGGGAACCACGCAGTATTACTTTAAAGGGTCTGCGTTTGCTCACCCAACCTCACCAAACCTCTCAGCCCCAAGAGTGTCCACACTTATGTCTCAATCAGCTGTGGGTCTAGATATGGTCAATCCAGGTGGCATCACAGTTCCTGAACGAATTTAGTAAGAATTTCTCTCTCTTTCACTGTCTTTGTTTCACGGGTTTTTAAAAGTGATTGATTTTTATAAAGGGGTTTAGCTGCTTTTCACTGCTGTGTGTATGCCGCTTTACACCCACTTGACTCACTTACAGAGAGATATCAATACATAGGTTTTAACATTCTTACTAGTCAGATATATTCTTGGGCGGTGAATAGGGGGTGTTGAGTCCAGTTCACTGAGCAAGGAGTAGGTCGTCTCTATTACATATTGGGTTTATGGAACGGTCTCTGAGCTAATTTGAAACCCTTCTTTTATGCATCACCCCACCTCACCTTTCCCGTTAAGCAGCCATAGTGTGTTTTCTAAACGTGTGACTCTGTTCTGTTTTGTAATTCAGTTCAAGGGTCGCGGATTTTACATTCCCTCTATAAGTGATATCTTATGATAAGTGTCTTTTTCTGTGTGACTTATTTCACTTAGAATCGTCGTACCTAAATCCACTCATCATGCTGCTACTAGCCTTATGACGTTGATTTCATGGCTGAGTGATATTCCATTGTACATAAGGACCACAACTTCTTTATCCAGTTTTCTCTTTCCTGGGATATTTAGGGTGTAACGAAGTGGAGGTTCTTGTCAACAGAGCAGCCCTAAACTTTGGGGTGCCTGTGTCTTGCTGATTTTTAGTTTTCCCAATTTATACGCCCATGAGTGGAAGTGCCCTATGCTCTCTAAGCTGAGTTTTTTCGATGTTTCAGGACACACCGTACACTTCTCCAGAGTGGCTGTTGGCAATTTACATCCCGCCCATCAGCGTAGCAAGGCTCCCGTTTCTCCATGGCCTGTCCTGCATTTCTGGTTTTGACACTTTATTCAGCATGGCCCTTTTGACCGATGGGAAGCGAGACTTCTTTGTAGCGCTGATTTGCCTTTCCAGGTTGCTTGGTGGGCCAAAAAGGGCGTATGCCTTTTTTCCTGAATATATTCAGGAAAAAACGCATACGCCCTTTTTGGCCAAGGGCATCATTGTCGAGGTTTTGCTGCTTTTCCCGTGCTTTAAAGGCGATTCGAATCTACCTAATGAAATCTGTTTCCTGCAATTCTGCCTTGCTTTCAAATCCTCTTCGTGGCCTTCCCTCAATATATTTGAGGACGAGAGTTATGATTTATAACTCTGCAGGTTTGTGAATTGCAGTGCCCCTGAGCTCCATTTTTCAACTCGCTTTCTTGGGAGCTGGCCGCAAAAGCGCAGGATTGCTTCAGGCGCTATTCTGGTTCCGGGCGGAAGGCTGAGCCTGTGGTTAATTCTTCTTCCTGATGGGAAAATAGAGTGACCTGTGCCTGTCCCAACACCTAGAGCTAGTGTCTCATTGGTTCCCCCTCTTCCCGTTCGTCCTCAGGACAAATTGCAACCTGTACGGAACAGGAGGTTAAAGGTGCTGATTCTCCAAGGAGGGAGATTGCTAGTAAAGCGGCTGGAATGGCGAACCCGAGCACAAGGAGATGAGAAATGAGGTGCGTTTTAGAAACCTTTCCCGATCACACGGTGCTCCATCTTCTGGGTTTCTCATGCATGTTTTCGAAGTAGGAAGATGCCCTTGAACCTGGAGATTTGGGACCCATGGGATGGGAACCACGCAGTATTACTTTAAAGGGTCTACGTTTGCTCACCCAACCTCACCAAACCTCTCAGCCCCAAGAGTGTCCACCCTTATGTCTCTATCAGCTGTGGGTCTAGATATGGTCAATCCAGGTGGCATCACAGCCCCTGAACGAATTTAGTAAGAATTTCTCTCTCTTTCACTGTCTTTGTTTCACGGGTTTTTAAAAGTGATTGATTTTTATAAAGGGGTTTAGCTGCTTTTCACTGCTGTGTTTATGCCGCTTTACACCCACTTGACTCACTTACAGAGAGATATCAATACATAGGTTTTAACATTCTTACTAGTCAGATATATTCTTGGGTGGTGAATAGGGGGTGTTGAGTCCAGTTCACTGAGCAAGGAGTAGGTCGTGTCTATTACATATTGGGTTTATGGAACGGTCTCTGAGCTAATTTGAACCCCTTCTTTTATGCATCACCCCACCTCACCTTTCCCGTTAAGCAGCCATAGTGTGTTTTCTAAACGTGTGACTCTGTTCTGTTTTGTAATTCAGTTCAAGGGTAGCAATTTTTACATTCCCTCTATAAGTGATATCTTACGATAAGTGTCTTTTTCTGTGTGACTTATTTCACTTAGAATCGTCGTACCTAAATCCACTCATCATGCTGCTACTAGCCTTATGACGTTGATTTCATGGCTGAGTGATATTCCATTGTACATAAGGACCACAACCTCTTTATCCAGTTTTCTCTTTCCTGGGATATTTAGGGTGTAACGAAGTGGAGGTTCTTGTCAACAGAGCAGCCCTAAACTTTGGGGTGCCTGTGTCTTGCTGATTTTTAGTTTTCCCAATTTATACGCCCATGAGTGGAAGTGCCTTATGCTCTCTAAGCTGAGTTTTTTCGATGTTTCAGGACACACCGTACACTTCTCCAGAGTGGCTGTTGGCAATTTACATCCCGCCCATCAGCGTAGCAAGGCTCCCGTTTCTCCATGGCCTGTCCTGCATTTCTGGTTTTGACACTTTATTCAGCATGGCCCTTTTGACCGATGGGAAGCGAGACTTCTTTGTAGCGCTGATTTGCCTTTCCAGGTTGCTTGGTTGGCCAAAAAGGGCGTATGCGTTTTTTCCTGAATATATTCAGGAAAAAACGCATACGCCCTTTTTGGCCAAGGGCATCATTGTCGAGGTTTTGCTGCTTTTCCCGTGCTTTAAAGGCGATTCGAATCTACCTCCTGAAATCTGTTTCCTGCAATTCTGCCTTGCTTTCAAATCCTCTTCGTGGCCTTCCCTCAATATATTTGAGGACGAGAGTTATGATTTATAACTCTGCAGGTTTGTGAATTGCAGTGCCCCTGAGCTCCATTTTTCAACTCGCTTTCTTGGGAGCTGGCCGCAAAAGCGCAGGATTGCTTCAGGCGCTATTCTGGTTCCGGGCGGAAGGCTGAGCCTGTGGTTAATTCTTCTTCCTGATGGGAAAATAGAGTGACCTGTGCCTGTCCCAACACCTAGAGCTAGTGTCTCATTGGTTCCCCCTCTTCCCGTTCATCCTCAGGACAAATTGCAACCTGTAAGGAACAGGAGGTTAAAGGTGCTGATTCTCCAAGGAGGGAGATTGCTACTAAAGCGGCTGGAATGGCGAACCCGAGCACAAGGAGATGAGAAATGAGGTGCGTTTTAGAAACCTTTCCCGATCACACGGTGCACCATCTTCTGGGTTTCTCATGCATGTTTTCGAAGTAGGAAGATGCCCTTGAACCTGGAGATTTGGGACCCATGGGATGGGAACCACGCAGTATTACTTTAAAGGGTCTGCGTTTGCTCACCCAACCTCACCAAACCTCTCAGCCCCAAGAGTGTCCACACTTATGTCTCAATCAGCTGTGGGTCTAGATATGGTCAATCTAGGTGGCATCACAGTTCCTGAACGAATTTAGTAAGAATTTCTCTCTCTTTCACTGTCTTTGTTTCACGGGTTTTTAAAAGTGATTGATTTTTATAAAGGGGTTTAGCTGCTTTTCACTGCTGTGTTTATGCCGCTTTACACCCACTTGACTCACTTACAGAGAGATATCAATACATAGGTTTTAACATTCTTACTAGTCAGATATATTCTTGGGCGGTGAATAGGGGGTTTTGAGTCCAGTTCACTGAGCAAGGAGTAGGTCGTGTCTATTACATATTGGGTTTATGGAACGGTCTCTGAGCTAATTTGAAACCCTTCTTTTATGCATCACCCCACCTCACCTTTCCCGTTAAGCAGCCATAGTGTGTTTTCTAAACGTGTGACTCTGTTCTGTTTTGTAATTCAGTTCAAGGGTCGCGGTTTTTACATTCCCTCTATAAGTGATATCTTAGGATAAGTGTCTTTTTCTGTGTGACTTATTTCACTTAGAATCGTCGTACCTAAATCCACTCATCATGCTGCTACTAGCCTTATGACGTTGATTTCATGGCTGAGTGATATTCCATTGTACATAAGGACCACAACTTCTTTATCTATTTTTCTCTTTCCTGGGATATTTAGGGTGTAACGAAGTGGAGGTTCTTGTCAACAGAGCAGCCCTAAACTTTGGGGTGCCTGTGTCTTGCTGATTTTTAGTTTTCCCAATTTATACGCCCATGAGTGGAAGTGCCCTATGCTCTCTAAGCTGAGTTTTTTCGATGTTTCAGGACACACCGTACACTTCTCCAGAGTGGCTGTTGGCAATTTACATCCCGCCCATCAGCGTAGCAAGGCTCCCGTTTCTCCATGGCCTGTCCTGCATTTCTGGTTTTGACACTTTATTCAGCATGGCCCTTTTGACCGATGGGAAGCGAGACTTCTTTGTAGCGCTGATTTGCCTTTCCAGGTTGCTTGGTTGTCCAAAAAGGGCGTATGCGTTTTTTCCTGAATATATTCAGGAAAAAATGCATACGCCCTTTTTGGCCAAGGGCATCATTGTCGAGGTTTTGCTGCTTTTCCCGTGCTTTAAAGGCGATTCGAATCTACCTCCTGAAATCTGTTTCCTGCAATTCTGCCTTGCTTTCAAATCCTCTTCATGGCCTTCCCTCAATATATTTGAGGACGAGAGTTATGATTTATAACTCGGCAGGTTTGTGAATTGCAGTGCCCCTGAGCTCCATTTTTCAACTCGCTTTCTTGGGAGCTGACCGCAAAAGCGCAGGATTGCTTCAGGCCCTATTCTGATTCCGGGCGGAAGGCTGGGCCTGTGGTTAATTCTTCTTCCTGATGGGAAAATAGAGTGACCTGTGCCTGTCCCAACACCTAGAGCTAGTGTCTCATTGGTTCCCCCTCTTCCCGTTCATCCTCAGGACAAATTGCAACCTGTACGGAACAGGAGGTTAAAGGTGCTGATTCTCCAAGGAGGGAGATTGTTAGTAAAGCGGCTGGAATGGCGAACCCGAGCACAAGGAGATGAGAAATGAGGTGCGTTTTAGAAACCTTTCCCGATCACACGGTGCACCATCTTCTGGGTTTCTCATGCATGTTTTCGAAGAGGGAAGATGCCCTTGAACCTGGAGATTTGGGACCCATGGGATGGGAACCACGCAGTATTACTTTAAAGGGTCTGCGTTTGCTCACCCAACCTCACCAAACCTCTCAGCCCCAAGAGTGTCCACACTTATGTCTCAATCAGCTGTGGGTCTAGATATGGTCAATCCAGGTGGCATCACAGTTCCTGAACGAATTTAGTAAGAATTTCTCTCTCTTTCACTGTCTTTGTTTCACGGGTTTTTAAAAGTGATTGATTTTTATAAAGGGGTTTAGCTGCTTTTCACTGCTGTGTGTATGCCGCTTTACACCCACTTGACTCACTTACAGAGAGATATCAATACATAGGTTTTAACATTCTTACTAGTCAGATATATTCTTGGGCGGTGAATAGGGGGTGTTGAGTCCAGTTCACTGAGCAAGGAGTAGGTCGTCTCTATTACATATTGGGTTTATGGAACGGTCTCTGAGCTAATTTGAAACCCTTCTTTTATGCATCACCCCACCTCACCTTTCCCGTTAAGCAGCCATAGTGTGTTTTCTAAACGTGTGACTCTGTTCTGTTTTGTAATTCAGTTCAAGGGTCGCGGATTTTACATTCCCTCTATAAGTGATATCTTATGATAAGTGTCTTTTTCTGTGTGACTTATTTCACTTAGAATCGTCGTACCTAAATCCACTCATCATGCTGCTACTAGCCTTATGACGTTGATTTCATGGCTGAGTGATATTCCATTGTACATAAGGACCACAACTTCCTTATCCAGTTTTCTCTTTCCTGGGATATTTAGGGTGTAACGAAGTGGAGGTTCTTGTCAACAGAGCAGCCCTAAACTTTGGGGTGCCTGTGTCTTGCTGATTTTTAGTTTTCCCAATTTATACGCCCATGAGTGGAAGTGCCCTATGCTCTCTAAGCTGAGTTTTTTCGATGTTTCAGGACACACCGTACACTTCTCCAGAGTGGCTGTTGGCAATTTACATCCCGCCCATCAGCGTAGCAAGGCTCCCGTTTCTCCATGGCCTGTCCTGCATTTCTGGTTTTGACACTTTATTCAGCATGGCCCTTTTGACCGATGGGAAGCGAGACTTCTTTGTAGCGCTGATTTGCCTTTCCAGGTTGCTTGGTGGGCCAAAAAGGGCGTATGCCTTTTTTCCTGAATATATTCAGGAAAAAACGCATACGCCCTTTTTGGCCAAGGGCATCATTGTCGAGGTTTTGCTGCTTTTCCCGTGCTTTAAAGGCGATTCGAATCTACCTAATGAAATCTGTTTCCTGCAATTCTGCCTTGCTTTCAAATCCTCTTCGTGGCCTTCCCTCAATATATTTGAGGACGAGAGTTATGATTTATAACTCTGCAGGTTTGTGAATTGCAGTGCCCCTGAGCTCCATTTTTCAACTCGCTTTCTTGGGAGCTGGCCGCAAAAGCGCAGGATTGCTTCAGGCGCTATTCTGGTTCCGGGCGGAAGGCTGAGCCTGTGGTTAATTCTTCTTCCTGATGGGAAAATAGAGTGACCTGTGCCTGTCCCAACACCTAGAGCTAGTGTCTCATTGGTTCCCCCTCTTCCCGTTCGTCCTCAGGACAAATTGCAAATGTACGGAACAGGAGGTTAAAGGTGCTGATTCTCCAAGGAGAGAGATTGCTAGTAAAGCGGCTGGAATGGCGAACCCGAGCACAAGGAGATGAGAAATGAGGTGCGTTTTAGAAACCTTTCCCGATCACACGGTTCTCCATCTTCTGGGTTTCTCATGCATGTTTTCGAAGTAGGAAGATGCCCTTGAACCTGGAGATTTGGGACCCATGGGATGGGAACAATGCAGTATTACTTTAAAGGGTCTACGTTTGCTCACCCAACCTCACCAAACCTCTCAGCCCCAAGAGTGTCCACCCTTATGTCTCTATCAGCTGTGGGTCTAGATATGGTCAATCCAGGTGGCATCACAGCCCCTGAACGAATTTAGTAAGAATTTCTCTCTCTTTCACTGTCTTTGTTTCACGGGTTTTTAAAAGTGATTGATTTTTATAAAGGGGTTTAGCTGCTTTTCACTGCTGTGTTTATGCCGCTTTACACCCACTTGACTCACTTACAGAGAGATATCAATACATAGGTTTTAACATTCTTACTAGTCAGATATATTCTTGGGCGGTGAATAGGGGGTGTTGAGTCCAGTTCACTGAGCAAGGAGTAGGTCGTGTCTATTACATATTGGGTTTATGGAACGGTCTCTGAGCTAATTTGAACCCCTTCTTTTATGCATCACCCCACCTCACCTTTCCCGTTAAGCAGCCATAGTGTGTTTTCTAAACGTGTGACTCTGTTCTGTTTTGTAATTCAGTTCAAGGGTAGCAATTTTTACATTCCCTCTATAAGTGATATCTTACGATAAGTGTCTTTTTCTGTGTGACTTATTTCACTTAGAATCGTCGTACCTAAATCCACTCATCATGCTGCTACTAGCCTTATGACGTTGATTTCATGGCTGAGTGATATTCCATTGTACATAAGGACCACAACCTCTTTATCCAGTTTTCTCTTTCCTGGGATATTTAGGGTGTAACGAAGTGGAGGTTCTTGTCAACAGAGCAGCCCTAAACTTTGGGGTGCCTGTGTCTTGCTGATTTTTAGTTTTCCCAATTTATACGCCCATGAGTGGAAGTGCCTTATGCTCTCTAAGCTGAGTTTTTTCGATGTTTCAGGACACACCGTACACTTCTCCAGAGTGGCTGTTGGCAATTTACATCCCGCCCATCAGCGTAGCAAGGCTCCCGTTTCTCCATGGCCTGTCCTGCATTTCTGGTTTTGACACTTTATTCAGCATGGCCCTTTTGACCGATGGGAAGCGAGACTTCTTTGTAGCGCTGATTTGCCTTTCCAGGTTGCTTGGTTGGCCAAAAAGGGCGTATGCGTTTTTTCCTGAATATATTCAGGAAAAAACGCATACGCCCTTTTTGGCCAAGGGCATCATTGTCGAGGTTTTGCTGCTTTTCCCGTGCTTTAAAGGCGATTCGAATCTACCTCCTGAAATCTGTTTCCTGCAATTCTGCCTTGCTTTCAAATCCTCTTTGTGGCCTTCCCTCAATATATTTGAGGACGAGAGTTATGATTTATAACTCTGCAGGTTTGTGAATTGCAGTGCCCCTGAGCTCCATTTTTCAACTCGCTTTCTTGGGAGCTGGCCGCAAAAGCGCAGGATTGCTTCAGGCGCTATTCTGGTTCCGGGCGGAAGGCTGAGCCTGTGGTTAATTCTTCTTCCTGATGGGAAAATAGAGTGACCTGTGCCTGTCCCAACACCTAGAGCTAGTGTCTCATTGGTTCCCCCTCTTCCCGTTCATCCTCAGGACAAATTGCAACCTGTAAGGAACAGGAGGTTAAAGGTGCTGATTCTCCAAGGAGGGAGATTGCTACTAAAGCGGCTGGAATGGCGAACCCGAGCACAAGGAGATGAGAAATGAGGTGCGTTTTAGAAACCTTTCCCGATCACACGGTGCACCATCTTCTGGGTTTCTCATGCATGTTTTCGAAGTAGGAAGATGCCCTTGAACCTGGAGATTTGGGACCCATGGGATGGGAACCACGCAGTATTACTTTAAAGGGTCTGCGTTTGCTCACCCAACCTCACCAAACCTCTCAGCCCCAAGAGTGTCCACACTTATGTCTCAATCAGCTGTGGGTCTAGATATGGTCAATCTAGGTGGCATCACAGTTCCTGAACGAATTTAGTAAGAATTTCTCTCTCTTTCACTGTCTTTGTTTCACGGGTTTTTAAAAGTGATTGATTTTTATAAAGGGGTTTAGCTGCTTTTCACTGCTGTGTTTATGCCGCTTTACACCCACTTGACTCACTTACAGAGAGATATCAATACATAGGTTTTAACATTCTTACTAGTCAGATATATTCTTGGGCGGTGAATAGGGGGTTTTGAGTCCAGTTCACTGAGCAAGGAGTAGGTCGTGTCTATTACATATTGGGTTTATGGAACGGTCTCTGAGCTAATTTGAAACCCTTCTTTTATGCATCACCCCACCTCACCTTTCCCGTTAAGCAGCCATAGTGTGTTTTCTAAACGTGTGACTCTGTTCTGTTTTGTAATTCAGTTCAAGGGTCGCGGATTTTACATTCCCTCTATAAGTGATATCTTAGGATAAGTGTCTTTTTCTGTGTGACTTATTTCACTTAGAATCGTCGTACCTAAATCCACTCATCATGCTGCTACTAGCCTTATGACGTTGATTTCATGGCTGAGTGATATTCCATTGTACATAAGGACCACAACTTCTTTATCTATTTTTCTCTTTCCTGGGATATTTAGGGTGTAACGAAGTGGAGGTTCTTGTCAACAGAGCAGCCCTAAACTTTGGGGTGCCTGTGTCTTGCTGATTTTTAGTTTTCCCAATTTATACGCCCATGAGTGGAAGTGCCCTATGCTCTCTAAGCTGAGTTTTTTCGATGTTTCAGGACACACCGTACACTTCTCCAGAGTGGCTGTTGGCAATTTACATCCCGCCCATCAGCGTAGCAAGGCTCCCGTTTCTCCATGGCCTGTCCTGCATTTCTGGTTTTGACACTTTATTCAGCATGGCCCTTTTGACCGATGGGAAGCGAGACTTCTTTGTAGCGCTGATTTGCCTTTCCAGGTTGCTTGGTTGTCCAAAAAGGGCGTATGCGTTTTTTCCTGAATATATTCAGGAAAAAATGCATACGCCCTTTTTGGCCAAGGGCATCATTGTCGAGGTTTTGCTGCTTTTCCCGTGCTTTAAAGGCGATTCGAATCTACCTCCTGAAATCTGTTTCCTGCAATTCTGCCTTGCTTTCAAATCCTCTTCATGGCCTTCCCTCAATATATTTGAGGACGAGAGTTATGATTTATAACTCGGCAGGTTTGTGAATTGCAGTGCCCCTGAGCTCCATTTTTCAACTCGCTTTCTTGGGAGCTGACCGCAAAAGCGCAGGATTGCTTCAGGCCCTATTCTGATTCCGGGCGGAAGGCTGGGCCTGTGGTTAATTCTTCTTCCTGATGGGAAAATAGAGTGACCTGTGCCTGTCCCAACACCTAGAGCTAGTGTCTCATTGGTTCCCCCTCTTCCCGTTCATCCTCAGGACAAATTGCAACCTGTACGGAACAGGAGGTTAAAGGTGCTGATTCTCCAAGGAGGGAGATTGTTAGTAAAGCGGCTGGAATGGCGAACCCGAGCACAAGGAGATGAGAAATGAGGTGCGTTTTAGAAACCTTTCCCGATCACACGGTGCACCATCTTCTGGGTTTCTCATGCATGTTTTCGAAGAGGGAAGATGCCCTTGAACCTGGAGATTTGGGACCCATGGGATGGGAACCACGCAGTATTACTTTAAAGGGTCTGCGTTTGCTCACCCAACCTCACCAAACCTCTCAGCCCCAAGAGTGTCCACACTTATGTCTCAATCAGCTGTGGGTCTAGATATGGTCAATCCAGGTGGCATCACAGTTCCTGAACGAATTTAGTAAGAATTTCTCTCTCTTTCACTGTCTTTGTTTCACGGGTTTTTAAAAGTGATTGATTTTTATAAAGGGGTTTAGCTGCTTTTCACTGCTGTGTGTATGCCGCTTTACACCCACTTGACTCACTTACAGAGAGATATCAATACATAGGTTTTAACATTCTTACTAGTCAGATATATTCTTGGGCGGTGAATAGGGGGTGTTGAGTCCAGTTCACTGAGCAAGGAGTAGGTCGTCTCTATTACATATTGGGTTTATGGAACGGTCTCTGAGCTAATTTGAAACCCTTCTTTTATGCATCACCCCACCTCACCTTTCCCGTTAAGCAGCCATAGTGTGTTTTCTAAACGTGTGACTCTGTTCTGTTTTGTAATTCAGTTCAAGGGTCGCGGATTTTACATTCCCTCTATAAGTGATATCTTATGATAAGTGTCTTTTTCTGTGTGACTTATTTCACTTAGAATCGTCGTACCTAAATCCACTCATCATGCTGCTACTAGCCTTATGACGTTGATTTCATGGCTGAGTGATATTCCATTGTACATAAGGACCACAACTTCCTTATCCAGTTTTCTCTTTCCTGGGATATTTAGGGTGTAACGAAGTGGAGGTTCTTGTCAACAGAGCAGCCCTAAACTTTGGGGTGCCTGTGTCTTGCTGATTTTTAGTTTTCCCAATTTATACGCCCATGAGTGGAAGTGCCCTATGCTCTCTAAGCTGAGTTTTTTCGATGTTTCAGGACACACCGTACACTTCTCCAGAGTGGCTGTTGGCAATTTACATCCCGCCCATCAGCGTAGCAAGGCTCCCGTTTCTCCATGGCCTGTCCTGCATTTCTGGTTTTGACACTTTATTCAGCATGGCCCTTTTGACCGATGGGAAGCGAGACTTCTTTGTAGCGCTGATTTGCCTTTCCAGGTTGCTTGGTGGGCCAAAAAGGGCGTATGCCTTTTTTCCTGAATATATTCAGGAAAAAACGCATACGCCCTTTTTGGCCAAGGGCATCATTGTCGAGGTTTTGCTGCTTTTCCCGTGCTTTAAAGGCGATTCGAATCTACCTAATGAAATCTGTTTCCTGCAATTCTGCCTTGCTTTCAAATCCTCTTCGTGGCCTTCCCTCAATATATTTGAGGACGAGAGTTATGATTTATAACTCTGCAGGTTTGTGAATTGCAGTGCCCCTGAGCTCCATTTTTCAACTCGCTTTCTTGGGAGCTGGCCGCAAAAGCGCAGGATTGCTTCAGGCGCTATTCTGGTTCCGGGCGGAAGGCTGAGCCTGTGGTTAATTCTTCTTCCTGATGGGAAAATAGAGTGACCTGTGCCTGTCCCAACACCTAGAGCTAGTGTCTCATTGGTTCCCCCTCTTCCCGTTCGTCCTCAGGACAAATTGCAAATGTACGGAACAGGAGGTTAAAGGTGCTGATTCTCCAAGGAGAGAGATTGCTAGTAAAGCGGCTGGAATGGCGAACCCGAGCACAAGGAGATGAGAAATGAGGTGCGTTTTAGAAACCTTTCCCGATCACACGGTGCTCCATCTTCTGGGTTTCTCATGCATGTTTTCGAAGTAGGAAGATGCCCTTGAACCTGGAGATTTGGGACCCATGGGATGGGAACAATGCAGTATTACTTTAAAGGGTCTACGTTTGCTCACCCAACCTCACCAAACCTCTCAGCCCCAAGAGTGTCCACCCTTATGTCTCTATCAGCTGTGGGTCTAGATATGGTCAATCCAGGTGGCATCACAGCCCCTGAACGAATTTAGTAAGAATTTCTCTCTCTTTCACTGTCTTTGTTTCACGGGTTTTTAAAAGTGATTGATTTTTATAAAGGGGTTTAGCTGCTTTTCACTGCTGTGTTTATGCCGCTTTACACCCACTTGACTCACTTACAGAGAGATATCAATACATAGGTTTTAACATTCTTACTAGTCAGATATATTCTTGGGCGGTGAATAGGGGGTGTTGAGTCCAGTTCACTGAGCAAGGAGTAGGTCGTGTCTATTACATATTGGGTTTATGGAACGGTCTCTGAGCTAATTTGAACCCCTTCTTTTATGCATCACCCCACCTCACCTTTCCCGTTAAGCAGCCATAGTGTGTTTTCTAAACGTGTGACTCTGTTCTGTTTTGTAATTCAGTTCAAGGGTAGCAATTTTTACATTCCCTCTATAAGTGATATCTTACGATGAGTGTCTTTTTCTGTGTGACTTATTTCACTTAGAATCGTCGTACCTAAATCCACTCATCATGCTGCTACTAGCCTTATGACGTTGATTTCATGGCTGAGTGATATTCCATTGTACATAAGGACCACAACCTCTTTATCCAGTTTTCTCTTTCCTGGGATATTTAGGGTGTAACGAAGTGGAGGTTCTTGTCAACAGAGCAGCCCTAAACTTTGGGGTGCCTGTGTCTTGCTGATTTTTAGTTTTCCCAATTTATACGCCCATGAGTGGAAGTGCCTTATGCTCTCTAAGCTGAGTTTTTTCGATGTTTCAGGACACACCGTACACTTCTCCAGAGTGGCTGTTGGCAATTTACATCCCGCCCATCAGCGTAGCAAGGCTCCCGTTTCTCCATGGCCTGTCCTGCATTTCTGGTTTTGACACTTTATTCAGCATGGCCCTTTTGACCGATGGGAAGCGAGACTTCTTTGTAGCGCTGATTTGCCTTTCCAGGTTGCTTGGTTGTCCAAAAAGGGCGTATGCGTTTTTTCCTGAATATATTCAGGAAAAAATGCATACGCCCTTTTTGGCCAAGGGCATCATTGTCGAGGTTTTGCTGCTTTTCCCGTGCTTTAAAGGCGATTCGAATCTACCTCCTGAAATCTGTTTCCTGCAATTCTGCCTTGCTTTCAAATCCTCTTCATGGCCTTCCCTCAATATATTTGAGGACGAGAGTTATGATTTATAACTCGGCAGGTTTGTGAATTGCAGTGCCCCTGAGCTCCATTTTTCAACTCGCTTTCTTGGGAGCTGACCGCAAAAGCGCAGGATTGCTTCAGGCCCTATTCTGATTCCGGGCGGAAGGCTGGGCCTGTGGTTAATTCTTCTTCCTGATGGGAAAATAGAGTGACCTGTGCCTGTCCCAACACCTAGAGCTAGTGTCTCATTGGTTCCCCCTCTTCCCGTTCATCCTCAGGACAAATTGCAACCTGTACGGAACAGGAGGTTAAAGGTGCTGATTCTCCAAGGAGGGAGATTGTTAGTAAAGCGGCTGGAATGGCGAACCCGAGCACAAGGAGATGAGAAATGAGGTGCGTTTTAGAAACCTTTCCCGATCACACGGTGCACCATCTTCTGGGTTTCTCATGCATGTTTTCGAAGAGGGAAGATGCCCTTGAACCTGGAGATTTGGGACCCATGGGATGGGAACCACGCAGTATTACTTTAAAGGGTCTGCGTTTGCTCACCCAACCTCACCAAACCTCTCAGCCCCAAGAGTGTCCACACTTATGTCTCAATCAGCTGTGGGTCTAGATATGGTCAATCCAGGTGGCATCACAGTTCCTGAACGAATTTAGTAAGAATTTCTCTCTCTTTCACTGTCTTTGTTTCACGGGTTTTTAAAAGTGATTGATTTTTATAAAGGGGTTTAGCTGCTTTTCACTGCTGTGTGTATGCCGCTTTACACCCACTTGACTCACTTACAGAGAGATATCAATACATAGGTTTTAACATTCTTACTAGTCAGATATATTCTTGGGCGGTGAATAGGGGGTGTTGAGTCCAGTTCACTGAGCAAGGAGTAGGTCGTCTCTATTACATATTGGGTTTATGGAACGGTCTCTGAGCTAATTTGAAACCCTTCTTTTATGCATCACCCCACCTCACCTTTCCCGTTAAGCAGCCATAGTGTGTTTTCTAAACGTGTGACTCTGTTCTGTTTTGTAATTCAGTTCAAGGGTCGCGGATTTTACATTCCCTCTATAAGTGATATCTTATGATAAGTGTCTTTTTCTGTGTGACTTATTTCACTTAGAATCGTCGTACCTAAATCCACTCATCATGCTGCTACTAGCCTTATGACGTTGATTTCATGGCTGAGTGATATTCCATTGTACATAAGGACCACAACTTCCTTATCCAGTTTTCTCTTTCCTGGGATATTTAGGGTGTAACGAAGTGGAGGTTCTTGTCAACAGAGCAGCCCTAAACTTTGGGGTGCCTGTGTCTTGCTGATTTTTAGTTTTCCCAATTTATACGCCCATGAGTGGAAGTGCCCTATGCTCTCTAAGCTGAGTTTTTTCGATGTTTCAGGACACACCGTACACTTCTCCAGAGTGGCTGTTGGCAATTTACATCCCGCCCATCAGCGTAGCAAGGCTCCCGTTTCTCCATGGCCTGTCCTGCATTTCTGGTTTTGACACTTTATTCAGCATGGCCCTTTTGACCGATGGGAAGCGAGACTTCTTTGTAGCGCTGATTTGCCTTTCCAGGTTGCTTGGTGGGCCAAAAAGGGCGTATGCCTTTTTTCCTGAATATATTCAGGAAAAAACGCATACGCCCTTTTTGGCCAAGGGCATCATTGTCGAGGTTTTGCTGCTTTTCCCGTGCTTTAAAGGCGATTCGAATCTACCTAATGAAATCTGTTTCCTGCAATTCTGCCTTGCTTTCAAATCCTCTTCGTGGCCTTCCCTCAATATATTTGAGGACGAGAGTTATGATTTATAACTCTGCAGGTTTGTGAATTGCAGTGCCCCTGAGCTCCATTTTTCAACTCGCTTTCTTGGGAGCTGGCCGCAAAAGCGCAGGATTGCTTCAGGCGCTATTCTGGTTCCGGGCGGAAGGCTGAGCCTGTGGTTAATTCTTCTTCCTGATGGGAAAATAGAGTGACCTGTGCCTGTCCCAACACCTAGAGCTAGTGTCTCATTGGTTCCCCCTCTTCCCGTTCGTCCTCAGGACAAATTGCAAATGTACGGAACAGGAGGTTAAAGGTGCTGATTCTCCAAGGAGAGAGATTGCTAGTAAAGCGGCTGGAATGGCGAACCCGAGCACAAGGAGATGAGAAATGAGGTGCGTTTTAGAAACCTTTCCCGATCACACGGTGCTCCATCTTCTGGGTTTCTCATGCATGTTTTCGAAGTAGGAAGATGCCCTTGAACCTGGAGATTTGGGACCCATGGGATGGGAACAATGCAGTATTACTTTAAAGGGTCTACGTTTGCTCACCCAACCTCACCAAACCTCTCAGCCCCAAGAGTGTCCACCCTTATGTCTCTATCAGCTGTGGGTCTAGATATGGTCAATCCAGGTGGCATCACAGCCCCTGAACGAATTTAGTAAGAATTTCTCTCTCTTTCACTGTCTTTGTTTCACGGGTTTTTAAAAGTGATTGATTTTTATAAAGGGGTTTAGCTGCTTTTCACTGCTGTGTTTATGCCGCTTTACACCCACTTGACTCACTTACAGAGAGATATCAATACATAGGTTTTAACATTCTTACTAGTCAGATATATTCTTGGGCGGTGAATAGGGGGTGTTGAGTCCAGTTCACTGAGCAAGGAGTAGGTCGTGTCTATTACATATTGGGTTTATGGAACGGTCTCTGAGCTAATTTGAACCCCTTCTTTTATGCATCACCCCACCTCACCTTTCCCGTTAAGCAGCCATAGTGTGTTTTCTAAACGTGTGACTCTGTTCTGTTTTGTAATTCAGTTCAAGGGTAGCAATTTTTACATTCCCTCTATAAGTGATATCTTACGATGAGTGTCTTTTTCTGTGTGACTTATTTCACTTAGAATCGTCGTACCTAAATCCACTCATCATGCTGCTACTAGCCTTATGACGTTGATTTCATGGCTGAGTGATATTCCATTGTACATAAGGACCACAACCTCTTTATCCAGTTTTCTCTTTCCTGGGATATTTAGGGTGTAACGAAGTGGAGGTTCTTGTCAACAGAGCAGCCCTAAACTTTGGGGTGCCTGTGTCTTGCTGATTTTTAGTTTTCCCAATTTATACGCCCATGAGTGGAAGTGCCTTATGCTCTCTAAGCTGAGTTTTTTCGATGTTTCAGGACACACCGTACACTTCTCCAGAGTGGCTGTTGGCAATTTACATCCCGCCCATCAGCGTAGCAAGGCTCCCGTTTCTCCATGGCCTGTCCTGCATTTCTGGTTTTGACACTTTATTCAGCATGGCCCTTTTGACCGATGGGAAGCGAGACTTCTTTGTAGCGCTGATTTGCCTTTCCAGGTTGCTTGGTTGGCCAAAAAGGGCGTATGCGTTTTTTCCTGAATATATTCAGAAAAAAACGCATAGGCCCTTTTTGGCCAAGGGCATCATTGTCGAGGTTTTGCCGCTTTTCCCGTGCCTTAAAGGCGATTTGAATCTACCTCCTGCAATGTGTTTCCTGCAATTCTGCCTTGCTTTCAAATCCTCTTCGTGGCCTTCCCTCAATATATTTGAGGACGAGAGTTATCATTTATAACTCTGCAGGTTTGTGAATTGCAGTGCCCCTGAGCTCCATTTTTCAACTCGCTTTCTTGGGAGCTGGCCGCAAAAGCGCAGGATTGCTTTAGGCCCTATTTTGGTCCCGGGCGGCAGGCTGAGCCTGTGGTTAATTCTTCTTCCTGATGGGAAAATAGAGTGACCTGTGCCTGTCCCAACACCTAGAGCTAGTGTCTCATTGGTTCCCCCTCTTCCCGTTCGTCCTCAGGACAAATTGCAACCTGTACGGAACAGGAGGTTAAAGGTGCTGATTCTCCAAGGAGGGAGATTGCTAGTAAAGCGGCTGGAATGGCGAACCCAAGCACAAGGAGATGAGAAATGAGGTGCGTTTTAGAAACCTTTCCCGATCACACGGTGCACCATCTTCTGGGTTTCTCATGCATGTTTTCGAAGTGGGAAGATGCCCTTGAACCTGGAGATTTGGGACCCATGGGATGGGAACCACGCAGTATTACTTTAAAGGGTCTGCGTTTGCTCACCCAACCTCACCAAACCTCTCAGCCCCAAGACTGTCCACCCTTATGTCTCTATCAGCTGTGGGTCTAGATATGGTCAGTCCAGGTGGCATCACAGCCCCTGAACGAATTTAGTAAGAATTTCTCTCTCTTTCACTGTCTTTGTTTCACGGGTTTTTAAAAGTGATTGATTTTTATAAAGGGGTTTAGCTGCTTTTCACTGCTGTGTGTATGCCGCTTTACACCCACTTGACTCACTTACAGAGAGATATCAATACATAGCTTTTAAGATTCTTACTAGTCAGATATATTCTTGGGCGGTGAATAGGGGGTGTTGAGTCCAGTTCACTGAGCAAGGAGTAGGTCGTGTCTATTACATATTGGGTTTATGGAACGGTCTCTGAGCTAATTTGAAACCCTTCTTTTATGCATCACCCCACCTCACCTTTCCCGTTAAGCAGCCATAGTGTGTTTTCTAAACGTGTGACTCTGTTCTGTTTTGTAATTCAGTTCAAGGGTCGCGGTTTTTACATTCCCTCTATAAGTGATATCTTATGATAAGTGTCTTTTTCTGTGTGACTTATTTCACTTAGAATCGTCGTACCTAAATCCCCTCATCATGCTGCTACTAGCCTTATGACGTTGATTTCATGGCTGAGTGATATTCCATTGTACATAAGGACCACAACTTCTTTATCCAGTTTTCTCTTTCCTGGGATATTTAGGGTGAAACGAAGTGGAGGTTCTTGTCAACAGAGCAGCCCTAAACTTTGGGGTGCCTGTGTCTTGCTGATTTTTAGTTTTCCCAATTTATACGCCCATGAGTGGAAGTGCCCTATGCTCTCTAAGCTGAGTTTTTTCGATGTTTCAGGACACACCGTACACTTCTCCAGAGTGGCTGTTGGCAATTTACATCCCGCCCATCAGCGTAGCAAGGCTCCCGTTTCTCCATGGCCTGTCCTGCCTTTCTGGGTTTGAAACTTTATTCAGCATGGCCCTTTTGACCGATGGGAAGCGAGACTTCTTTGTAGCGCTGATTTGCCTTTCCAGGTTGCTTGGTTGGCCAAAAAGGGCGTATGCGTTTTTTCCTGAATATATTCAGGAAAAAACGCATACGCCCTTTTTGGCCAAGGGCATCATTGTCGAGGTTTTGCTGCTTTTCCCGTGCTTTAAAGGCGATTTGAATCTACCTCCTGAAATCTGTTTCCTGCAATTCTGCCGTGCTTTCAAATCCTCTTCGTTGCCTTCCCTCAATATATTTGAGGACGAGAGTTATCATTTATAACTCTGCAGGTTTGTGAATTGCAGTGCCCCTGAGCTCCATTTTTCAACTCGCTTTCTTGGGAGCTGGCCGCAAAAGCGCAGGATTGCTTCAGACCCTATTCTGGTCCCGGGCGGCAGGCTGAGCCTGTGGTTAATTCTTCTTCCTGATGGGAAAATAGAGTGACCTGTGCCGCTCCCAACACCTAGAGCTAGTCTCTCATTGGTTCCCCCTCTTCCCGTTCATCCTCAGGACAATTTGCAAGCTGTACGGAATAGGAGGTTAAAGGTGCTGATTCTCCAAGGAGGGAGATTGCTAGTAAAGCGGCTGGAATGGAGAACCCGAGCCCAAGGAGATGAAAAATGAGGTGCGTTTTAAAAACCTTTCCCAATCACACGGTGTACCATCTTCTGGGTTTCTCATGCATGTTTTCGAAGTGGGAAGATGCCCTTGAACCTGGAGATTTGGGACCCATGGGATGGGAACAATGCAGTATTACTTTAAAGGGTCTGCGTTTCCTCACCCAACCTCACCAAACCTCTCCGCCCCAAGAGTGTCCACCCTTATGTCTCAATCAGCTGTGGGTCTATATATGGTCAATCCAGGTGGCATCACAGCCCCTGAACGAATTTAGTAATAATTTCTCTCTCTTTCACTGTCTTTGTTTCACGGGTTTTTAAAAGTAATTGTTTTTTATAAAGGGGTTTAGCTGCTTTTCACTGCTGTGTTTATGCCGCTTTACACCCACTTGACTCACTTACAGAGAGATATCAATACATAGGTTTTAAGATTCTTACTAGTCACATATATTCTTGGGCGGTGAATAGGGGGTGTTGAGTCCAGTTCACTCAGCAAGGAGTAGGTCGTGTCTATTACATATTGGGTTTATGGAACGGTCTCTGAGCTAATTTGAAACCCTTCTTTTACGCATCACCCCACCTCACCTTTCCCGTTAAGCAGCCATAGTGTGTTTTCTAAACGTGTGACTCTGTTCTGTTTTGTAATTCATTTTAAGGGTAGCGGTTTTTACATTCCCTCTATAAGTGATATCTTATGATAAGTGTCTTTTTCTGTGTGACTTATTTCACTTAGAATCATCGTACCTAAATCCACTCATCATGCTGCTACTAGCCTTATGACGTTGATTTCATGGCTGAGTGATATTCCATTGTACATAAGGACCACAACTTCTTTATCCATTTTTCTCTTTCCTGGGATATTTAAGGTGTAACGAAGTGGAGGTTCTTGTCAACAGAGCAGCCCTAAACTTTGGGGTGCCTGTGTCTTGCTGATTTTTAGTTTTCCCAATTTATACGCCCATGAGTGGAAGTGCCCTATGCTCTCTAAGCTGAGTTTTTTCGATGTTTCAGGACACACCGTACACTTCTCCAGAGTGGCTGTTGGCAATTTACATCCCGCCCATCAGCGTAGCAAGGCTCCCTTTTCTCCATGGCCTGTCCTGCATTTCTGGTTTTGACACTTTATTCAGCATGGCCCTTTTGACCGATGGGAAGCGAGACTTCTTTGTAGCGCTGATTGGCCTTTCCAGGTTGCGTGGTTGGCCAAAAAGGGCGTATGCGTTTTTTCCTGAATATATTCAGGAAAAAACGCATACGCCCTTTTTGGCCAAGGGCATCATTGTCGAGGTTTTGCCGCTTTTCCCGTGCTTTAAAGGCGATTCGAATCTACCTCCTGAAATCTGTTTCCTGCAATTCTGCCTTGCTTTCAAATCCTCTTCGTTGTCTTCCGTCAATATATTTGTGGACGAGAGTTATCATTTATAACTCTGCAGGTTTGTGAATTGCAGTGCCCCTGAGCTCCATTTTTCAACTCGCTTTCTTGGGAGCTGGCCGCAAAAGCGCAGGATTGCTTCAGGCCCTATTCGGGTCTCGGGCGGCAGGCTGAGCCTGTGGTTAATTCTTCTTCCTGATGGGAAAATAGAGTGACCTGTGCCTGTCCCAACACCTAGAGCTAGTGTCTCATTGGTTCCCCCTCTTCCCGTTCATCCTCAGGACAAATTGCAACCTGTACGGAACAGGAGGTTAAAGGTGCTGATTCTCCAAGGAGGGAGATTGCTGGTAAAGCGGCTGGAATGGCGTACCCGAGCACAAGGAGATGAGAAATGAGGTGCATTTTAGAAACCTTTCCCGATCACACGGTGCACCATCTTCTGGGTTTCTCATGCATGTTTTCGATGTAGGAAGATGCCCTTGAACCTGGAGATTTGGGACCCATGGGATGGGAACCATGCAGTGTTACTTTAAAGGGTCTGCATTTGCTCACCCAACCTCACCAAACCTCTCAGCCCCAAGAGTGTCCACACTTATGTCTCAATCAGCTGTGGGTCTAGATATGGTCAATCCAGGTGGCATCACAGTTTCTGAACGAATTTAGTAAGAATTTCTCTCTGTTTCACTGTCGTTGTCTCACAGGTTTTTAAAAGTGATTGATTTTTATAAAGGGGTTTAGCTGCTTTTCACTGCTGTGTTTATGCCGCTTTACACCCACTTGACTCACTTACAGAGAGATATCAATACATAGGTTTTAAGATTCTTACTAGTCACATATATTCTTGGGCGGTGAATAGGGGGTGTTGAGTCCAGTTCACTGAGCAAGGAGTACGTCGTGTCTATTACATATTGGGTTTATGGAACGGTATCTGAGCTAATTTGAAACCCTTGTTTTATGCATCACCCCACCTCACCTTTCCCGTTAAGCAGCCATAGTGTGTTTTCGAAACGTGTGCCTCTGTTCTGTTTTGTAATTCAGTTCAAGGGTCGCGGTTTTTACATTCCCTCTATAAGTGATATCTTATGATAAGTGTCTTTTTCTGTGTGACTTATTTCACTTAGAATCGTCGTACCTATATCCACTCATCATGCTGCTACTAGCCTTATGACGTTGATTTCATGGCTGAGTGATATTCCGTTCTACATAAGGACCGCAACTTCTTTATCCTTTTTTCTCTTTCCTGGGATATTTAAGGTGTAACGAAGTGGAGGTTCTTGTCAACAGAGCAGCCCTAAACTTTGGGGTGCCTGTGTCTTGCTGATTTTTAGTTTTCCCAATTTATACGCCCATGAGTGGAAGTGCCCTATGCTCTCTAAGCTGAGTTTTTTCGATGTTTCAGGACACACCGTACACTTCTCCAGAGTGGCTGTTGGCAATTTACATCCCGCCCATCAGCGTAGCAAGGCTCCCGTTTCTCCATGGCCTGTCCTGCATTTCTGGTGTTGACACTTTATTCAGCATGGCCCTTTTGACCAATGGGAAGCGAGACTTCTTTGTAGCGCTGATTTGCCTTTCCAGGTTGCTTGGTTGGCCAAAAAGGGCGTATGCGTTTTTTCCTGAATATATTCAGGAAAAAACGCATACGCCCTTTTTGGCCAAGGGCATCATTGTCGAGGTTTTGCCGCTTTTCCCGTGCTTTAAAGGCGATTCGAATCTACCTCCTGAAATCTGTTTCCTGCAATTCTGCCTTGCTTTCAAATCCTCTTCGTTGTCTTCCGTCAATATATTTGTGGACGAGAGTTATCATTTATAACTCTGCAGGTTTGTGAATTGCAGTGCCCCTGAGCTCCATTTTTCAACTCGCTTTCTTGGGAGCTGACCGCAAAAGCGCAGGATTGCTTCAGGCCCTAATCGGGTCTCGGGCGGCAGGCTGAGCCTGTGGTTAATTCTTCTTCCTGATGGGAAAATAGAGTGACCTGTGCCTGTCCCAACACCTAGAGCTAGTGTCTCATTGGTTCCCCCTCTTCCCGTTCATCCTCAGGACAAATTGCAACCTGTACGGAACAGGAGGTTAAAGGTGCTGATTCTCCAAGGAGGGAGATTGCTGGTAAAGCGGCTGGAATGGCGTACCCGAGCACAAGGAGATGAGAAATGAGGTGCATTTTAGAAACCTTTCCCGATCACACGGTGCACCATCTTCTGGGTTTCTCATGCATGTTTTCGATGTAGGAAGATGCCCTTGAACCTGGAGATTTGGGACCCATGGGATGGGAACCATGCAGTGTTACTTTAAAGGGTCTGCATTTGCTCACCCAACCTCACCAAACTTCTCAGCCCCAAGAGTGTCCACACTTATGTCTCAATCAGCTGTGGGTCTAGATATGGTCAATCCAGGTGGCATCACAGCCCCTGAACGAATTTAGTAATAATTTCTCTCTCTTTCACTGTCTTTGTCTCACAGGTTTTTAAAAGTGATTGATTTTTATAAAGGGGTTTAGCTGCTTTTCACTGCTGTGTTTATGCCGCTTTACACCCACTTGACTCACTTACAGAGAGATATCAATACATAGGTTTTAAGATTCTTACTAGTCACATATATTCTTGGGCGGTGAATAGGGGGTGTTGAGTCCAGTTCACTGAGCAAGGAGTACGTCGTGTCTATTACATATTGGGTTTATGGAACGGTATCTGAGCTAATTTGAAACCCTTCTTTTACGCATCACCCCACCTCACCTTTCCCGTTAAGCAGCCATAGTGTGTTTTCTAAACGTGTGACTCTGTTCTGTTTTGTAATTCATTTTAAGGGTACCGGTTTTTACATTCCCTCTATAAGTGATATCTTATGATAAGTGTCTTTTTCTGTGTGACTTATTTCACTTAGAATCGTCGTACCTAAATCCACTCATCATGCTGCTACTAGCCTTATGACGTTGATTTCATGGCTGAGTGATATTCCATTGTACATAAGGACCACAACTTCTTTATCCATTTTTCTCTTTCCTGGGATATTTAAGGTGTAACGAAGTGGAGGTTCTTGTCAACAGAGCAGCCCTAAACTTTGGGGTGCCTGTGTCTTGCTGATTTTTAGTTTTCCCAATTTATACGCCCATGAGTGGAAGTGCCCTATGCTCTCTAAGCTGAGTTTTTTAGATGTTTCAGGACACACCGTACACTTCTCCAAAGTGGCTGTTGGCAATTTACATCCCGCCCATCAGCGTAGCAAGGCTCCCGTTTCTCCATGGCCTGTCCTGCATTTCTGGTTTTGAAACTTTATTCAGCATGGCCCTTTTGACCGATGGGAAGCGAGACTTCTTTGTAGCGCTGATTTGCCTTTCCTGGTTGCTTGGTTGGCCAAAAAGGGCGTATGCGTTTTTTCCTGAATATATTCAGAAAAAAACGCATAGGCCCTTTTTGGCCAAGGGCATCATTGTCGAGGTTTTGCCGCTTTTCCCGTGCCTTAAAGGCGATTTGAATCTACCTCCTGCAATGTGTTTCCTGCAATTCTGCCTTGCTTTCAAATCCTCTTCGTGGCCTTCCCTCAATATATTTGGGGACGAGAGTTATCATTTATAACTCTGCAGGTTTGTTAATTGAGGTGACCCTGAGCTCCATTTTTCAACTCGCTTTCTTGGGAGCTGGCCGCAAAAGCACAGGATTGCTTCAGGCTCTATTCTGGTCCCGAGCGGCAGGCTGAGCCTGTGGTTAATTCTTCTTCCTGATGGGAAAATAGAGTGACCTGTGCCTGTCCCAACACCTAGAGCTAGTGTCTCATTGGTTCCCCCTCTTCCCGTTCTTCCTCAGGACAAATTGCAACCGGTACGGAACAGGAGGTTAAAGGTGCTGATGCTCCAAGGAGGGAGATTGCTAGTAAAGAGGCTGGAATGGAGAACCCGAGCACAAGGAGATGAGAAATGAGGTGCGTTTTAGAAACCTTTACCGATCACACGGTGCACCAGCTTCTGGGTTTCTCATGCATGTTTTCGAAGTGGGAAGATGCCCTTGAACCTGGAGATTTGGGACCCATGGGATGGGAACCACGCAGTATTACTTTAAAGGGTCTACGTTTGCTCACCCAACCTCACCAAAACTCTCAGCCCCAAGAGTGTCCACCCTTATGTCTCAATCAGCTGTGGGTCTATACATGGTCAATCCAGGTGGCATCACAGCCCCTGAACGAATTTAGTAAGAATTTCTCTCTCTTTCACTGTCTTTGTTTCACGGGGTTTTAAAAGTGATTGATTTTTATAAAGCGGTTTAGTTGCTTTTTACTGCTGTGTTTATGCCACTTTACACCCACTTGACTCACTTTCAGAGAGATATCAATACATAGGTTTGAAGATTCTTACTAGTCAGATATATTCTTGGGCGGTGAATAGGGGGTGTTGAGTCCAGTTCACTGAGCAAGGAATAGGTCGTGTCTATTACATATTGGGTTTATGGAACGGTATCTGAACTAATTTGAAACCCTTGTTTTATGCATCACCCCACCTCACCTTACCCGTTAAGCAGCCATAGTGTGTTTTCTAAACGTGTGCCTCTGTTCTGTTTTGTACTTCAGTTCAAGGGTAGCGGTTTTTACATTCCCTCTATAAGTGATATCTTATGATAAGTGTCTTTTTCTGTGTGACTTATTTCACTTAGAATCGTCGTACCTAAATCCACTCATCATGCTGCTACTAGCCTTATGACGTTGATTTCATGGCTGAGTGATATTCCGTTGTACATAAGGACCACAACTTCTTTATCCAGTTTTCTCTTTCCTGGGATATTTAAGGTGTAACGAAGTGGAGGTTCTTGTCAACAGAGCAGCCCTAAACTTTGGGGTGCCTGTGTCTTGCTGATTTTTAGTTTTCCCAATTTATACGCCCATGAGTGGAAGTACCCTATGCTCTCTAAGCTGAGTTTTTTCGATGTTTCAGGACACAGCGTACACTTCTCCAGAGTGGCTGTTGGCAATTTACATCCCGCCCATCAGCGTAGCAAGGCTCCCGTTTCTCCATGGCCTGTCCTGCATTTCTGGTTTTGAAACTTTATTCAGCATGGCCCTTTTGACCGATGGGAAGCGAGACTTCTTTGTAGCGCTGATTTGCCTTTCCAGGTTGCTTGGTTGGCCAAAAAGGGCGTATGCGTTTTTTCCTGAATATATTCAGGAAAAAACGCATACGCCCTTTTTGGCCAAGGGCATCATTGTCGAGGTTTTGCCGCTTTTCCCGTGCTTTAAAGGCGATTCGAATCTACCTCCTGAAATCTGTTTCCTGCAATTCTGCCTTGCTTTCAAATCCTCTTCGTTGTCTTCCGTCAATATATTTGTGGACGAGAGTTATCATTTATAACTCTGCAGGTTTGTGAATTGCAGTGCCCCTGAGCTCCATTTTTCAACTCGCTTTCTTGGGAGCTGGCCGCAAAAGCGCAGGATTGCTTCAGGCCCTATTCGGGTCTCAGGCGGCAGGCTAAGCCTGTGGTTAATTCTTCTTCCTGATGGGAAAATAGAGTGACCTGTGCCTGTCCCAACACCTAGAGCTAGTGTCTCATTGGTTCCCCCTCTTCCCGTTCATCCTCAGGACAAATTGCAACCTGTACGGAACAGGAGGTTAAAGGTGCTGATTCTCCAAGGAGGGAGATTGCTGGTAAAGCGGCTGGAATGGCGTACCCGAGCACAAGGAGATGAGAAATGAGGTGCATTTTAGAAACCTTTCCCGATCACACGGTGCACCATCTTCTGGGTTTCTCATGCATGTTTTCGATGTAGGAAGATGCCCTTGAACCTGGAGATTTGGGACCCATGGGATGGGAACCATGCAGTGTTACTTTAAAGGGTCTGCATTTGCTCACCCAACCTCACCAAACCTCTCAGCCCCAAGAGTGTCCACACTTATGTCTCAATCAGCTGTGGGTCTAGATATGGTCAATCCAGGTGGCATCACAGTTCCTGAACGAATTTAGTAAGAATTTCTCTCTCTTTCACTGTCTTTGTCTCACAGGTTTTTAAAAGTGATTGATTTTTATAAAGGGGTTTAGCTGCTTTTCACTGCTGTGTTTATGCCGCTTTACACCCACTTGACTCACTTACAGAGAGATATCAATACATAGGTTTTAAGATTCTTACTAGTCACATATATTCTTGGGCGGTGAATAGGGGGTGTTGAGTCCAGTTCACTGAGCAAGGAGTACGTCGTGTCTATTACATATTGGGTTTATGGAACGGTATCTGAGCTAATTTGAAACCCTTGTTTTATGCATCACCCCACCTCACCTTTCCCGTTAAGCAGCCATAGTGTGTTTTCGAAACGTGTGCCTCTGTTCTGTTTTGTAATTCAGTTCAAGGGTCGCGGTTTTTACATTCCCTCTATAAGTGATATCTTATGATAAGTGTCTTTTTCTGTGTGACTTATTTCACTTAGAATCGTCGTACCTAAATCCACTCATCATGCTGCTACTAGCCTTATGACGTTGATTTCATGGCTGAGTGATATTCCGTTGTACATAAGGACCACAACTTCTTTATCCATTTTTCTCTTTCCTGGGATATTTAAGGTGTAACGAAGTGGAGGTTCTTGTCAACAGAGCAGCCCTAAACTTTGGGGTGCCTGTGTCTTGCTGATTTTTAGTTTTCCCAGTTTATACGCCCATGAGTGGAAGTGCCCTATGCTCTCTAAGCTGAGTTTTTTCGATGTTTCAGGACACAGCGTACACTTCTCCAGAGTGGCTGTTGGCAATTTACATCCCGCCGA
Source organism: Balaenoptera borealis (assembly GCF_965194805.1). Lineage (NCBI taxonomy): Eukaryota > Metazoa > Chordata > Mammalia > Artiodactyla > Balaenopteridae > Balaenoptera > Balaenoptera borealis. The sequence goes on along the minus strand of NC_138864.1, from coordinate 42,267,759 downwards.
TCAGCGTAGCAAGGCTCCCGTTTCTCCATGGCCTGTCCTGCATTTCTGGTTTTGACACTTTATTCAGCATGGCCCTTTTGACCAATGGGAAGCGAGACTTCTTTGTAGCGCTGATTTGCCTTTCCAGGTTGCTTGGTTGGCCAAAAAGGGCGTATGCGTTTTTTCCTGAATATATTCAGGAAAAACCGCATACGCCCTTTTTGGCCAAGGGCATCATTGTCGAGGTTTTGCCGCTTTTCCCGTGCTTTAAAGGCGATTCGAATCTACCTCCTGCCATGTGTTTCCTGCAATTTTTCCTTGCTTTCAAATCCTCTTCGTTGCCTTCCCTCAATATATTTGTGGACGAGAGTTATCATTTATAACTCTGCAGGTTTGTGAATTACAGTGCCCCTGAGCTCCATTTTTCAACTCGCTTTCCTGGGATATGGCCGCAAAAGCGCAGGATTGCTTCAGGCCCTCTTCTGGTCCCGAGCGGCAGGCTGAGCCTGTGGTTAATTCTTCTTCCTGATGGGAAAATAGAGTGACCTGTGCCGCTCCCAACACCTAGAGCTAGTCTCTCATTGGTTCCCCCTCTTCCCGTTCATCCTCAGGACAATTTGCAACCTGTACGGAATAGGAGGTTAAAGGTGCTGATTCTCCAAGGAGGGAGATTGCTAGTAAAGTGGCTGGAATGGCGAACCCGAGCCCAAGGAGATGAAAAATGAGGTGCATTTTAGAAACCTTTCCCAATCACACGGTGTACCATCTTCTGGGTTTCTCATGCATGTTTTCGAAGTGGGAAGATGCCCTTGAACCTGGAGATCTGGGACCCATGGGATGGGAACAATGCAGTATTACTTTAAAGGGTCTGCGTTTCCTCACCCAACCTCACCAAACCTCTCAGCCCCAAGAGTGTCCACCCTTATGTCTCAATCAGCTGTGGGTCTAGATATGGTCAATCCAGGTGGCATCACAGCCCCTGAACGAATTTAGTAAGAATTTCTCTCTCTTTCACTGTCTTTGTTTCACGGGTTTTTAAAAGTAATTGTTTTTTATAAAGTGGTTTAGCTGCTTTTCACTGCTGTGTTTATGCCGCTTTACACCCACTTGACTCACTTACAGAGAGATATCAATACATAGGTTTTAAGATTCTTACTAGTCACATATATTCTTGGGCGGTGAATAGGGGGTGTTGAGTCCAGTTCACTGAGCAAGGAGTAGGTCGTGTCTATTACATATTGGGTTTATGGAACGGTCTCTGAGCTAATTTGAAACCCTTCTTTTACGCATCACCCCACCTCACCTTTCCCGTTAAGCAGCCATAGTGTGTTTTCTAAACGTGTGACTCTGTTCTGTTTTGTAATTCATTTTAAGGGTACCGGTTTTTACATTCCCTCTATAAGTGATATCTTATGATAAGTGTCTTTTTCTGTGTGACTTATTTCACTTAGAATCGTCGTACCTAAATCCACTCATCATGCTGCTACTAGCCTTATGACGTTGATTTCATGGCTGAGTGATATTCCATTGTACATAAGGACCACAACTTCTTTATCCATTTTTCTCTTTCCTGGGATATTTAAGGTGTAACGAAGTGGAGGTTCTTGTCAACAGAGCAGCCCTAAACTTTGGGGTGCCTGTGTCTTGCTGATTTTTAGTTTTCCCAATTTATACGCCCATGAGTGGAAGTGCCCTATGCTCTCTAAGCTGAGTTTTTTAGATGTTTCAGGACACACCGTACACTTCTCCAAAGTGGCTGTTGGCAATTTACATCCCGCCCATCAGCGTAGCAAGGCTCCCGTTTCTCCATGGCCTGTCCTGCATTTCTGGTTTTGAAACTTTATTCAGCATGGCCCTTTTGACCGATGGGAAGCGAGACTTCTTTGTAGCGCTGATTTGCCTTTCCAGGTTGCTTGGTTGGCCAAAAAGGGCGTATGCGTTTTTTCCTGAATATATTCAGAAAAAAACGCATAGGCCCTTTTTGGCCAAGGGCATCATTGTCGAGGTTTTGCCGCTTTTCCCGTGCCTTAAAGGCGATTTGAATCTACCTCCTGCAATGTGTTTCCTGCAATTCTGCCTTGCTTTCAAATCCTCTTCGTGGCCTTCCCTCAATATATTTGGGGACGAGAGTTATCATTTATAACTCTGCAGGTTTGTTAATTGAGGTGACCCTGAGCTCCATTTTTCAACTCGCTTTCTTGGGAGCTGGCCGCAAAAGCACAGGATTGCTTCAGGCTCTATTCTGGTCCCGAGCGGCAGGCTGAGCCTGTGGTTAATTCTTCTTCCTGATGGGAAAATAGAGTGACCTGTGCCTGTCCCAACACCTAGAGCTAGTGTCTCATTGGTTCCCCCTCTTCCCGTTCTTCCTCAGGACAAATTGCAACCGGTACGGAACAGGAGGTTAAAGGTGCTGATGCTCCAAGGAGGGAGATTGCTAGTAAAGAGGCTGGAATGGAGAACCCGAGCACAAGGAGATGAGAAATGAGGTGCGTTTTAGAAACCTTTACCGATCACACGGTGCACCAGCTTCTGGGTTTCTCATGCATGTTTTCGAAGTGGGAAGATGCCCTTGAACCTGGAGATTTGGGACCCATGGGATGGGAACCACGCAGTATTACTTTAAAGGGTCTACGTTTGCTCACCCAACCTCACCAAAACTCTCAGCCCCAAGAGTGTCCACCCTTATGTCTCAATCAGCTGTGGGTCTATATATGGTCAATCCAGGTGGCATCACAGCCCCTGAACGAATTTAGTAAGAATTTCTCTCTCTTTCACTGTCTTTGTTTCACGGGGTTTTAAAAGTGATTGATTTTTATAAAGGGGTTTAGTTGCTTTTCACTGCTGTGTTTATGCCACTTTACACCCACTTGACTCACTTTCAGAGAGATATCAATACATAGGTTTGAAGATTCTTACTAGTCAGATATATTCTTGGGCGGTGAATAGGGGGTGTTGAGTCCAGTTCACTGAGCAAGGAATAGGTCGTGTCTATTACATATTGGGTTTATGGAACGGTATCTGAACTAATTTGAAACCCTTGTTTTATGCATCACCCCACCTCACCTTACCCGTTAAGCAGCCATAGTGTGTTTTCTAAACGTGTGCCTCTGTTCTGTTTTGTACTTCAGTTCAAGGGTAGCGGTTTTTACATTCCCTCTATAAGTGATATCTTATGATAAGTGTCTTTTTCTGTGTGACTTATTTCACTTAGAATCGTCGTACCTAAATCCACTCATCATGCTGCTACTAGCCTTATGACGTTGATTTCATGGCTGAGTGATATTCCGTTGTACATAAGGACCACAACTTCTTTATCCATTTTTCTCTTTCCTGGGATATTTAAGGTGTAACGAAGTGGAGGTTCTTTTCAACAGAGCAGCCCTAAACTTTGGGGTGCCTGTGTCTTGCTGATTTTTAGTTTTCCCAATTTATACGCCCATGAGTGGAAGTGCCCTATGCTCTCTAAGCTGAGTTTTTTCGATGTTTCAGGACACACCGTACACTTCTCCAGAGTGGCTGTTGGCAATTTACATCCCGCCCATCAGCGTAGCAAGGCTCCCGTTTCTCCATGGCCTGTCCTGCATTTCTGGTTTTGACAATTTATTCAGCATGGCCCTTTTGACCGATGGGAAGCGAGACTTCTTTGTAGCGCTGATTTGCCTTTCCAGGTTGCTTGGTTGGCCAAAAAGGGCGTATGGGATTTTTCCTGAATATATTCAGGAAAAAACGCATACGCCCTTTTTGGCCAAGGGCATCATTGTCGAGGTTTTGCCGCTTTTCCCGTGCTTTAAAGGCGATTCGAATCTACCTCCTGAAATCTGTTTCCTGCAATTCTGCCTTGCTTTCAAATCCTCTTCGTTGTCTTCCGTCAATATATTTGTGGACGAGAGTTATCATTTATAACTCTGCAGGTTTGTGAATTGCAGTGCCCCTGAGCTCCATTTTTCAACTCGCTTTCTTGGGAGCTGGCCGCAAAAGCGCAGGATTGCTTCAGGCCCTATTCGGGTCTCGGGCGGCAGGCTAAGCCTGTGGTTAATTCTTCTTCCTGATGGGAAAATAGAGTGACCTGTGCCTGTCCCAACACCTAGAGCTAGTGTCTCATTGGTTCCCCCTCTTCCCGTTCATCCTCAGGACAAATTGCAACCTGTACGGAACAGGAGGTTAAAGGTGCTGATTCTCCAAGGAGGGAGATTGCTGGTAAAGCGGCTGGAATGGCGTACCCGAGCACAAGGAGATGAGAAATGAGGTGCATTTTAGAAACCTTTCCCGATCACACGGTGCACCATCTTCTGGGTTTCTCATGCATGTTTTCGATGTAGGAAGATGCCCTTGAACCTGGAGATTTGGGACCCATGGGATGGGAACCATGCAGTGTTACTTTAAAGGGTCTGCATTTGCTCACCCAACCTCACCAAACCTCTCAGCCCCAAGAGTGTCCACACTTATGTCTCAATCAGCTGTGGGTCTAGATATGGTCAATCCAGGTGGCATCACAGTTCCTGAACGAATTTAGTAAGAATTTCTCTCTCTTTCACTGTCTTTGTCTCACAGGTTTTTAAAAGTGATTGATTTTTATAAAGGGGTTTAGCTGCTTTTCACTGCTGTGTTTATGCCGCTTTACACCCACTTGACTCACTTACAGAGAGATATCAATACATAGGTTTTAAGATTCTTACTAGTCACATATATTCTTGGGCGGTGAATAGGGGGTGTTGAGTCCAGTTCACTGAGCAAGGAGTACGTCGTGTCTATTACATATTGGGTTTATGGAACGGTCTCTGAGCTAATTTGAAACCCTTGTTTTATGCATCACCCCACCTCACCTTTCCCGTTAAGCAGCCATAGTGTGTTTTCGAAACGTGTGCCTCTGTTCTGTTTTGTAATTCAGTTCAAGGGTCGCGGTTTTTACATTCCCTCTATAAGTGATATCTTATGATAAGTGTCTTTTTCTGTGTGACTTATTTCACTTAGAATCGTCGTACCTAAATCCACTCATCATGCTGCTACTAGCCTTATGACGTTGATTTCATGGCTGAGTGATATTCCGTTCTACATAAGGACCGCAACTTCTTTATCCATTTTTCTCTTTCCTGAGATATTTAAGGTGTAACGAAGTGGAGGTTCTTGTCAACAGAGCAGCCCTAAACTTTGGGGTGCCTGTGTCTTGCTGATTTTTAGTTTTCCCAATTTATACGCCCATGAGTGGAAGTGCCCTATGCTCTCTAAGCTGAGTTTTTTCGATGTTTCAGGACACACCGTACACTTCTCCAGAGTGGCTGTTGGCAATTTACATCCCGTCCATCAGCGTAGCAAGGCTCCCTTTTCTCCATGGCCTGTCCTGCATTTCTGGTGTTGACACTTTATTCAGCATGGCCCTTTTGACCAATGGGAAGCGAGACTTCTTTGTAGCGCTGATTTGCCTTTCCAGGTTGCTTGGTTGGCCAAAAAGGGCGTATGCGTTTTTTCCTGAATATATTCAGGAAAAACCGCATACGCCCTTTTTGGCCAAGGGCATCATTGTCGAGGTTTTGCCGCTTTTCCCGTGCTTTAAAGGCGATTCGAATCTACCTCCTGCAATGTGTTTCCTGCAATTTTTCCTTGCTTTCAAATCCTCTTCGTTGTCTTCCGTCAATATATTTGTGGACGAGAGTTATCATTTATAACTCTGCAGGTTTGTGAATTGCAGTGCCCCTGAGCTCCATTTTTCAACTCGCTTTCTTGGGAGCTGGCCGCAAAAGCGCAGGATTGCTTCAGGCCCTATTCGGGTCTCGGGCGGCAGGCTAAGCCTGTGGTTAATTCTTCTTCCTGATGGGAAAATAGAGTGACCTGTGCCGCTCCCAACACCTAGAGCTAGTCTCTCATTGGTTCCCCCTCTTCCCGTTCATCCTCAGGAGAATTTGCAACCTGTACGGAATAGGAGGTTAAAGGTGCTGATTCTCCAAGGAGGGAGATTGCTAGTAAAGCGGCTGGAATGGCGAACCCAAGCCCAAGGAGATGAAAAATGAGGTGCGTTTTAGAAACCTTTCCCAATCACACGGTGTACCATCTTCTGGGTTTCTCATGCATGTTTTCGAAGTGGGAAGATGCCCTTGAACCTGGAGATTTGGGACCTATGGGATGGGAACAGTGCAGTATTACTTTAAAGGGTCTGCGTTTCCTCACCCAACCTCACCAAACCTCTCAGCCCCAAGAGTGTCCACCCTTATGTCTCAATCAGCTGTGGGTCTATATATGGTCAATCCAGGTGGCATCACAGCCCCTGAACGAATTTAGTAATAATTTCTCTCTCTTTCACTGTCTTTGTTTCACGGGTTTTTAAAAGTAATTGTTTTTTATAAAGGTGTTCAGCTGCTTTTCACTGCTGTGTTTATGCCGCTTTACACCCACTTGACTCACTTACAGAGAGATATCAATACATAGGTTTTAAGATTCTTACTAGTCACATATATTCTTGGGCGGTGAATAGGGGGTGTTGAGTCCAGTTCACTGAGCAAGGAGTAGGTCGTGTCTATTACATATTGGGTTTATGGAACGGTCTCTGAGCTAATTTGAAACCCTTGTTTTATGCATCACCCCACCTCACCTTTCCCGTTAAGCAGCCATAGTGTGTTTTCGAAACGTGTGCCTCTGTTCTGTTTTGTAATTCAGTTCAAGGGTCGCGGTTTTTACATTCCCTCTATAAGTGATATCTTATGATAAGTGTCTTTTTCTGTGTGACTTATTTCACTTAGAATCGTCGTACCTAAATCCACTCATCATGCTGCTACTAGCCTTATGACGTTGATTTCATGGCTGAGTGATATTCCGTTCTACATAAGGACCGCAACTTCTTTATCCATTTTTCTCTTTCCTGGGATATTTAAGGTGTAACGAAGTGGAGGTTCTTGTCAACAGAGCAGCCCTAAACTTTGGGGTGCCTGTGTCTTGCTGATTTTTAGTTTTCCCAATTTATACGCCCATGAGTGGAAGTGCCCTATGCTCTCTAAGCTGAGTTTTTTCAATGTTTCAGGACACACCGTACACTTCTCCAGAGTGGCTGTTGGCAATTTACATCCCACCCATCAGCGTAGCAAGGCTCCCGTTTCTCCATGGCCTGTCCTGCATTTCTGGTGTTGACACTTTATTCAGCATGGCCCTTTTGATCAATGGGAAGCGAGACTTCTTTGTAGCGCTGATTTGCCTTTCCAGGTTGCTTGGTTGGCCAAAAAGGGCGTATGCGGTTTTTCCTGAATATATTCAGGAAAAACCGCATACGCCCTTTTTGGCCAAGGGCATCATTGTCGAGGTTCTGCCGCTTTTCCCGTGCTTTAAAGGCGATTCGAATCTACCTCCTGCAATGTGTTTCCTGCAATTTTTCCTTGCTTTCAAATCCTCTTCGTTGTCTTCCGTCAATATATTTGTGGACGAGAGTTATCATTTATAACTCTGCAGGTTTGTGAATTGCAGTGCCCCTGAGCTCCATTTTTCAACTCGCTTTCTTGGGAGCTGGCCGCAAAAGCGCAGGATTGCTTCAGGCCCTATTCGGGTCTCGGGCGGCAGGCTAAGCCTGTGGTTAATTCTTCTTCCTGATGGGAAAATAGAGTGACCTGTGCCGCTCCCAACACCTAGAGCTAGTCTCTCATTGGTTCCCCCTCTTCCCGTTCATCCTCAGGAGAATTTGCAACCTGTACGGAATAGGAGGTTAAAGGTGCTGATTCTCCAAGGAGGGAGATTGCTAGTAAAGCGGCTGGAATGGCGAACCCAAGCCCAAGGAGATGAAAAATGAGGTGCGTTTTAGAAACCTTTCCCAATCACACGGTGTACCATCTTCTGGGTTTCTCATGCATGTTTTCGAAGTGGGAAGATGCCCTTGAACCTGGAGATTTGGGACCCATGGGATGGGAACAGTGCAGTATTACTTTAAAGGGTCTGCGTTTCCTCACCCAACCTCACCAAACCTCTCAGCCCCAAGAGTGTCCACCCTTATGTCTCAATCAGCTGTGGGTCTATATATGGTCAATCCAGGTGGCATCACAGCCCCTGAACGAATTTAGTAATAATTTCTCTCTCTTTCACTGTCTTTGTTTCACGGGTTTTTAAAAGTAATTGTTTTTTATAAAGGGGTTTAGCTGCTTTTCACTGCTGTGTTTATGCCGCTTTACACCCACTTGACTCACTTACAGAGAGATATCAATACATAGGTTTTAAGATTCTTACTAGTCACATATATTCTTGGGCGGTGAATAGGGGGTGTTGAGTCCAGTTCACTGAGCAAGGAGTAGGTCGTGTCTATTACATATTGGGTTTATGGAACGGTCTCTGAGCTAATTTGAAACCCTTGTTTTATGCATCACCCCACCTCACCTTTCCCGTTAAGCAGCCATAGTGTGTTTTCGAAACGTGTGCCTCTGTTCTGTTTTGTAATTCAGTTCAAGGGTCGCGGTTTTTACATTCCCTCTATAAGTGATATCTTATGATAAGTGTCTTTTTCTGTGTGACTTATTTCACTTAGAATCGTCGTACCTAAATCCACTCATCATGCTGCTACTAGCCTTATGACGTTGATTTCATGGCTGAGTGATATTCCGTTCTACATAAGGACCGCAACTTCTTTATCCATTTTTCTCTTTCCTGGGATATTTAAGGTGTAACGAAGTGGAGGTTCTTGTCAACAGAGCAGCCCTAAACTTTGGGGTGCCTGTGTCTTGCTGATTTTTAGTTTTCCCAATTTATACGCCCATGAGTGGAAGTGCCCTATGCTCTCTAAGCTGAGTTTTTTCAATGTTTCAGGACACACCGTACACTTCTCCAGAGTGGCTGTTGGCAATTTACATCCCACCCATCAGCGTAGCAAGGCTCCCGTTTCTCCATGGCCTGTCCTGCATTTCTGGTGTTGACACTTTATTCAGCATGGCCCTTTTGATCAATGGGAAGCGAGACTTCTTTGTAGCGCTGATTTGCCTTTCCAGGTTGCTTGGTTGGCCAAAAAGGGCGTATGCGGTTTTTCCTGAATATATTCAGGAAAAACCGCATACGCCCTTTTTGGCCAAGGGCATCATTGTCGAGGTTCTGCCGCTTTTCCCGTGCTTTAAAGGCGATTCGAATCTACCTCCTGCAATGTGTTTCCTGCAATTTTTCCTTGCTTTCAAATCCTCTTCGTTGCCTTCCCTCAATATATTTGTGGACGAGAGTTATCATTTATAACTCTGCAGGTTTGTGAATTACAGTGCCCCTGAGCTCCATTTTTCAACTCGCTTTCCTGGGAGCTGGCCGCAAAAGCGCAGGATTGCTTCAGGCCCTATTCTGGTCCCGGGCGGCAGGCTGAGCCTGTGGTTAATTCTTCTTCCTGATGGGAAAATAGAGTGACCTGTGCCGCTCCCAACACCTAGAGCTAGTCTCTCATTGGTTCCCCCTCTTCCCGTTCATCCTCAGGACAATTTGCAACCTGTACGGAATAGGAGGTTAAAGGTGCTGATTCTCCAAGGAGGGAGATTGCTAGTAAAGCGGCTGGAATGGCGAACCCGAGCCCAAGGAGATGAAAAATGAGGTGCGTTTTAGAAACCTTTCCCAATCACACGGTGTACCATCTTCTGGGTTTCTCATGCATGTGTTCGAAGTGGGAAGATGCCCTTGAACCTGGAGATTTGGGACCCATGGGATGGGAACAATGCAGTATTACTTTAAAGGGTCTGCGTTTCCTCACCCAACCTCACCAAACCTCTCAGCCCCAAGAGTGTCCACCCTTATGTCTCAATCAGCTGTGGGTCTATATATGGTCAATCCAGGTGGCATCACAGCCCCTGAACGAATTTAGTAATAATTTCTCTCTCTTTCACTGTCTTTGTTTCACGGGTTTTTAAAAGTAATTGTTTTTTATAAAGAGGTTTAGCTGCTTTTCACTGCTGTGTTTATGCCGCTTTACACCCACTTGACTCACTTACAGAGAGATATCAATACATAGGTTTTAAGATTCTTACTAGTCAGATATATTCTTGGGCGGTGAATAGGGGGTGTTGAGTCCAGTTCACTGAGCAAGGAGTAGGTCGTGTCTATTACATATTGGGTTTATGGAACGGTCTCTGAGCTAATTTGAAACCCTTCTTTTACGCATCACCCCACCTCACCTTTCCCGTTAAGCAGCCATAGTGTGTTTTCTAAACGTGTGACTCTGTTCTGTTTTGTAATTCATTTTAAGGGTACCGGTTTTTACATTCCCTCTATAAGTGATATCTTATGATAAGTGTCTTTTTCTGTGTGACTTATTTCACTTAGAATCGTCGTACCTAAATCCACTCATCATGCTGCTACTAGCCTTATGACGGTGATTTCCTGGCTGAGTGATATTCCATTGTACATAAGGACCACAACTTCTTTATCCAGTTTTCTCTTTCCTGGGATATTTAAGGTGTAACGAAGTGGAGGTTCTTGTCAACAGAGCAGCCCTAAACTTTGGGGTGCCTGTGTCTTGCTGATTTTTAGTTTTCCCAATTTATACGCCCATGAGTGGAAGTGCCCTATGCTCTCTAAGCTGAGTTTTTTCGATGTTTCAGGACACATCGTACACTTCTCCAGAGTGGCTGTTGGCAATTTACATCCCGCCCATCAGCGTAGCAAGGCTCCCGTTTCTCCATGGCCTGTCCTGCATTTCTTGTTTTGACACTTTATTCAGCATGGCCCTTTTGACCGATGGGAAGCGAGACTTCTTTGTAGCGCTGAATTGCCTTTCCAGGTTGCTTGGTTGGCCAAAAAGGGCGTATGCGTTTTTTCCAGAATATATTCAGGAAAAAACGCATACGCCCTTTTTGGCCAAGGGCATCATTGTCGAGGTTTTGCCGCTTTTCCCGTGCTTTAAAGGCGATTCGAATCTACCTCCTGAAATCTGTTTCCTGCAATTCTGCCGTGCTTTCAAATCCTCTTCGTTGCCTTCCCTCAAAATATTTGAGGACGAGAGTTGTCATTTATAACTCTGCAGGTTTGTGAATTGCAGTGCCCCTGAGCTCCATTTTTCAACTCGCTTTCTTGGGAGCTGGCCGCAAAAGCGCAGGATTGCTTTAGGCCCTATTTTGCTCCCGGGCGGCAGGCTGAGCCTGTGGTTAATTCTTCTTCCTGATGGGAAAATAGAGTGACCTGTGCCTGTCCCAACACCTAGAGCTAGTCTCTCATTGGTTCCCCCTCTTCCCGTTCATCCTCAGGACAAATTGCAACCTGTACGGAACAGGAGGTTAAAGGTGCTGATTCTCCAAGGAGGGAGATTGCTAGTAAAGCGGCTGGAATGGCGAACCCGAACACAAGGAGATGAGAAATGAGGTGCGTTTTAGAAACCTTTCCCGATCACACGGTGTACCATCTTCTGGGTTTCTCATGCATGTTTTCAAAGTGGGAAGATGCCCTTGAACCTGGAGATTTGGGACCCATGGGATGGGAACCATGCAGTGTTACTTTAAAGGGTCTGCATTTGCTCACCCAACCTCACCAAACCTCTCAGCCCCAAGAGTGTCCACACTTATGTCTCAATCAGCTGTGGGTCTAGATACGGTCAATCCAGGTGGCATCACAGTTCCTGAACGAATTTAGTAAGAATTTCTCTCTCTTTCACTGTCTTTGTCTCACAGGTTTTTAAAAGGGATTGATTTTTATAAAGGGGTTTAGCTGCTTTTCACTGCTGTGTTTATGCCGCTTTACACCCACTTGACTCACTTACAGAGAGATATCAATACATAGGTTTTAAGATTCTTACTAGTCAGATATATTCTTGGGCGGTGAATAGGGGGTGTTGAGTCCAGTTCACTGAGCAAGGAGTACGTCGTGTCTATTACATATTGTGTTTATGGAACGGTATCTGAGCTAATTTGAAACCCTTGTTTTATGCATCACCCCACCTCACCTTTCCCGTTAAGCAGCCATAGTGTGTTTTCGAAACGTGTGCCTCTGTTCTGTTTTGTAATTCAGTTCAAGGGTCGCGGTTTTTACATTCCCTCTATAAGTGATATCTTATGATAAGTGTCTTTTTCTGTGTGACTTATTTCACTTAGAATCGTCGTACCTAAATCCCCTCATCATGCTGCTACTAGCCTTATGACGTTGATTTCATGGCTGAGTGATATTCCGTTGTACATAAGGACCGCAACTTCTTTATCCATTTTTCTCTTTCCTGGGATATTTAAGGTGTAACGAAGTGGAGGTTCTTGTCAACAGAGCAGCCCTAAACTTTGGGGTGCCTGTGTCTTGCTGATTTGTAGTTTTCCCAATTTATACGCCCATGAGTGGAAGTGCCCTATGCTCTCTAAGCTGAGTTTTTTCGATGTTTCAGGACACACCGTACACTTCTCCAGAGTGGCTGTTGGCAATTTACATCCCGCCCATCAGCGTAGCAAGGCTCCCGTTTCTCCATAGCCTGTCCTGCATTTCTGGTGTTGACACTTTATTCAGCATGGCCCTTTTGACCAATGGGAAGCGAGACTTCTTTGTAGCGCTGATTGGCCTTTCCAGGTTGCGTGGTTGGCCAAAAAGGGCGTATGCGTTTTTTCCTGAATATATTCAGGAAAAAACGCATACGCCCTTTTTGGCCAAGGGCATCATTGTCGAGGTTTTGCCGCTTTTCCCGTGCTTTAAAGGCGATTCGAATCTACCTCCTGAAATCTGTTTCCTGCAATTCTGCCTTGCTTTCAAATCCTCTTCGTTGTCTTCCGTCAATATATTTGTGGACGAGAGTTATCATTTATAACTCTGCAGGTTTGTGAATTGCAGTGCCCTTGAGCTCCATTTTTCAACTCGCTTTCTTGGGAGCTGGCCGCAAAAGCGCAGGATTGCTTCAGGCCCTATTCTGGTCCCGGGTGCAGGCTGAGCCTGTGGTTAATTCTTCTTCCTGATGGGAAAATAGAGTGACCTGTGCCTGTCCCAACACCTAGAGCTAGTGTCTCATTGGTTCCCCCTCTTCCCGTTCATCCTCAGGACAAATTGCAACCTGTACGGAACAGGAGGTTAAAGGTGCTGATTCTCCAAGGAGGGAGATTGCTGGTAAAGCGGCTGGAATGGCGTACCCGAGCACAAGGAGATGAGAAATGAGGTGCATTTTAGAAACCTTTCCCGATCACACGGTGCACCATCTTCTGGGTTTCTCATGCATGTTTTCGATGTAGGAAGATGCCCTTGAACCTGGTGATTTGGGACCCATGGGATGGGAACCATGCAGTGTTACTTTAAAGGGTCTGCATTTGCTCACCCAACCTCACCAAACCTCTCAGCCCCAAGAGTGTCCACCCTTATGTCTCAATCAGCTGTGGGTCTATATATGGTCAATCCAGGTGGCATCACAGCCCCTGAACGAATTTAGTAAGAATTTCTCTCTCTTTCACTGTCTTTGTTTCACGGGTTTTTAAAAGTGATTGGTTTTTATAAAGGGGTTTAGCTGATTTTCACTGCTGTGTTCATGCCGCTTTACACCCACTTGACTCACTTACAGAGAGATATGAATACATAGGTTTGAAGATTCTTACTAGTCAGATATATTCTTGGGCGGTGAATAGGGGGTGTTGAATCCAGTTCACTGAGCAAGGAGTAGGTCGTGTCTAGTACATATTGGGTTTATGGAACGGTTTCTGAGCTAATTTGAAACCCTTGTTTTAGGCATCACCCCACCTCACCTTTCCCGTTAAGCAGCCATAGTGTGTTTTCTAAAAGTGTGCCTCTGTTCTGTTTTGTAATTCAGTTCAAGGGTCGCGGTTTTTACATTCCCTCTATAAGGGATATCTTATGATAAGTGTCTTTTTCTGTGTGACTTATTTCACTTAGAATCGTCGTACCTAAATCCCCTCATCATGCTGCTACTAGCCTTATGACGTTGATTTCATGGCTGAGTGATATTCCATTGTACATAAGGACCGCAACTTCTTTATCCATTTTTCTCTTTCCTGGGATATTTAAGGTGTAACGAAGTGGAGGTTCTTGTCAACAGAGCAGCCCTAAACTTTGGGGTGCCTGTGTCTTGCTGATTTTTAGTTTTCCCAATTTATACGCCCATGAGTGGAAGTGCCCTATGCTCTCTAAGCTGAGTTTCTTCGATGTTTCAGGACACACCGTACACTTCTCCAGAGTGGCTGTTGGCAATTTACATCCCGCCCATCAGCGTAGCAAGGCTCCCTTTTCTCCATGGACTGTCCTGCATTTCTGGTTTTGACACTTTATTCAGCATGGCCCTTTTGACCGATGGGAAGCGAGACTTCTTTGTAGCGCTGATTTGCCTTTCCAGGTTGCTTTTTTGGCCAAAAAGGGCGTATGCGTTTTTTCCTGAATATATTCAGGAAAAAACGCATACGCCCTTTTTGGCCAAGGGCATCATTGTCGAGGTTTTGCCGCTTTTCCCGTGCTTTAAAGGCGATTCGAATCTACCTAATGAAATCTGTTTCCTGCAATTCTGCCTTGCTTTCAAATCCTGTTCGTTGCCATCCCTCAATATATTTGTGGACGAGAGTTATCATTTATAACTCTGCAGGTTTGTGAATTGCAGTGGCCCTGAGCTCCATTTTTCAACTCGCTTTCTTGGGACCTGGCCGCAAAAGCGCAGGATTGCTTCAGGCCCTATTCGGGTCCCGGGCGGCAGGCTGAGCCTGTGGTTAATTCTTCTTCCTGATGGGAAAATAGAGTGACCTGTGCCTGTCCCAACACCTAGAGCTAGTCGCTCATTGGTTCCCCCTCTTCCCGTTCATCCTCAGGACAAATTGCAACCTGTACGGAACAGGAGGTTAAAGGTGCTGATTCTCCAAGGAGGGAGATTGCTAGTAAAGCGGCTGGAATGGCGAACCCGAGCACAAGGAGATGAGAAATGAGGTGCGTTTTAGAAACCTTTCCCGATCACACGGTGTACCATCTTCTGGGTTTCTCATGCATGTTTTCGAAGTGGGAAGATGCCCTTGAACCTGGAGATTTGGGACCCATGGGATGGGAACCATGCAGTGTTACTTTAAAGGGTCTGCATTTGCTCACCCAACCTCACCAAACCTCTCAGCCCCAAGAGTGTCCACACTTATGTCTCAATCAGCTGTGGGTCTAGATACGGTCAATCCAGGTGGCATCACAGTTCCTGAACGAATTTAGTAAGAATTTCTCTCTCTTTCACTGTCTTTGTCTCACAGGTTTTTAAAAGGGATTGATTTTTATAAAGGGGTTTAGCTGCTTTTCACTGCTGTGTGTATGCCGCTTTACACCCACTTGACTCACTTACAGAGAGATATCAATACATAGGTTTTAAGATTCTTACTAGTCAGATATATTCTTGGGCGGTGAATAGGGGGTGTTGAGTCCAGTTCACTGAGCAAGGAGTACGTCATGTCTATTACATATTGTGTTTATGGAACGGTATCTGAGCTAATTTGAAACCCTTGTTTTATGCATCACCCCACCTCACCTTTCCCGTTAAGCAGCCATAGTGTGTTTTCGAAACGTGTGCCTCTGTTCTGTTTTGTAATTCAGTTCAAGGGTCGCGGTTTTTACATTCCCTCTATAAGGGATATCTTATGATAAGTGTCTTTTTCTGTGTGACTTATTTCACTTAGAATCGTCGTACCTAAATCCCCTCATCATGCTGCTACTAGCCTTATGACGTTGATTTCATGGCTGAGTGATATTCCGTTGTACATAAGGACCGCAACTTCTTTATCCATTTTTCTCTTTCCTGGGATATTTAAGGTGTAACGAAGTGGAGGTTCTTGTCAACAGAGCAGCCCTAAACTTTGGGGTGCCTGTGTCTTGCTGATTTGTAGTTTTCCCAATTTATACGCCCATGAGTGGAAGTGCCCTATGCTCTCTAAGCTGAGTTTTTTCGATGTTTCAGGACACACCGTACACTTCTCCAGAGTGGCTGTTGGCAATTTACATCCCGCCCATCAGCGTAGCAAGGCTCCCGTTTCTCCATAGCCTGTCCTGCCTTTCTGGTGTTGACACTTTATTCAGCATGGCCCTTTTGACCAATGGGAAGCGAGACTTCTTTGTAGCGCTGATTGGCCTTTCCAGGTTGCTTGGTTGGCCAAAAAGGGCGTATGCGTTTTTTCCTGAATATATTCAGGAAAAACCGCATACGCCCTTTTTGGCCAAGGGCATCATTGTCGAGGTTTTGCCGCTTTTCCCGTGCTTTAAAGGCGATTCGAATCTACCTCCTGAAATCTGTTTCCTGCAATTCTGCCTTGCTTTCAAATCCTCTTCGTTGTCTTCCGTCAATATATTTGTGGACGAGAGTTATCATTTATAACTCTGCAGGTTTGTGAATTGCAGTGCCCTTGAGCTCCATTTTTCAACTCGCTTTCTTGGGAGCTGGCCGCAAAAGCGCAGGATTGCTTCAGGCCCTATTCTGGTCCCGGGTGCAGGCTGAGCCTGTGGTTAATTCTTCTTCCTGATGGGAAAATAGAGTGACCTGTGCCTGTCCCAACACCTAGAGCTAGTGTCTCATTGGTTCCCCCTCTTCCCGTTCATCCTCAGGACAAATTGCAACCTGTACGGAACAGGAGGTTAAAGGTGCTGATTCTCCAAGGAGGGAGATTGCTGGTAAAGCGGCTGGAATGGCGTACCCGAGCACAAGGAGATGAGAAATGAGGTGCATTTTAGAAACCTTTCCCGATCACACGGTGTACCATCTTCTGGGTTTCTCATGCATGTTTTCGATGTAGGAAGATGCCCTTGAACCTGGTGATTTGGGACCCATGGGATGGGAACCATGCAGTGTTACTTTAAAGGGTCTGCATTTGCTCACCCAACCTCACCAAACCTCTCAGCCCCAAGAGTGTCCACCCTTATGTCTCAATCAGCTGTGGGTCTATATATGGTCAATCCAGGTGGCATCACAGCCCCTGAACGAATTTAGTAAGAATTTCTCTCTCTTTCACTGTCTTTGTTTCACGGGTTTTTAAAAGTGATTGGTTTTTATAAAGGGGTTTAGCTGATTTTCACTGCTGTGTTCATGCCGCTTTACACCCACTTGACTCACTTACAGAGAGATATGAATACATAGGTTTGAAGATTCTTACTAGTCAGATATATTCTTGGGCGGTGAATAGGGGGTGTTGAGTCCAGTTCACTGAGCAAGGAGTAGGTCGTGTCTAGTACATATTGGGTTTATGGAACGGTTTCTGAGCTAATTTGAAACCCTTGTTTTATGCATCACCCCACCTCACCTTTCCCGTTAAGCAGCCATAGTGTGTTTTCTAAAAGTGTGCCTCTGTTCTGTTTTGTAATTCAGTTCAAGGGTCGCGGTTTTTACATTCCCTCTATAAGGGATATCTTATGATAAGTGTCTTTTTCTGTGTGACTTATTTCACTTAGAATCGTCGTACCTAAATCCCCTCATCATGCTGCTACTAGCCTTATGACGTTGATTTCATGGCTGAGTGATATTCCATTGTACATAAGGACCGCAACTTCTTTATCCATTTTTCTCTTTCCTGGGATATTTAAGGTGTAACGAAGTGGAGGTTCTTGTCAACAGAGCAGCCCTAAACTTTGGGGTGCCTGTGTCTTGCTGATTTTTAGTTTTCCCAATTTATACGCCCATGAGTGGAAGTGCCCTATGCTCTCTAAGCTGAGTTTTTTCGATGTTTCAGGACACACCGTACACTTCTCCAGAGTGGCTGTTGGCAATTTACATCCCGCCCATCAGCGTGGCAAGGCTCCCTTTTCTCCATGGCCTGTCCTGCATTTCTGGTTTTGACACTTTATTCAGCATGGCCCTTTTGACCGATGGGAAGCGAGACTTCTTTGTAGCGCTGATTTGCCTTTCCAGGTTGCTTTTTTGGCCAAAAAGGGCGTATGCGTTTTTTCCTGAATATATTCAGGAAAAACCGCATACGCCCTTTTTGGCCAAGGGCATCATTGTCGAGGTTTTGCCGCTTTTCCCGTGCTTTAAAGGCGATTCGAATCTACCTCCTGAAATCTGTTTCCTGCAATTCTGCCTTGCTTTCAAATCCTCTTCGTTGTCTTCCGTCAATATATTTGTGGACGAGAGTTATCATTTATAACTCTGCAGGTTTGTGAATTGCAGTGCCCCTGAGCTCCATTTTTCAACTCGCTTTCTTGGGAGCTGGCCGCAAAAGCGCAGGATTGCTTCAGGCCCTATTCTGGTCCCGGGTGCAGGCTGAGCCTGTGGTTAATTCTTCTTCCTGATGGGAAAATAGAGTGACCTGTGCCTGTCCCAACACCTAGAGCTAGTGTCTCATTGGTTCCCCCTCTTCCCGTTCATCCTCAGGACAAATTGCAACCTGTACGGAACAGGAGGTTAAAGGTGCTGATTCTCCAAGGAGGGAGATTGCTGGTAAAGCGGCTGGAATGGCGTACCCGAGCACAAGGAGATGAGAAATGAGGTGCATTTTAGAAACCTTTCCCGATCACACGGTGCACCATCTTCTGGGTTTCTCATGCATGTTTTCGATGTAGGAAGATGCCCTTGAACCTGGTGATTTGGGACCCATGGGATGGGAACCATGCAGTGTTACTTTAAAGGGTCTGCATTTGCTCACCCAACCTCACCAAACCTCTCAGCCCCAAGAGTGTCCACCCTTATGTCTCAATCAGCTGTGGGTCTATATATGGTCAATCCAGGTGGCATCACAGCCCCTGAACGAATTTAGTAAGAATTTCTCTCTCTTTCACTGTCTTTGTTTCACGGGTTTTTAAAAGTGATTGGTTTTTATAAAGGGGTTTAGCTGATTTTCACTGCTGTGTTCATGCCGCTTTACACCCACGTGACTCACTTACAGAGAGATATGAATACATAGGTTTGAAGATTCTTACTAGTCAGATATATTCTTGGGCGGTGAATAGGGGTTGTTGAGTCCAGTTCACTGAGCAAGGAGTAGGTCGTGTCTAGTACATATTGGGTTTATGGAACGGTTTCTGAGCTAATTTGAAACCCTTGTTTTATGCATCACCCCACCTCACCTTTCCCGTTAAGCAGCCATAGTGTGTTTTCTAAAAGTGTGCCTCTGTTCTGTTTTGTAATTCAGTTCAAGGGTCGCGGTTTTTACATTCCCTCTATAAGGGATATCTTATGATAAGTGTCTTTTTCTGTGTGACTTATTTCACTTAGAATCGTCGTACCTAAATCCCCTCATCATGCTGCTACTAGCCTTATGACGTTGATTTCATGGCTGAGTGATATTCCATTGTACATAAGGACCGCAACTTCTTTATCCATTTTTCTCTTTCCTGGGATATTTAAGGTGTAACGAAGTGGAGGTTCTTGTCAACAGAGCAGCCCTAAACTTTGGGGTGCCTGTGTCTTGCTGATTTTTAGTTTTCCCAATTTATACGCCCATGAGTGGAAGTGCCCTATGCTCTCTAAGCTGAGTTTTTTCGATGTTTCAGGACACACCGTACACTTCTCCAGAGTGGCTGTTGGCAATTTACATCCCGCCCATCAGCGTAGCAAGGCTCCCTTTTCTCCATGGGCTGTCCTGCATTTCTGGTTTTGACACTTTATTCAGCATGGCCCTTTTGACCGATGGGAAGCGAGACTTCTTTGTAGCGCTGATTTGCCTTTCCAGGTTGCTTTTTTGGCCAAAAAGGGCGTATGCGTTTTTTCCTGAATATATTCAGGAAAAACCGCATACGCCCTTTTTGGCCAAGGGCATCATTGTCGAGGTTTTGCCGCTTTTCCCGTGCTTTAAAGGCGATTCGAATCTACCTCCTGAAATCTGTTTCCTGCAATTCTGCCTTGCTTTCAAATCCTCTTCGTTGTCTTCCGTCAATATATTTGTGGACGAGAGTTATCATTTATAACTCTGCAGGTTTGTGAATTGCAGTGCCCTTGAGCTCCATTTTTCAACTCGCTTTCTTGGGAGCTGGCCGCAAAAGCGCAGGATTGCTTCAGGCCCTATTCTGGTCCCGGGTGCAGGCTGAGCCTGTGGTTAATTCTTCTTCCTGATGGGAAAATAGAGTGACCTGTGCCTGTCCCAACACCTAGAGCTAGTGTCTCATTGGTTCCCCCTCTTCCCGTTCATCCTCAGGACAAATTGCAACCGGTACGGAACAGGAGGTTAAAGGTGCTGATTCTCCAAGGAGGGAGATTGCTGGTAAAGCGGCTGGAATGGCGTACCCGAGCACAAGGAGATGAGAAATGAGGTGCATTTTAGAAACCTTTCCCGATCACACGGTGCACCATCTTCTGGGTTTCTCATGCATGTTTTCGATGTAGGAAGATGCCCTTGAACCTGGTGATTTGGGACCCATGGGATGGGAACCATGCAGTGTTACTTTAAAGGGTCTGCATTTGCTCACCCAACCTCACCAAACCTCTCAGCCCCAAGAGTGTCCACCCTTATGTCTCAATCAGCTGTGGGTCTATATATGGTCAATCCAGGTGGCATCACAGCCCCTGAACGAATTTAGTAAGAATTTCTCTCTCTTTCACTGTCTTTGTTTCACGGGTTTTTAAAAGTGATTGGTTTTTATAAAGGGGTTTAACTGATTTTCACTGCTGTGTTCATGCCGCTTTACACCCACGTGACTCACTTACAGAGAGATATGAATACATAGGTTTGAAGATTCTTACTAGTCAGATATATTCTTGGGCGGTGAATAGGGGGTGTTGAGTCCAGTTCACTGAGCAAGGAGTAGGTCGTGTCTAGTACATATTGGGTTTATGGAACGGTTTCTGAGCTAATTTGAAACCCTTGTTTTATGCATCACCCCACCTCACCTTTCCCGTTAAGCAGCCATAGTGTGTTTTCTAAAAGTGTGCCTCTGTTCTGTTTTGTAATTCAGTTCAAGGGTCGCGGTTTTTACATTCCCTCTATAAGGGATATCTTATGATAAGTGTCTTTTTCTGTGTGACTTATTTCACTTAGAATCGTCGTACCTAAATCCCCTCATCATGCTGCTACTAGCCTTATGACGTTGATTTCATGGCTGAGTGATATTCCATTGTACATAAGGACCGCAACTTCTTTATCCATTTTTCTCTTTCCTGGGATATTTAAGGTGTAACGAAGTGGAGGTTCTTGTCAACAGAGCAGCCCTAAACTTTGGGGTGCCTGTGTCTTGCTGATTTTTAGTTTTCCCAATTTATACGCCCATGAGTGGAAGTGCCCTATGCTCTCTAAGCTGAGTTTTTTCGATGTTTCAGGACACACCGTACACTTCTCCAGAGTGGCTGTTGGCAATTTACATCCCGCCCATCAGCGTAGCAAGGCTCCCTTTTCTCCATGGCCTGTCCTGCATTTCTGGTTTTGACACTTTATTCAGCATGGCCCTTTTTACCGATGGGAAGCGAGACTTCTTTGTAGCGCTGATTTGCCTTTCCAGGTTGCTTTTTTGGCCAAAAAGGGCGTATGCGTTTTTTCCTGAATATATTCAGGAAAAAACGCATACGCCCTTTTTGGCCAAGGGCATCATTGTCGAGGTTTTGCCGCTTTTCCCGTGCTTTAAAGGCGATTCGAATCTACCTAATGAAATCTGTTTCCTGCAATTCTGCCTTGCTTTCAAATCCTCTTCGTTGCCATCCCTCAATATATTTGTGGACGAGAGTTATCATTTATAACTCTGCAGGTTTGTGAATTGCAGTGGCCCTGAGCTCCATTTTTCAACTCGCTTTCTTGGGACCTGGCCGCAAAAGCGCAGGATTGCTTCAGGACCTATTCGGGTCCCTGGCGGCAGGCTGAGCCTGTGGTTAATTCTTCTTCCTGATGGGAAAATAGAGTGACCTGTGCCTGTCCCAACACCTAGAGCTAGTCGCTCATTGGTTCCCCCTCTTCCCGTTCATCCTCAGGACAAATTGCAACCTGTACGGAACAGGAGGTTAAAGGTGCTGATTCTCCAAGGAGGGAGATTGCTAGTAAAGCGGCTGGAATGGCGAACCCGAGCACAAGGAGATGAGAAATGAGGTGCGTTTTAGAAACCTTTCCCGATCACACGGTGTACCATCTTCTGGGTTTCTCATGCATGTTTTCGAAGTAGGAAGATGCCCTTGAACCTGGAGATTTGGGACCCATGGGATGGGAACCATGCAGTGTTACTCTAAAGGGTCTGCATTTGCTCACCCAACCTCACCAAACCTCTCAGCCCCAAGAGTGTCCACACTTATGTCTCAATCAGCTGTGGGTCTAGATACGGTCAATCCAGGTGGCATCACAGTTCCTGAACGAATTTAGTAAGAATTTCTCTCTCTTTCACTGTCTTTGTCTCACAGGTTTTTAAAAGGGATTGATTTTTATAAAGGGGTTTAGCTGCTTTTCACTGCTGTGTTTATGCCGCTTTACACCCACTTGACTCACTTACAGAGAGATATCAATACATAGGTTTTAAGATTCTTACTAGTCAGATATATTCTTGGGCGGTGAATAGGGGGTGTTGAGTCCAGTTCACTGAGCAAGGAGTACGTCGTGTCTATTACATATTGTGTTTATGGAACGGTATCTGAGCTAATTTGAAACCCTTGTTTTATGCATCACCCCACCTCACCTTTCCCGTTAAGCAGCCATAGTGTGTTTTCGAAACGTGTGCCTCTGTTCTGTTTTGTAATTCAGTTCAAGGGTCGCGGTTTTTACATTCCCTCTATAAGTGATATCTTATGATAAGTGTCTTTTTCTGTGTGACTTATTTCACTTAGAATCGTCGTACCTAAATCCACTCATCATGCTGCTACTAGCCTTATGACGTTGATTTCATGGCTGAGTGATATTCCGTTGTACATAAGGACCGCAACTTCTTTATCCATTTTTCTCTTTCCTGGGATATTTAAGGTGTAACGAAGTGGAGGTTCTTGTCAACAGAGCAGCCCTAAACTTTGGGGTGCCTGTGTCTTGCTGATTTTTAGTTTTCCCAATTTATACGCCCATGAGTGGAAGTGCCCTATGCTCTCTAAGCTGAGTTTTTTCGATGTTTCAGGACACACCGTACACTTCTCCAGAGTGGCTGTTGGCAATTTACATCCCGCCCATCAGCGTAGCAAGGCTCCCGTTTCTCCATAGCCTGTCCTGCATTTCTGGTGTTGACACTTTATTCAGCATGGCCCTTTTGACCAATGGGAAGCGAGACTTCTTTGTAGCGCTGATTGGCCTTTCCAGGTTGCTTGGTTGGCCAAAAAGGGCGTATGCGTTTTTTCCTGAATATATTCAGGAAAAACCGCATACGCCCTTTTTGGCCAAGGGCATCATTGTCGAGGTTTTGCCGCTTTTCCCGTGCTTTAAAGGCGATTCGAATCTACCTCCTGAAATCTGTTTCCTGCAATTCTGCCTTGCTTTCAAATCCTCTTCGTTGTCTTCCGTCAATATATTTGTGGACGAGAGTTATCATTTATAACTCTGCAGGTTTGTGAATTGCAGTGCCCTTGAGCTCCATTTTTCAACTCGCTTTCTTGGGAGCTGGCCGCAAAAGCGCAGGATTGCTTCAGGCCCTATTCTGGTCCCGGGTGCAGGCTGAGCCTGTGGTTAATTCTTCTTCCTGATGGGAAAATAGAGTGACCTGTGCCTGTCCCAACACCTAGAGCTAGTGTCTCATTGGTTCCCCCTCTTCCCGTTCATCCTCAGGACAAATTGCAACCGGTACGGAACAGGAGGTTAAAGGTGCTGATTCTCCAAGGAGGGAGATTGCTGGTAAAGCGGCTGGAATGGCGTACCCGAGCACAAGGAGATGAGAAATGAGGTGCATTTTAGAAACCTTTCCCGATCACACGGTGCACCATCTTCTGGGTTTCTCATGCATGTTTTCGATGTAGGAAGATGCCCTTGAACCTGGTGATTTGGGACCCATGGGATGGGAACCATGCAGTGTTACTTTAAAGGGTCTGCATTTGCTCACCCAACCTCACCAAACCTCTCAGCCCCAAGAGTGTCCACCCTTATGTCTCAATCAGCTGTGGGTCTATATATGGTCAATCCAGGTGGCATCACAGCCCCTGAACGAATTTAGTAAGAATTTCTCTCTCTTTCACTGTCTTTGTTTCACGGGTTTTTAAAAGTGATTGGTTTTTATAAAGGGGTTTAGCTGATTTTCACTGCTGTGTTCATGCCGCTTTACACCCACGTGACTCACTTACAGAGAGATATGAATACATAGGTTTGAAGATTCTTACTAGTCAGATATATTCTTGGGCGGTGAATAAGGGTTGTTGAGTCCAGTTCACTGAGCAAGGAGTAGGTCGTGTCTAGTACATATTGGGTTTATGGAACGGTTTCTGAGCTAATTTGAAACCCTTGTTTTATGCATCACCCCACCTCACCTTTCCCGTTAAGCAGCCATAGTGTGTTTTCTAAAAGTGTGCCTCTGTTCTGTTTTGTAATTCAGTTCAAGGGTCGCGGTTTTTACATTCCCTCTATAAGGGATATCTTATGATAAGTGTCTTTTTCTGTGTGACTTATTTCACTTAGAATCGTCGTACCTAAATCCCCTCATCATGCTGCTACTAGCCTTATGACGTTGATTTCATGGCTGAGTGATATTCCATTGTACATAAGGACCGCAACTTCTTTATCCATTTTTCTCTTTCCTGGGATATTTAAGGTGTAACGAAGTGGAGGTTCTTGTCAACAGAGCAGCCCTAAACTTTGGGGTGCCTGTGTCTTGCTGATTTGTAGTTTTCCCAATTTATACGCCCATGAGTGGAAGTGCCCTATGCTCTCTAAGCTGAGTTTTTTCGATGTTTCAGGACACACCGTACACTTCTCCAGAGTGGCTGTTGGCAATTTACATCCCGCCCATCAGCGTAGCAAGGCTCCCTTTTCTCCATGGCCTGTCCTGCATTTCTGGTTTTGACACTTTATTCAGCATGGCCCTTTTGACCGATGGGAAGCGAGACTTCTTTGTAGCGCTGATTTGCCTTTCCAGGTTGCTTTTTTGGCCAAAAAGGGCGTATGCGTTTTTTCCTGAATATATTCAGGAAAAAACGCATACGCCCTTTTTGGCCAAGGGCATCATTGTCGAGGTTTTGCCGCTTTTCCCGTGCTTTAAAGGCGATTCGAATCTACCTAATGAAATCTGTTTCCTGCAATTCTGCCTTGCTTTCAAATCCTCTTCGTTGCCATCCCTCAATATATTTGTGGACGAGAGTTATCATTTATAACTCTGCAGGTTTGTGAATTGCAGTGGCCCTGAGCTCCATTTTTCAACTCGCTTTCTTGGGACCTGGCCGCAAAAGCGCAGGATTGCTTCAGGCCCTATTCGGGTCCCGGGCGGCAGGCTGAGCCTGTGGTTAATTCTTCTTCCTGATGGGAAAATAGAGTGACCTGTGCCTGTCCCAACACCTAGAGCTAGTCTCTCATTGGTTCCCCCTCTTCCCGTTCATCCTCAGGACAAATTGCAACCTGTACGGAACAGGAGGTTAAAGGTGCTGATTCTCCAAGGAGGGAGATTGCTAGTAAAGCGGCTGGAATGGCGAACCCGAGCACAAGGAGATGAGAAATGAGGTGCGTTTTAGAAACCTTTCCCGATCACATGGTGTACCATCTTCTGGGTTTCTCATGCATGTTTTCGAAGTAGGAAGATGCCCTTGAACCTGGAGATTTGGGACCCATGGGATGGGAACCATGCAGTGTTACTCTAAAGGGTCTGCATTTGCTCACCCAACCTCACCAAACCTCTCAGCCCCAAGAGTGTCCACACTTATGTCTCAATCAGCTGTGGGTCTAGATACGGTCAATCCAGGTGGCATCACAGTTCCTGAACGAATTTAGTAAGAATTTCTCTCTCTTTCACTGTCTTTGTCTCACAGGTTTTTAAAAGGGATTGATTTTTATAAAGGGGTTTAGCTGCTTTTCACTGCTGTGTTTATGCCGCTTTACACCCACTTGACTCACTTACAGAGAGATATCAATACATAGGTTTTAAGATTCTTACTAGTCAGATATATTCTTGGGCGGTGAATAGGGGGTGTTGAGTCCAGTTCACTGAGCAAGGAGTACGTCGTGTCTATTACATATTGTGTTTATGGAACGGTATCTGAGCTAATTTGAAACCCTTGTTTTATGCATCACCCCACCTCACCTTTCCCGTTAAGCAGCCATAGTGTGTTTTCGAAACGTGTGCCTCTGTTCTGTTTTGTAATTCAGTTCAAGGGTCGCGGTTTTTACATTCCCTCTATAAGTGATATCTTATGATAAGTGTCTTTTTCTGTGTGACTTATTTCACTTAGAATCGTCGTACCTAAATCCACTCATCATGCTGCTACTAGCCTTATGACGTTGATTTCATGGCTGAGTGATATTCCGTTGTACATAAGGACCGCAACTTCTTTATCCATTTTTCTCTTTCCTGGGATATTTAAGGTGTAACGAAGTGGAGGTTCTTGTCAACAGAGCAGCCCTAAACTTTGGGGTGCCTGTGTCTTGCTGATTTGTAGTTTTCCCAATTTATACGCCCATGAGTGGAAGTGCCCTATGCTCTCTAAGCTGAGTTTTTTCGATGTTTCAGGACACACCGTACACTTCTCCAGAGTGGCTGTTGGCAATTTACATCCCGCCCATCAGCGTAGCAAGGCTCCCGTTTCTCCATGGCCTGTCCTGCATTTCTGGTTTTGACACTTTATTCAGCATGGCCCTTTTGACCGATGGGAAGCGAGACTTCTTTGTAGCGCTGATTTGCCTTTCCAGGTTGCTTGGTTGGCCAAAAAGGGCGTATGCGTTTTTTCCTGAATATATTCAGGAAAAAACGCATACGCCCTTTTTGGCCAAGGGCATCATTGTCGAGGTTTTGCCGCTTTTCCCGTGCTTTAAAGGCGATTCGAATCTACCTCCTGGAATCTGTTTTCTGCAATTCTGCCTTGCTTTCCAATTCTCTTCGTGGCCTTCCCTCAATATATTTGAGGACGAGAGTTATGATTTATAACTCTGCAGGTTTGTGAATTGCAGTGCCCCTGAGCTCCATTTTTCAACTCGCTTTCTTGGGAGCTGGCCGCAAAAGCGCAGGATTGCTTTAGGTCCTATTTTGGTCCCGGGCGGCAGGCTGAGCCTGTGGTTAATTCTTCTTCCTGATGGGAAAATAGAGTGACCTGTGCCTGTCCCAACACCTAGAGCTAGTGTCTCATTGGTTCCCCCTCTTCCCGTTCATCCTCAGGACAAATTGCAACCTGTACGGAACAGGAGGTTAAAGGTGCTGATTCTCCAAGGAGGGAGATTGCTAGTAAAGCGGCTGGAATGGCGAACCCGAACACAAGGAGATGAGAAATGAGGTGCATTTTAGAAACCTTTCCCGATCACACGGTGCACCATCTTCTGGGTTTCTCATGCATGTTTTCGATGTAGGAAGATGCCCTTGAACCTGGTGATTTGGGACCCATGGGATGGGAACCATGCAGTGTTACTTTAAAGGGTCTGCATTTGCTCACCCAACCTCACCAAACCTCTCAGCCCCAAGAGTGTCCACCCTTATGTCTCAATCAGCTGTGGGTCTATATATGGTCAATCCAGGTGGCATCACAGCCCCTGAACGAATTTAGTAAGAATTTCTCTCTCTTTCACTGTCTTTGTTTCACGGGTTTTTAAAAGTGATTGGTTTTTATAAAGGGGTTTAGCTGATTTTCACTGCTGTGTTCATGCCGCTTTACACCCACGTGACTCACTTACAGAGAGATATGAATACATAGGTTTGAAGATTCTTACTAGTCAGATATATTCTTGGGCGGTGAATAGGGGTTGTTGAGTCCAGTTCACTGAGCAAGGAGTAGGTCGTGTCTAGTACATATTGGGTTTATGGAACGGTTTCTGAGCTAATTTGAAACCCTTGTTTTATGCATCACCCCACCTCACCTTTCCCGTTAAGCAGCCATAGTGTGTTTTCTAAAAGTGTGCCTCTGTTCTGTTTTGTAATTCAGTTCAAGGGTCGCGGTTTTTACATTCCCTCTATAAGGGATATCTTATGATAAGTGTCTTTTTCTGTGTGACTTATTTCACTTAGAATCGTCGTACCTAAATCCCCTCATCATGCTGCTACTAGCCTTATGACGTTGATTTCATGGCTGAGTGATATTCCATTGTACATAAGGACCGCAACTTCTTTATCCATTTTTCTCTTTCCTGGGATATTTAAGGTGTAACGAAGTGGAGGTTCTTGTCAACAGAGCAGCCCTAAACTTTGGGGTGCCTGTGTCTTGCTGATTTTTAGTTTTCCCAATTTATACGCCCATGAGTGGAAGTGCCCTATGCTCTCTAAGCTGAGTTTTTTCGATGTTTCAGGACACACCGTACACTTCTCCAGAGTGGCTGTTGGCAATTTACATCCCGCCCATCAGCGTAGCAAGGCTCCCTTTTCTCCATGGCCTGTCCTGCATTTCTGGTTTTGACACTTTATTCAGCATGGCCCTTTTGACCGATGGGAAGCGAGACTTCTTTGTAGCGCTGATTTGCCTTTCCAGGTTGCTTTTTTGGCCAAAAAGGGCGTATGCGTTTTTTCCTGAATATATTCAGGAAAAACCGCATACGCCCTTTTTGGCCAAGGGCATCATTGTCGAGGTTTTGCCGCTTTTCCCGTGCTTTAAAGGCGATTCGAATCTACCTCCTGAAATCTGTTTCCTGCAATTCTGCCTTGCTTTCAAATCCTCTTCGTTGTCTTCCGTCAATATATTTGTGGACGAGAGTTATCATTTATAACTCTGCAGGTTTGTGAATTGCAGTGCCCTTGAGCTCCATTTTTCAACTCGCTTTCTTGGGAGCTGGCCGCAAAAGCGCAGGATTGCTTCAGGCCCTATTCTGGTCCCGGGTGCAGGCTGAGCCTGTGGTTAATTCTTCTTCCTGATGGGAAAATAGAGTGACCTGTGCCTGTCCCAACACCTAGAGCTAGTGTCTCATTGGTTCCCCCTCTTCCCGTTCATCCTCAGGACAAATTGCAACCGGTACGGAACAGGAGGTTAAAGGTGCTGATTCTCCAAGGAGGGAGATTGCTGGTAAAGCGGCTGGAATGGCGTACCCGAGCACAAGGAGATGAGAAATGAGGTGCATTTTAGAAACCTTTCCCGATCACACGGTGCACCATCTTCTGGGTTTCTCATGCATGTTTTCGATGTAGGAAGATGCCCTTGAACCTGGTGATTTCGGACCCATGGGATGGGAACCATGCAGTGTTACTTTAAAGGGTCTGCATTTGCTCACCCAACCTCACCAAACCTCTCAGCCCCAAGAGTGTCCACCCTTATGTCTCAATCAGCTGTGGGTCTATATATGGTCAATCCAGGTGGCATCACAGCCCCTGAACGAATTTAGTAAGAATTTCTCTCTCTTTCACTGTCTTTGTTTCACGGGTTTTTAAAAGTGATTGGTTTTTATAAAGGGGTTTAACTGATTTTCACTGCTGTGTTCATGCCGCTTTACACCCACGTGACTCACTTACAGAGAGATATGAATACATAGGTTTGAAGATTCTTACTAGTCAGATATATTCTTGGGCGGTGAATAGGGGGTGTTGAGTCCAGTTCACTGAGCAAGGAGTAGGTCGTGTCTAGTACATATTGGGTTTATGGAACGGTTTCTGAGCTAATTTGAAACCCTTGTTTTATGCATCACCCCACCTCACCTTTCCCGTTAAGCAGCCATAGTGTGTTTTCTAAAAGTGTGCCTCTGTTCTGTTTTGTAATTCAGTTCAAGGGTCGCGGTTTTTACATTCCCTCTATAAGGGATATCTTATGATAAGTGTCTTTTTCTGTGTGACTTATTTCACTTAGAATCGTCGTACCTAAATCCCCTCATCATGCTGCTACTAGCCTTATGACGTTGATTTCATGGCTGAGTGATATTCCATTGTACATAAGGACCGCAACTTCTTTATCCATTTTTCTCTTTCCTGGGATATTTAAGGTGTAACGAAGTGGAGGTTCTTGTCAACAGAGCAGCCCTAAACTTTGGGGTGCCTGTGTCTTGCTGATTTTTAGTTTTCCCAATTTATACGCCCATGAGTGGAAGTGCCCTATGCTCTCTAAGCTGAGTTTTTTCGATGTTTCAGGACACACCGTACACTTCTCCAGAGTGGCTGTTGGCAATTTACATCCCGCCCATCAGCGTAGCAAGGCTCCCTTTTCTCCATGGCCTGTCCTGCATTTCTGGTTTTGACACTTTATTCAGCATGGCCCTTTTGACCGATGGGAAGCGAGACTTCTTTGTAGCGCTGATTTGCCTTTCCAGGTTGCTTTTTTGGCCAAAAAGGGCGTATGCGTTTTTTCCTGAATATATTCAGGAAAAAACGCATACGCCCTTTTTGGCCAAGGGCATCATTGTCGAGGTTTTGCCGCTTTTCCCGTGCTTTAAAGGCGATTCGAATCTACCTAATGAAATCTGTTTCCTGCAATTCTGCCTTGCTTTCAAATCCTCTTCGTTGCCATCCCTCAATATATTTGTGGACGAGAGTTATCATTTATAACTCTGCAGGTTTGTGAATTGCAGTGGCCCTGAGCTCCATTTTTCAACTCGCTTTCTTGGGACCTGGCCGCAAAAGCGCAGGATTGCTTCAGGACCTATTCGGGTCCCTGGCGGCAGGCTGAGCCTGTGGTTAATTCTTCTTCCTGATGGGAAAATAGAGTGACCTGTGCCTGTCCCAACACCTAGAGCTAGTCGCTCATTGGTTCCCCCTCTTCCCGTTCATCCTCAGGACAAATTGCAACCTGTACGGAACAGGAGGTTAAAGGTGCTGATTCTCCAAGGAGGGAGATTGCTAGTAAAGCGGCTGGAATGGCGAACCCGAGCACAAGGAGATGAGAAATGAGGTGCGTTTTAGAAACCTTTCCCGATCACACGGTGTACCATCTTCTGGGTTTCTCATGCATGTTTTCGAAGTAGGAAGATGCCCTTGAACCTGGAGATTTGGGACCCATGGGATGGGAACCATGCAGTGTTACTCTAAAGGGTCTGCATTTGCTCACCCAACCTCACCAAACCTCTCAGCCCCAAGAGTGTCCACACTTATGTCTCAATCAGCTGTGGGTCTAGATACGGTCAATCCAGGTGGCATCACAGTTCCTGAACGAATTTAGTAAGAATTTCTCTCTCTTTCACTGTCTTTGTCTCACAGGTTTTTAAAAGGGATTGATTTTTATAAAGGGGTTTAGCTGCTTTTCACTGCTGTGTTTATGCCGCTTTACACCCACTTGACTCACTTACAGAGAGATATCAATACATAGGTTTTAAGATTCTTACTAGTCAGATATATTCTTGGGCGGTGAATAGGGGGTGTTGAGTCCAGTTCACTGAGCAAGGAGTACGTCGTGTCTATTACATATTGTGTTTATGGAACGGTATCTGAGCTAATTTGAAACCCTTGTTTTATGCATCACCCCACCTCACCTTTCCCGTTAAGCAGCCATAGTGTGTTTTCGAAACGTGTGCCTCTGTTCTGTTTTGTAATTCAGTTCAAGGGTCGCGGTTTTTACATTCCCTCTATAAGTGATATCTTATGATAAGTGTCTTTTTCTGTGTGACTTATTTCACTTAGAATCGTCGTACCTAAATCCACTCATCATGCTGCTACTAGCCTTATGACGTTGATTTCATGGCTGAGTGATATTCCGTTGTACATAAGGACCGCAACTTCTTTATCCATTTTTCTCTTTCCTGGGATATTTAAGGTGTAACGAAGTGGAGGTTCTTGTCAACAGAGCAGCCCTAAACTTTGGGGTGCCTGTGTCTTGCTGATTTTTAGTTTTCCCAATTTATACGCCCATGAGTGGAAGTGCCCTATGCTCTCTAAGCTGAGTTTTTTCGATGTTTCAGGACACACCGTACACTTCTCCAGAGTGGCTGTTGGCAATTTACATCCCGCCCATCAGCGTAGCAAGGCTCCCGTTTCTCCATAGCCTGTCCTGCATTTCTGGTGTTGACACTTTATTCAGCATGGCCCTTTTGACCAATGGGAAGCGAGACTTCTTTGTAGCGCTGATTGGCCTTTCCAGGTTGCTTGGTTGGCCAAAAAGGGCGTATGCGTTTTTTCCTGAATATATTCAGGAAAAACCGCATACGCCCTTTTTGGCCAAGGGCATCATTGTCGAGGTTTTGCCGCTTTTCCCGTGCTTTAAAGGCGATTCGAATCTACCTCCTGAAATCTGTTTCCTGCAATTCTGCCTTGCTTTCAAATCCTCTTCGTTGTCTTCCGTCAATATATTTGTGGACGAGAGTTATCATTTATAACTCTGCAGGTTTGTGAATTGCAGTGCCCTTGAGCTCCATTTTTCAACTCGCTTTCTTGGGAGCTGGCCGCAAAAGCGCAGGATTGCTTCAGGCCCTATTCTGGTCCCGGGTGCAGGCTGAGCCTGTGGTTAATTCTTCTTCCTGATGGGAAAATAGAGTGACCTGTGCCTGTCCCAACACCTAGAGCTAGTGTCTCATTGGTTCCCCCTCTTCCCGTTCATCCTCAGGACAAATTGCAACCGGTACGGAACAGGAGGTTAAAGGTGCTGATTCTCCAAGGAGGGAGATTGCTGGTAAAGCGGCTGGAATGGCGTACCCGAGCACAAGGAGATGAGAAATGAGGTGCATTTTAGAAACCTTTCCCGATCACACGGTGCACCATCTTCTGGGTTTCTCATGCATGTTTTCGATGTAGGAAGATGCCCTTGAACCTGGTGATTTGGGACCCATGGGATGGGAACCATGCAGTGTTACTTTAAAGGGTCTGCATTTGCTCACCCAACCTCACCAAACCTCTCAGCCCCAAGAGTGTCCACCCTTATGTCTCAATCAGCTGTGGGTCTATATATGGTCAATCCAGGTGGCATCACAGCCCCTGAACGAATTTAGTAAGAATTTCTCTCTCTTTCACTGTCTTTGTTTCACGGGTTTTTAAAAGTGATTGGTTTTTATAAAGGGGTTTAGCTGATTTTCACTGCTGTGTTCATGCCGCTTTACACCCACGTGACTCACTTACAGAGAGATATGAATACATAGGTTTGAAGATTCTTACTAGTCAGATATATTCTTGGGCGGTGAATAAGGGTTGTTGAGTCCAGTTCACTGAGCAAGGAGTAGGTCGTGTCTAGTACATATTGGGTTTATGGAACGGTTTCTGAGCTAATTTGAAACCCTTGTTTTATGCATCACCCCACCTCACCTTTCCCGTTAAGCAGCCATAGTGTGTTTTCTAAAAGTGTGCCTCTGTTCTGTTTTGTAATTCAGTTCAAGGGTCGCGGTTTTTACATTCCCTCTATAAGGGATATCTTATGATAAGTGTCTTTTTCTGTGTGACTTATTTCACTTAGAATCGTCGTACCTAAATCCCCTCATCATGCTGCTACTAGCCTTATGACGTTGATTTCATGGCTGAGTGATATTCCATTGTACATAAGGACCGCAACTTCTTTATCCATTTTTCTCTTTCCTGGGATATTTAAGGTGTAACGAAGTGGAGGTTCTTGTCAACAGAGCAGCCCTAAACTTTGGTGTGCCTGTGTCTTGCTGATTTGTAGTTTTCCCAATTTATACGCCCATGAGTGGAAGTGCCCTATGCTCTCTAAGCTGAGTTTTTTCGATGTTTCAGGACACACCGTACACTTCTCCAGAGTGGCTGTTGGCAATTTACATCCCGCCCATCAGCGTAGCAAGGCTCCCTTTTCTCCATGGCCTGTCCTGCATTTCTGGTTTTGACACTTTATTCAGCATGGCCCTTTTGACCGATGGGAAGCGAGACTTCTTTGTAGCGCTGATTTGCCTTTCCAGGTTGCTTTTTTGGCCAAAAAGGGCGTATGCGTTTTTTCCTGAATATATTCAGGAAAAAACGCATACGCCCTTTTTGGCCAAGGGCATCATTGTCGAGGTTTTGCCGCTTTTCCCGTGCTTTAAAGGCGATTCGAATCTACCTAATGAAATCTGTTTCCTGCAATTCTGCCTTGCTTTCAAATCCTCTTCGTTGCCATCCCTCAATATATTTGTGGACGAGAGTTATCATTTATAACTCTGCAGGTTTGTGAATTGCAGTGGCCCTGAGCTCCATTTTTCAACTCGCTTTCTTGGGACCTGGCCGCAAAAGCGCAGGATTGCTTCAGGCCCTATTCGGGTCCCGGGCGGCAGGCTGAGCCTGTGGTTAATTCTTCTTCCTGATGGGAAAATAGAGTGACCTGTGCCTGTCCCAACACCTAGAGCTAGTCTCTCATTGGTTCCCCCTCTTCCCGTTCATCCTCAGGACAAATTGCAACCTGTACGGAACAGGAGGTTAAAGGTGCTGATTCTCCAAGGAGGGAGATTGCTAGTAAAGCGGCTGGAATGGCGAACCCGAGCACAAGGAGATGAGAAATGAGGTGCGTTTTAGAAACCTTTCCCGATCACATGGTGTACCATCTTCTGGGTTTCTCATGCATGTTTTCGAAGTAGGAAGATGCCCTTGAACCTGGAGATTTGGGACCCATGGGATGGGAACCATGCAGTGTTACTCTAAAGGGTCTGCATTTGCTCACCCAACCTCACCAAACCTCTCAGCCCCAAGAGTGTCCACACTTATGTCTCAATCAGCTGTGGGTCTAGATACGGTCAATCCAGGTGGCATCACAGTTCCTGAACGAATTTAGTAAGAATTTCTCTCTCTTTCACTGTCTTTGTCTCACAGGTTTTTAAAAGGGATTGATTTTTATAAAGGGGTTTAGCTGCTTTTCACTGCTGTGTTTATGCCGCTTTACACCCACTTGACTCACTTACAGAGAGATATCAATACATAGGTTTTAAGATTCTTACTAGTCAGATATATTCTTGGGCGGTGAATAGGGGGTGTTGAGTCCAGTTCACTGAGCAAGGAGTACGTCGTGTCTATTACATATTGTGTTTATGGAACGGTATCTGAGCTAATTTGAAACCCTTGTTTTATGCATCACCCCACCTCACCTTTCCCGTTAAGCAGCCATAGTGTGTTTTCGAAACGTGTGCCTCTGTTCTGTTTTGTAATTCAGTTCAAGGGTCGCGGTTTTTACATTCCCTCTATAAGTGATATCTTATGATAAGTGTCTTTTTCTGTGTGACTTATTTCACTTAGAATCGTCGTACCTAAATCCACTCATCATGCTGCTACTAGCCTTATGACGTTGATTTCATGGCTGAGTGATATTCCGTTGTACATAAGGACCGCAACTTCTTTATCCATTTTTCTCTTTCCTGGGATATTTAAGGTGTAACGAAGTGGAGGTTCTTGTCAACAGAGCAGCCCTAAACTTTGGGGTGCCTGTGTCTTGCTGATTTGTAGTTTTCCCAATTTATACGCCCATGAGTGGAAGTGCCCTATGCTCTCTAAGCTGAGTTTTTTCGATGTTTCAGGACACACCGTACACTTCTCCAGAGTGGCTGTTGGCAATTTACATCCCGCCCATCAGCGTAGCAAGGCTCCCGTTTCTCCATGGCCTGTCCTGCATTTCTGGTTTTGACACTTTATTCAGCATGGCCCTTTTGACCGATGGGAAGCGAGACTTCTTTGTAGCGCTGATTTGCCTTTCCAGGTTGCTTGGTTGGCCAAAAAGGGCGTATGCGTTTTTTCCTGAATATATTCAGGAAAAAACGCATACGCCCTTTTTGGCCAAGGGCATCATTGTCGAGGTTTTGCCGCTTTTCCCGTGCTTTAAAGGCGATTCGAATCTACCTCCTGGAATCTGTTTTCTGCAATTCTGCCTTGCTTTCCAATTCTCTTCGTGGCCTTCCCTCAATATATTTGAGGACGAGAGTTATGATTTATAACTCTGCAGGTTTGTGAATTGCAGTGCCCCTGAGCTCCATTTTTCAACTCGCTTTCTTGGGAGCTGGCCGCAAAAGCGCAGGATTGCTTTAGGTCCTATTTTGGTCCCGGGCGGCAGGCTGAGCCTGTGGTTAATTCTTCTTCCTGATGGGAAAATAGAGTGACCTGTGCCTGTCCCAACACCTAGAGCTAGTGTCTCATTGGTTCCCCCTCTTCCCGTTCATCCTCAGGACAAATTGCAACCTGTACGGAACAGGAGGTTAAAGGTGCTGATTCTCCAAGGAGGGAGATTGCTAGTAAAGCGGCTGGAATGGGGAACCCGAGCACAAGGAGATGAGAAATGAGGTGCGTTTTAGAAACCTTTCCCGATCACACGGTGCACCATCTTCTGGGTTTCTCATGCATGTTTTCGAAGTAGGAAGATGCCCTTGAATCTGGAGATTTGGGACCCATGGGATGGGTACCACGCAGTATTACTCTAAAGGGTCTGCGTTTGCTCACCCAACCTCACCAAACCTCTCAGCCCCAAGAGTGTCCACCCTTATGTCTCAATCAGCTGTGGGTCTAGATATGGTCAATCCAGGTGGCATC
Organism: Balaenoptera borealis; assembly: GCF_965194805.1. Classification (NCBI taxonomy): domain Eukaryota; kingdom Metazoa; phylum Chordata; class Mammalia; order Artiodactyla; family Balaenopteridae; genus Balaenoptera; species Balaenoptera borealis. The sequence continues at coordinate 42,231,615 of NC_138864.1, read as the reverse complement.
ACAGCCCCTGAACGAATTTAGTAAGAATTTCTCTCTCTTTCACTGTCTTTGTTTCACGGGTTTTTAAAAGTGATTGATTTTTATAAAGGGGTTTAGCTGCTTTTCACTGCTGTGTGTATGCCGCTTTACACCCACTTGACTCACTTACAGAGTGATATCAATACATAGGTTTTAACATTCTTATTAGTCAGATATATTCTTGGGTGGTGAATAGGGGGTGTTGAGTCCAGTTCACTGAGCAAGGAGTAGGTCGTGTCTGTTACATATTGGGTTTATGGAACGGTATCTGAGCTAATTTGAACCCCTTCTTTTATGCATCACCCCACCTCACCTTTCCCGTTAAGCAGCCATAGTGTGTTTTCTAAACGTGTGACTCTGTTCTGTTTTGTAATTCAGTTCAAGGGTAGCAATTTTTACATTCCCTCTATAAGTGGTATCTTAGGATAAGTGTCTTTTTCTGTGTGACTTATTTCACTTAGAATCGTCGTACCTAAATCCACTCATCATGCTGCTACTAGCCTTATGACGTTGATTTCATGGCTGAGTGATATTCCATTGTACATAAGGACCACAACTTCTTTATCCATTTTTCTCTTTCCTGGGATATTTAAGGTGTAACGAAGTGGAGGTTCTTGTCAACAGAGCAGCCCTAAACTTTGGGGTTCCTGTGTCTTGCTGATTTTTAGTTTTCCCAATTTATACGCCCATGAGTGGAAGTGCCCTATGCTCTCTAAGCTGAGTTTTTTCGATGTTTCAGGACACACCGTACACTTCTCCAGAGTGGCTGTTGGCAATTTACATCCCGCCCATCAGTGTAGCAAGGCTCCCGTTTCTCCATGGCCTGTCCTGCATTTCTGGTTTTGACACTTTATTCAGCATGGCCCTTTTGACCGATGGGAAGCGAGACTTCTTTGTAGCGCTGATTTGCCTTTCCAGGTTGCTTGGTTGGCCAAAAAGGGCGTATGCGTTTTTTCCTGAATACATTCAGGAAAAAACGCATACGCCCTTTTTGGCCAAGGGCATCATTGTCGAGGTTTTGCCGCTTTTCCCGTGCTTTAAAGGCGATTCGAATCTACCTCCTGAAATCTGTTTTCTGCAATTCTGCCTTGCTTTCCAATCCTCTTCGTGGCCTTCCCTCAATATATTTGAGGACGAGAGTTATCATTTATAACTCTGCAGGTTTGTGAAATGCAGTGCCCCTGAGCTCCATTTTTCAACTCGCTTTCTTAGGAGCTGGCCGCAAAAGCGCAGGATTGCTTCAGGCCCTATTCTGGTTCCGGGCGGAAGGCTGGGCCTGTGGTTAATTCTTCTTCCTGATGGGAAAATAGAGTGACCTGTGCCTGTCCCAACACCTAGAGCTAGTGTCTCATTGGTTCCCCCTCTTCCCGTTCATCCTCAGGACAAATTGCAACCTGTACGGAACAGGAGGTTAAAGGTGCTGATTCTCCAAGGAGGGAGATTGCTAGTAAAGCGGCTGGAATGGCGAACCCGAGCACAAGGAGATGAGAAATGAGGTGCGTTTTAGAAACCTTTCCCGATCACACGGTGCACCATCTTCTGGGTTTCTCATGCATGTTTTCGAAGTAGGAAGATGCCCTTGAACCTGGAGATTTGGGACCCATGGGATGGGAACCACGCAGTATTACTTTAAAGGGTCTGCATTTGCTCACCCAACCTCACCAAACCTCTCAGCCCCAAGAGTGTCCACACTTATGTCTCAATCAGCTGTGGGTCTAGATACGGTCAATCCAGGTGGCATCACAGTTCCTGAACGAATTTAGTAAGAATTTCTCTCTCTTTCACTGTCTTTGTCTCACAGGTTTTTAAAAGGGATTGATTTTTATAAAGGGGTTTAGCTGCTTTTCACTGCTGTGTTTATGCCGCTTTACACCCACTTGACTCACTTACAGAGAGATATCAATACATAGGTTTTAAGATTCTTACTAGTCACATATATTCTTGGGCGGTGAATAGGGGGTGTTGAGTCCAGTTCACTGAGCAAGGAGTACGTCGTGTCTATTACATATTGGGTTTATGGAACGGTATCTGAGCTAATTTGAAACCCTTGTTTTATGCATCACCCCACCTCACCTTTCCCGTTAAGCAGCCATAGTGTGTTTTCGAAACGTGTGCCTCTGTTCTGTTTTGTAATTCAGTTCAAGGGTCGCGGTTTTTACATTCCCTCTATAAGTGATATCTTATGATAAGTGTCTTTTTCTGTGTGACTTATTTCACTTAGAATCGTCGTACCTAAATCCACTCATCATGCTGCTACTAGCCTTATGACGTTGATTTCATGGCTGAGTGATATTCCGTTGTACATAAGGACCGCAACTTCTTTATCCATTTTTCTCTTTCCTGGGATATTTAAGGTGTAACGAAGTGGAGGTTCTTGTCAACAGAGCAGCCCTAAACTTTGGGGTGCCTGTGTCTTGCTGATTTTTAGTTTTCCCAATTTATACGCCCATGAGTGGAAGTGCCCTATGCTCTCTAAGCTGAGTTTTTTCGATGTTTCAGGACACACCGTACACTTCTCCAGAGTGGCTGTTGGCAATTTACGTCCCGCCCATCAGCGTAGCAAGGCTCCCGTTTCTCCATGGCCTGTCCTGCATTTCTGGTGTTGACACTTTATTCAGCATGGCCCTTTTGACCAATGGGAAGCGAGACTTCTTTGTAGCGCTGATTGGCCTTTCCAGGTTGCTTGGTTGGCCAAAAAGGGCGTATGCGTTTTTTCCTGAATATATTCAGGAAAAAACGCATACGCCCTTTTTGGCCAAGGGCATCATTGTCGAGGTTTTGCCGCTTTTCCCGTGCTTTAAAGGCGATTCGAATCTACCTCCTGAAATCTGTTTCCTGCAATTCTGCCTTGCTTTCAAATCCTCTTCGTTGTCTTCCGTCAATATATTTGTGGACAAGAGTTATCATTTATAACTCTGCAGGTTTGTGAATTGCAGTGCCCCTGAGCTCCATTTTTCAACTCGCTTTCTTGGGAGCTGGCCGCAAAAGCGCAGGATTGCTTCAGGCCCTATTCGGGTCTCGGGTGGCAGGCTGAGCCTGTGGTTAATTCTTCTTCCTGATGGGAAAATAGAGTGACCTGTGCCTGTCCCAACACCTAGAGCTAGTGTCTCATTGGTTCCCCCTCTTCCCGTTCATCCTCAGGACAAATTGCAACCTGTACGGAACAGGAGGTTAAAGGTGCTGATTCTCCAAGGAGGGAGATTGCTGGTAAAGCGGCTGGAATGGCGTACCCGAGCACAAGGAGATGAGAAATGAGGTGCATTTTAGAAACCTTTCCCGATCACACGGTGCACCATCTTCTGGGTTTCTCATGCATGTTTTCGATGTAGGAAGATGCCCTTGAACCTGGAGATTTGGGACCCATGGGATGGGAACCATGCAGTGTTACTTTAAAGGGTCTGCATTTGCTCACCCAACCTCACCAAACTTCTCAGCCCCAAGAGTGTCCACCCTTATGTCTCAATCAGCTGTGGGTCTAGATATGGTCAATCCAGGTGGCATCACAGCCCCTGAACGAATTTTAGTAATAATTTCTCTCTCTTTCACTGTCTTTGTTTCACGGGTTTTTAAAAGTAATTGTTTTTTATAAAGTGCTTTAGCTGCTTTTCACTGCTGTGTTTATGCCGCTTTACACCCACGTGACTCACTTACAGAGAGATATCAATACATAGGTTTTAAGATTCTTACTAGTCACATATATTCTTGGGCGGTGAATAGGGGGTGTTGAGTCCAGTTCACTGAGCAAGGAGTAGGTCGTGTCTATTACATATTGGGTTTATGGAACGGTCTCTGAGCTAATTTGAAACCCTTCTTTTACGCATCACCCCACCTCACCTTTCCCGTTAAGCAGCCATAGTGTGTTTTCTAAACGTGTGACTCTGTTCTGTTTTGTAATTCATTTTAAGGGTACCGGTTTTTACATTCCCTCTATAAGTGATATCTTATGATAAGTGTCTTTTTCTGTGTGACTTATTTCACTTAGAATCGTCGTACCTAAATCCACTCATCATGCTGCTACTAGCCTTATGACGTTGATTTCATGGCTGAGTGATATTCCATTGTACATAAGGACCACAACTTCTTTATCCATTTTTCTCTTTCCTGGGATATTTAAGGTGTAACGAAGTGGAGGTTCTTGTCAACAGAGCAGCCCTAAACTTTGGGGTGCCTGTGTCTTGCTGATTTTTAGTTTTCCCAATTTATACGCCCATGAGTGGAAGTGCCCTATGCTCTCTAAGCTGAGTTTTTTAGATGTTTCAGGACACACCGTACACTTCTCCAAAGTGGCTGTTGGCAATTTACATCCCGCCCATCAGCGTAGCAAGGCTCCCGTTTCTCCATGGCCTGTCCTGCATTTCTGGTTTTGAAACTTTATTCAGCATGGCCCTTTTGACCGATGGGAAGCGAGACTTCTTTGTAGCGCTGATTTGCCTTTCCTGGTTGCTTGGTTGGCCAAAAAGGGCGTATGCGTTTTTTCCTGAATATATTCAGAAAAAAACGCATAGGCCCTTTTTGGCCAAGGGCATCATTGTCGAGGTTTTGCCGCTTTTCCCGTGCCTTAAAGGCGATTTGAATCTACCTCCTGCAATGTGTTTCCTGCAATTCTGCCTTGCTTTCAAATCCTCTTCGTGGCCTTCCCTCAATATATTTGGGGACGAGAGTTATCATTTATAACTCTGCAGGTTTGTTAATTGAGGTGACCCTGAGCTCCATTTTTCAACTCGCTTTCTTGGGAGCTGGCCGCAAAAGCGCAGGATTGCTTCAGGCTCTATTCTGGTCCCGAGCGGCAGGCTGAGCCTGTGGTTAATTCTTCTTCCTGATGGGAAAATAGAGTGACCTGTGCCTGTCCCAACACCTAGAGCTAGTGTCTCATTGGTTCCCCCTCTTCCCGTTCTTCCTCAGGACAAATTGCAACCGGTACGGAACAGGAGGTTAAAGGTGCTGATGCTCCAAGGAGGGAGATTGCTAGTAAAGAGGCTGGAATGGAGAACCCGAGCACAAGGAGATGAGAAATGAGGTGCGTTTTAGAAACCTTTACCGATCACACGGTGCACCAGCTTCTGGGTTTCTCATGCATGTTTTCGAAGTGGGAAGATGCCCTTGAACCTGGAGATTTGGGACCCATGGGATGGGAACCACGCAGTATTACTTTAAAGGGTCTACGTTTGCTCACCCAACCTCACCAAAACTCTCAGCCCCAAGAGTGTCCACCCTTATGTCTCAATCAGCTGTGGGTCTATATATGGTCAATCCAGGTGGCATCACAGCCCCTGAACGAATTTAGCAAGAATTTCTCTCTCTTTCACTGTCTTTGTTTCACGGGGTTTTAAAAGTGATTGATTTTTATAAAGGGGTTTAGTTGCTTTTTACTGCTGTGTTTATGCCACTTTACACCCACTTGACTCACTTTCAGAGAGATATCAATACATAGGTTTGAAGATTCTTACTAGTCAGATATATTCTTGGGCGGTGAATAGGGGGTGTTGAGTCCAGTTCACTGAGCAAGGAATAGGTCGTGTCTATTACATATTGGGTTTATGGAACGGTATCTGAACTAATTTGAAACCCTTGTTTTATGCATCACCCCACCTCACCTTACCCGTTAAGCAGCCATAGTGTGTTTTCTAAACGTGTGCCTCTGTTCTGTTTTGTACTTCAGTTCAAGGGTAGCGGTTTTTACATTCCCTCTATAAGTGATATCTTATGATAAGTGTCTTTTTCTGTGTGACTTATTTCACTTAGAATCGTCGTACCTAAATCCACTCATCATGCTGCTACTAGCCTTATGACGTTGATTTCATGGCTGAGTGATATTCCGTTGTACATAAGGACCACAACTTCTTTATCCATTTTTCTCTTTCCTGGGATATTTAAGGTGTAACGAAGTGGAGGTTCTTGTCAACAGAGCAGCCCTAAACTTTGGGGTGCCTGTGTCTTGCTGATTTTTAGTTTTCCCAATTTATACGCCCATGAGTGGAAGTACCCTATGCTCTCTAAGCTGAGTTTTTTCGATGTTTCAGGACACAGCGTACACTTCTCCAGAGTGGCTGTTGGCAATTTACATCCCGCCCATCAGCGTAGCAAGGCTCCCGTTTCTCCATGGCCTGTCCTGCATTTCTGGTTTTGACAATTTATTCAGCATGGCCCTTTTGACCGATGGGAAGCGAGACTTCTTTGTAGCGCTGATTTGCCTTTCCAGGTTGCTTGGTTGGCCAAAAAGGGCGTATGCGTTTTTTCCTGAATATATTCAGGAAAAAACGCATACGCCCTTTTTGGCCAAGGGCATCATTGTCGAGGTTTTGCCGCTTTTCCCGTGCTTTAAAGGCGATTCGAATCTACCTCTTGAAATCTGTTTCCTGCAATTCTGCCTTGCTTTCAAATCCTCTTCGTTGTCTTCCGTCAATATATTTGTGGATGAGAGTTATCATTTATAACTCTGCAGGTTTGTGAATTGCAGTGCCCCTGAGCTCCATTTTTCAACTCGCTTTCTTGGGAGCTGGCCGCAAAAGCGCAGGATTGCTTCAGGCCCTATTCGGGTCTCGGGCGGCAGGCTAAGCCTGTGGTTAATTCTTCTTCCTGATGGGAAAATAGAGTGACCTGTGCCTGTCCCAACACCTAGAGCTAGTGTCTCATTGGTTCCCCCTCTTCCCGTTCATCCTCAGGACAAATTGCAACCTGTACGGAACAGGAGGTTAAAGGTGCTGATTCTCCAAGGAGGGAGATTGCTGGTAAAGCGGCTGGAATGGCGTACCCGAGCACAAGGAGATGAGAAATGAGGTGCATTTTAGAAACCTTTCCCGATCACACGGTGCACCATCTTCTGGGTTTCTCATGCATGTTTTCGATGTAGGAAGATGCCCTTGAACCTGGAGATTTGGGACCCATGGGATGGGAACCATGCAGTGTTACTTTAAAGGTTCTGCATTTGCTCACCCAACCTCACCAAACCTCTCAGCCCCAAGAGTGTCCACACTTATGTCTCAATCAGCTGTGGGTCTAGATATGGTCAATCCAGGTGGCATCACAGTTCCTGAACGAATTTAGTAAGAATTTCTCTCTCTTTCACTGTCTTTGTCTCACAGGTTTTTAAAAGTGATTGATTTTTATAAAGGGGTTTAGCTGCTTTTCACTGCTGTGTTTATGCCGCTTTACACCCACTTGACTCACTTACAGAGAGATATCAATACATAGGTTTTAAGATTCTTACTAGTCACATATATTCTTGGGCGGTGAATAGGGGGTGTTGAGTCCAGTTCACTGAGCAAGGAGTACGTCGTGTCTATTACATATTGGGTTTATGGAACGGTATCTGAGCTAATTTGAAACCCTTGTTTTATGCATCACCCCACCTCACCTTTCCCGTTAAGCAGCCATAGTGTGTTTTCGAAACGTGTGCCTCTGTTCTGTTTTGTAATTCAGTTCAAGGGTCGCGGTTTTTACATTCCCTCTATAAGTGATATCTTATGATAAGTGTCTTTTTCTGTGTGACTTATTTCACTTAGAATCGTCGTACCTAAATCCACTCATCATGCTGCTACTAGCCTTATGACGTTGATTTCATGGCTGAGTGATATTCCGTTGTACATAAGGACCACAACTTCTTTATCCATTTTTCTCTTTCCTGGGATATTTAAGGTGTAACGAAGTGGAGGTTCTTGTCAACAGAGCAGCCCTAAACTTTGGGGTGCCTGTGTCTTGCTGATTTTTAGTTTTCCCAGTTTATACGCCCATGAGTGGAAGTGCCCTATGCTCTCTAAGCTGAGTTTTTTCGATGTTTCAGGACACAGCGTACACTTCTCCAGAGTGGCTGTTGGCAATTTACATCCCGCCCATCAGCGTAGCAAGGCTCCCGTTTCTCCATGGCCTGTCCTGCATTTCTGGTTTTGACACTTTATTCAGCATGGCCCTTTTGACCAATGGGAAGCGAGACTTCTTTGTAGCGCTGATTGGCCTTTCCAGGTTGCTTCGTTGGCCAAAAAGGGCGTATGCGTTTTTTCCTGAATATATTCAGGAAAAACCGCATACGCCCTTTTTGGCCAAGGGCATCATTGTCGAGGTTTTGCCGCTTTTCCCGTGCTTTAAAGGCGATTCGAATCTACCTCCTGCCATGTGTTTCCTGCAATTTTTCCTTGCTTTCAAATCCTCTTCGTTGCCTTCCCTCAATATATTTGTGGACGAGAGTTATCATTTATAACTCTGCAGGTTTGTGAATTACACTGCCCCTGAGCTCCATTTTTCAACTCGCTTTCCTGGGATATGGCCGCAAAAGCGCAGGATTGCTTCAGGCCCTCTTCTGGTCCCGAGCGGCAGGCTGAGCCTGTGGTTAATTCTTCTTCCTGATGGGAAAATAGAGTGACCTGTGCCGCTCCCAACACCTAGAGCTAGTCTCTCATTGGTTCCCCCTCTTCCCGTTCATCCTCAGGACAAATTGCAACCTGTACGGAACAGGAGGTTAAAGGTGCTGATTCTCCAAGGAGGGAGATTGCTAGTAAAGTGGCTGGAATGGCGAACCCGAGCCCAAGGAGATGAAAAATGAGGTGCATTTTAGAAACCTTTCCCAATCACACGGTGTACCATCTTCTGGGTTTCTCATGCATGTTTTCGAAGTGGGAAGATGCCCTTGAACCTGGAGATCTGGGACCCATGGGATGGGAACAATGCAGTATTACTTTAAAGGGTCTGCGTTTGCTCACCCAACCTCACCAAACCTCTCAGCCCCAAGAGTGTCCACCCTTATGTCTCAATCAGCTGTGGGTCTAGATATGGTCAATCCAGGTGGCATCACAGCCCCTGAACGAATTTAGTAAGAATTTCTCTCTCTTTCACTGTCTTTGTTTCACGGGTTTTTAAAAGTAATTGTTTTTTATAAAGTGGTTTAGCTGCTTTTCACTGCTGTGTTTATGCCGCTTTACACCCACTTGACTCACTTACAGAGAGATATCAATACATAGGTTTTAAGATTCTTACTAGTCACATATATTCTTGGGCGGTGAATAGGGGGTGTTGAGTCCAGTTCACTGAGCAAGGAGTAGGTCGTGTCTATTACATATTGGGTTTATGGAACGGTCTCTGAGCTAATTTGAAACCCTTCTTTTACGCATCACCCCACCTCACCTTTCCCGTTAAGCAGCCATAGTGTGTTTTCTAAACGTGTGACTCTGTTCTGTTTTGTAATTCATTTTAAGGGTACCGGTTTTTACATTCCCTCTATAAGTGATATCTTATGATAAGTGTCTTTTTCTGTGTGACTTATTTCACTTAGAATCGTCGTACCTAAATCCACTCATCATGCTGCTACTAGCCTTATGACGTTGATTTCATGGCTGAGTGATATTCCATTGTACATAAGGACCACAACTTCTTTATCCATTTTTCTCTTTCCTGGGATATTTAAGGTGTAACGAAGTGGAGGTTCTTGTCAACAGAGCAGCCCTAAACTTTGGGGTGCCTGTGTCTTGCTGATTTTTAGTTTTCCCAATTTATACGCCCATGAGTGGAAGTGCCCTATGCTCTCTAAGCTGAGTTTTTTAGATGTTTCAGGACACACCGTACACTTCTCCAAAGTGGCTGTTGGCAATTTACATCCCGCCCATCAGCGTAGCAAGGCTCCCGTTTCTCCATGGCCTGTCCTGCATTTCTGGTTTTGAAACTTTATTCAGCATGGCCCTTTTGACCGATGGGAAGCGAGACTTCTTTGTAGCGCTGATTTGCCTTTCCTGGTTGCTTGGTTGGCCAAAAAGGGCGTATGCGTTTTTTCCTGAATATATTCAGAAAAAAACGCATAGGCCCTTTTTGGCCAAGGGCATCATTGTCGAGGTTTTGCCGCTTTTCCCGTGCCTTAAAGGCGATTTGAATCTACCTCCTGCAATGTGTTTCCTGCAATTCTGCCTTGCTTTCAAATCCTCTTCGTGGCCTTCCCTCAATATATTTGGGGACGAGAGTTATCATTTATAACTCTGCAGGTTTGTTAATTGAGGTGACCCTGAGCTCCATTTTTCAACTCGCTTTCTTGGGAGCTGGCCGCAAAAGCACAGGATTGCTTCAGGCTCTATTCTGGTCCCGAGCGGCAGGCTGAGCCTGTGGTTAATTCTTCTTCCTGATGGGAAAATAGAGTGACCTGTGCCTGTCCCAACACCTAGAGCTAGTGTCTCATTGGTTCCCCCTCTTCCCGTTCTTCCTCAGGACAAATTGCAACCGGTACGGAACAGGAGGTTAAAGGTGCTGATGCTCCAAGGAGGGAGATTGCTAGTAAAGAGGCTGGAATGGAGAACCCGAGCACAAGGAGATGAGAAATGAGGTGCGTTTTAGAAACCTTTACCGATCACACGGTGCACCAGCTTCTGGGTTTCTCATGCATGTTTTCGAAGTGGGAAGATGCCCTTGAACCTGGAGATTTGGGACCCATGGGATGGGAACCACGCAGTATTACTTTAAAGGGTCTACGTTTGCTCACCCAACCTCACCAAAACTCTCAGCCCCAAGAGTGTCCACCCTTATGTCTCAATCAGCTGTGGGTCTATATATGGTCAATCCAGGTGGCATCACAGCCCCTGAACGAATTTAGTAAGAATTTCTCTCTCTTTCACTGTCTTTGTTTCACGGGGTTTTAAAAGTGATTGATTTTTATAAAGGGGTTTAGTTGCTTTTTACTGCTGTGTTTATGCCACTTTACACCCACTTGACTCACTTTCAGAGAGATATCAATACATAGGTTTGAAGATTCTTACTAGTCAGATATATTCTTGGGCGGTGAATAGGGGGTGTTGAGTCCAGTTCACTGAGCAAGGAATAGGTCGTGTCTAGTACATATTGGGTTTATGGAACGGTCTCTGAGCTAATTTGAAACCCTTGTTTTATGCATCACCCCACCTCACCTTTCCCGTTAAGCAGCCATAGTGTGTTTTCTAAAAGTGTGCCTCTGTTCTGTTTTGTAATTCAGTTCAAGGGTCGCGGTTTTTACATTCCCTCTATAAGGGATATCTTATGATAAGTGTCTTTTTCTGTGTGACTTATTTCACTTAGAATCGTCGTACCTAAATCCCCTCATCATGCTGCTACTAGCCTTATGACGTTGATTTCATGGCTGAGTGATATTCCATTGTACATAAGGACCGCAACTTCTTTATCCATTTTTCTCTTTCCTGGGATATTTAAGGTGTAACGAAGTGGAGGTTCTTGTCAACAGAGCAGCCCTAAACTTTGGGGTGCCTGTGTCTTGCTGATTTTTAGTTTTCCCAATTTATACGCCCATGAGTGGAAGTGCCCTATGCTCTCTAAGCTGAGTTTTTTCGATGTTTCAGGACACACCGTACACTTCTCCAGAGTGGCTGTTGGCAATTTACATCCCGCCCATCAGCGTAGCAAGGCTCCCTTTTCTCCATGGCCTGTCCTGCATTTCTGGTTTTGACACTTTATTCAGCATGGCCCTTTTGACCGATGGGAAGCGAGACTTCTTTGTAGCGCTGATTTGCCTTTCCAGGTTGCTTTTTTGGCCAAAAAGGGCGTATGCGTTTTTTCCTGAATATATTCAGGAAAAAACGCATACGCCCTTTTTGGCCAAGGGCATCATTGTCGAGGTTTTGCCGCTTTTCCCGTGCTTTAAAGGCGATTCGAATCTACCTAATGAAATCTGTTTCCTGCAATTCTGCCTTGCTTTCAAATCCTCTTCGTTGCCATCCCTCAATATATTTGTGGACGAGAGTTATCATTTATAACTCTGCAGGTTTGTGAATTGCAGTGGCCCTGAGCTCCATTTTTCAACTCGCTTTCTTGGGACCTGGCCGCAAAAGCGCAGGATTGCTTCAGGCCCTATTCGGGTCCCGGGCGGCAGGCTGAGCCTGTGGTTAATTCTTCTTCCTGATGGGAAAATAGAGTGACCTGTGCCTGTCCCAACACCTAGAGCTAGTGTCTCATTGGTTCCCCCTCTTCCCGTTCATCCTCAGGACAAATTGCAACCTGTACGGAACAGGAGGTTAAAGGTGCTGATTCTCCAAGGAGGGAGATTGCTGGTAAAGCGGCTGGAATGGCGTACCCGAGCACAAGGAGATGAGAAATGAGGTGCATTTTAGAAACCTTTCCCGATCACACGGTGCACCATCTTCTGGGTTTCTCATGCATGTTTTCGATGTAGGAAGATGCCCTTGAACCTGGAGATTTGGGACCCATGGGATGGGAACCATGCAGTGTTACTTTAAAGGGTCTGCATTTGTTCACCCAACCTCACCAAACCTCTCAGCCCCAAGAGTGTCCACACTTATGTCTCAATCAGCTGTGGGTCTAGATATGGTCAATCCAGGTGGCATCACAGTTCCTGAACGAATTTAGCAAGAATTTCTCTCTCTTTCACTGTCTTTGTCTCACAGGTTTTTAAAAGTGATTGATTTTTATAAAGGGGTTTAGCTGCTTTTCACTGCTGTGTTTATGCCGCTTTACACCCACTTGACTCACTTACAGAGAGATATCAATACATAGGTTTTAAGATTCTTACTAGTCACATATATTCTTGGGCGGTGAATAGGGGGTGTTGAGTCCAGTTCACTGAGCAAGGAATACGTCGTGTCTATTACATATTGGGTTTATGGAACGGTATCTGAGCTAATTTGAAACCCTTGTTTTATGCATCACCCCACCTCACCTTTCCCGTTAAGCAGCCATAGTGTGTTTTCGAAACGTGTGCCTCTGTTCTGTTTTGTAATTCAGTTCAAGGGTCGCGGTTTTTACATTCCCTCTATAAGTGATATCTTATGATAAGTGTCTTTTTCTGTGTGACTTATTTCACTTAGAATCGTCGTACCTAAATCCACTCATCATGCTGCTACTAGCCTTATGACGTTGATTTCATGGCTGAGTGATATTCCGTTGTACATAAGGACCACAACTTCTTTATCCATTTTTCTCTTTCCTGGGATATTTAAGGTGTAACGAAGTGGAGGTTCTTGTCAACAGAGCAGCCCTAAACTTTGGGGTGCCTGTGTCTTGCTGATTTTTAGTTTTCCCAGTTTATACGCCCATGAGTGGAAGTGCCCTATGCTCTCTAAGCTGAGTTTTTTCGATGTTTCAGGACACAGCGTACACTTCTCCAGAGTGGCTGTTGGCAATTTACATCCCGCCCATCAGCGTAGCAAGGCTCCCGTTTCTCCATGTCCTGTCCTGCATTTCTGGTTTTGACACTTTATTCAGCATGGCCCTTTTGACCAATGGGAAGCGAGACTTCTTTGTAGCGCTGATTGGCCTTTCCAGGTTGCTTGGTTGGCCAAAAAGGGCGTATGCGTTTTTTCCTGAATATATTCAGGAAAAACCGCATACGCCCTTTTTGGCCAAGGGCATCATTGTCGAGGTTTTGCCGCTTTTCCCGTGCTTTAAAGGCGATTCGAATCTACCTCCTGCCATGTGTTTCCTGCAATTTTTCCTTGCTTTCAAATCCTCTTCGTTGCCTTCCCTCAATATATTTGTGGACGAGAGTTATCATTTATAACTCTGCAGGTTTGTGAATTACAGTGCCCCTGAGCTCCATTTTTCAACTCGCTTTCCTGGGATATGGCCGCAAAAGCGCAGGATTGCTTCAGGCCCTCTTCTGGTCCCGAGCGGCAGGCTGAGCCTGTGGTTAATTCTTCTTCCTGATGGGAAAATAGAGTGACCTGTGCCGCTCCCAACACCTAGAGCTAGTCTCTCATTGGTTCCCCCTCTTCCCGTTCATCCTCAGGACAATTTGCAACCTGTACGGAATAGGAGGTTAAAGGTGCTGATTCTCCAAGGAGGGAGATTGCTAGTAAAGTGGCTGGAATGGCGAACCCGAGCCCAAGGAGATGAAAAATGAGGTGCATTTTAGAAACCTTTCCCAATCACACGGTGTACCATCTTCTGTTTTTCTCATGCATGTTTTCGAAGTGGGAAGATGCCCTTGAACCTGGAGATCTGGGACCCATGGGATGGGAACAATGCAGTATTACTTTAAAGGGTCTGCGTTTCCTCACCCAACCTCACCAAACCTCTCAGCCCCAAGAGTGTCCACCCTTATGTCTCAATCAGCTGTGGGTCTAGATATGGTCAATCCAGGTGGCATCACAGCCCCTGAACGAATTTAGTAAGAATTTCTCTCTCTTTCACTGTCTTTGTTTCACGGGTTTTTAAAAGTAATTGTTTTTTATAAAGTGGTTTAGCTGCTTTTCACTGCTGTGTTTATGCCGCTTTACACCCACTTGACTCACTTACAGAGAGATATCAATACATAGGTTTGAAGATTCTTACTAGTCACATATATTCTTGGGCGGTGAATAGGGGGTGTTGAGTCCAGTTCACTGAGCAAGGAGTAGGTCGTGTCTATTACATATTGGGTTTATGGAACGGTCTCTGAGCTAATTTGAAACCCTTCTTTTACGCATCACCCCACCTCACCTTTCCCGTTAAGCAGCCATAGTGTGTTTTCTAAACGTGTGACTCTGTTCTGTTTTGTAATTCATTTTAAGGGTACCGGTTTTTACATTCCCTCTATAAGTGATATCTTATGATAAGTGTCTTTTTCTGTGTGACTTATTTCACTTAGAATCGTCGTACCTAAATCCACTCATCATGCTGCTACTAGCCTTATGACGTTGATTTCATGGCTGAGTGATATTCCATTGTACATAAGGACCACAACTTCTTTATCCATTTTTCTCTTTCCTGGGATATTTAAGGTGTAACGAAGTGGAGGTTCTTGTCAACAGAGCAGCCCTAAACTTTGGGGTGCCTGTGTCTTGCTGATTTTTAGTTTTCCCAATTTATACGCCCATGAGTGGAAGTGCCCTATGCTCTCTAAGCTGAGTTTTTTAGATGTTTCAGGACACACCGTACACTTCTCCAAAGTGGCTGTTGGCAATTTACATCCCGCCCATCAGCGTAGCAAGGCTCCCGTTTCTCCATGGCCTGTCCTGCATTTCTGGTTTTGAAACTTTATTCAGCATGGCCCTTTTGACCGATGGGAAGCGAGACTTCTTTGTAGCGCTGATTTGCCTTTCCTGGTTGCTTGGTTGGCCAAAAAGGGCGTATGCGTTTTTTCCTGAATATATTCAGAAAAAAACGCATAGGCCCTTTTTGGCCAAGGGCATCATTGCCGAGGTTTTGCCGCTTTTCCCGTGCCTTAAAGGCGATTTGAATCTACCTCCTGCAATGTGTTTCCTGCAATTCTGCCTTGCTTTCAAATCCTCTTCGTGGCCTTCCCTCAATATATTTGGGGACGAGAGTTATCATTTATAACTCTGCAGGTTTGTTCATTGAGGTGACCCTGAGCTCCATTTTTCAACTCGCTTTCTTGGGAGCTGGCCGCAAAAGCACAGGATTGCTTCAGGCTCTATTCTGGTCCCGAGCGGCAGGCTGAGCCTGTGTTTAATTCTTCTTCCTGATGGGAAAATAGAGTGACCTGTGCCTGTCCCAACACCTAGAGCTAGTGTCTCATTGGTTCCCCCTCTTCCCGTTCTTCCTCAGGACAAATTGCAACCGGTACGGAACAGGAGGTTAAAGGTGCTGATGCTCCAAGGAGGGAGATTGCTAGTAAAGAGGCTGGAATGGAGAACCCGAGCACAAGGAGATGAGAAATGAGGTGCGTTTTAGAAACCTTTACCGATCACACGGTGCACCAGCTTCTGGGTTTCTCATGCATGTTTTCGAAGTGGGAAGATGCCCTTGAACCTGGAGATTTGGGACCCATGGGATGGGAACCACGCAGTATTACTTTAAAGGGTCTACGTTTGCTCACCCAACCTCACCAAAACTCTCAGCCCCAAGAGTGTCCACCCTTATGTCTCAATCAGCTGTGGGTCTATATATGGTCAATCCAGGTGGCATCACAGCCCCTGAACGAATTTAGTAAGAATTTCTCTCTCTTTCACTGTCTTTGTTTCACGGGGTTTTAAAAGTGATTGATTTTTATAAAGGGGTTTAGTTGCTTTTTACTGCTGTGTTTATGCCACTTTACACCCACTTGACTCACTTTCAGAGAGATATCAATACATAGGTTTGAAGATTCTTACTAGTCAGATATATTCTTGGGCGGTGAATAGGGGGTGTTGAGTCCAGTTCACTGAGCAAGGAATAGGTCGTGTCTAGTACATATTGGGTTTATGGAACGGTTTCTGAGCTAATTTGAAACCCTTGTTTTATGCATCACCCCACCTCACCTTTCCCGTTAAGCAGCCATAGTGTGTTTTCTAAAAGTGTGCCTCTGTTCTGTTTTGTAATTCAGTTCAAGGGTCGCGGTTTTTACATTCCCTCTATAAGGGATATCTTATGATAAGTGTCTTTTTCTGTGTGACTTATTTCACTTAGAATCGTCGTACCTAAATCCCCTCATCATGCTGCTACTAGCCTTATGACGTTGATTTCATGGCTGAGTGATATTCCATTGTACATAAGGACCGCAACTTCTTTATCCATTTTTCTCTTTCCTGGGATATTTAAGGTGTAACGAAGTGGAGGTTCTTGTCAACAGAGCAGCCCTAAACTTTGGGGTGCCTGTGTCTTGCTGATTTTTAGTTTTCCCAATTTATACGCCCATGAGTGGAAGTGCCCTATGCTCTCTAAGCTGAGTTTTTTCGATGTTTCAGGACACACCGTACACTTCTCCAGAGTGGCTGTTGGCAATTTACATCCCGCCCATCAGCGTAGCAAGGCTCCCTTTTCTCCATGGCCTGTCCTGCATTTCTGGTTTTGACACTTTATTCAGCATGGCCCTTTTGACCGATGGGAAGCGAGACTTCTTTGTAGCGCTGATTTGCCTTTCCAGGTTGCTTTTTTGGCCAAAAAGGGCGTATGCGTTTTTTCCTGAATATATTCAGGAAAAAACGCATACGCCCTTTTTGGCCAAGGGCATCATTCTCGAGGTTTTGCCGCTTTTCCCGTGCTTTAAAGGCGATTCGAATCTACCTAATGAAATCTGTTTCCTGCAATTCTGCCTTGCTTTCAAATCCTCTTCGTTGCCATCCCTCAATATATTTGTGGACGAGAGTTATCATTTATAACTCTGCAGGTTTGTGAATTGCAGTGGCCCTGAGCTCCATTTTTCAACTCGCTTTCTTGGGACCTGGCCGCAAAAGCGCAGGATTGCTTCAGGCCCTATTCGGGTCCCGGGCGGCAGGCTGAGCCTGTGGTTAATTCTTCTTCCTGATGGGAAAATAGAGTGACCTGTGCCTGTCCCAACACCTAGAGCTAGTGTCTCATTGGTTCCCCCTCTTCCCGTTCATCCTCAGGACAAATTGCAACCTGTACGGAACAGGAGGTTAAAGGTGCTGATTCTCCAAGGAGGGAGATTGCTAGTAAAGCGGCTGGAATGGCGAACCCGAGCACAAGGAGATGAGAAATGAGGTGCGTTTTAGAAACCTTTCCCGATCACACGGTGTACCATCTTCTGGGTTTCTCATGCATGTTTTCGAAGTAGGAAGATGCCCTTGAACCTGGAGATTTGGGACCCATGGGATGGGAACCATGCAGTGTTACTCTAAAGGGTCTGCATTTGCTCACCCAACCTCACCAAACCTCTCAGCCCCAAGAGTGTCCACACTTATGTCTCAATCAGCTGTGGGTCTAGATACGGTCAATCCAGGTGGCATCACAGTTCCTGAACGAATTTAGTAAGAATTTCTCTCTCTTTCACTGTCTTTGTCTCACAGGTTTTTAAAAGGGATTGATTTTTATAAAGGGGTTTAGCTGCTTTTCACTGCTGTGTTTATGCCGCTTTACACCCACTTGACTCACTTACAGAGAGATATCAATACATAGGTTTTAAGATTCTTACTAGTCAGATATATTCTTGGGCGGTGAATAG
This sequence comes from Balaenoptera borealis, assembly GCF_965194805.1. Classification (NCBI taxonomy): domain Eukaryota; kingdom Metazoa; phylum Chordata; class Mammalia; order Artiodactyla; family Balaenopteridae; genus Balaenoptera; species Balaenoptera borealis. The sequence continues at coordinate 42,213,800 of NC_138864.1, read as the reverse complement.
GGGGTGTTGAGTCCAGTTCACTGAGCAAGGAGTACGTCGTGTCTATTACATATTGTGTTTATGGAACGGTATCTGAGCTAATTTGAAACCCTTGTTTTATGCATCACCCCACCTCACCTTTCCCGTTAAGCAGCCATAGTGTGTTTTCGAAACGTGTGCCTCTGTTCTGTTTTGTAATTCAGTTCAAGGGTCGCGGTTTTTACATTCCCTCTATAAGTGATATCTTATGATAAGTGTCTTTTTCTGTGTGACTTATTTCACTTAGAATCGTCGTACCTAAATCCCCTCATCATGCTGCTACTAGCCTTATGACGTTGATTTCATGGCTGAGTGATATTCCGTTGTACATAAGGACCGCAACTTCTTTATCCATTTTTCTCTTTCCTGGGATATTTAAGGTGTAACGAAGTGGAGGTTCTTGTCAACAGAGCAGCCCTAAACTTTGGGGTGCCTGTGTCTTGCTGATTTGTAGTTTTCCCAATTTATACGCCCATGAGTGGAAGTGCCCTATGCTCTCTAAGCTGAGTTTTTTCGATGTTTCAGGACACACCGTACACTTCTCCAGAGTGGCTGTTGGCAATTTACATCCCGCCCATCAGCGTAGCAAGGCTCCCGTTTCTCCATAGCCTGTCCTGCATTTCTGGTGTTGACACTTTATTCAGCATGGCCCTTTTGACCGATGGGAAGCGAGACTTCTTTGTAGCGCTGATTGGCCTTTCCAGGTTGCTTGGTTGGCCAAAAAGGGCGTATGCGTTTTTTCCTGAATATATTCAGGAAAAACCGCATACGCCCTTTTTGGCCAAGGGCATCATTGTCGAGGTTTTGCCGCTTTTCCCGTGCTTTAAAGGCGATTCGAATCTACCTCCTGAAATCTGTTTCCTGAAATTCTGCCTTGCTTTCAAATCCTCTTCGTTGTCTTCCGTCAATATATTTGTGGACGAGAGTTATCATTTATAACTCTGCAGGTTTGTGAATTGCAGTGCCCTTGAGCTCCATTTTTCAACTCGCTTTCTTGGGAGCTGGCCGCAAAAGCGCAGGATTGCTTCAGGCCCTATTCTGGTCCCGGGTGCAGGCTGAGCCTGTGGTTAATTCTTCTTCCTGATGGGAAAATAGAGTGACCTGTGCCTGTCCCAACACCTAGAGCTAGTGTCTCATTGGTTCCCCCTCTTCCCGTTCATCCTCAGGACAAATTGCAACCGGTACGGAACAGGAGGTTAAAGGTGCTGATTCTCCAAGGAGGGAGATTGCTGGTAAAGCGGCTGGAATGGCGTACCCGAGCACAAGGAGATGAGAAATGAGGTGCATTTTAGAAACCTTTCCCGATCACACGGTGCACCATCTTCTGGGTTTCTCATGCATGTTTTCGATGTAGGAAGATGCCCTTGAACCTGGTGATTTGGGACCCATGGGATGGGAACCATGCAGTGTTACTTTAAAGGGTCTGCATTTGCTCACCCAACCTCACCAAACCTCTCAGCCCCAAGAGTGTCCACCCTTATGTCTCAATCAGCTGTGGGTCTATATATGGTCAATCCAGGTGGCATCACAGCCCCTGAACGAATTTAGTAAGAATTTCTCTCTCTTTCACTGTCTTTGTTTCACGGGTTTTTAAAAGTGATTGGTTTTTATAAAGGGGTTTAGCTGATTTTCACTGCTGTGTTCATGCCGCTTTACACCCACGTGACTCACTTACAGAGAGATATGAATACATAGGTTTGAAGATTCTTACTAGTCAGATATATTCTTGGGCGGTGAATAGGGGGTGTTGAGTCCAGTTCACTGAGCAAGGAGTAGGTCGTGTCTAGTACATATTGGGTTTATGGAACGGTTTCTGAGCTAATTTGAAACCCTTGTTTTATGCATCACCCCACCTCACCTTTCCCGTTAAGCAGCCATAGTGTGTTTTCTAAAAGAGTGCCTCTGTTCTGTTTTGTAATTCAGTTCAAGGGTCGCGGTTTTTACATTCCCTCTATAAGGGATATCTTATGATTAGTGTCTTTTTCTGTGTGACTTATTTCACTTAGAATCGTCGTACCTAAATCCCCTCATCATGCTGCTACTAGCCTTATGACGTTGATTTCATGGCTGAGTGATATTCCATTGTACATAAGGACCGCAACTTCTTTATCCATTTTTCTCTTTCCTGGGATATTTAAGGTGTAACGAAGTGGAGGTTCTTGTCAACAGAGCAGCCCTAAACTTTGGGGTTCCTGTGTCTTGCTGATTTTTAGTTTTCCCAATTTATACGCCCATGAGTGGAAGTGCCCTATGCTCTCTAAGCTGAGTTTTTTCGATGTTTCAGGACACACCGTACACTTCTCCAGAGTGGCTGTTGGCAATTTACATCCCGCCCATCAGCGTAGCAAGGCTCCCTTTTCTCCATGGCCTGTCCTGCATTTCTGGTTTTGACACTTTATTCAGCATGGCCCTTTTGACCGATGGGAAGCGAGACTTCTTTGTAGCGCTGATTTGCCTTTCCAGGTTGCTTTTTTGGCCAAAAAGGGCGTATGCGTTTTTTCCTGAATATATTCAGGAAAAAACGCATACGCCCTTTTTGGCCAAGGGCATCATTGTCGAGGTTTTGCCGCTTTTCCCGTGCTTTAAAGGCGATTCGAATCTACCTAATGAAATCTGTTTCCTGCAATTCTGCCTTGCTTTCAAATCCTCTTCGTTGCCATCCCTCAATATATTTGTGGACGAGAGTTATCATTTATAACTCTGGAGGTTTGTGAATTGCAGTGGCCCTGAGCTCCATTTTTCAACTCGCTTTCTTGGGACCTGGCCGCAAAAGCGCAGGATTGCTTCAGGCCCTATTCGGGTCCCGGGCGGCAGGCTGAGCCTGTGGTTAATTCTTCTTCCTGATGGGAAAATAGAGTGACCTGTGCCTGTTCCAACACCTAGAGCTAGTCTCTCATTGGTTCCCCCTCTTCCCGTTCATCCTCAGGACAAATTGCAACCTGTACGGAACAGGAGGTTAAAGGTGCTGATTCTCCAAGGAGGGAGATTGCTAGTAAAGCGGCTGGAATGGCGAACCCGAGCACAAGGAGATGAGAAATGAGGTGCGTTTTAGAAACCTTTCCCGATCACACGGTGTACCATCTTCTGGGTTTCTCATGCATGTTTTCGAAGTAGGAAGATGCCCTTGAACCTGGTGATTTGGGACCCATGGGATGGGAACCATGCAGTGTTACTCTAAAGGGTCTGCATTTGCTCACCCAACCTCACCAAACCTCTCAGCCCCAAGAGTGTCCACACTTATGTCTCAATCAGCTGTGGGTCTAGATACGGTCAATCCAGGTGGCATCACAGTTCCTGAACGAATTTAGTAAGAATTTCTCTCTCTTTCACTGTCTTTGTCTCACAGGTTTTTAAAAGGGATTGATTTTTATAAAGGGGTTTAGCTGCTTTTCACTGCTGTGTTTATGCCGCTTTACACCCACTTGACTCACTTACAGAGAGATATCAATACATAGGTTTTAAGATTCTTACTAGTCAGATATATTCTTGGGCGGTGAATAGGGGGTGTTGAGTCCAGTTCACTGAGCAAGGAGTACGTCGTGTCTATTACATATTGTGTTTATGGAACGGTATCTGAGCTAATTTGAAACCCTTGTTTTATGCATCACCCCACCTCACCTTTCCCGTTAAGCAGCCATAGTGTGTTTTCGAAACGTGTGCCTCTGTTCTGTTTTGTAATTCAGTTCAAGGGTCGCGGTTTTTACATTCCCTCTATAAGTGATATCTTATGATAAGTGTCTTTTTCTGTGTGACTTATTTCACTTAGAATCGTCGTACCTAAATCCACTCATCATGCTGCTACTAGCCTTATGACGTTGATTTCATGGCTGAGTGATATTCCGTTGTACATAAGGACCGCAACTTCTTTATCCATTTTTCTCTTTCCTGGGATATTTAAGGTGTAACGAAGTGGAGGTTCTTGTCAACAGAGCAGCCCTAAACTTTGGGGTGCCTGTGTCTTGCTGATTTTTAGTTTTCCCAATTTATACGCCCATGAGTGGAAGTGCCCTATGCTCTCTAAGCTGAGTTTTTTCGATGTTTCAGGACACACCGTACACTTCTCCAGAGTGGCTGTTGGCAATTTACATCCCGCCCATCAGCGTAGCAAGGCTCCCGTTTCTCCATGACCTGTCCTGCATTTCTGGTTTTGACACTTTATTCAGCATGGCCCTTTTGACCGATGGGAAGCGAGACTTCTTTGTAGCGCTGATTTGCCTTTCCAGGTTGCTTGGTTGGCCAAAAAGGGCGTATGCGTTTTTTCCTGAATATATTCAGGAAAAAACGCATACGCCCTTTTTGGCCAAGGGCATCATTGTCGAGGTTTTGCCGCTTTTCCCGTGCTTTAAAGGCGATTCGAATCTACCTCCTGGAATCTGTTTTCTGCAATTCTGCCTTGCTTTCCAATTCTCTTCGTGGCCTTCCCTCAATATATTTGAGGACGAGAGTTATGATTTATAACTCTGCAGGTTTGTGAATTGCAGTGCCCCTGAGCTCCATTTTTCAAGTCGCTTTCTTGGGAGCTGGCCGTAAAAGCGCAGCATTGCTTTAGGTCCTATTTTGGTCCCGGGCGGCAGGCTGAGCCTGTGGTTAATTCTTCTTCCTGATGGGAAAATAGAGTGACCTGTGCCTGTCCCAACACCTAGAGCTAGTGTCTCATTGGTTCCCCCTCTTCCCGTTCATCCTCAGGACAAATTGCAACCTGTACGGAACAGGAGGTTAAAGGTGCTGATTCTCCAAGGAGGGAGATTGCTAGTAAAGCGGCTGGAATGGGGAACCCGAGCACAAGGAGATGAGAAATGAGGTGCGTTTTAGAAACCTTTCCCGATCACACGGTGCACCATCTTCTGGGTTTCTCATGCATGTTTTCGAAGTAGGAAGATGCCCTTGAATCTGGAGATTTGGGACCCATGGGATGGGTACCACGCAGTATTACTCTAAAGGGTCTGCGTTTGCTCACCCAACCTCACCAAACCTCTCAGCCCCAAGAGTGTCCACCCTTATGTCTCAATCAGCTGTGGGTCTAGATATGGTCAATCCAGGTGGCATCACAGCCCCTGAACGAATTTAGTAAGAATTTCTCTCTCTTTCACTGTCTTTGTTTCACGGGTTTTTAAAAGTGATTGATTTTTATAAAGGGGTTTAGCTGCTTTTCACTGCTGTGTGTATGCCGCTTTACACCCACTTGACTCACTTACAGAGTGATATCAATACATAGGTTTTAACATTCTTATTAGTCAGATATATTCTTGGGTGGTGAATAGGGGGTGTTGAGTCCAGTTCACTGAGCAAGGAGTAGGTCGTGTCTGTTACATATTGGGTTTATGGAACGGTATCTGAGCTAATTTGAACCCCTTCTTTTATGCATCACCCCACCTCACCTTTCCCGTTAAGCAGCCATAGTGTGTTTTCTAAACGTGTGACTCTGTTCTGTTTTGTAATTCAGTTCAAGGGTAGCAATTTTTACATTCCCTCTATAAGTGGTATCTTAGGATAAGTGTCTTTTTCTGTGTGACTTATTTCACTTAGAATCGTCGTACCTAAATCCACTCATCATGCTGCTACTAGCCTTATGACGTTGATTTCATGGCTGAGTGATATTCCATTGTACATAAGGACCACAACTTCTTTATCCATTTTTCTCTTTCCTGGGATATTTAAGGTGTAACGAAGTGGAGGTTCTTGTCAACAGAGCAGCCCTAAACTTTGGGGTGCCTGTGTCTTGCTGATTTGTAGTTTTCCCAATTTATACGCCCATGAGTGGAAGTGCCCTATGCTCTCTAAGCTGAGTTTTTTCGATGTTTCAGGACACACCGTACACTTCTCCAGAGTGGCTGTTGGCAATTTACATCCCGCCCATCAGTGTAGCAAGGCTCCCGTTTCTCCATGGCCTGTCCTGCATTTCTGGTTTTGACACTTTATTCAGCATGGCCCTTTTGACCGATGGGAAGCGAGACTTCTTTGTAGCGCTGATTTGCCTTTCCAGGTTGCTTGGTTGGCCAAAAAGGGCGTATGCGTTTTTTCCTGAATACATTCAGGAAAAAACGCATACGCCCTTTTTGGCCAAGGGCATCATTGTCGAGGTTTTGCCGCTTTTCCCGTGCTTTAAAGGCGATTCGAATCTACCTCCTGAAATCTGTTTTCTGCAATTCTGCCTTGCTTTCCAATCCTCTTCGTGGCCTTCCCTCAATATATTTGAGGACGAGAGTTATCATTTATAACTCTGCAGGTTTGTGAAATGCAGTGCCCCTGAGCTCCATTTTTCAACTCGCTTTCTTAGGAGCTGGCCGCAAAAGCGCAGGATTGCTTCAGGCCCTATTCTGGTTCCGGGCAGAAGGCTGGGCCTGTGGTTAATTCTTCTTCCTGATGGGAAAATAGAGTGACCTGTGCCTGTCCCAACACCTAGAGCTAGTGTCTCATTGGTTCCCCCTCTTCCCATTCATCCTCAGGACAAATTGCAACCTGTACGGAACAGGAGGTTAAAGGTGCTGATTCTCCAAGGAGGGAGATTGCTAGTAAAGCGGCTGGAATGGCGAACCCGAGCACAAGGAGATGAGAAATGAGGTGCGTTTTAGAAACCTTTCCCGATCACACGGTGCACCATCTTCTGGGTTTCTCATGCATGTTTTCGAAGTAGGAAGATGCCCTTGAACCTGGAGATTTGGGACCCATGGGATGGGAACCACGCAGTATTACTTTAAAGGGTCTGCATTTGCTCACCCAACCTCACCAAACCTCTCAGCCCCAAGAGTGTCCACACTTATGTCTCAATCAGCTGTGGGTCTAGATACGGTCAATCCAGGTGGCATCACAGTTCCTGAACGAATTTAGTAAGAATTTCTCTCTCTTTCACTGTCTTTGTCTCACAGGTTTTTAAAAGGGATTGATTTTTATAAAGGGGTTTAGCTGCTTTTCACTGCTGTGTTTATGCCGCTTTACACCCACTTGACTCACTTACAGAGAGATATCAATACATAGGTTTTAAGATTCTTACTAGTCAGATATATTCTTGGGCGGTGAATAGGGGGTGTTGAGTCCAGTTCACTGAGCAAGGAGTACGTCGTGTCTATTACATATTGTGTTTATGGAACGGTATCTGAGCTAATTTGAAACCCTTGTTTTATGCATCACCCCACCTCACCTTTCCCGTTAAGCAGCCATAGTGTGTTTTCGAAACGTGTGCCTCTGTTCTGTTTTGTAATTCAGTTCAAGGGTCGCGGTTTTTACATTCCCTCTATAAGTGATATCTTATGATAAGTGTCTTTTTCTGTGTGACTTATTTCACTTAGAATCGTCGTACCTAAATCCCCTCATCATGCTGCTACTAGCCTTATGACGTTGATTTCATGGCTGAGTGATATTCCGTTGTACATAAGGACCGCAACTTCTTTATCCATTTTTCTCTTTCCTGGGATATTTAAGGTGTAACGAAGTGGAGGTTCTTGTCAACAGAGCAGCCCTAAACTTTGGGGTGCCTGTGTCTTGCTGATTTGTAGTTTTCCCAATTTATACGCCCATGAGTGGAAGTGCCCTATGCTCTCTAAGCTGAGTTTTTTCGATGTTTCAGGACACACCGTACACTTCTCCAGAGTGGCTGTTGGCAATTTACATCCCGCCCATCAGCGTAGCAAGGCTCCCGTTTCTCCATAGCCTGTCCTGCATTTCTGGTGTTGACACTTTATTCAGCATGGCCCTTTTGACCAATGGGAAGCGAGACTTCTTTGTAGCGCTGATTGGCCTTTCCAGGTTGCTTGGTTGGCCAAAAAGGGCGTATGCGTTTTTTCCTGAATATATTCAGGAAAAACCGCATACGCCCTTTTTGGCCAAGGGCATCATTGTCGAGGTTTTGCCGCTTTTCCCGTGCTTTAAAGGCGATTCGAATCTACCTCCTGAAATCTGTTTCCTGCAATTCTGCCTTGCTTTCAAATCCTCTTCGTTGTCTTCCGTCAATATATTTGTGGACGAGAGTTATCATTTATAACTCTGCAGGTTTGTGAATTGCAGTGCCCTTGAGCTCCATTTTTCAACTCGCTTTCTTGGGAGCTGGCCGCAAAAGCGCAGGATTGCTTCAGGCCCTATTCTGGTCCCGGGTGCAGGCTGAGCCTGTGGTTAATTCTTCTTCCTGATGGGAAAATAGAGTGACCTGTGCCTGTCCCAACACCTAGAGCTAGTGTCTCATTGGTTCCCCCTCTTCCCGTTCATCCTCAGGACAAATTGCAACCTGTACGGAACAGGAGGTTAAAGGTGCTGATTCTCCAAGGAGGGAGATTGCTGGTAAAGCGGCTGGAATGGCGTACCCGAGCACAAGGAGATGAGAAATGAGGTGCATTTTAGAAACCTTTCCCGATCACACGGTGCACCATCTTCTGGGTTTCTCATGCATGTTTTCGATGTAGGAAGATGCCCTTGAACCTGGTGATTTGGGACCCATGGGATGGGAACCATGCAGTGTTACTTTAAAGGGTCTGCATTTGCTCACCCAACCTCACCAAACCTCTCAGCCCCAAGAGTGTCCACCCTTATGTCTCAATCAGCTGTGGGTCTATATATGGTCAATCCAGGTGGCATCACAGCCCCTGAACGAATTTAGTAAGAATTTCTCTCTCTTTCACTGTCTTTGTTTCACGGGTTTTTAAAAGTGATTGGTTTTTATAAAGGGGTTTAGCTGATTTTCACTGCTGTGTTCATGCCGCTTTACACCCACTTGACTCACTTACAGAGAGATATGAATACATAGGTTTGAAGATTCTTACTAGTCAGATATATTCTTGGGCGGTGAATAGGGGGTGTTGAATCCAGTTCACTGAGCAAGGAGTAGGTCGTGTCTAGTACATATTGGGTTTATGGAACGGTTTCTGAGCTAATTTGAAACCCTTGTTTTATGCATCACCCCACCTCACCTTTCCCGTTAAGCAGCCATAGTGTGTTTTCGAAACGTGTGCCTCTGTTCTGTTTTGTAATTCAGTTCAAGGGTCGCGGTTTTTACATTCCCTCTATAAGGGATATCTTATGATAAGTGTCTTTTTCTGTGTGACTTATTTCACTTAGAATCGTCGTACCTAAATCCCCTCATCATGCTGCTACTAGCCTTATGACGTTGATTTCATGGCTGAGTGATATTCCATTGTACATAAGGACCGCAACTTCTTTATCCATTTTTCTCTTTCCTGGGATATTTAAGGTGTAACGAAGTGGAGGTTCTTGTCAACAGAGCAGCCCTAAACTTTGGGGTGCCTGTGTCTTGCTGATTTTTAGTTTTCCCAATTTATACGCCCATGAGTGGAAGTGCCCTATGCTCTCTAAGCTGAGTTTTTTCGATGTTTCAGGACACACCGTACACTTCTCCAGAGTGGCTGTTGGCAATTTACATCCCGCCCATCAGCGTAGCAAGGCTCCCTTTTCTCCATGGCCTGTCCTGCATTTCTGGTTTTGACACTTTATTCAGCATGGCCCTTTTGACCGATGGGAAGCGAGACTTCTTTGTAGCGCTGATTTGCCTTTCCAGGTTGCTTTTTTGGCCAAAAAGGGCGTATGCGTTTTTTCCTGAATATATTCAGGAAAAAACGCATACGCCCTTTTTGGCCAAGGGCATCATTGTCGAGGTTTTGCCGCTTTTCCCGTGCTTTAAAGGCGATTCGAATCTACCTAATGAAATCTGTTTCCTGCAATTCTGCCTTGCTTTCAAATCCTCTTCGTTGCCATCCCTCAATATATTTGTGGACGAGAGTTATCATTTATAACTCTGGAGGTTTGTGAATTGCAGTGGCCCTGAGCTCCATTTTTCAACTCGCTTTCTTGGGACCTGGCCGCAAAAGCGCAGGATTGCTTCAGGCCCTATTCGGGTCCCGGGCGGCAGGCTGAGCCTGTGGTTAATTCTTCTTCCTGATGGGAAAATAGAGTGACCTGTGCCTGTTCCAACACCTAGAGCTAGTCTCTCATTGGTTCCCCCTCTTCCCGTTCATCCTCAGGACAAATTGCAACCTGTACGGAACAGGAGGTTAAAGGTGCTGATTCTCCAAGGAGGGAGATTGCTAGTAAAGCGGCTGGAATGGCGAACCCGAGCACAAGGAGATGAGAAATGAGGTGCGTTTTAGAAACCTTTCCCGATCACACGGTGTACCATCTTCTGGGTTTCTCATGCATGTTTTCGAAGTAGGAAGATGCCCTTGAACCTGGTGATTTGGGACCCATGGGATGGGAACCATGCAGTGTTACTCTAAAGGGTCTGCATTTGCTCACCCAACCTCACCAAACCTCTCAGCCCCAAGAGTGTCCACACTTATGTCTCAATCAGCTGTGGGTCTAGATACGGTCAATCCAGGTGGCATCACAGTTCCTGAACGAATTTAGTAAGAATTTCTCTCTCTTTCACTGTCTTTGTCTCACAGGTTTTTAAAAGGGATTGATTTTTATAAAGGGGTTTAGCTGCTTTTCACTGCTGTGTTTATGCCGCTTTACACCCACTTGACTCACTTACAGAGAGATATCAATACATAGGTTTTAAGATTCTTACTAGTCAGATATATTCTTGGGCGGTGAATAGGGGGTGTTGAGTCCAGTTCACTGAGCAAGGAGTACGTCGTGTCTATTACATATTGTGTTTATGGAACGGTATCTGAGCTAATTTGAAACCCTTGTTTTATGCATCACCCCACCTCACCTTTCCCGTTAAGCAGCCATAGTGTGTTTTCGAAACGTGTGCCTCTGTTCTGTTTTGTAATTCAGTTCAAGGGTCGCGGTTTTTACATTCCCTCTATAAGTGATATCTTATGATAAGTGTCTTTTTCTGTGTGACTTATTTCACTTAGAATCGTCGTACCTAAATCCACTCATCATGCTGCTACTAGCCTTATGACGTTGATTTCATGGCTGAGTGATATTCCGTTGTACATAAGGACCGCAACTTCTTTATCCATTTTTCTCTTTCCTGGGATATTTAAGGTGTAACGAAGTGGAGGTTCTTGTCAACAGAGCAGCCCTAAACTTTGGGGTGCCTGTGTCTTGCTGATTTTTAGTTTTCCCAATTTATACGCCCATGAGTGGAAGTGCCCTATGCTCTCTAAGCTGAGTTTTTTCGATGTTTCAGGACACACCGTACACTTCTCCAGAGTGGCTGTTGGCAATTTACATCCCGCCCATCAGCGTAGCAAGGCTCCCGTTTCTCCATGGCCTGTCCTGCATTTCTGGTTTTGACACTTTATTCAGCATGGCCCTTTTGACCGATGGGAAGCGAGACTTCTTTGTAGCGCTGATTTGCCTTTCCAGGTTGCTTGGTTGGCCAAAAAGGGCGTATGCGTTTTTTCCTGAATATATTCAGGAAAAAACGCATACGCCCTTTTTGGCCAAGGGCATCATTGTCGAGGTTTTGCCGCTTTTCCCGTGCTTTAAAGGCGATTCGAATCTACCTCCTGGAATCTGTTTTCTGCAATTCTGCCTTGCTTTCCAATTCTCTTCGTGGCCTTCCCTCAATATATTTGAGGACGAGAGTTATGATTTATAACTCTGCAGGTTTGTGAATTGCAGTGCCCCTGAGCTCCATTTTTCAACTCGCTTTCTTGGGAGCTGGCCGTAAAAGCGCAGCATTGCTTTAGGTCCTATTTTGGTCCCGGGCGGCAGGCTGAGCCTGTGGTTAATTCTTCTTCCTGATGGGAAAATAGAGTGACCTGTGCCTGTCCCAACACCTAGAGCTAGTGTCTCATTGGTTCCCCCTCTTCCCGTTCATCCTCAGGACAAATTGCAACCTGTACGGAACAGGAGGTTAAAGGTGCTGATTCTCCAAGGAGGGAGATTGCTAGTAAAGCGGCTGGAATGGGGAACCCGAGCACAAGGAGATGAGAAATGAGGTGCGTTTTAGAAACCTTTCCCGATCACACGGTGCACCATCTTCTGGGTTTCTCATGCATGTTTTCGAAGTAGGAAGATGCCCTTGAATCTGGAGATTTGGGACCCATGGGATGGGTACCACGCAGTATTACTCTAAAGGGTCTGCGTTTGCTCACCCAACCTCACCAAACCTCTCAGCCCCAAGAGTGTCCACCCTTATGTCTCAATCAGCTGTGGGTCTAGATATGGTCAATCCAGGTGGCATCACAGCCCCTGAACGAATTTAGTAAGAATTTCTCTCTCTTTCACTGTCTTTGTTTCACGGGTTTTTAAAAGTGATTGATTTTTATAAAGGGGTTTAGCTGCTTTTCACTGCTGTGTGTATGCCGCTTTACACCCACTTGACTCACTTACAGAGTGATATCAATACATAGGTTTTAACATTCTTATTAGTCAGATATATTCTTGGGTGGTGAATAGGGGGTGTTGAGTCCAGTTCACTGAGCAAGGAGTAGGTCGTGTCTGTTACATATTGGGTTTATGGAACGGTATCTGAGCTAATTTGAACCCCTTCTTTTATGCATCACCCCACCTCACCTTTCCCGTTAAGCAGCCATAGTGTGTTTTCTAAACGTGTGACTCTGTTCTGTTTTGTAATTCAGTTCAAGGGTAGCAATTTTTACATTCCCTCTATAAGTGGTATCTTAGGATAAGTGTCTTTTTCTGTGTGACTTATTTCACTTAGAATCGTCGTACCTAAATCCACTCATCATGCTGCTACTAGCCTTATGACGTTGATTTCATGGCTGAGTGATATTCCATTGTACATAAGGACCACAACTTCTTTATCCATTTTTCTCTTTCCTGGGATATTTAAGGTGTAACGAAGTGGAGGTTCTTGTCAACAGAGCAGCCCTAAACTTTGGGGTGCCTGTGTCTTGCTGATTTGTAGTTTTCCCAATTTATACGCCCATGAGTGGAAGTGCCCTATGCTCTCTAAGCTGAGTTTTTTCGATGTTTCAGGACACACCGTACACTTCTCCAGAGTGGCTGTTGGCAATTTACATCCCGCCCATCAGTGTAGCAAGGCTCCCGTTTCTCCATGGCCTGTCCTGCATTTCTGGTTTTGACACTTTATTCAGCATGGCCCTTTTGACCGATGGGAAGCGAGACTTCTTTGTAGCGCTGATTTGCCTTTCCAGGTTGCTTGGTTGGCCAAAAAGGGCGTATGCGTTTTTTCCTGAATACATTCAGGAAAAAACGCATACGCCCTTTTTGGCCAAGGGCATCATTGTCGAGGTTTTGCCGCTTTTCCCGTGCTTTAAAGGCGATTCGAATCTACCTCCTGAAATCTGTTTTCTGCAATTCTGCCTTGCTTTCCAATCCTCTTCGTGGCCTTCCCTCAATATATTTGAGGACGAGAGTTATCATTTATAACTCTGCAGGTTTGTGAAATGCAGTGCCCCTGAGCTCCATTTTTCAACTCGCTTTCTTAGGAGCTGGCCGCAAAAGCGCAGGATTGCTTCAGGCCCTATTCTGGTTCCGGGCAGAAGGCTGGGCCTGTGGTTAATTCTTCTTCCTGATGGGAAAATAGAGTGACCTGTGCCTGTCCCAACACCTAGAGCTAGTGTCTCATTGGTTCCCCCTCTTCCCATTCATCCTCAGGACAAATTGCAACCTGTACGGAACAGGAGGTTAAAGGTGCTGATTCTCCAAGGAGGGAGATTGCTAGTAAAGCGGCTGGAATGGCGAACCCGAGCACAAGGAGATGAGAAATGAGGTGCGTTTTAGAAACCTTTCCCGATCACACGGTGCACCATCTTCTGGGTTTCTCATGCATGTTTTCGAAGTAGGAAGATGCCCTTGAACCTGGAGATTTGGGACCCATGGGATGGGAACCACGCAGTATTACTTTAAAGGGTCTGCATTTGCTCACCCAACCTCACCAAACCTCTCAGCCCCAAGAGTGTCCACACTTATGTCTCAATCAGCTGTGGGTCTAGATACGGTCAATCCAGGTGGCATCACAGTTCCTGAACGAATTTAGTAAGAATTTCTCTCTCTTTCACTGTCTTTGTCTCACAGGTTTTTAAAAGGGATTGATTTTTATAAAGGGGTTTAGCTGCTTTTCACTGCTGTGTTTATGCCGCTTTACACCCACTTGACTCACTTACAGAGAGATATCAATACATAGGTTTTAAGATTCTTACTAGTCAGATATATTCTTGGGCGGTGAATAGGGGGTGTTGAGTCCAGTTCACTGAGCAAGGAGTACGTCGTGTCTATTACATATTGTGTTTATGGAACGGTATCTGAGCTAATTTGAAACCCTTGTTTTATGCATCACCCCACCTCACCTTTCCCGTTAAGCAGCCATAGTGTGTTTTCGAAACGTGTGCCTCTGTTCTGTTTTGTAATTCAGTTCAAGGGTCGCGGTTTTTACATTCCCTCTATAAGTGATATCTTATGATAAGTGTCTTTTTCTGTGTGACTTATTTCACTTAGAATCGTCGTACCTAAATCCCCTCATCATGCTGCTACTAGCCTTATGACGTTGATTTCATGGCTGAGTGATATTCCGTTGTACATAAGGACCGCAACTTCTTTATCCATTTTTCTCTTTCCTGGGATATTTAAGGTGTAACGAAGTGGAGGTTCTTGTCAACAGAGCAGCCCTAAACTTTGGGGTGCCTGTGTCTTGCTGATTTGTAGTTTTCCCAATTTATACGCCCATGAGTGGAAGTGCCCTATGCTCTCTAAGCTGAGTTTTTTCGATGTTTCAGGACACACCGTACACTTCTCCAGAGTGGCTGTTGGCAATTTACATCCCGCCCATCAGCGTAGCAAGGCTCCCGTTTCTCCATAGCCTGTCCTGCATTTCTGGTGTTGACACTTTATTCAGCATGGCCCTTTTGACCAATGGGAAGCGAGACTTCTTTGTAGCGCTGATTGGCCTTTCCAGGTTGCTTGGTTGGCCAAAAAGGGCGTATGCGATTTTTCCTGAATATATTCAGGAAAAACCGCATACGCCCTTTTTGGCCAAGGGCATCATTGTCGAGGTTTTGCCGCTTTTCCCGTGCTTTAAAGGCGATTCGAATCTACCTCCTGAAATCTGTTTCCTGCAATTCTGCCTTGCTTTCAAATCCTCTTCGTTGTCTTCCGTCAATATATTTGTGGACGAGAGTTATCATTTATAACTCTGCAGGTTTGTGAATTGCAGTGCCCTTGAGCTCCATTTTTCAACTCGCTTTCTTGGGAGCTGGCCGCAAAAGCGCAGGATTGCTTCAGGCCCTATTCTGGTCCCGGGTGCAGGCTGAGCCTGTGGTTAATTCTTCTTCCTGATGGGAAAATAGAGTGACCTGTGCCTGTCCCAACACCTAGAGCTAGTGTCTCATTGGTTCCCCCTCTTCCCGTTCATCCTCAGGACAAATTGCAACCTGTACGGAACAGGAGGTTAAAGGTGCTGATTCTCCAAGGAGGGAGATTGCTGGTAAAGCGGCTGGAATGGCGTACCCGAGCACAAGGAGATGAGAAATGAGGTGCATTTTAGAAACCTTTCCCGATCACACGGTGCACCATCTTCTGGGTTTCTCATGCATGTTTTCGATGTAGGAAGATGCCCTTGAACCTGGTGATTTGGGACCCATGGGATGGGAACCATGCAGTGTTACTTTAAAGGGTCTGCATTTGCTCACCCAACCTCACCAAACCTCTCAGCCCCAAGAGTGTCCACCCTTATGTCTCAATCAGCTGTGGGTCTAGATATGGTCAATCCAGGTGGCATCACAGCCCCTGAACGAATTTAGTAAGAATTTCTCTCTCTTTCACTGTCTTTGTTTCACGGGTTTTTAAAAGTGATTGGTTTTTATAAAGGGGTTTAGCTGATTTTCACTGCTGTGTTCATGCCGCTTTACACCCACTTGACTCACTTACAGAGAGATATGAATACATAGGTTTGAAGATTCTTACTAGTCAGATATATTCTTGGGCGGTGAATAGGGGGTGTTGAATCCAGTTCACTGAGCAAGGAGTAGGTCGTGTCTAGTACATATTGGGTTTATGGAACGGTTTCTGAGCTAATTTGAAACCCTTGTTTTATGCATCACCCCACCTCACCTTTCCCGTTAAGCAGCCATAGTGTGTTTTCGAAACGTGTGCCTCTGTTCTGTTTTGTAATTCAGTTCAAGGGTCGCGGTTTTTACATTCCCTCTATAAGGGATATCTTATGATAAGTGTCTTTTTCTGTGTGACTTATTTCACTTAGAATCGTCGTACCTAAATCCCCTCATCATGCTGCTACTAGCCTTATGACGTTGATTTCATGGCTGAGTGATATTCCATTGTACATAAGGACCGCAACTTCTTTATCCATTTTTCTCTTTCCTGGGATATTTAAGGTGTAACGAAGTGGAGGTTCTTGTCAACAGAGCAGCCCTAAACTTTGGGGTGCCTGTGTCTTGCTGATTTTTAGTTTTCCCAATTTATACGCCCATGAGTGGAAGTGCCCTATGCTCTCTAAGCTGAGTTTTTTCGATGTTTCAGGACACACCGTACACTTCTCCAGAGTGGCTGTTGGCAATTTACATCCCGCCCATCAGCGTAGCAAGGCTCCCTTTTCTCCATGGCCTGTCCTGCATTTCTGGTTTTGACACTTTATTCAGCATGGCCCTTTTGACCGATGGGAAGCGAGACTTCTTTGTAGCGCTGATTTGCCTTTCCAGGTTGCTTGGTTGGCCAAAAAGGGCGTATGCGTTTTTTCCTGAATATATTCAGGAAAAAACGCATACGCCCTTTTTGGCCAAGGGCATCATTGTCGAGGTTTTGCCGCTTTTCCCGTGCTTTAAAGGCGATTCGAATCTACCTAATGAAATCTGTTTCCTGCAATTCTGCCTTGCTTTCAAATCCTCTTCGTTGCCATCCCTCAATATATTTGTGGACGAGAGTTATCATTTATAACTCTGCAGGTTTGTGAATTGCAGTGGCCCTGAGCTCCATTTTTCAACTCGCTTTCTTGGGACCTGGCCGCAAAAGCGCAGGATTGCTTCAGGCCCTATTCGGGTCCCGGGCGGCAGGCTGAGCCTGTGGTTAATTCTTCTTCCTGATGGGAAAATAGAGTGACCTGTGCCTGTCCCAACACCTAGAGCTAGTCTCTCATTGGTTCCCCCTCTTCCCGTTCATCCTCAGGACAAATTGCAACCTGTACGGAACAGGAGGTTAAAGGTGCTGATTCTCCAAGGAGGGAGATTGCTAGTAAAGCGGCTGGAATGGCGAACCCGAGCACAAGGAGATGAGAAATGAGGTGCGTTTTAGAAACCTTTCCCGATCACACGGTGTACCATCTTCTGGGTTTCTCATGCATGTTTTCGAAGTGGGAATATGCCCTTGAACCTGGAGATTTGGGACCCATGGGATGGGAACCATGCAGTGTTACTTTAAAGGGTCTGCATTTGCTCACCCAACCTCACCAAACCTCTCAGCCCCAAGAGTGTCCACACTTATGTCTCAATCAGCTGTGGGTCTAGATACGGTCAATCCAGGTGGCATCACAGTTCCTGAACGAATTTAGTAAGAATTTCTCTCTCTTTCACTGTCTTTGTCTCACAGGTTTTTAAAAGGGATTGATTTTTATAAAGGGGTTTAGCTGCTTTTCACTGCTGTGTTTATGCCGCTTTACACCCACTTGACTCACTTACAGAGAGATATCAATACATAGGTTTTAAGATTCTTACTAGTCAGATATATTCTTGGGCGGTGAATAGGGGGTGTTGAGTCCAGTTCACTGAGCAAGGAGTACGTCGTGTCTATTACATATTGTGTTTATGGAACGGTATCTGAGCTAATTTGAAACCCTTGTTTTATGCATCACCCCACCTCACCTTTCCCGTTAAGCAGCCATAGTGTGTTTTCGAAACGTGTGCCTCTGTTCTGTTTTGTAATTCAGTTCAAGGGTCGCGGTTTTTACATTCCCTCTATAAGTGATATCTTATGATAAGTGTCTTTTTCTGTGTGACTTATTTCACTTAGAATCGTCGTACCTAAATCCACTCATCATGCTGCTACTAGCCTTATGACGTTGATTTCATGGCTGAGTGATATTCCGTTGTACATAAGGACCGCAACTTCTTTATCCATTTTTCTCTTTCCTGGGATATTTAAGGTGTAACGAAGTGGAGGTTCTTGTCAACAGAGCAGCCCTAAACTTTGGGGTGCCTGTGTCTTGCTGATTTGTAGTTTTCCCAATTTATACGCCCATGAGTGGAAGTGCCCTATGCTCTCTAAGCTGAGTTTTTTCGATGTTTCAGGACACACCGTACACTTCTCCAGAGTGGCTGTTGGCAATTTACATCCCGCCCATCAGCGTAGCAAGGCTCCCGTTTCTCCATAGCCTGTCCTGCATTTCTGGTGTTGACACTTTATTCAGCATGGCCCTTTTGACCAATGGGAGGCGAGACTTCTTTGTAGCGCTGATTGGCCTTTCCAGGTTGCTTGGTTGGCCAAAAAGGGCGTATGCGTTTTTTCCTGAATATATTCAGGAAAAACCGCATACGCCCTTTTTGGCCAAGGGCATCATTGTCGAGGTTTTGCCGCTTTTCCCGTGCTTTAAAGGCGATTCGAATCTACCTCCTGAAATCTGTTTCCTGAAATTCTGCCTTGCTTTCAAATCCTCTTCGTTGTCTTCCGTCAATATATTTGTGGACGAGAGTTATCATTTATAACTCTGCAGGTTTGTGAATTGCAGTGCCCTTGAGCTCCATTTTTCAACTCGCTTTCTTGGGAGCTGGCCGCAAAAGCGCAGGATTGCTTCAGGCCCTATTCTGGTCCCGGGTGCAGGCTGAGCCTGTGGTTAATTCTTCTTCCTGATGGGAAAATAGAGTGACCTGTGCCTGTCCCAACACCTAGAGCTAGTGTCTCATTGGTTCCCCCTCTTCCCGTTCATCCTCAGGACAAATTGCAACCGGTACGGAACAGGAGGTTAAAGGTGCTGATTCTCCAAGGAGGGAGATTGCTGGTAAAGCGGCTGGAATGGCGTACCCGAGCACAAGGAGATGAGAAATGAGGTGCATTTTAGAAACCTTTCCCGATCACACGGTGCACCATCTTCTGGGTTTCTCATGCATGTTTTCGATGTAGGAAGATGCCCTTGAACCTGGTGATTTGGGACCCATGGGATGGGAACCATGCAGTGTTACTTTAAAGGGTCTGCATTTGCTCACCCAACCTCACCAAACCTCTCAGCCCCAAGAGTGTCCACCCTTATGTCTCAATCTGCTGTGGGTCTATATATGGTCAATCCAGGTGGCATCACAGCCCCTGAACGAATTTAGTAAGAATTTCTCTCTCTTTCACTGTCTTTGTTTCACGGGTTTTTAAAAGTGATTGGTTTTTATAAAGGGGTTTAGCTGATTTTCACTGCTGTGTTCATGCCGCTTTACACCCACGTGACTCACTTACAGAGAGATATGAATACATAGGTTTGAAGATTCTTACTAGTCAGATATATTCTTGGGCGGTGAATAGGGGGTGTTGAGTCCAGTTCACTGAGCAAGGAGTAGGTCGTGTCTAGTACATATTGGGTTTATGGAACGGTTTCTGAGCTAATTTGAAACCCTTGTTTTATGCATCACCCCACCTCACCTTTCCCGTTAAGCAGCCATAGTGTGTTTTCTAAAAGAGTGCCTCTGTTCTGTTTTGTAATTCAGTTCAAGGGTCGCGGTTTTTACATTCCCTCTATAAGGGATATCTTATGATTAGTGTCTTTTTCTGTGTGACTTATTTCACTTAGAATCGTCGTACCTAAATCCCCTCATCATGCTGCTACTAGCCTTATGACGTTGATTTCATGGCTGAGTGATATTCCATTGTACATAAGGACCGCAACTTCTTTATCCATTTTTCTCTTTCCTGGGATATTTAAGGTGTAACGAAGTGGAGGTTCTTGTCAACAGAGCAGCCCTAAACTTTGGGGTTCCTGTGTCTTGCTGATTTTTAGTTTTCCCAATTTATACGCCCATGAGTGGAAGTGCCCTATGCTCTCTAAGCTGAGTTTTTTCGATGTTTCAGGACACACCGTACACTTCTCCAGAGTGGCTGTTGGCAATTTACATCCCGCCCATCAGCGTAGCAAGGCTCCCTTTTCTCCATGGCCTGTCCTGCATTTCTGGTTTTGACACTTTATTCAGCATGGCCCTTTTGACCGATGGGAAGCGAGACTTCTTTGTAGCGCTGATTTGCCTTTCCAGGTTGCTTTTTTGGCCAAAAAGGGCGTATGCGTTTTTTCCTGAATATATTCAGGAAAAAACGCATACGCCCTTTTTGGCCAAGGGCATCATTGTCGAGGTTTTGCCGCTTTTCCCGTGCTTTAAAGGCGATTCGAATCTACCTAATGAAATCTGTTTCCTGCAATTCTGCCTTGCTTTCAAATCCTCTTCGTTGCCATCCCTCAATATATTTGTGGACGAGAGTTATCATTTATAACTCTGGAGGTTTGTGAATTGCAGTGGCCCTGAGCTCCATTTTTCAACTCGCTTTCTTGGGACCTGGCCGCAAAAGCGCAGGATTGCTTCAGGCCCTATTCGGGTCCCGGGCGGCAGGCTGAGCCTGTGGTTAATTCTTCTTCCTGATGGGAAAATAGAGTGACCTGTGCCTGTTCCAACACCTAGAGCTAGTCTCTCATTGGTTCCCCCTCTTCCCGTTCATCCTCAGGACAAATTGCAACCTGTACGGAACAGGAGGTTAAAGGTGCTGATTCTCCAAGGAGGGAGATTGCTAGTAAAGCGGCTGGAATGGCGAACCCGAGCACAAGGAGATGAGAAATGAGGTGCGTTTTAGAAACCTTTCCCGATCACACGGTGTACCATCTTCTGGGTTTCTCATGCATGTTTTCGAAGTAGGAAGATGCCCTTGAACCTGGTGATTTGGGACCCATGGGATGGGAACCATGCAGTGTTACTCTAAAGGGTCTGCATTTGCTCACCCAACCTCACCAAACCTCTCAGCCCCAAGAGTGTCCACACTTATGTCTCAATCAGCTGTGGGTCTAGATACGGTCAATCCAGGTGGCATCACAGTTCCTGAACGAATTTAGTAAGAATTTCTCTCTCTTTCACTGTCTTTGTCTCACAGGTTTTTAAAAGGGATTGATTTTTATAAAGGGGTTTAGCTGCTTTTCACTGCTGTGTTTATGCCGCTTTACACCCACTTGACTCACTTACAGAGAGATATCAATACATAGGTTTTAAGATTCTTACTAGTCAGATATATTCTTGGGCGGTGAATAGGGGGTGTTGAGTCCAGTTCACTGAGCAAGGAGTACGTCGTGTCTATTACATATTGTGTTTATGGAACGGTATCTGAGCTAATTTGAAACCCTTGTTTTATGCATCACCCCACCTCACCTTTCCCGTTAAGCAGCCATAGTGTGTTTTCGAAACGTGTGCCTCTGTTCTGTTTTGTAATTCAGTTCAAGGGTCGCGGTTTTTACATTCCCTCTATAAGTGATATCTTATGATAAGTGTCTTTTTCTGTGTGACTTATTTCACTTAGAATCGTCGTACCTAAATCCACTCATCATGCTGCTACTAGCCTTATGACGTTGATTTCATGGCTGAGTGATATTCCGTTGTACATAAGGACCGCAACTTCTTTATCCATTTTTCTCTTTCCTGGGATATTTAAGGTGTAACGAAGTGGAGGTTCTTGTCAACAGAGCAGCCCTAAACTTTGGGGTGCCTGTGTCTTGCTGATTTTTAGTTTTCCCAATTTATACGCCCATGAGTGGAAGTGCCCTATGCTCTCTAAGCTGAGTTTTTTCGATGTTTCAGGACACACCGTACACTTCTCCAGAGTGGCTGTTGGCAATTTACATCCCGCCCATCAGCGTAGCAAGGCTCCCGTTTCTCCATGGCCTGTCCTGCATTTCTGGTTTTGACACTTTATTCAGCATGGCCCTTTTGACCGATGGGAAGCGAGACTTCTTTGTAGCGCTGATTTGCCTTTCCAGGTTGCTTGGTTGGCCAAAAAGGGCGTATGCGTTTTTTCCTGAATATATTCAGGAAAAAACGCATACGCCCTTTTTGGCCAAGGGCATCATTGTCGAGGTTTTGCCGCTTTTCCCGTGCTTTAAAGGCGATTCGAATCTACCTCCTGGAATCTGTTTTCTGCAATTCTGCCTTGCTTTCCAATTCTCTTCGTGGCCTTCCCTCAATATATTTGAGGACGAGAGTTATGATTTATAACTCTGCAGGTTTGTGAATTGCAGTGCCCCTGAGCTCCATTTTTCAACTCGCTTTCTTGGGAGCTGGCCGTAAAAGCGCAGCATTGCTTTAGGTCCTATTTTGGTCCCGGGCGGCAGGCTGAGCCTGTGGTTAATTCTTCTTCCTGATGGGAAAATAGAGTGACCTGTGCCTGTCCCAACACCTAGAGCTAGTGTCTCATTGGTTCCCCCTCTTCCCGTTCATCCTCAGGACAAATTGCAACCTGTACGGAACAGGAGGTTAAAGGTGCTGATTCTCCAAGGAGGGAGATTGCTAGTAAAGCGGCTGGAATGGGGAACCCGAGCACAAGGAGATGAGAAATGAGGTGCGTTTTAGAAACCTTTCCCGATCACACGGTGCACCATCTTCTGGGTTTCTCATGCATGTTTTCGAAGTAGGAAGATGCCCTTGAATCTGGAGATTTGGGACCCATGGGATGGGTACCACGCAGTATTACTCTAAAGGGTCTGCGTTTGCTCACCCAACCTCACCAAACCTCTCAGCCCCAAGAGTGTCCACCCTTATGTCTCAATCAGCTGTGGGTCTAGATATGGTCAATCCAGGTGGCATCACAGCCCCTGAACGAATTTAGTAAGAATCTCTCTCTCTTTCACTGTCTTTGTTTCACGGGTTTTTAAAAGTGATTGATTTTTATAAAGGGGTTTAGCTGCTTTTCACTGCTGTGTGTATGCCGCTTTACACCCACTTGACTCACTTACAGAGTGATATCAATACATAGGTTTTAACATTCTTATTAGTCAGATATATTCTTGGGTGGTGAATAGGGGGTGTTGAGTCCAGTTCACTGAGCAAGGAGTAGGTCGTGTCTGTTACATATTGGGTTTATGGAACGGTATCTGAGCTAATTTGAACCCCTTCTTTTATGCATCACCCCACCTCACCTTTCCCGTTAAGCAGCCATAGTGTGTTTTCTAAACGTGTGACTCTGTTCTGTTTTGTAATTCAGTTCAAGGGTAGCAATTTTTACATTCCCTCTATAAGTGGTATCTTAGGATAAGTGTCTTTTTCTGTGTGACTTATTTCACTTAGAATCGTCGTACCTAAATCCACTCATCATGCTGCTACTAGCCTTATGACGTTGATTTCATGGCTGAGTGATATTCCATTGTACATAAGGACCACAACTTCTTTATCCATTTTTCTCTTTCCTGGGATATTTAAGGTGTAACGAAGTGGAGGTTCTTGTCAACAGAGCAGCCCTAAACTTTGGGGTGCCTGTGTCTTGCTGATTTGTAGTTTTCCCAATTTATACGCCCATGAGTGGAAGTGCCCTATGCTCTCTAAGCTGAGTTTTTTCGATGTTTCAGGACACACCGTACACTTCTCCAGAGTGGCTGTTGGCAATTTACATCCCGCCCATCAGTGTAGCAAGGCTCCCGTTTCTCCATGGCCTGTCCTGCATTTCTGGTTTTGACACTTTATTCAGCATGGCCCTTTTGACCGATGGGAAGCGAGACTTCTTTGTAGCGCTGATTTGCCTTTCCAGGTTGCTTGGTTGGCCAAAAAGGGCGTATGCGTTTTTTCCTGAATACATTCAGGAAAAAACGCATACGCCCTTTTTGGCCAAGGGCATCATTGTCGAGGTTTTGCCGCTTTTCCCGTGCTTTAAAGGCGATTCGAATCTACCTCCTGAAATCTGTTTTCTGCAATTCTGCCTTGCTTTCCAATCCTCTTCGTGGCCTTCCCTCAATATATTTGAGGACGAGAGTTATCATTTATAACTCTGCAGGTTTGTGAAATGCAGTGCCCCTGAGCTCCATTTTTCAACTCGCTTTCTTAGGAGCTGGCCGCAAAAGCGCAGGATTGCTTCAGGCCCTATTCTGGTTCCGGGCAGAAGGCTGGGCCTGTGGTTAATTCTTCTTCCTGATGGGAAAATAGAGTGACCTGTGCCTGTCCCAACACCTAGAGCTAGTGTCTCATTGGTTCCCCCTCTTCCCATTCATCCTCAGGACAAATTGCAACCTGTACGGAACAGGAGGTTAAAGGTGCTGATTCTCCAAGGAGGGAGATTGCTAGTAAAGCGGCTGGAATGGCGAACCCGAGCACAAGGAGATGAGAAATGAGGTGCGTTTTAGAAACCTTTCCCGATCACACGGTGCACCATCTTCTGGGTTTCTCATGCATGTTTTCGAAGTAGGAAGATGCCCTTGAACCTGGAGATTTGGGACCCATGGGATGGGAACCACGCAGTATTACTTTAAAGGGTCTGCATTTGCTCACCCAACCTCACCAAACCTCTCAGCCCCAAGAGTGTCCACACTTATGTCTCAATCAGCTGTGGGTCTAGATACGGTCAATCCAGGTGGCATCACAGTTCCTGAACGAATTTAGTAAGAATTTCTCTCTCTTTCACTGTCTTTGTCTCACAGGTTTTTAAAAGGGATTGATTTTTATAAAGGGGTTTAGCTGCTTTTCACTGCTGTGTTTATGCCGCTTTACACCCACTTGACTCACTTACAGAGAGATATCAATACATAGGTTTTAAGATTCTTACTAGTCAGATATATTCTTGGGCGGTGAATAGGGGGTGTTGAGTCCAGTTCACTGAGCAAGGAGTACGTCGTGTCTATTACATATTGTGTTTATGGAACGGTATCTGAGCTAATTTGAAACCCTTGTTTTATGCATCACCCCACCTCACCTTTCCCGTTAAGCAGCCATAGTGTGTTTTCGAAACGTGTGCCTCTGTTCTGTTTTGTAATTCAGTTCAAGGGTCGCGGTTTTTACATTCCCTCTATAAGTGATATCTTATGATAAGTGTCTTTTTCTGTGTGACTTATTTCACTTAGAATCGTCGTACCTAAATCCCCTCATCATGCTGCTACTAGCCTTATGACGATGATTTCATGGCTGAGTGATATTCCGTTGTACATAAGGACCGCAACTTCTTTATCCATTTTTCTCTTTCCTGGGATATTTAAGGTGTAACGAAGTGGAGGTTCTTGTCAACAGAGCAGCCCTAAACTTTGGGGTGCCTGTGTCTTGCTGATTTGTAGTTTTCCCAATTTATACGCCCATGAGTGGAAGTGCCCTATGCTCTCTAAGCTGAGTTTTTTCGATGTTTCAGGACACACCGTACACTTCTCCAGAGTGGCTGTTGGCAATTTACATCCCGCCCATCAGCGTAGCAAGGCTCCCGTTTCTCCATAGCCTGTCCTGCATTTCTGGTGTTGACACTTTATTCAGCATGGCCCTTTTGACCAATGGGAAGCGAGACTTCTTTGTAGCGCTGATTGGCCTTTCCAGGTTGCTTGGTTGGCCAAAAAGGGCGTATGCGTTTTTTCCTGAATATATTCAGGAAAAACCGCATACGCCCTTTTTGGCCAAGGGCATCATTGTCGAGGTTTTGCCGCTTTTCCCGTGCTTTAAAGGCGATTCGAATCTACCTCCTGAAATCTGTTTCCTGCAATTCTGCCTTGCTTTCAAATCCTCTTCGTTGTCTTCCGTCAATATATTTGTGGACGAGAGTTATCATTTATAACTCTGCAGGTTTGTGAATTGCAGTGCCCTTGAGCTCCATTTTTCAACTCGCTTTCTTGGGAGCTGGCCGCAAAAGCGCAGGATTGCTTCAGGCCCTATTCTGGTCCCGGGTGCAGGCTGAGCCTGTGGTTAATTCTTCTTCCTGATGGGAAAATAGAGTGACCTGTGCCTGTCCCAACACCTAGAGCTAGTGTCTCATTGGTTCCCCCTCTTCCCGTTCATCCTCAGGACAAATTGCAACCTGTACGGAACAGGAGGTTAAAGGTGCTGATTCTCCAAGGAGGGAGATTGCTGGTAAAGCGGCTGGAATGGCGTACCCGAGCACAAGGAGATGAGAAATGAGGTGCATTTTAGAAACCTTTCCCGATCACACGGTGCACCATCTTCTGGGTTTCTCATGCATGTTTTCGATGTAGGAAGATGCCCTTGAACCTGGTGATTTGGGACCCATGGGATGGGAACCATGCAGTGTTACTTTAAAGGGTCTGCATTTGCTCACCCAACCTCACCAAACCTCTCAGCCCCAAGAGTGTCCACCCTTATGTCTCAATCAGCTGTGGGTCTAGATATGGTCAATCCAGGTGGCATCACAGCCCCTGAACGAATTTAGTAAGAATTTCTCTCTCTTTCACTGTCTTTGTTTCACGGGTTTTTAAAAGTGATTGGTTTTTATAAAGGGGTTTAGCTGATTTTCACTGCTGTGTTCATGCCGCTTTACACCCACTTGACTCACTTACAGAGAGATATGAATACATAGGTTTGAAGATTCTTACTAGTCAGATATATTCTTGGGCGGTGAATAGGGGGTGTTGAATCCAGTTCACTGAGCAAGGAGTAGGTCGTGTCTAGTACATATTGGGTTTATGGAACGGTTTCTGAGCTAATTTGAAACCCTTGTTTTATGCATCACCCCACCTCACCTTTCCCGTTAAGCAGCCATAGTGTGTTTTCGAAACGTGTGCCTCTGTTCTGTTTTGTAATTCAGTTCAAGGGTCGCGGTTTTTACATTCCCTCTATAAGGGATATCTTATGATAAGTGTCTTTTTCTGTGTGACTTATTTCACTTAGAATCGTCGTACCTAAATCCCCTCATCATGCTGCTACTAGCCTTATGACGTTGATTTCATGGCTGAGTGATATTCCATTGTACATAAGGACCGCAACTTCTTTATCCATTTTTCTCTTTCCTGGGATATTTAAGGTGTAACGAAGTGGAGGTTCTTGTCAACAGAGCAGCCCTAAACTTTGGGGTGCCTGTGTCTTGCTGATTTTTAGTTTTCCCAATTTATACGCCCATGAGTGGAAGTGCCCTATGCTCTCTAAGCTGAGTTTTTTCGATGTTTCAGGACACACCGTACACTTCTCCAGAGTGGCTGTTGGCAATTTACATCCCGCCCATCAGCGTAGCAAGGCTCCCTTTTCTCCATGGCCTGTCCTGCATTTCTGGTTTTGACACTTTATTCAGCATGGCCCTTTTGACCGATGGGAAGCGAGACTTCTTTGTAGCGCTGATTTGCCTTTCCAGGTTGCTTGGTTGGCCAAAAAGGGCGTATGCGTTTTTTCCTGAATATATTCAGGAAAAAACGCATACGCCCTTTTTGGCCAAGGGCATCATTGTCGAGGTTTTGCCGCTTTTCCCGTGCTTTAAAGGCGATTCGAATCTACCTAATGAAATCTGTTTCCTGCAATTCTGCCTTGCTTTCAAATCCTCTTCGTTGCCATCCCTCAATATATTTGTGGACGAGAGTTATCATTTATAACTCTGGAGGTTTGTGAATTGCAGTGGCCCTGAGCTCCATTTTTCAACTCGCTTTCTTGGGACCTGGCCGCAAAAGCGCAGGATTGCTTCAGGCCCTATTCGGGTCCCGGGCGGCAGGCTGAGCCTGTGGTTAATTCTTCTTCCTGATGGGAAAATAGAGTGACCTGTGCCTGTTCCAACACCTAGAGCTAGTCTCTCATTGGTTCCCCCTCTTCCCGTTCATCCTCAGGACAAATTGCAACCTGTACGGAACAGGAGGTTAAAGGTGCTGATTCTCCAAGGAGGGAGATTGCTAGTAAAGCGGCTGGAATGGCGAACCCGAGCACAAGGAGATGAGAAATGAGGTGCGTTTTAGAAACCTTTCCCGATCACACGGTGTACCATCTTCTGGGTTTCTCATGCATGTTTTCGAAGTAGGAAGATGCCCTTGAACCTGGTGATTTGGGACCCATGGGATGGGAACCATGCAGTGTTACTCTAAAGGGTCTGCATTTGCTCACCCAACCTCACCAAACCTCTCAGCCCCAAGAGTGTCCACACTTATGTCTCAATCAGCTGTGGGTCTAGATACGGTCAATCCAGGTGGCATCACAGTTCCTGAACGAATTTAGTAAGAATTTCTCTCTCTTTCACTGTCTTTGTCTCACAGGTTTTTAAAAGGGATTGATTTTTATAAAGGGGTTTAGCTGCTTTTCACTGCTGTGTTTATGCCGCTTTACACCCACTTGACTCACTTACAGAGAGATATCAATACATAGGTTTTAAGATTCTTACTAGTCAGATATATTCTTGGGCGGTGAATAGGGGGTGTTGAGTCCAGTTCACTGAGCAAGGAGTACGTCGTGTCTATTACATATTGTGTTTATGGAACGGTATCTGAGCTAATTTGAAACCCTTGTTTTATGCATCACCCCACCTCACCTTTCCCGTTAAGCAGCCATAGTGTGTTTTCGAAACGTGTGCCTCTGTTCTGTTTTGTAATTCAGTTCAAGGGTCGCGGTTTTTACATTCCCTCTATAAGTGATATCTTATGATAAGTGTCT
The DNA here is from genome assembly GCF_965194805.1 of Balaenoptera borealis. NCBI lineage: Eukaryota > Metazoa > Chordata > Mammalia > Artiodactyla > Balaenopteridae > Balaenoptera > Balaenoptera borealis. Next base: position 42,185,406 of record NC_138864.1, on the reverse strand, counting down.
TTTTCTGTGTGACTTATTTCACTTAGAATCGTCGTACCTAAATCCACTCATCATGCTGCTACTAGCCTTATGACGTTGATTTCATGGCTGAGTGATATTCCGTTGTACATAAGGACCGCAACTTCTTTATCCATTTTTCTCTTTCCTGGGATATTTAAGGTGTAACGAAGTGGAGGTTCTTGTCAACAGAGCAGCCCTAAACTTTGGGGTGCCTGTGTCTTGCTGATTTTTAGTTTTCCCAATTTATACGCCCATGAGTGGAAGTGCCCTATGCTCTCTAAGCTGAGTTTTTTCGATGTTTCAGGACACACCGTACACTTCTCCAGAGTGGCTGTTGGCAATTTACATCCCGCCCATCAGCGTAGCAAGGCTCCCGTTTCTCCATGGCCTGTCCTGCATTTCTGGTTTTGACACTTTATTCAGCATGGCCCTTTTGACCGATGGGAAGCGAGACTTCTTTGTAGCGCTGATTTGCCTTTCCAGGTTGCTTGGTTGGCCAAAAAGGGCGTATGCGTTTTTTCCTGAATATATTCAGGAAAAAACGCATACGCCCTTTTTGGCCAAGGGCATCATTGTCGAGGTTTTGCCGCTTTTCCCGTGCTTTAAAGGCGATTCGAATCTACCTCCTGGAATCTGTTTTCTGCAATTCTGCCTTGCTTTCCAATTCTCTTCGTGGCCTTCCCTCAATATATTTGAGGACGAGAGTTATGATTTATAACTCTGCAGGTTTGTGAATTGCAGTGCCCCTGAGCTCCATTTTTCAACTCGCTTTCTTGGGAGCTGGCCGTAAAAGCGCAGCATTGCTTTAGGTCCTATTTTGGTCCCGGGCGGCAGGCTGAGCCTGTGGTTAATTCTTCTTCCTGATGGGAAAATAGAGTGACCTGTGCCTGTCCCAACACCTAGAGCTAGTGTCTCATTGGTTCCCCCTCTTCCCGTTCATCCTCAGGACAAATTGCAACCTGTACGGAACAGGAGGTTAAAGGTGCTGATTCTCCAAGGAGGGAGATTGCTAGTAAAGCGGCTGGAATGGGGAACCCGAGCACAAGGAGATGAGAAATGAGGTGCGTTTTAGAAACCTTTCCCGATCACACGGTGCACCATCTTCTGGGTTTCTCATGCATGTTTTCGAAGTAGGAAGATGCCCTTGAATCTGGAGATTTGGGACCCATGGGATGGGTACCACGCAGTATTACTCTAAAGGGTCTGCGTTTGCTCACCCAACCTCACCAAACCTCTCAGCCCCAAGAGTGTCCACCCTTATGTCTCAATCAGCTGTGGGTCTAGATATGGTCAATCCAGGTGGCATCACAGCCCCTGAACGAATTTAGTAAGAATTTCTCTCTCTTTCACTGTCTTTGTTTCACGGGTTTTTAAAAGTGATTGATTTTTATAAAGGGGTTTAGCTGCTTTTCACTGCTGTGTGTATGCCGCTTTACACCCACTTGACTCACTTACAGAGTGATATCAATACATAGGTTTTAACATTCTTATTAGTCAGATATATTCTTGGGTGGTGAATAGGGGGTGTTGAGTCCAGTTCACTGAGCAAGGAGTAGGTCGTGTCTGTTACATATTGGGTTTATGGAACGGTATCTGAGCTAATTTGAACCCCTTCTTTTATGCATCACCCCACCTCACCTTTCCCGTTAAGCAGCCATAGTGTGTTTTCTAAACGTGTGACTCTGTTCTGTTTTGTAATTCAGTTCAAGGGTAGCAATTTTTACATTCCCTCTATAAGTGGTATCTTAGGATAAGTGTCTTTTTCTGTGTGACTTATTTCACTTAGAATCGTCGTACCTAAATCCACTCATCATGCTGCTACTAGCCTTATGACGTTGATTTCATGGCTGAGTGATATTCCATTGTACATAAGGACCACAACTTCTTTATCCATTTTTCTCTTTCCTGGGATATTTAAGGTGTAACGAAGTGGAGGTTCTTGTCAACAGAGCAGCCCTAAACTTTGGGGTGCCTGTGTCTTGCTGATTTGTAGTTTTCCCAATTTATACGCCCATGAGTGGAAGTGCCCTATGCTCTCTAAGCTGAGTTTTTTCGATGTTTCAGGACACACCGTACACTTCTCCAGAGTGGCTGTTGGCAATTTACATCCCGCCCATCAGTGTAGCAAGGCTCCCGTTTCTCCATGGCCTGTCCTGCATTTCTGGTTTTGACACTTTATTCAGCATGGCCCTTTTGACCGATGGGAAGCGAGACTTCTTTGTAGCGCTGATTTGCCTTTCCAGGTTGCTTGGTTGGCCAAAAAGGGCGTATGCGTTTTTTCCTGAATACATTCAGGAAAAAACGCATACGCCCTTTTTGGCCAAGGGCATCATTGTCGAGGTTTTGCCGCTTTTCCCGTGCTTTAAAGGCGATTCGAATCTACCTCCTGAAATCTGTTTTCTGCAATTCTGCCTTGCTTTCCAATCCTCTTCGTGGCCTTCCCTCAATATATTTGAGGACGAGAGTTATCATTTATAACTCTGCAGGTTTGTGAAATGCAGTGCCCCTGAGCTCCATTTTTCAACTCGCTTTCTTAGGAGCTGGCCGCAAAAGCGCAGGATTGCTTCAGGCCCTATTCTGGTTCCGGGCAGAAGGCTGGGCCTGTGGTTAATTCTTCTTCCTGATGGGAAAATAGAGTGACCTGTGCCTGTCCCAACACCTAGAGCTAGTGTCTCATTGGTTCCCCCTCTTCCCGTTCATCCTCAGGACAAATTGCAACCTGTACGGAACAGGAGGTTAAAGGTGCTGATTCTCCAAGGAGGGAGATTGCTAGTAAAGCGGCTGGAATGGCGAACCCGAGCACAAGGAGATGAGAAATGAGGTGCGTTTTAGAAACCTTTCCCGATCACACGGTGCACCATCTTCTGGGTTTCTCATGCATGTTTTCGAAGTAGGAAGATGCCCTTGAACCTGGAGATTTGGGACCCATGGGATGGGAACCACGCAGTATTACTTTAAAGGGTCTGCATTTGCTCACCCAACCTCACCAAACCTCTCAGCCCCAAGAGTGTCCACACTTATGTCTCAATCAGCTGTGGGTCTACATACGGTCAATCCAGGTGGCATCACAGTTCCTGAACGAATTTAGTAATAATTTCTCTCTCTTTCACTGTCTTTGTCTCACAGGTTTTTAAAAGGGATTGATTTTTATAAAGGGGTTTAGCTGCTTTTCACTGCTGTGTTTATGCCGCTTTACACCCACTTGACTCACTTACAGAGAGATATCAATACATAGGTTTTAAGATTCTTACTAGTCAGATATATTCTTGGGCGGTGAATAGGGGGTGTTGAGTCCAGTTCACTGAGCAAGGAGTACGTCGTGTCTATTACATATTGTGTTTATGGAACGGTATCTGAGCTAATTTGAAACCCTTGTTTTATGCATCACCCCACCTCACCTTTCCCGTTAAGCAGCCATAGTGTGTTTTCGAAACGTGTGCCTCTGTTCTGTTTTGTAATTCAGTTCAAGGGTCGCGGTTTTTACATTCCCTCTATAAGTGATATCTTATGATAAGTGTCTTTTTCTGTGTGACTTATTTCACTTAGAATCGTCGTACCTAAATCCCCTCATCATGCTGCTACTAGCCTTATGACGTTGATTTCATGGCTGAGTGATATTCCGTTGTACATAAGGACCGCAACTTCTTTATCCATTTTTCTCTTTCCTGGGATATTTAAGGTGTAACGAAGTGGAGGTTCTTGTCAACAGAGCAGCCCTAAACTTTGGGGTGCCTGTGTCTTGCTGATTTGTAGTTTTCCCAATTTATACGCCCATGAGTGGAAGTGCCCTATGCTCTCTAAGCTGAGTTTTTTCGATGTTTCAGGACACACCGTACACTTCTCCAGAGTGGCTGTTGGCAATTTACATCCCGCCCATCAGCGTAGCAAGGCTCCCGTTTCTCCATAGCCTGTCCTGCATTTCTGGTGTTGACACTTTATTCAGCATGGCCCTTTTGACCAATGGGAAGCGAGACTTCTTTGTAGCGCTGATTGGCCTTTCCAGGTTGCTTGGTTGGCCAAAAAGGGCGTATGCGTTTTTTCCTGAATATATTCAGGAAAAACCGCATACGCCCTTTTTGGCCAAGGGCATCATTGTCGAGGTTTTGCCGCTTTTCCCGTGCTTTAAAGGCGATTCGAATCTACCTCCTGAAATCTGTTTCCTGCAATTCTGCCTTGCTTTCATATCCTCTTCGTTGTCTTCCGTCAATATATTTGTGGACGAGAGTTATCATTTATAACTCTGCAGGTTTGTGAATTGCAGTGCCCTTGAGCTCCATTTTTCAACTCGCTTTCTTGGGAGCTGGCCGCAAAAGCGCAGGATTGCTTCAGGCCCTATTCTGGTCCCGGGTGCAGGCTGAGCCTGTGGTTAATTCTTCTTCCTGATGGGAAAATAGAGTGACCTGTGCCTGTCCCAACACCTAGAGCTAGTGTCTCATTGGTTCCCCCTCTTCCCGTTCATCCTCAGGACAAATTGCAACCTGTACGGAACAGGAGGTTAAAGGTGCTGATTCTCCAAGGAGGGAGATTGCTGGTAAAGCGGCTGGAATGGCGTACCCGAGCACAAGGAGATGAGAAATGAGGTGCATTTTAGAAACCTTTCCCGATCACACGGTGCACCATCTTCTGGGTTTCTCATGCATGTTTTCGATGTAGGAAGATGCCCTTGAACCTGGTGATTTGGGACCCATGGGATGGGAACCATGCAGTGTTACTTTAAAGGGTCTGCATTTGCTCACCCAACCTCACCAAACCTCTCAGCCCCAAGAGTGTCCACCCTTATATCTCAATCAGCTGTGGGTCTATATATGGTCAATCCAGGTGGCATCACAGCCCCTGAACGAATTTAGTAAGAATTTCTCTCTCTTTCACTGTCTTTGTTTCACGGGTTTTTAAAAGTGATTGGTTTTTATAAAGGGGTTTAGCTGATTTTCACTGCTGTGTTCATGCCGCTTTACACCCACTTGACTCACTTACAGAGAGATATGAATACATAGGTTTGAAGATTCTTACTAGTCAGATATATTCTTGGGCGGTGAATAGGGGGTGTTGAATCCAGTTCACTGAGCAAGGAGTAGGTCGTGTCTAGTACATATTGGGTTTATGGAACGGTTTCTGAGCTAATTTGAAACCCTTGTTTTATGCATCACCCCACCTCACCTTTCCCGTTAAGCAGCCATAGTGTGTTTTCGAAACGTGTGCCTCTGTTCTGTTTTGTAATTCAGTTCAAGGGTCGCGGTTTTTACATTCCCTCTATAAGGGATATCTTATGATAAGTGTCTTTTTCTGTGTGACTTATTTCACTTAGAATCGTCGTACCTAAATCCCCTCATCATGCTGCTACTAGCCTTATGACGTTGATTTCATGGCTGAGTGATATTCCATTGTACATAAGGACCGCAACTTCTTTATCCATTTTTCTCTTTCCTGGGATATTTAAGGTGTAACGAAGTGGAGGTTCTTGTCAACAGAGCAGCCCTAAACTTTGGGGTGCCTGTGTCTTGCTGATTTTTAGTTTTCCCAATTTATACGCCCATGAGTGGAAGTGCCCTATGCTCTCTAAGCTGAGTTTTTTCGATGTTTCAGGACACACCGTACACTTCTCCAGAGTGGCTGTTGGCAATTTACATCCCGCCCATCAGCGTAGCAAGGCTCCCTTTTCTCCATGGCCTGTCCTGCATTTCTGGTTTTGACACTTTATTCAGCATGGCCCTTTTGACCGATGGGAAGCGAGACTTCTTTGTAGCGCTGATTTGCCTTTCCAGGTTGCTTTTTTGGCCAAAAAGGGCGTATGCGTTTTTTCCTGAATATATTCAGGAAAAAACGCATACGCCCTTTTTGGCCAAGGGCATCATTGTCGAGGTTTTGCCGCTTTTCCCGTGCTTTAAAGGCGATTCGAATCTACCTAATGAAATCTGTTTCCTGCAATTCTGCCTTGCTTTCAAATCCTCTTCGTTGCCATCCCTCAATATATTTGTGGACGAGAGTTATCATTTATAACTCTGCAGGTTTGTGAATTGCAGTGGCCCTGAGCTCCATTTTTCAACTCGCTTTCTTGGGACCTGGCCGCAAAAGCGCAGGATTGCTTCAGGCCCTATTCGGGTCCCGGGCGGCAGGCTGAGCCTGTGGTTAATTCTTCTTCCTGATGGGAAAATAGAGTGACCTGTGCCTGTCCCAACACCTAGAGCTAGTCTCTCATTGGTTCCCCCTCTTCCCGTTCATCCTCAGGACAAATTGCAACCTGTACGGAACAGGAGGTTAAAGGTGCTGATTCTCCAAGGAGGGAGATTGCTAGTAAAGCGGCTGGAATGGCGAACCCGAGCACAAGGAGATGAGAAATGAGGTGGGTTTTAGAAACCTTTCCCGATCACACGGTGTACCATCTTCTGGGTTTCTCATGCATGTTTTCGAAGTGGGAATATGCCCTTGAACCTGGAGATTTGGGACCCATGGGATGGGAACCATGCAGTGTTACTTTAAAGGGTCTGCATTTGCTCACCCAACCTCACCAAACCTCTCAGCCCCAAGAGTGTCCACACTTATGTCTCAATCAGCTGTGGGTCTAGATACGGTCAATCCAGGTGGCATCACAGTTCCTGAACGAATTTAGTAAGAATTTCTCTCTCTTTCACTGTCTTTGTCTCACAGGTTTTTAAAAGGGATTGATTTTTATAAAGGGGTTTAGCTGCTTTTCACTGCTGTGTTTATGCCGCTTTACACCCACTTGACTCACTTACAGAGAGATATCAATACATAGGTTTTAAGATTCTTACTAGTCAGATATATTCTTGGGCGGTGAATAGGGGGTGTTGAGTCCAGTTCACTGAGCAAGGAGTACGTCGTGTCTATTACATATTGTGTTTATGGAACGGTATCTGAGCTAATTTGAAACCCTTGTTTTATGCATCACCCCACCTCACCTTTCCCGTTAAGCAGCCATAGTGTGTTTTCGAAACGTGTGCCTCTGTTCTGTTTTGTAATTCAGTTCAAGGGTCGCGGTTTTTACATTCCCTCTATAAGTGATATCTTATGATAAGTGTCTTTTTCTGTGTGACTTATTTCACTTAGAATCGTCGTACCTAAATCCCCTCATCATGCTGCTACTAGCCTTATGACGTTGATTTCATGGCTGAGTGATATTCCGTTGTACATAAGGACCGCAACTTCTTTATCCATTTTTCTCTTTCCTGGGATATTTAAGGTGTAACGAAGTGGAGGTTCTTGTCAACAGAGCAGCCCTAAACTTTGGGGTGCCTGTGTCTTGCTGATTTGTAGTTTTCCCAATTTATACGCCCATGAGTGGAAGTGCCCTATGCTCTCTAAGCTGAGTTTTTTCGATGTTTCAGGACACACCGTACACTTCTCCAGAGTGGCTGTTGGCAATTTACATCCCGCCCATCAGCGTAGCAAGGCTCCCGTTTCTCCATAGCCTGTCCTGCATTTCTGGTGTTGACACTTTATTCAGCATGGCCCTTTTGACCAATGGGAAGCGAGACTTCTTTGTAGCGCTGATTGGCCTTTCCAGGTTGCTTGGTTGGCGAAAAAGGGCGTATGCGTTTTTTCCTGAATATATTCAGGAAAAACCGCATACGCCCTTTTTGGCCAAGGGCATCATTGTCGAGGTTTTGCCGCTTTTCCCGTGCTTTAAAGGCGATTCGAATCTACCTCCTGAAATCTGTTTCCTGCAATTCTGCCTTGCTTTCAAATCCTCTTCGTTGTCTTCCGTCAATATATTTGTGGACGAGAGTTATCATTTATAACTCTGCAGGTTTGTGAATTGCAGTGCCCTTGAGCTCCATTTTTCAACTCGCTTTCTTGGGAGCTGGCCGCAAAAGCGCAGGATTGCTTCAGGCCCTATTCTGGTCCCGGGTGCAGGCTGAGCCTGTGGTTAATTCTTCTTCCTGATGGGAAAATAGAGTGACCTGTGCCTGTCCCAACACCTAGAGCTAGTGTCTCATTGGTTCCCCCTCTTCCCGTTCATCCTCAGGACAAATTGCAACCTGTACGGAACAGGAGGTTAAAGGTGCTGATTCTCCAAGGAGGGAGATTGCTGGTAAAGCGGCTGGAATGGCGTACCCGAGCACAAGGAGATGAGAAATGAGGTGCATTTTAGAAACCTTTCCCGATCACACGGTGCACCATCTTCTGGGTTTCTCATGCATGTTTTCGATGTAGGAAGATGCCCTTGAACCTGGTGATTTGGGACCCATGGGATGGGAACCATGCAGTGTTACTTTAAAGGGTCTGCATTTGCTCACCCAACCTCACCAAACCTCTCAGCCCCAAGAGTGTCCACCCTTATATCTCAATCAGCTGTGGGTCTATATATGGTCAATCCAGGTGGCATCACAGCCCCTGAACGAATTTAGTAAGAATTTCTCTCTCTTTCACTGTCTTTGTTTCACGGGTTTTTAAAAGTGATTGGTTTTTATAAAGGGGTTTAGCTGATTTTCACTGCTGTGTTCATGCCGCTTTACACCCACGTGACTCACTTACAGAGAGATATGAATACATAGGTTTTAAGATTCTTACTAGTCACATATATTCTTGGGCGGTGAATAGGGGGTGTTGAGTCCAGTTCACTGAGCAAGGAGTAGGTCGTGTCTATTACATATTGGGTTTATGGAACGGTCTCTGAGCTAATTTGAAACCCTTGTTTTATGCATCACCCCACCTCACCTTTCCCGTTAAGCAGCCATAGTGTGTTTTCGAAACGTGTGCCTCTGTTCTGTTTTGTAATTCAGTTCAAGGGTCGCGGTTTTTACATTCCCTCTATAAGTGATATCTTATGATAAGTGTCTTTTTCTGTGTGACTTATTTCACTTAGAATCGTCGTACCTAAATCCACTCATCATGCTGCTACTAGCCTTATGACGTTGATTTCATGGCTGAGTGATATTCCGTTGTACATAAGGACCGCAACTTCTTTATCCATTTTTCTCTTTCCTGGGATATTTAAGGTGTAACGAAGTGGAGGTTCTTGTCAACAGAGCAGCCCTAAACTTTGGGGTGCCTGTGTCTTGCTGATTTTTAGTTTTCCCAATTTATACGCCCATGAGTGGAAGTGCCCTATGCTCTCTAAGCTGAGTTTTTTCGATGTTTCAGGACACACCGTACACTTCTCCAGAGTGGCTGTTGGCAATTTACATCCCGTCCATCAGCGTAGCAAGGCTCCCTTTTCTCCATGGCCTGTCCTGCATTTCTGGTGTTGACACTTTATTCAGCATGGCCCTTTTGACCAATGGGAAGCGAGACTTCTTTGTAGCGCTGATTTGCCTTTCCAGGTTGCTTGGTTGGCCAAAAAGGGCGTATGCGTTTTTTCCTGAATATATTCAGGAAAAACCGCATACGCCCTTTTTGGCCAAGGGCATCATTGTCGAGGTTTTGCCGCTTTTCCCGTGCTTTAAAGGCGATTCGAATCTACCTCCTGCAATGTGTTTCCTGCAATTTTTCCTTGCTTTCAAATCCTCTTCGTTGTCTTCCGTCAATATATTTGTGGACGAGAGTTATCATTTATAACTCTGCAGGTTTGTGAATTGCAGTGCCCCTGAGCTCCATTTTTCAACTCGCTTTCTTGGGAGCTGGCCGCAAAAGCGCAGGATTGCTTCAGGCCCTATTCGGGTCTCGGGCGGCAGGCTAAGCCTGTGGTTAATTCTTCTTCCTGATGGGAAAATAGAGTGACCTGTGCCGCTCCCAACACCTAGAGCTAGTCTCTCATTGGTTCCCCCTCTTCCCGTTCATCCTCAGGACAATTTGCAACCTGTACGGAATAGGAGGTTAAAGGTGCTGATTCTCCAAGGAGGGAGATTGCTAGTAAAGCGGCTGGAATGGCGAACCCGAGCCCAAGGAGATGAAAAATGAGGTGCGTTTTAGAAACCTTTCCCAATCACACGGTGTACCATCTTCTGGGTTTCTCATGCATGTTTTCGAAGTGGGAAGATGCCCTTGAACCTGGAGATTTGGGACCCATGGGATGGGAACAATGCAGTATTACTTTAAAGGGTCTGCGTTTCCTCACCCAACCTCACCAAACCTCTCAGCCCCAAGAGTGTCCACCCTTATGTCTCAATCAGCTGTGGGTCTATATATGGTCAATCCAGGTGGCATCACAGCCCCTGAACGAATTTAGTAATAATTTCTCTCTCTTTCACTGTCTTTGTTTCACGGGTTTTTAAAAGTAATTTTTTTTTATAAAGGGGTTTAGCTGCTTTTCACTGCTGTGTTTATGCCGCTTTACACCCACTTGACTCACTTACAGAGAGATATCAATACATAGGTTTTAAGATTCTTACTAGTCACATATATTCTTGGGCGGTGAATAGGGGGTGTTGAGTCCAGTTCACTGAGCAAGGAGTAGGTCGTGTCTATTACATATTGGGTTTATGGAACGGTCTCTGAGCTAATTTGAAACCCTTGTTTTATGCATCACCCCACCTCACCTTTCCCGTTAAGCAGCCATAGTGTGTTTTCGAAACGTGTGCCTCTGTTCTGTTTTGTAATTCAGTTCAAGGGTCGCGGTTTTTACATTCCCTCTATAAGTGATATCTTATGATAAGTGTCTTTTTCTGTGTGACTTATTTCACTTAGAATCGTCGTACCTAAATCCCCTCATCATGCTGCTACTAGCCTTATGACGTTGATTTCATGGCTGAGTGATATTCCGTTGTACATAAGGACCGCAACTTCTTTATCCATTTTTCTCTTTCCTGGGATATTTAAGGTGTAACGAAGTGGAGGTTCTTGTCAACAGAGCAGCCCTAAACTTTGGGGTGCCTGTGTCTTGCTGATTTGTAGTTTTCCCAATTTATACGCCCATGAGTGGAAGTGCCCTATGCTCTCTAAGCTGAGTTTTTTCGATGTTTCAGGACACACCGTACACTTCTCCAGAGTGGCTGTTGGCAATTTACATCCCGCCCATCAGCGTAGCAAGGCTCCCGTTTCTCCATAGCCTGTCCTGCATTTCTGGTGTTGACACTTTATTCAGCATGGCCCTTTTGACCAATGGGAAGCGAGACTTCTTTGTAGCGCTGATTGGCCTTTCCAGGTTGCTTGGTTGGCCAAAAAGGGCGTATGCGTTTTTTCCTGAATATATTCAGGAAAAACCGCATACGCCCTTTTTGGCCAAGGGCATCATTGTCGAGGTTTTGCCGCTTTTCCCGTGCTTTAAAGGCGATTCGAATCTACCTCCTGAAATCTGTTTCCTGCAATTCTGCCTTGCTTTCAAATCCTCTTCGTTGTCTTCCGTCAATATATTTGTGGACGAGAGTTATCATTTATAACTCTGCAGGTTTGTGAATTGCAGTGCCCATGAGCTCCATTTTTCAACTCGCTTTCTTGGGAGCTGGCCGCAAAAGCGCAGGATTGCTTCAGGCCCTATTCTGGTCCCGGGTGCAGGCTGAGCCTGTGGTTAATTCTTCTTCCTGATGGGAAAATAGAGTGACCTGTGCCTGTCCCAACACCTAGAGCTAGTCTCTCATTGGTTCCCCCTCTTCCCGTTCATCCTCAGGACAAATTGCAACCTGTACGGAACAGGAGGTTAAAGGTGCTGATTCTCCAAGGAGGGAGATTGCTAGTAAAGCGGCTGGAATGGCGAACCCGAGCACAAGGAGATGAGAAATGAGGTGCGTTTTAGAAACCTTTCCCGATCACACGGTGTACCATCTTCTGGGTTTCTCATGCATGTTTTCGAAGTGGGAATATGCCCTTGAACCTGGAGATTTGGGACCCATGGGATGGGAACCATGCAGTGTTACTTTAAAGGGTCTGCATTTGCTCACCCAACCTCACCAAACCTCTCAGCCCCAAGAGTGTCCACACTTATGTCTCAATCAGCTGTGGGTCTAGATACGGTCAATCCAGGTGGCATCACAGTTCCTGAACGAATTTAGTAAGAATTTCTCTCTCTTTCACTGTCTTTGTCTCACAGGTTTTTAAAAGGGATTGATTTTTATAAAGGGGTTTAGCTGCTTTTCACTGCTGTGTTTATGCCGCTTTACACCCACTTGACTCACTTACAGAGAGATATCAATACATAGGTTTTAAGATTCTTACTAGTCAGATATATTCTTGGGCGGTGAATAGGGGGTGTTGAGTCCAGTTCACTGAGCAAGGAGTACGTCGTGTCTATTACATATTGTGTTTATGGAACGGTATCTGAGCTAATTTGAAACCCTTGTTTTATGCATCACCCCACCTCACCTTTCCCGTTAAGCAGCCATAGTGTGTTTTCGAAACGTGTGCCTCTGTTCTGTTTTGTAATTCAGTTCAAGGGTCGCGGTTTTTACATTCCCTCTATAAGTGATATCTTATGATAAGTGTCTTTTTCTGTGTGACTTATTTCACTTAGAATCGTCGTACCTAAATCCCCTCATCATGCTGCTACTAGCCTTATGACGTTGATTTCATGGCTGAGTGATATTCCGTTGTACATAAGGACCGCAACTTCTTTATCCATTTTTCTCTTTCCTGGGATATTTAAGGTGTAACGAAGTGGAGGTTCTTGTCAACAGAGCAGCCCTAAACTTTGGGGTGCCTGTGTCTTGCTGATTTGTAGTTTTCCCAATTTATACGCCCATGAGTGGAAGTGCCCTATGCTCTCTAAGCTGAGTTTTTTCGATGTTTCAGGACACACCGTACACTTCTCCAGAGTGGCTGTTGGCAATTTACATCCCGCCCATCAGCGTAGCAAGGCTCCCGTTTCTCCATAGCCTGTCCTGCATTTCTGGTGTTGACACTTTATTCAGCATGGCCCTTTTGACCAATGGGAAGCGAGACTTCTTTGTAGCGCTGATTGGCCTTTCCAGGTTGCTTGGTTGGCCAAAAAGGGCGTATGCGTTTTTTCCTGAATATATTCAGGAAAAACCGCATACGCCCTTTTTGGCCAAGGGCATCATTGTCGAGGTTTTGCCGCTTTTCCCGTGCTTTAAAGGCGATTCGAATCTACCTCCTGAAATCTGTTTCCTGAAATTCTGCCTTGCTTTCAAATCCTCTTCGTTGTCTTCCGTCAATATATTTGTGGACGAGAGTTATCATTTATAACTCTGCAGGTTTGTGAATTGCAGTGGCCCTGAGCTCCATTTTTCAACTCGCTTTCTTGGGAGCTGGCCGCAAAAGCGCAGGATTGCTTCAGGCCCTATTCTGGTCCCGGGTGCAGGCTGAGCCTGTGGTTAATTCTTCTTCCTGATGGGAAAATAGAGTGACCTGTGCCTGTCCCAACACCTAGAGCTAGTGTCTCATTGGTTCCCCCTCTTCCCGTTCATCCTCAGGACAAATTGCAACCTGTACGGAACAGGAGGTTAAAGGTGCTGATTCTCCAAGGAGGGAGATTGCTGGTAAAGCGGCTGGAATGGCGTACCCGAGCACAAGGAGATGAGAAATGAGGTGCATTTTAGAAACCTTTCCCGATCACACGGTGCACCATCTTCTGGGTTTCTCATGCATGTTTTCGATGTAGGAAGATGCCCTTGAACCTGGTGATTTGGGACCCATGGGATGGGAACCATGCAGTGTTACTTTAAAGGGTCTGCATTTGCTCACCCAACCTCACCAAACCTCTCAGCCCCAAGAGTGTCCACCCTTATATCTCAATCAGCTGTGGGTCTATATATGGTCAATCCAGGTGGCATCACAGCCCCTGAACGAATTTAGTAAGAATTTCTCTCTCTTTCACTGTCTTTGTTTCACGGGTTTTTAAAAGTGATTGGTTTTTATAAAGGGGTTTAGCTGATTTTCACTGCTGTGTTCATGCCGCTTTACACCCACGTGACTCACTTACAGAGAGATATGAATACATAGGTTTTAAGATTCTTACTAGTCACATATATTCTTGGGCGGTGAATAGGGGGTGTTGAGTCCAGTTCACTGAGCAAGGAGTAGGTCGTGTCTATTACATATTGGGTTTATGGAACGGTCTCTGAGCTAATTTGAAACCCTTGTTTTATGCATCACCCCACCTCACCTTTCCCGTTAAGCAGCCATAGTGTGTTTTCGAAACGTGTGCCTCTGTTCTGTTTTGTAATTCAGTTCAAGGGTCGCGGTTTTTACATTCCCTCTATAAGTGATATCTTATGATAAGTGTCTTTTTCTGTGTGACTTATTTCACTTAGAATCGTCGTACCTAAATCCACTCATCATGCTGCTACTAGCCTTATGACGTTGATTTCATGGCTGAGTGATATTCCGTTGTACATAAGGACCGCAACTTCTTTATCCATTTTTCTCTTTCCTGGGATATTTAAGGTTTAACGAAGTGGAGGTTCTTGTCAACAGAGCAGCCCTAAACTTTGGGGTGCCTGTGTCTTGCTGATTTTTAGTTTTCCCAATTTATACGCCCATGAGTGGAAGTGCCCTATGCTCTCTAAGCTGAGTTTTTTCGATGTTTCAGGACACACCGTACACTTCTCCAGAGTGGCTGTTGGCAATTTACATCCCGTCCATCAGCGTAGCAAGGCTCCCTTTTCTCCATGGCCTGTCCTGCATTTCTGGTGTTGACACTTTATTCAGCATGGCCCTTTTGACCAATGGGAAGCGAGACTTCTTTGTAGCGCTGATTTGCCTTTCCAGGTTGCTTGGTTGGCCAAAAAGGGCGTATGCGGTTTTTCCTGAATATATTCAGGAAAAACCGCATACGCCCTTTTTGGCCAAGGGCACCATTGTCGAGGTTTTGCCGCTTTTCCCGTGCTTTAAAGGCGATTCGAATCTACCTCCTGCAATGTGTTTCCTGCAATTTTTCCTTGCTTTCAAATCCTCTTCGTTGTCTTCCGTCAATATATTTGTGGACGAGAGTTATCATTTATAACTCTGCAGGTTTGTGAATTGCAGTGCCCCTGAGCTCCATTTTTCAACTCGCTTTCTTGGGAGCTGGCCGCAAAAGCGCAGGATTGCTTCAGGCCCTATTCGGGTCTCGGGCGGCAGGCTAAGCCTGTGGTTAATTCTTCTTCCTGATGGGAAAATAGAGTGACCTGTGCCGCTCCCAACACCTAGAGCTAGTCTCTCATTGGTTCCCCCTCTTCCCGTTCATCCTCAGGAGAATTTGCAACCTGTACGGAATAGGAGGTTAAAGGTGCTGATTCTCCAAGGAGGGAGATTGCTAGTAAAGCGGCTGGAATGGCGAACCCGAGCCCAAGGAGATGAAAAATGAGGTGCGTTTTAGAAACCTTTCCCAATCACACGGTGTACCATCTTCTGGGTTTCTCATGCATGTTTTCGAAGTGGGAAGATGCCCTTGAACCTGGAGATTTGGGACCCATGGGATGGGAACAATGCAGTATTACTTTAAAGGGTCTGCGTTTCCTCACCCAACCTCACCAAACCTCTCAGCCCCAAGAGTGTCCACCCTTATGTCTCAATCAGCTGTGGGTCTATATATGGTCAATCCAGGTGGCATCACAGCCCCTGAACGAATTTAGTAATAATTTCTCTCTCTTTCACTGTCTTTGTTTCACGGGTTTTTAAAAGTAATTTTTTTTTATAAAGGGGTTTAGCTGCTTTTCACTGCTGTGTTTATGCCGCTTTACACCCACTTGACTCACTTACAGAGAGATATCAATACATAGGTTTTAAGATTCTTACTAGTCAGATATATTCTTGGGCGGTGAATAGGGGGTGTTGAGTCCAGTTCACTGAGCAAGGAGTAGGTCGTGTCTATTACATATTGGGTTTATGGAACGGTCTCTGAGCTAATTTGAAACCCTTGTTTTATGCATCACCCCACCTCACCTTTCCCGTTAAGCAGCCATAGTGTGTTTTCGAAACGTGTGCCTCTGTTCTGTTTTGTAATTCAGTTCAAGGGTCGCGGTTTTTACATTCCCTCTATAAGTGATATCTTATGATAAGTGTCTTTTTCTGTGTGACTTATTTCACTTAGAATCGTCGTACCTAAATCCACTCATCATGCTGCTACTAGCCTTATGACGTTGATTTCATGGCTGAGTGATATTCCGTTGTACATAAGGACCGCAACTTCTTTATCCATTTTTCTCTTTCCTGGGATATTTAAGGTGTAACGAAGTGGAGGTTCTTGTCAACAGAGCAGCCCTAAACTTTGGGGTGCCTGTGTCTTGCTGATTTTTAGTTTTCCCAATTTATACGCCCATGAGTGGAAGTGCCCTATGCTCTCTAAGCTGAGTTTTTTCAATGTTTCAGGACACACCGTACACTTCTCCAGAGTGGCTGTTGGCAATTTACATCCCACCCATCAGCGTAGCAAGGCTCCCGTTTCTCCATGGCCTGTCCTGCATTTCTGGTGTTGACACTTTATTCAGCATGGCCCTTTTGACCAATGGGAAGCGAGACTTCTTTGTAGCGCTGATTTGCCTTTCCAGGTTGCTTGGTTGGCCAAAAAGGGCGTATGCGTTTTTTCCTGAATATATTCAGGAAAAACCGCATACGCCCTTTTTGGCCAAGGGCATCATTGTCGAGGTTCTGCCGCTTTTCCCGTGCTTTAAAGGCGATTCGAATCTACCTCCTGCAATGTGTTTCCTGCAATTTTTCCTTGCTTTCAAATCCTCTTCGTTGCCTTCCCTCAATATATTTGTGGACGAGAGTTATCATTTATAACTCTGCAGGTTTGTGAATTACAGTGCCCCTGAGCTCAATTTTTCAACTCGCTTTCCTGGGAGCTGGCCGCAAAAGCGCAGGATTGCTTCAGGCCCTATTCTGGTCCCGGGCGGCAGGCTGAGCCTGTGGTTAATTCTTCTTCCTGATGGGAAAATAGAGTGACCTGTGCCGCTCCCAACACCTAGAGCTAGTCTCTCATTGGTTCCCCCTCTTCCCGTTCATCCTCAGGACAATTTGCAACCTGTACGGAATAGGAGGTTAAAGGTGCTGATTCTCCAAGGAGGGAGATTGCTAGTAAAGCGGCTGGAATGGCGAACCCGAGCCCAAGGAGATGAAAAATGAGGTGCGTTTTAGAAACCTTTCCCAATCACACGGTGTACCATCTTCTGGGTTTCTCATGCATGTGTTCGAAGTGGGAAGATGCCCTTGAACCTGGAGATTTGGGACCCATGGGATGGGAACCACGCAGTATTACTTTAAAGGGTCTGCGTTTCCTCACCCAACCTCACCAAACCTCTCAGCCCCAAGAGTGTCCACCCTTATGTCTCAATCAGCTGTGGGTCTATATATGGTCAATCCAGGTGGCATCACAGCCCCTGAACGAATTTAGTAATAATTTCTCTCTCTTTCACTGTCTTTGTTTCACGGGTTTTTAAAAGTAATTGTTTTTTATAAAGGGGTTTAGCTGCTTTTCACTGCTGTGTTTATGCCGCTTTACACCCACTTGACTCACTTACAGAGAGATATCAATACATAGGTTTTAAGATTCTTACTAGTCAGATATATTCTTGGGCGGTGAATAGGGGGTGTTGAGTCCAGTTCACTGAGCAAGGAGTAGGTCGTGTCTATTACATATTGGGTTTATGGAACGGTCTCTGAGCTAATTTGAAACCCTTCTTTTACGCATCACCCCACCTCACCTTTCCCGTTAAGCAGCCATAGTGTGTTTTCTAAACGTGTGACTCTGTTCTGTTTTGTAATTCATTTTAAGGGTACCGGTTTTTACATTCCCTCTATAAGTGATATCTTATGATAAGTGTCTTTTTCTGTGTGACTTATTTCACTTAGAATCGTCGTACCTAAATCCACTCATCATGCTGCTACTAGCCTTATGACGGTGATTTCCTGGCTGAGTGATATTCCATTGTACATAAGGACCACAACTTCTTTATCCAGTTTTCTCTTTCCTGGGATATTTAAGGTGTAACGAAGTGGAGGTTCTTGTCAACAAAGCAGCCCTAAACTTTGGGGTGCCTGTGTCTTGCTGATTTTTAGTTTTCCCAATTTATACGCCCATGAGTGGAAGTGCCCTATGCTCACTAAGCTGAGTTTTTTCGATGTTTCAGGACACATCGTACACTTCTCCAGAGTGGCTGTTGGCAATTTACATCCCGCCCATCAGCGTAGCAAGGCTCCCGTTTCTCCATGGCCTGTCCTGCATTTCTTGTTTTGACACTTTATTCAGCATGGCCCTTTTGACCGATGGGAAGCGAGACTTCTTTGTAGCGCTGATTGGCCTTTCCAGGTTGCTTGGTTGGCGAAAAAGGGCGTATGCGTTTTTTCCTGAATATATTCAGGAAAAACCGCATACGCCCTTTTTGGCCAAGGGCATCATTGTCGAGGTTTTGCCGCTTTTCCCGTGCTTTAAAGGCGATTCGAATCTACCTCCTGAAATCTGTTTCCTGAAATTCTGCCTTGCTTTCAAATCCTCTTCGTTGTCTTCCGTCAATATATTTGTGGACGAGAGTTATCATTTATAACTCTGCAGGTTTGTGAATTGCAGTGCCCTTGAGCTCCATTTTTCAACTCGCTTTCTTGGGAGCTGGCCGCAAAAGCGCAGGATTGCTTCAGGCCCTATTCTGGTCCCGGGTGCAGGCTGAGCCTGTGGTTAATTCTTCTTCCTGATGGGAAAATAGAGTGACCTGTGCCTGTCCCAACACCTAGAGCTAGTGTCTCATTGGTTCCCCCTCTTCCCGTTCATCCTCAGGACAAATTGCAACCTGTACGGAACAGGAGGTTAAAGGTGCTGATTCTCCAAGGAGGGAGATTGCTGGTAAAGCGGCTGGAATGGCGTACCCGAGCACAAGGAGATGAGAAATGAGGTGCATTTTAGAAACCTTTCCCGATCACACGGTGCACCATCTTCTGGGTTTCTCATGCATGTTTTCGATGTAGGAAGATGCCCTTGAACCTGGTGATTTGGGACCCATGGGATGGGAACCATGCAGTGTTACTTTAAAGGGTCTGCATTTGCTCACCCAACCTCACCAAACCTCTCAGCCCCAAGAGTGTCCACCCTTATATCTCAATCAGCTGTGGGTCTATATATGGTCAATCCAGGTGGCATCACAGCCCCTGAACGAATTTAGTAAGAATTTCTCTCTCTTTCACTGTCTTTGTTTCACGGGTTTTTAAAAGTGATTGGTTTTTATAAAGGGGTTTAGCTGATTTTCACTGCTGTGTTCATGCCGCTTTACACCCACGTGACTCACTTACAGAGAGATATGAATACATAGGTTTTAAGATTCTTACTAGTCACATATATTCTTGGGCGGTGAATAGGGGGTGTTGAGTCCAGTTCACTGAGCAAGGAGTAGGTCGTGTCTATTACATATTGGGTTTATGGAACGGTCTCTGAGCTAATTTGAAACCCTTGTTTTATGCATCACCCCACCTCACCTTTCCCGTTAAGCAGCCATAGTGTGTTTTCGAAACGTGTGCCTCTGTTCTGTTTTGTAATTCAGTTCAAGGGTCGCGGTTTTTACATTCCCTCTATAAGTGATATCTTATGATAAGTGTCTTTTTCTGTGTGACTTATTTCACTTAGAATCGTCGTACCTAAATCCACTCATCATGCTGCTACTAGCCTTATGACGTTGATTTCATGGCTGAGTGATATTCCGTTCTACATAAGGACCGCAACTTCTTTATCCATTTTTCTCTTTCCTGGGATATTTAAGGTGTAACGAAGTGGAGGTTCTTGTCAACAGAGCAGCCCTAAACTTTGGGGTGCCTGTGTCTTGCTGATTTTTAGTTTTCCCAATTTATACGCCCATGAGTGGAAGTGCCCTATGCTCTCTAAGCTGAGTTTTTTCGATGTTTCAGGACACACCGTACACTTCTCCAGAGTGGCTGTTGGCAATTTACATCCCGTCCATCAGCGTAGCAAGGCTCCCTTTTCTCCATGGCCTGTCCTGCATTTCTGGTGTTGACACTTTATTCAGCATGGCCCTTTTGACCAATGGGAAGCGAGACTTCTTTGTAGCGCTGATTTGCCTTTCCAGGTTGCTTGGTTGGCCAAAAAGGGCGTATGCGTTTTTTCCTGAATATATTCAGGAAAAACCGCATACGCCCTTTTTGGCCAAGGGCATCATTGTCGAGGTTTTGCCGCTTTTCCCGTGCTTTAAAGGCGATTCGAATCTACCTCCTGCAATGTGTTTCCTGCAATTTTTCCTTGCTTTCAAATCCTCTTCGTTGTCTTCCGTCAATATATTTGTGGACGAGAGTTATCATTTATAACTCTGCAGGTTTGTGAATTGCAGTGCCCCTGAGCTCCATTTTTCAACTCGCTTTCTTGGGAGCTGGCCGCAAAAGCGCAGGATTGCTTCAGGCCCTATTCGGGTCTCGGGCGGCAGGCTAAGCCTGTGGTTAATTCTTCTTCCTGATGGGAAAATAGAGTGACCTGTGCCGCTCCCAACACCTAGAGCTAGTCTCTCATTGGTTCCCCCTCTTCCCGTTCATCCTCAGGACAATTTGCAACCTGTACGGAATAGGAGGTTAAAGGTGCTGATTCTCCAAGGAGGGAGATTGCTAGTAAAGCGGCTGGAATGGCGAACCCGAGCCCAAGGAGATGAAAAATGAGGTGCGTTTTAGAAACCTTTCCCAATCACACGGTGTACCATCTTCTGGGTTTCTCATGCATGTTTTCGAAGTGGGAAGATGCCCTTGAACCTGGAGATTTGGGACCCATGGGATGGGAACAATGCAGTATTACTTTAAAGGGTCTGCGTTTCCTCACCCAACCTCACCAAACCTCTCAGCCCCAAGAGTGTCCACCCTTATGTCTCAATCAGCTGTGGGTCTATATATGGTCAATCCAGGTGGCATCACAGCCCCTGAACGAATTTAGTAATAATTTCTCTCTCTTTCACTGTCTTTGTTTCACGGGTTTTTAAAAGTAATTTTTTTTTATAAAGGGGTTTAGCTGCTTTTCACTGCTGTGTTTATGCCGCTTTACACCCACTTGACTCACTTACAGAGAGATATCAATACATAGGTTTTAAGATTCTTACTAGTCACATATATTCTTGGGCGGTGAATAGGGGGTGTTGAGTCCAGTTCACTGAGCAAGGAGTAGGTCGTGTCTATTACATATTGGGTTTATGGAACGGTCTCTGAGCTAATTTGAAACCCTTGTTTTATGCATCACCCCACCTCACCTTTCCCGTTAAGCAGCCATAGTGTGTTTTCGAAACGTGTGCCTCTGTTCTGTTTTGTAATTCAGTTCAAGGGTCGCGGTTTTTACATTCCCTCTATAAGTGATATCTTATGATAAGTGTCTTTTTCTGTGTGACTTATTTCACTTAGAATCGTCGTACCTAAATCCCCTCATCATGCTGCTACTAGCCTTATGACGTTGATTTCATGGCTGAGTGATATTCCGTTGTACATAAGGACCGCAACTTCTTTATCCATTTTTCTCTTTCCTGGGATATTTAAGGTGTAACGAAGTGGAGGTTCTTGTCAACAGAGCAGCCCTAAACTTTGGGGTGCCTGTGTCTTGCTGATTTGTAGTTTTCCCAATTTATACGCCCATGAGTGGAAGTGCCCTATGCTCTCTAAGCTGAGTTTTTTCGATGTTTCAGGACACACCGTACACTTCTCCAGAGTGGCTGTTGGCAATTTACATCCCGCCCATCAGCGTAGCAAGGCTCCCGTTTCTCCATAGCCTGTCCTGCATTTCTGGTGTTGACACTTTATTCAGCATGGCCCTTTTGACCAATGGGAAGCGAGACTTCTTTGTAGCGCTGATTGGCCTTTCCAGGTTGCTTGGTTGGCCAAAAAGGGCGTATGCGTTTTTTCCTGAATATATTCAGGAAAAACCGCATACGCCCTTTTTGGCCAAGGGCATCATTGTCGAGGTTTTGCCGCTTTTCCCGTGCTTTAAAGGCGATTCGAATCTACCTCCTGAAATCTGTTTCCTGCAATTCTGCCTTGCTTTCAAATCCTCTTCGTTGTCTTCCGTCAATATATTTGTGGACGAGAGTTATCATTTATAACTCTGCAGGTTTGTGAATTGCAGTGCCCATGAGCTCCATTTTTCAACTCGCTTTCTTGGGAGCTGGCCGCAAAAGCGCAGGATTGCTTCAGGCCCTATTCTGGTCCCGGGTGCAGGCTGAGCCTGTGGTTAATTCTTCTTCCTGATGGGAAAATAGAGTGACCTGTGCCTGTCCCAACACCTAGAGCTAGTCTCTCATTGGTTCCCCCTCTTCCCGTTCATCCTCAGGACAAATTGCAACCTGTACGGAACAGGAGGTTAAAGGTGCTGATTCTCCAAGGAGGGAGATTGCTAGTAAAGCGGCTGGAATGGCGAACCCGAGCACAAGGAGATGAGAAATGAGGTGCGTTTTAGAAACCTTTCCCGATCACACGGTGTACCATCTTCTGGGTTTCTCATGCATGTTTTCGAAGTGGGAATATGCCCTTGAACCTGGAGATTTGGGACCCATGGGATGGGAACCATGCAGTGTTACTTTAAAGGGTCTGCATTTGCTCACCCAACCTCACCAAACCTCTCAGCCCCAAGAGTGTCCACACTTATGTCTCAATCAGCTGTGGGTCTAGATACGGTCAATCCAGGTGGCATCACAGTTCCTGAACGAATTTAGTAAGAATTTCTCTCTCTTTCACTGTCTTTGTCTCACAGGTTTTTAAAAGGGATTGATTTTTATAAAGGGGTTTAGCTGCTTTTCACTGCTGTGTTTATGCCGCTTTACACCCACTTGACTCACTTACAGAGAGATATCAATACATAGGTTTTAAGATTCTTACTAGTCAGATATATTCTTGGGCGGTGAATAGGGGGTGTTGAGTCCAGTTCACTGAGCAAGGAGTACGTCGTGTCTATTACATATTGTGTTTATGGAACGGTATCTGAGCTAATTTGAAACCCTTGTTTTATGCATCACCCCACCTCACCTTTCCCGTTAAGCAGCCATAGTGTGTTTTCGAAACGTGTGCCTCTGTTCTGTTTTGTAATTCAGTTCAAGGGTCGCGGTTTTTACATTCCCTCTATAAGTGATATCTTATGATAAGTGTCTTTTTCTGTGTGACTTATTTCACTTAGAATCGTCGTACCTAAATCCCCTCATCATGCTGCTACTAGCCTTATGACGTTGATTTCATGGCTGAGTGATATTCCGTTGTACATAAGGACCGCAACTTCTTTATCCATTTTTCTCTTTCCTGGGATATTTAAGGTGTAACGAAGTGGAGGTTCTTGTCAACAGAGCAGCCCTAAACTTTGGGGTGCCTGTGTCTTGCTGATTTGTAGTTTTCCCAATTTATACGCCCATGAGTGGAAGTGCCCTATGCTCTCTAAGCTGAGTTTTTTCGATGTTTCAGGACACACCGTACACTTCTCCAGAGTGGCTGTTGGCAATTTACATCCCGCCCATCAGCGTAGCAAGGCTCCCGTTTCTCCATAGCCTGTCCTGCATTTCTGGTGTTGACACTTTATTCAGCATGGCCCTTTTGACCAATGGGAAGCGAGACTTCTTTGTAGCGCTGATTGGCCTTTCCAGGTTGCTTGGTTGGCCAAAAAGGGCGTATGCGTTTTTTCCTGAATATATTCAGGAAAAACCGCATACGCCCTTTTTGGCCAAGGGCATCATTGTCGAGGTTTTGCCGCTTTTCCCGTGCTTTAAAGGCGATTCGAATCTACCTCCTGAAATCTGTTTCCTGAAATTCTGCCTTGCTTTCAAATCCTCTTCGTTGTCTTCCGTCAATATATTTGTGGACGAGAGTTATCATTTATAACTCTGCAGGTTTGTGAATTGCAGTGGCCCTGAGCTCCATTTTTCAACTCGCTTTCTTGGGAGCTGGCCGCAAAAGCGCAGGATTGCTTCAGGCCCTATTCTGGTCCCGGGTGCAGGCTGAGCCTGTGGTTAATTCTTCTTCCTGATGGGAAAATAGAGTGACCTGTGCCTGTCCCAACACCTAGAGCTAGTGTCTCATTGGTTCCCCCTCTTCCCGTTCATCCTCAGGACAAATTGCAACCTGTACGGAACAGGAGGTTAAAGGTGCTGATTCTCCAAGGAGGGAGATTGCTGGTAAAGCGGCTGGAATGGCGTACCCGAGCACAAGGAGATGAGAAATGAGGTGCATTTTAGAAACCTTTCCCGATCACACGGTGCACCATCTTCTGGGTTTCTCATGCATGTTTTCGATGTAGGAAGATGCCCTTGAACCTGGTGATTTGGGACCCATGGGATGGGAACCATGCAGTGTTACTTTAAAGGGTCTGCATTTGCTCACCCAACCTCACCAAACCTCTCAGCCCCAAGAGTGTCCACCCTTATATCTCAATCAGCTGTGGGTCTATATATGGTCAATCCAGGTGGCATCACAGCCCCTGAACGAATTTAGTAAGAATTTCTCTCTCTTTCACTGTCTTTGTTTCACGGGTTTTTAAAAGTGATTGGTTTTTATAAAGGGGTTTAGCTGATTTTCACTGCTGTGTTCATGCCGCTTTACACCCACGTGACTCACTTACAGAGAGATATGAATACATAGGTTTTAAGATTCTTACTAGTCACATATATTCTTGGGCGGTGAATAGGGGGTGTTGAGTCCAGTTCACTGAGCAAGGAGTAGGTCGTGTCTATTACATATTGGGTTTATGGAACGGTCTCTGAGCTAATTTGAAACCCTTGTTTTATGCATCACCCCACCTCACCTTTCCCGTTAAGCAGCCATAGTGTGTTTTCGAAACGTGTGCCTCTGTTCTGTTTTGTAATTCAGTTCAAGGGTCGCGGTTTTTACATTCCCTCTATAAGTGATATCTTATGATAAGTGTCTTTTTCTGTGTGACTTATTTCACTTAGAATCGTCGTACCTAAATCCACTCATCATGCTGCTACTAGCCTTATGACGTTGATTTCATGGCTGAGTGATATTCCGTTGTACATAAGGACCGCAACTTCTTTATCCATTTTTCTCTTTCCTGGGATATTTAAGGTGTAACGAAGTGGAGGTTCTTGTCAACAGAGCAGCCCTAAACTTTGGGGTGCCTGTGTCTTGCTGATTTGTAGTTTTCCCAATTTATACGCCCATGAGTGGAAGTGCCCTATGCTCTCTAAGCTGAGTTTTTTCGATGTTTCAGGACACACCGTACACTTCTCCAGAGTGGCTGTTGGCAATTTACATCCCGTCCATCAGCGTAGCAAGGCTCCCTTTTCTCCATGGCCTGTCCTGCATTTCTGGTGTTGACACTTTATTCAGCATGGCCCTTTTGACCAATGGGAAGCGAGACTTCTTTGTAGCGCTGATTTGCCTTTCCAGGTTGCTTGGTTGGCCAAAAAGGGCGTATGCGTTTTTTCCTGAATATATTCAGGAAAAACCGCATACGCCCTTTTTGGCCAAGGGCACCATTGTCGAGGTTTTGCCGCTTTTCCCGTGCTTTAAAGGCGATTCGAATCTACCTCCTGCAATGTGTTTCCTGCAATTTTTCCTTGCTTTCAAATCCTCTTCGTTGTCTTCCGTCAATATATTTGTGGACGAGAGTTATCATTTATAACTCTGCAGGTTTGTGAATTGCAGTGCCCCTGAGCTCCATTTTTCAACTCGCTTTCTTGGGAGCTGGCCGCAAAAGCGCAGGATTGCTTCAGGCCCTATTCGGGTCTCGGGCGGCAGGCTAAGCCTGTGGTTAATTCTTCTTCCTGATGGGAAAATAGAGTGACCTGTGCCGCTCCCAACACCTAGAGCTAGTCTCTCATTGGTTCCCCCTCTTCCCGTTCATCCTCAGGAGAATTTGCAACCTGTACGGAATAGGAGGTTAAAGGTGCTGATTCTCCAAGGAGGGAGATTGCTAGTAAAGCGGCTGGAATGGCGAACCCGAGCCCAAGGAGATGAAAAATGAGGTGCGTTTTAGAAACCTTTCCCAATCACACGGTGTACCATCTTCTGGGTTTCTAATGCATGTTTTCGAAGTGGGAAGATGCCCTTGAACCTGGAGATTTGGGACCCATGGGATGGGAACAATGCAGTATTACTTTAAAGGGTCTGCGTTTCCTCACCCAACCTCACCAAACCTCTCAGCCCCAAGAGTGTCCACCCTTATGTCTCAATCAGCTGTGGGTCTATATATGGTCAATCCAGGTGGCATCACACCCCTGAACGAATTTAGTAATAATTTCTCTCTCTTTCACTGTCTTTGTTTCACGGGTTTTTAAAAGTAATTTTTTTTTATAAAGGGGTTTAGCTGCTTTTCACTGCTGTGTTTATGCCGCTTTACACCCACTTGACTCACTTACAGAGAGATATCAATACATAGGTTTTAAGATTCTTACTAGTCACATATATTCTTGGGCGGTGAATAGGGGGTGTTGAGTCCAGTTCACTGAGCAAGGAGTAGGTCGTGTCTATTACATATTGGGTTTATGGAACGGTCTCTGAGCTAATTTGAAACCCTTGTTTTATGCATCACCCCACCTCACCTTTCCCGTTAAGCAGCCATAGTGTGTTTTCGAAACGTGTGCCTCTGTTCTGTTTTGTAATTCAGTTCAAGGGTCGCGGTTTTTACATTCCCTCTATAAGTGATATCTTATGATAAGTGTCTTTTTCTGTGTGACTTATTTCACTTAGAATCGTCGTACCTAAATCCACTCATCATGCTGCTACTAGCCTTATGACGTTGATTTCATGGCTGAGTGATATTCCGTTCTACATAAGGACCGCAACTTCTTTATCCATTTTTCTCTTTCCTGGGATATTTAAGGTGTAACGAAGTGGAGGTTCTTGTCAACAGAGCAGCCCTAAACTTTGGGGTGCCTGTGTCTTGCTGATTTTTAGTTTTCCCAATTTATACGCCCATGAGTGGAAGTGCCCTATGCTCTCTAAGCTGAGTTTTTTCAATGTTTCAGGACACACCGTACACTTCTCCAGAGTGGCTGTTGGCAATTTACATCCCACCCATCAGCGTAGCAAGGCTCCCGTTTCTCCATGGCCTGTCCTGCATTTCTGGTGTTGACACTTTATTCAGCATGGCCCTTTTGACCAATGGGAAGCGAGACTTCTTTGTAGCGCTGATTTGCCTTTCCAGGTTGCTTGGTTGGCCAAAAAGGGCGTATGCGTTTTTTCCTGAATATATTCAGGAAAAACCGCATACGCCCTTTTTGGCCAAGGGCATCATTGTCGAGGTTCTGCCGCTTTTCCCGTGCTTTAAAGGCGATTCGAATCTACCTCCTGCAATGTGTTTCCTGCAATTTTTCCTTGCTTTCAAATCCTCTTCGTTGCCTTCCCTCAATATATTTGTGGACGAGAGTTATCATTTATAACTCTGCAGGTTTGTGAATTACAGTGCCCCTGAGCTCAATTTTTCAACTCGCTTTCCTGGGAGCTGGCCGCAAAAGCGCAGGATTGCTTCAGGCCCTATTCTGGTCCCGGGCGGCAGGCTGAGCCTGTGGTTAATTCTTCTTCCTGATGGGAAAATAGAGTGACCTGTGCCGCTCCCAACACCTAGAGCTAGTCTCTCATTGGTTCCCCCTCTTCCCGTTCATCCTCAGGACAATTTGCAACCTGTACGGAATAGGAGGTTAAAGGTGCTGATTCTCCAAGGAGGGAGATTGCTAGTAAAGCGGCTGGAATGGCGAACCCGAGCCCAAGGAGATGAAAAATGAGGTGCGTTTTAGAAACCTTTCCCAATCACACGGTGTACCATCTTCTGGGTTTCTCATGCATGTGTTCGAAGTGGGAAGATGCCCTTGAACCTGGAGATTTGGGACCCATGGGATGGGAACCACGCAGTATTACTTTAAAGGGTCTGCGTTTCCTCACCCAACCTCACCAAACCTCTCAGCCCCAAGAGTGTCCACCCTTATGTCTCAATCAGCTGTGGGTCTATATATGGTCAATCCAGGTGGCATCACAGCCCCTGAACGAATTTAGTAATAATTTCTCTCTCTTTCACTGTCTTTGTTTCACGGGTTTTTAAAAGTAATTGTTTTTTATAAAGGGGTTTAGCTGCTTTTCACTGCTGTGTTTATGCCGCTTTACACCCACTTGACTCACTTACAGAGAGATATCAATACATAGGTTTTAAGATTCTTACTAGTCAGATATATTCTTGGGCGGTGAATAGGGGGTGTTGAGTCCAGTTCACTGAGCAAGGAGTAGGTCGTGTCTATTACATATTGGGTTTATGGAACGGTCTCTGAGCTAATTTGAAACCCTTCTTTTACGCATCACCCCACCTCACCTTTCCCGTTAAGCAGCCATAGTGTGTTTTCTAAACGTGTGACTCTGTTCTGTTTTGTAATTCATTTTAAGGGTACCGGTTTTTACATTCCCTCTATAAGTGATATCTTATGATAAGTGTCTTTTTCTGTGTGACTTATTTCACTTAGAATCGTCGTACCTAAATCCACTCATCATGCTGCTACTAGCCTTATGACGGTGATTTCCTGGCTGAGTGATATTCCATTGTACATAAGGACCACAACTTCTTTATCCAGTTTTCTCTTTCCTGGGATATTTAAGGTGTAACGATGTGGAGGTTCTTGTCAACAAAGCAGCCCTAAACTTTGGGGTGCCTGTGTCTTGCTGATTTTTAGTTTTCCCAATTTATACGCCCATGAGTGGAAGTGCCCTATGCTCACTAAGCTGAGTTTTTTCGATGTTTCAGGACACATCGTACACTTCTCCAGAGTGGCTGTTGGCAATTTACATCCCGCCCATCAGCGTAGCAAGGCTCCCGTTTCTCCATGGCCTGTCCTGCATTTCTTGTTTTGACACTTTATTCAGCATGGCCCTTTTGACCGATGGGAAGCGAGACTTCTTTGTAGCGCTGAATTGCCTTTCCAGGTTGCTTGGTTGGCCAAAAAGGGCGTATGCGTTTTTTCCAGAATATATTCAGGAAAAAACGCATACGCCCTTTTTGGCCAAGGGCATCATTGTCGAGGTTTTGCCGCTTTTCCCGTGCTTTAAAGGCGATTCGAATCTACCTCCTGAAATCTGTTTCCTGCAATTCTGCCGTGCTTTCAAATCCTCTTCGTTGCCTTCCCTCAATATATTTGAGGACGAGAGTTGTCATTTATAACTCTGCAGGTTTGTGAATTGCAGTGCCCCTGAGCTCCATTTTTC
Source organism: Balaenoptera borealis (assembly GCF_965194805.1). Taxonomy (NCBI): domain Eukaryota; kingdom Metazoa; phylum Chordata; class Mammalia; order Artiodactyla; family Balaenopteridae; genus Balaenoptera; species Balaenoptera borealis. Next base: position 42,156,492 of record NC_138864.1, on the reverse strand, counting down.
AACTCGCTTTCTTGGGAGCTGGCCGCAAAAGCGCAGGATTGCTTTAGGCCCTATTTTGCTCCCGGGCGGCAGGCTGAGCCTGTGGTTAATTCTTCTTCCTGATGGGAAAATAGAGTGACCTGTGCCTGTCCCAACACCTAGAGCTAGTCTCTCATTGGTTCCCCCTCTTCCCGTTCATCCTCAGGACAAATTGCAACCTGTACGGAACAGGAGGTTAAAGGTGCTGATTCTCCAAGGAGGGAGATTGCTAGTAAAGCGGCTGGAATGGCGAACCCGAACACAAGGAGATGAGAAATGAGGTGCGTTTTAGAAACCTTTCCCGATCACACGGTGTACCATCTTCTGGGTTTCTCATGCATGTTTTCAAAGTGGGAAGATGCCCTTGAACCTGGAGATTTGGGACCCATGGGATGGGAACCATGCAGTGTTACTTTAAAGGGTCTGCATTTGCTCACCCAACCTCACCAAACCTCTCAGCCCCAAGAGTGTCCACCCTTATATCTCAATCAGCTGTGGGTCTATATATGGTCAATCCAGGTGGCATCACAGCCCCTGAACGAATTTAGTAAGAATTTCTCTCTCTTTCACTGTCTTTGTTTCACGGGTTTTTAAAAGTGATTGGTTTTTATAAAGGGGTTTAGCTGATTTTCACTGCTGTGTTCATGCCGCTTTACACCCACGTGACTCACTTACAGAGAGATATGAATACATAGGTTTTAAGATTCTTACTAGTCACATATATTCTTGGGCGGTGAATAGGGGGTGTTGAGTCCAGTTCACTGAGCAAGGAGTAGGTCGTGTCTATTACATATTGGGTTTATGGAACGGTCTCTGAGCTAATTTGAAACCCTTGTTTTATGCATCACCCCACCTCACCTTTCCCGTTAAGCAGCCATAGTGTGTTTTCGAAACGTGTGCCTCTGTTCTGTTTTGTAATTCAGTTCAAGGGTCGCGGTTTTTACATTCCCTCTATAAGTGATATCTTATGATAAGTGTCTTTTTCTGTGTGACTTATTTCACTTAGAATCGTCGTACCTAAATCCACTCATCATGCTGCTACTAGCCTTATGACGTTGATTTCATGGCTGAGTGATATTCCGTTCTACATAAGGACCGCAACTTCTTTATCCATTTTTCTCTTTCCTGGGATATTTAAGGTGTAACGAAGTGGAGGTTCTTGTCAACAGAGCAGCCCTAAACTTTGGGGTGCCTGTGTCTTGCTGATTTTTAGTTTTCCCAATTTATACGCCCATGAGTGGAAGTGCCCTATGCTCTCTAAGCTGAGTTTTTTCGATGTTTCAGGACACACCGTACACTTCTCCAGAGTGGCTGTTGGCAATTTACATCCCGTCCATCAGCGTAGCAAGGCTCCCTTTTCTCCATGGCCTGTCCTGCATTTCTGGTGTTGACACTTTATTCAGCATGGCCCTTTTGACCAATGGGAAGCGAGACTTCTTTGTAGCGCTGATTTGCCTTTCCAGGTTGCTTGGTTGGCCAAAAAGGGCGTATGCGTTTTTTCCTGAATATATTCAGGAAAAACCGCATACGCCCTTTTTGGCCAAGGGCATCATTGTCGAGGTTTTGCCGCTTTTCCCGTGCTTTAAAGGCGATTCGAATCTACCTCCTGCAATGTGTTTCCTGCAATTTTTCCTTGCTTTCAAATCCTCTTCGTTGTCTTCCGTCAATATATTTGTGGACGAGAGTTATCATTTATAACTCTGCAGGTTTGTGAATTGCAGTGCCCCTGAGCTCCATTTTTCAACTCGCTTTCTTGGGAGCTGGCCGCAAAAGCGCAGGATTGCTTCAGGCCCTATTCGGGTCTCGGGCGGCAGGCTAAGCCTGTGGTTAATTCTTCTTCCTGATGGGAAAATAGAGTGACCTGTGCCGCTCCCAACACCTAGAGCTAGTCTCTCATTGGTTCCCCCTCTTCCCGTTCATCCTCAGGACAATTTGCAACCTGTACGGAATAGGAGGTTAAAGGTGCTGATTCTCCAAGGAGGGAGATTGCTAGTAAAGCGGCTGGAATGGCGAACCCGAGCCCAAGGAGATGAAAAATGAGGTGCGTTTTAGAAACCTTTCCCAATCACACGGTGTACCATCTTCTGGGTTTCTCATGCATGTTTTCGAAGTGGGAAGATGCCCTTGAACCTGGAGATTTGGGACCCATGGGATGGGAACAATGCAGTATTACTTTAAAGGGTCTGCGTTTCCTCACCCAACCTCACCAAACCTCTCAGCCCCAAGAGTGTCCACCCTTATGTCTCAATCAGCTGTGGGTCTATATATGGTCAATCCAGGTGGCATCACAGCCCCTGAACGAATTTAGTAATAATTTCTCTCTCTTTCACTGTCTTTGTTTCACGGGTTTTTAAAAGTAATTTTTTTTTATAAAGGGGTTTAGCTGCTTTTCACTGCTGTGTTTATGCCGCTTTACACCCACTTGACTCACTTACAGAGAGATATCAATACATAGGTTTTAAGATTCTTACTAGTCACATATATTCTTGGGCGGTGAATAGGGGGTGTTGAGTCCAGTTCACTGAGCAAGGAGTAGGTCGTGTCTATTACATATTGGGTTTATGGAACGGTCTCTGAGCTAATTTGAAACCCTTGTTTTATGCATCACCCCACCTCACCTTTCCCGTTAAGCAGCCATAGTGTGTTTTCGAAACGTGTGCCTCTGTTCTGTTTTGTAATTCAGTTCAAGGGTCGCGGTTTTTACATTCCCTCTATAAGTGATATCTTATGATAAGTGTCTTTTTCTGTGTGACTTATTTCACTTAGAATCGTCGTACCTAAATCCCCTCATCATGCTGCTACTAGCCTTATGACGTTGATTTCATGGCTGAGTGATATTCCGTTGTACATAAGGACCGCAACTTCTTTATCCATTTTTCTCTTTCCTGGGATATTTAAGGTGTAACGAAGTGGAGGTTCTTGTCAACAGAGCAGCCCTAAACTTTGGGGTGCCTGTGTCTTGCTGATTTGTAGTTTTCCCAATTTATACGCCCATGAGTGGAAGTGCCCTATGCTCTCTAAGCTGAGTTTTTTCGATGTTTCAGGACACACCGTACACTTCTCCAGAGTGGCTGTTGGCAATTTACATCCCGCCCATCAGCGTAGCAAGGCTCCCGTTTCTCCATAGCCTGTCCTGCATTTCTGGTGTTGACACTTTATTCAGCATGGCCCTTTTGACCAATGGGAAGCGAGACTTCTTTGTAGCGCTGATTGGCCTTTCCAGGTTGCTTGGTTGGCCAAAAAGGGCGTATGCGTTTTTTCCTGAATATATTCAGGAAAAACCGCATACGCCCTTTTTGGCCAAGGGCATCATTGTCGAGGTTTTGCCGCTTTTCCCGTGCTTTAAAGGCGATTCGAATCTACCTCCTGAAATCTGTTTCCTGCAATTCTGCCTTGCTTTCAAATCCTCTTCGTTGTCTTCCGTCAATATATTTGTGGACGAGAGTTATCATTTATAACTCTGCAGGTTTGTGAATTGCAGTGCCCATGAGCTCCATTTTTCAACTCGCTTTCTTGGGAGCTGGCCGCAAAAGCGCAGGATTGCTTCAGGCCCTATTCTGGTCCCGGGTGCAGGCTGAGCCTGTGGTTAATTCTTCTTCCTGATGGGAAAATAGAGTGACCTGTGCCTGTCCCAACACCTAGAGCTAGTCTCTCATTGGTTCCCCCTCTTCCCGTTCATCCTCAGGACAAATTGCAACCTGTACGGAACAGGAGGTTAAAGGTGCTGATTCTCCAAGGAGGGAGATTGCTAGTAAAGCGGCTGGAATGGCGAACCCGAGCACAAGGAGATGAGAAATGAGGTGCGTTTTAGAAACCTTTCCCGATCACACGGTGTACCATCTTCTGGGTTTCTCATGCATGTTTTCGAAGTGGGAATATGCCCTTGAACCTGGAGATTTGGGACCCATGGGATGGGAACCATGCAGTGTTACTTTAAAGGGTCTGCATTTGCTCACCCAACCTCACCAAACCTCTCAGCCCCAAGAGTGTCCACACTTATGTCTCAATCAGCTGTGGGTCTAGATACGGTCAATCCAGGTGGCATCACAGTTCCTGAACGAATTTAGTAAGAATTTCTCTCTCTTTCACTGTCTTTGTCTCACAGGTTTTTAAAAGGGATTGATTTTTATAAAGGGGTTTAGCTGCTTTTCACTGCTGTGTTTATGCCGCTTTACACCCACTTGACTCACTTACAGAGAGATATCAATACATAGGTTTTAAGATTCTTACTAGTCAGATATATTCTTGGGCGGTGAATAGGGGGTGTTGAGTCCAGTTCACTGAGCAAGGAGTACGTCGTGTCTATTACATATTGTGTTTATGGAACGGTATCTGAGCTAATTTGAAACCCTTGTTTTATGCATCACCCCACCTCACCTTTCCCGTTAAGCAGCCATAGTGTGTTTTCGAAACGTGTGCCTCTGTTCTGTTTTGTAATTCAGTTCAAGGGTCGCGGTTTTTACATTCCCTCTATAAGTGATATCTTATGATAAGTGTCTTTTTCTGTGTGACTTATTTCACTTAGAATCGTCGTACCTAAATCCCCTCATCATGCTGCTACTAGCCTTATGACGTTGATTTCATGGCTGAGTGATATTCCGTTGTACATAAGGACCGCAACTTCTTTATCCATTTTTCTCTTTCCTGGGATATTTAAGGTGTAACGAAGTGGAGGTTCTTGTCAACAGAGCAGCCCTAAACTTTGGGGTGCCTGTGTCTTGCTGATTTGTAGTTTTCCCAATTTATACGCCCATGAGTGGAAGTGCCCTATGCTCTCTAAGCTGAGTTTTTTCGATGTTTCAGGACACACCGTACACTTCTCCAGAGTGGCTGTTGGCAATTTACATCCCGCCCATCAGCGTAGCAAGGCTCCCGTTTCTCCATAGCCTGTCCTGCATTTCTGGTGTTGACACTTTATTCAGCATGGCCCTTTTGACCAATGGGAAGCGAGACTTCTTTGTAGCGCTGATTGGCCTTTCCAGGTTGCTTGGTTGGCCAAAAAGGGCGTATGCGTTTTTTCCTGAATATATTCAGGAAAAACCGCATACGCCCTTTTTGGCCAAGGGCATCATTGTCGAGGTTTTGCCGCTTTTCCCGTGCTTTAAAGGCGATTCGAATCTACCTCCTGAAATCTGTTTCCTGAAATTCTGCCTTGCTTTCAAATCCTCTTCGTTGTCTTCCGTCAATATATTTGTGGACGAGAGTTATCATTTATAACTCTGCAGGTTTGTGAATTGCAGTGGCCCTGAGCTCCATTTTTCAACTCGCTTTCTTGGGAGCTGGCCGCAAAAGCGCAGGATTGCTTCAGGCCCTATTCTGGTCCCGGGTGCAGGCTGAGCCTGTGGTTAATTCTTCTTCCTGATGGGAAAATAGAGTGACCTGTGCCTGTCCCAACACCTAGAGCTAGTGTCTCATTGGTTCCCCCTCTTCCCGTTCATCCTCAGGACAAATTGCAACCTGTACGGAACAGGAGGTTAAAGGTGCTGATTCTCCAAGGAGGGAGATTGCTGGTAAAGCGGCTGGAATGGCGTACCCGAGCACAAGGAGATGAGAAATGAGGTGCATTTTAGAAACCTTTCCCGATCACACGGTGCACCATCTTCTGGGTTTCTCATGCATGTTTTCGATGTAGGAAGATGCCCTTGAACCTGGTGATTTGGGACCCATGGGATGGGAACCATGCAGTGTTACTTTAAAGGGTCTGCATTTGCTCACCCAACCTCACCAAACCTCTCAGCCCCAAGAGTGTCCACCCTTATATCTCAATCAGCTGTGGGTCTATATATGGTCAATCCAGGTGGCATCACAGCCCCTGAACGAATTTAGTAAGAATTTCTCTCTCTTTCACTGTCTTTGTTTCACGGGTTTTTAAAAGTGATTGGTTTTTATAAAGGGGTTTAGCTGATTTTCACTGCTGTGTTCATGCCGCTTTACACCCACGTGACTCACTTACAGAGAGATATGAATACATAGGTTTTAAGATTCTTACTAGTCACATATATTCTTGGGCGGTGAATAGGGGGTGTTGAGTCCAGTTCACTGAGCAAGGAGTAGGTCGTGTCTATTACATATTGGGTTTATGGAACGGTCTCTGAGCTAATTTGAAACCCTTGTTTTATGCATCACCCCACCTCACCTTTCCCGTTAAGCAGCCATAGTGTGTTTTCGAAACGTGTGCCTCTGTTCTGTTTTGTAATTCAGTTCAAGGGTCGCGGTTTTTACATTCCCTCTATAAGTGATATCTTATGATAAGTGTCTTTTTCTGTGTGACTTATTTCACTTAGAATCGTCGTACCTAAATCCACTCATCATGCTGCTACTAGCCTTATGACGTTGATTTCATGGCTGAGTGATATTCCGTTGTACATAAGGACCGCAACTTCTTTATCCATTTTTCTCTTTCCTGGGATATTTAAGGTGTAACGAAGTGGAGGTTCTTGTCAACAGAGCAGCCCTAAACTTTGGGGTGCCTGTGTCTTGCTGATTTGTAGTTTTCCCAATTTATACGCCCATGAGTGGAAGTGCCCTATGCTCTCTAAGCTGAGTTTTTTCGATGTTTCAGGACACACCGTACACTTCTCCAGAGTGGCTGTTGGCAATTTACATCCCGTCCATCAGCGTAGCAAGGCTCCCTTTTCTCCATGGCCTGTCCTGCATTTCTGGTGTTGACACTTTATTCAGCATGGCCCTTTTGACCAATGGGAAGCGAGACTTCTTTGTAGCGCTGATTTGCCTTTCCAGGTTGCTTGGTTGGCCAAAAAGGGCGTATGCGTTTTTTCCTGAATATATTCAGGAAAAACCGCATACGCCCTTTTTGGCCAAGGGCACCATTGTCGAGGTTTTGCCGCTTTTCCCGTGCTTTAAAGGCGATTCGAATCTACCTCCTGCAATGTGTTTCCTGCAATTTTTCCTTGCTTTCAAATCCTCTTCGTTGTCTTCCGTCAATATATTTGTGGACGAGAGTTATCATTTATAACTCTGCAGGTTTGTGAATTGCAGTGCCCCTGAGCTCCATTTTTCAACTCGCTTTCTTGGGAGCTGGCCGCAAAAGCGCAGGATTGCTTCAGGCCCTATTCGGGTCTCGGGCGGCAGGCTAAGCCTGTGGTTAATTCTTCTTCCTGATGGGAAAATAGAGTGACCTGTGCCGCTCCCAACACCTAGAGCTAGTCTCTCATTGGTTCCCCCTCTTCCCGTTCATCCTCAGGAGAATTTGCAACCTGTACGGAATAGGAGGTTAAAGGTGCTGATTCTCCAAGGAGGGAGATTGCTAGTAAAGCGGCTGGAATGGCGAACCCGAGCCCAAGGAGATGAAAAATGAGGTGCGTTTTAGAAACCTTTCCCAATCACACGGTGTACCATCTTCTGGGTTTCTAATGCATGTTTTCGAAGTGGGAAGATGCCCTTGAACCTGGAGATTTGGGACCCATGGGATGGGAACAATGCAGTATTACTTTAAAGGGTCTGCGTTTCCTCACCCAACCTCACCAAACCTCTCAGCCCCAAGAGTGTCCACCCTTATGTCTCAATCAGCTGTGGGTCTATATATGGTCAATCCAGGTGGCATCACACCCCTGAACGAATTTAGTAATAATTTCTCTCTCTTTCACTGTCTTTGTTTCACGGGTTTTTAAAAGTAATTTTTTTTTATAAAGGGGTTTAGCTGCTTTTCACTGCTGTGTTTATGCCGCTTTACACCCACTTGACTCACTTACAGAGAGATATCAATACATAGGTTTTAAGATTCTTACTAGTCACATATATTCTTGGGCGGTGAATAGGGGGTGTTGAGTCCAGTTCACTGAGCAAGGAGTAGGTCGTGTCTATTACATATTGGGTTTATGGAACGGTCTCTGAGCTAATTTGAAACCCTTGTTTTATGCATCACCCCACCTCACCTTTCCCGTTAAGCAGCCATAGTGTGTTTTCGAAACGTGTGCCTCTGTTCTGTTTTGTAATTCAGTTCAAGGGTCGCGGTTTTTACATTCCCTCTATAAGTGATATCTTATGATAAGTGTCTTTTTCTGTGTGACTTATTTCACTTAGAATCGTCGTACCTAAATCCACTCATCATGCTGCTACTAGCCTTATGACGTTGATTTCATGGCTGAGTGATATTCCGTTCTACATAAGGACCGCAACTTCTTTATCCATTTTTCTCTTTCCTGGGATATTTAAGGTGTAACGAAGTGGAGGTTCTTGTCAACAGAGCAGCCCTAAACTTTGGGGTGCCTGTGTCTTGCTGATTTTTAGTTTTCCCAATTTATACGCCCATGAGTGGAAGTGCCCTATGCTCTCTAAGCTGAGTTTTTTCAATGTTTCAGGACACACCGTACACTTCTCCAGAGTGGCTGTTGGCAATTTACATCCCACCCATCAGCGTAGCAAGGCTCCCGTTTCTCCATGGCCTGTCCTGCATTTCTGGTGTTGACACTTTATTCAGCATGGCCCTTTTGACCAATGGGAAGCGAGACTTCTTTGTAGCGCTGATTTGCCTTTCCAGGTTGCTTGGTTGGCCAAAAAGGGCGTATGCGTTTTTTCCTGAATATATTCAGGAAAAACCGCATACGCCCTTTTTGGCCAAGGGCATCATTGTCGAGGTTCTGCCGCTTTTCCCGTGCTTTAAAGGCGATTCGAATCTACCTCCTGCAATGTGTTTCCTGCAATTTTTCCTTGCTTTCAAATCCTCTTCGTTGCCTTCCCTCAATATATTTGTGGACGAGAGTTATCATTTATAACTCTGCAGGTTTGTGAATTACAGTGCCCCTGAGCTCAATTTTTCAACTCGCTTTCCTGGGAGCTGGCCGCAAAAGCGCAGGATTGCTTCAGGCCCTATTCTGGTCCCGGGCGGCAGGCTGAGCCTGTGGTTAATTCTTCTTCCTGATGGGAAAATAGAGTGACCTGTGCCGCTCCCAACACCTAGAGCTAGTCTCTCATTGGTTCCCCCTCTTCCCGTTCATCCTCAGGACAATTTGCAACCTGTACGGAATAGGAGGTTAAAGGTGCTGATTCTCCAAGGAGGGAGATTGCTAGTAAAGCGGCTGGAATGGCGAACCCGAGCCCAAGGAGATGAAAAATGAGGTGCGTTTTAGAAACCTTTCCCAATCACACGGTGTACCATCTTCTGGGTTTCTCATGCATGTGTTCGAAGTGGGAAGATGCCCTTGAACCTGGAGATTTGGGACCCATGGGATGGGAACCACGCAGTATTACTTTAAAGGGTCTGCGTTTCCTCACCCAACCTCACCAAACCTCTCAGCCCCAAGAGTGTCCACCCTTATGTCTCAATCAGCTGTGGGTCTATATATGGTCAATCCAGGTGGCATCACAGCCCCTGAACGAATTTAGTAATAATTTCTCTCTCTTTCACTGTCTTTGTTTCACGGGTTTTTAAAAGTAATTGTTTTTTATAAAGGGGTTTAGCTGCTTTTCACTGCTGTGTTTATGCCGCTTTACACCCACTTGACTCACTTACAGAGAGATATCAATACATAGGTTTTAAGATTCTTACTAGTCAGATATATTCTTGGGCGGTGAATAGGGGGTGTTGAGTCCAGTTCACTGAGCAAGGAGTAGGTCGTGTCTATTACATATTGGGTTTATGGAACGGTCTCTGAGCTAATTTGAAACCCTTCTTTTACGCATCACCCCACCTCACCTTTCCCGTTAAGCAGCCATAGTGTGTTTTCTAAACGTGTGACTCTGTTCTGTTTTGTAATTCATTTTAAGGGTACCGGTTTTTACATTCCCTCTATAAGTGATATCTTATGATAAGTGTCTTTTTCTGTGTGACTTATTTCACTTAGAATCGTCGTACCTAAATCCACTCATCATGCTGCTACTAGCCTTATGACGGTGATTTCCTGGCTGAGTGATATTCCATTGTACATAAGGACCACAACTTCTTTATCCAGTTTTCTCTTTCCTGGGATATTTAAGGTGTAACGATGTGGAGGTTCTTGTCAACAAAGCAGCCCTAAACTTTGGGGTGCCTGTGTCTTGCTGATTTTTAGTTTTCCCAATTTATACGCCCATGAGTGGAAGTGCCCTATGCTCACTAAGCTGAGTTTTTTCGATGTTTCAGGACACATCGTACACTTCTCCAGAGTGGCTGTTGGCAATTTACATCCCGCCCATCAGCGTAGCAAGGCTCCCGTTTCTCCATGGCCTGTCCTGCATTTCTTGTTTTGACACTTTATTCAGCATGGCCCTTTTGACCGATGGGAAGCGAGACTTCTTTGTAGCGCTGAATTGCCTTTCCAGGTTGCTTGGTTGGCCAAAAAGGGCGTATGCGTTTTTTCCAGAATATATTCAGGAAAAAACGCATACGCCCTTTTTGGCCAAGGGCATCATTGTCGAGGTTTTGCCGCTTTTCCCGTGCTTTAAAGGCGATTCGAATCTACCTCCTGAAATCTGTTTCCTGCAATTCTGCCGTGCTTTCAAATCCTCTTCGTTGCCTTCCCTCAATATATTTGAGGACGAGAGTTGTCATTTATAACTCTGCAGGTTTGTGAATTGCAGTGCCCCTGAGCTCCATTTTTCAACTCGCTTTCTTGGGAGCTGGCCGCAAAAGCGCAGGATTGCTTTAGGCCCTATTTTGCTCCCGGGCGGCAGGCTGAGCCTGTGGTTAATTCTTCTTCCTGATGGGAAAATAGAGTGACCTGTGCCTGTCCCAACACCTAGAGCTAGTCTCTCATTGGTTCCCCCTCTTCCCGTTCATCCTCAGGACAAATTGCAACCTGTACGGAACAGGAGGTTAAAGGTGCTGATTCTCCAAGGAGGGAGATTGCTAGTAAAGCGGCTGGAATGGCGAACCCGAACACAAGGAGATGAGAAATGAGGTGCGTTTTAGAAACCTTTCCCGATCACACGGTGTACCATCTTCTGGGTTTCTCATGCATGTTTTCAAAGTGGGAAGATGCCCTTGAACCTGGAGATTTGGGACCCATGGGATGGGAACCATGCAGTGTTACTTTAAAGGGTCTGCATTTGCTCACCCAACCTCACCAAACCTCTCAGCCCCAAGAGTGTCCACCCTTATATCTCAATCAGCTGTGGGTCTATATATGGTCAATCCAGGTGGCATCACAGCCCCTGAACGAATTTAGTAAGAATTTCTCTCTCTTTCACTGTCTTTGTTTCACGGGTTTTTAAAAGTGATTGGTTTTTATAAAGGGGTTTAGCTGATTTTCACTGCTGTGTTCATGCCGCTTTACACCCACGTGACTCACTTACAGAGAGATATGAATACATAGGTTTTAAGATTCTTACTAGTCACATATATTCTTGGGCGGTGAATAGGGGGTGTTGAGTCCAGTTCACTGAGCAAGGAGTAGGTCGTGTCTATTACATATTGGGTTTATGGAACGGTCTCTGAGCTAATTTGAAACCCTTGTTTTATGCATCACCCCACCTCACCTTTCCCGTTAAGCAGCCATAGTGTGTTTTCGAAACGTGTGCCTCTGTTCTGTTTTGTAATTCAGTTCAAGGGTCGCGGTTTTTACATTCCCTCTATAAGTGATATCTTATGATAAGTGTCTTTTTCTGTGTGACTTATTTCACTTAGAATCGTCGTACCTAAATCCACTCATCATGCTGCTACTAGCCTTATGACGTTGATTTCATGGCTGAGTGATATTCCGTTCTACATAAGGACCGCAACTTCTTTATCCATTTTTCTCTTTCCTGGGATATTTAAGGTGTAACGAAGTGGAGGTTCTTGTCAACAGAGCAGCCCTAAACTTTGGGGTGCCTGTGTCTTGCTGATTTTTAGTTTTCCCAATTTATACGCCCATGAGTGGAAGTGCCCTATGCTCTCTAAGCTGAGTTTTTTCGATGTTTCAGGACACACCGTACACTTCTCCAGAGTGGCTGTTGGCAATTTACATCCCGTCCATCAGCGTAGCAAGGCTCCCTTTTCTCCATGGCCTGTCCTGCATTTCTGGTGTTGACACTTTATTCAGCATGGCCCTTTTGACCAATGGGAAGCGAGACTTCTTTGTAGCGCTGATTTGCCTTTCCAGGTTGCTTGGTTGGCCAAAAAGGGCGTATGCGTTTTTTCCTGAATATATTCAGGAAAAACCGCATACGCCCTTTTTGGCCAAGGGCATCATTGTCGAGGTTTTGCCGCTTTTCCCGTGCTTTAAAGGCGATTCGAATCTACCTCCTGCAATGTGTTTCCTGCAATTTTTCCTTGCTTTCAAATCCTCTTCGTTGTCTTCCGTCAATATATTTGTGGACGAGAGTTATCATTTATAACTCTGCAGGTTTGTGAATTGCAGTGCCCCTGAGCTCCATTTTTCAACTCGCTTTCTTGGGAGCTGGCCGCAAAAGCGCAGGATTGCTTCAGGCCCTATTCGGGTCTCGGGCGGCAGGCTAAGCCTGTGGTTAATTCTTCTTCCTGATGGGAAAATAGAGTGACCTGTGCCGCTCCCAACACCTAGAGCTAGTCTCTCATTGGTTCCCCCTCTTCCCGTTCATCCTCAGGACAATTTGCAACCTGTACGGAATAGGAGGTTAAAGGTGCTGATTCTCCAAGGAGGGAGATTGCTAGTAAAGCGGCTGGAATGGCGAACCCGAGCCCAAGGAGATGAAAAATGAGGTGCGTTTTAGAAACCTTTCCCAATCACACGGTGTACCATCTTCTGGGTTTCTCATGCATGTTTTCGAAGTGGGAAGATGCCCTTGAACCTGGAGATTTGGGACCCATGGGATGGGAACAATGCAGTATTACTTTAAAGGGTCTGCGTTTCCTCACCCAACCTCACCAAACCTCTCAGCCCCAAGAGTGTCCACCCTTATGTCTCAATCAGCTGTGGGTCTATATATGGTCAATCCAGGTGGCATCACAGCCCCTGAACGAATTTAGTAATAATTTCTCTCTCTTTCACTGTCTTTGTTTCACGGGTTTTTAAAAGTAATTTTTTTTTATAAAGGGGTTTAGCTGCTTTTCACTGCTGTGTTTATGCCGCTTTACACCCACTTGACTCACTTACAGAGAGATATCAATACATAGGTTTTAAGATTCTTACTAGTCACATATATTCTTGGGCGGTGAATAGGGGGTGTTGAGTCCAGTTCACTGAGCAAGGAGTAGGTCGTGTCTATTACATATTGGGTTTATGGAACGGTCTCTGAGCTAATTTGAAACCCTTGTTTTATGCATCACCCCACCTCACCTTTCCCGTTAAGCAGCCATAGTGTGTTTTCGAAACGTGTGCCTCTGTTCTGTTTTGTAATTCAGTTCAAGGGTCGCGGTTTTTACATTCCCTCTATAAGTGATATCTTATGATAAGTGTCTTTTTCTGTGTGACTTATTTCACTTAGAATCGTCGTACCTAAATCCCCTCATCATGCTGCTACTAGCCTTATGACGTTGATTTCATGGCTGAGTGATATTCCGTTGTACATAAGGACCGCAACTTCTTTATCCATTTTTCTCTTTCCTGGGATATTTAAGGTGTAACGAAGTGGAGGTTCTTGTCAACAGAGCAGCCCTAAACTTTGGGGTGCCTGTGTCTTGCTGATTTGTAGTTTTCCCAATTTATACGCCCATGAGTGGAAGTGCCCTATGCTCTCTAAGCTGAGTTTTTTCGATGTTTCAGGACACACCGTACACTTCTCCAGAGTGGCTGTTGGCAATTTACATCCCGCCCATCAGCGTAGCAAGGCTCCCGTTTCTCCATAGCCTGTCCTGCATTTCTGGTGTTGACACTTTATTCAGCATGGCCCTTTTGACCAATGGGAAGCGAGACTTCTTTGTAGCGCTGATTGGCCTTTCCAGGTTGCTTGGTTGGCCAAAAAGGGCGTATGCGTTTTTTCCTGAATATATTCAGGAAAAACCGCATACGCCCTTTTTGGCCAAGGGCATCATTGTCGAGGTTTTGCCGCTTTTCCCGTGCTTTAAAGGCGATTCGAATCTACCTCCTGAAATCTGTTTCCTGCAATTCTGCCTTGCTTTCAAATCCTCTTCGTTGTCTTCCGTCAATATATTTGTGGACGAGAGTTATCATTTATAACTCTGCAGGTTTGTGAATTGCAGTGCCCATGAGCTCCATTTTTCAACTCGCTTTCTTGGGAGCTGGCCGCAAAAGCGCAGGATTGCTTCAGGCCCTATTCTGGTCCCGGGTGCAGGCTGAGCCTGTGGTTAATTCTTCTTCCTGATGGGAAAATAGAGTGACCTGTGCCTGTCCCAACACCTAGAGCTAGTCTCTCATTGGTTCCCCCTCTTCCCGTTCATCCTCAGGACAAATTGCAACCTGTACGGAACAGGAGGTTAAAGGTGCTGATTCTCCAAGGAGGGAGATTGCTAGTAAAGCGGCTGGAATGGCGAACCCGAGCACAAGGAGATGAGAAATGAGGTGCGTTTTAGAAACCTTTCCCGATCACACGGTGTACCATCTTCTGGGTTTCTCATGCATGTTTTCGAAGTGGGAATATGCCCTTGAACCTGGAGATTTGGGACCCATGGGATGGGAACCATGCAGTGTTACTTTAAAGGGTCTGCATTTGCTCACCCAACCTCACCAAACCTCTCAGCCCCAAGAGTGTCCACACTTATGTCTCAATCAGCTGTGGGTCTAGATACGGTCAATCCAGGTGGCATCACAGTTCCTGAACGAATTTAGTAAGAATTTCTCTCTCTTTCACTGTCTTTGTCTCACAGGTTTTTAAAAGGGATTGATTTTTATAAAGGGGTTTAGCTGCTTTTCACTGCTGTGTTTATGCCGCTTTACACCCACTTGACTCACTTACAGAGAGATATCAATACATAGGTTTTAAGATTCTTACTAGTCAGATATATTCTTGGGCGGTGAATAGGGGGTGTTGAGTCCAGTTCACTGAGCAAGGAGTACGTCGTGTCTATTACATATTGTGTTTATGGAACGGTATCTGAGCTAATTTGAAACCCTTGTTTTATGCATCACCCCACCTCACCTTTCCCGTTAAGCAGCCATAGTGTGTTTTCGAAACGTGTGCCTCTGTTCTGTTTTGTAATTCAGTTCAAGGGTCGCGGTTTTTACATTCCCTCTATAAGTGATATCTTATGATAAGTGTCTTTTTCTGTGTGACTTATTTCACTTAGAATCGTCGTACCTAAATCCCCTCATCATGCTGCTACTAGCCTTATGACGTTGATTTCATGGCTGAGTGATATTCCGTTGTACATAAGGACCGCAACTTCTTTATCCATTTTTCTCTTTCCTGGGATATTTAAGGTGTAACGAAGTGGAGGTTCTTGTCAACAGAGCAGCCCTAAACTTTGGGGTGCCTGTGTCTTGCTGATTTGTAGTTTTCCCAATTTATACGCCCATGAGTGGAAGTGCCCTATGCTCTCTAAGCTGAGTTTTTTCGATGTTTCAGGACACACCGTACACTTCTCCAGAGTGGCTGTTGGCAATTTACATCCCGCCCATCAGCGTAGCAAGGCTCCCGTTTCTCCATAGCCTGTCCTGCATTTCTGGTGTTGACACTTTATTCAGCATGGCCCTTTTGACCAATGGGAAGCGAGACTTCTTTGTAGCGCTGATTGGCCTTTCCAGGTTGCTTGGTTGGCCAAAAAGGGCGTATGCGTTTTTTCCTGAATATATTCAGGAAAAACCGCATACGCCCTTTTTGGCCAAGGGCATCATTGTCGAGGTTTTGCCGCTTTTCCCGTGCTTTAAAGGCGATTCGAATCTACCTCCTGAAATCTGTTTCCTGAAATTCTGCCTTGCTTTCAAATCCTCTTCGTTGTCTTCCGTCAATATATTTGTGGACGAGAGTTATCATTTATAACTCTGCAGGTTTGTGAATTGCAGTGGCCCTGAGCTCCATTTTTCAACTCGCTTTCTTGGGAGCTGGCCGCAAAAGCGCAGGATTGCTTCAGGCCCTATTCTGGTCCCGGGTGCAGGCTGAGCCTGTGGTTAATTCTTCTTCCTGATGGGAAAATAGAGTGACCTGTGCCTGTCCCAACACCTAGAGCTAGTGTCTCATTGGTTCCCCCTCTTCCCGTTCATCCTCAGGACAAATTGCAACCTGTACGGAACAGGAGGTTAAAGGTGCTGATTCTCCAAGGAGGGAGATTGCTGGTAAAGCGGCTGGAATGGCGTACCCGAGCACAAGGAGATGAGAAATGAGGTGCATTTTAGAAACCTTTCCCGATCACACGGTGCACCATCTTCTGGGTTTCTCATGCATGTTTTCGATGTAGGAAGATGCCCTTGAACCTGGTGATTTGGGACCCATGGGATGGGAACCATGCAGTGTTACTTTAAAGGGTCTGCATTTGCTCACCCAACCTCACCAAACCTCTCAGCCCCAAGAGTGTCCACCCTTATATCTCAATCAGCTGTGGGTCTATATATGGTCAATCCAGGTGGCATCACAGCCCCTGAACGAATTTAGTAAGAATTTCTCTCTCTTTCACTGTCTTTGTTTCACGGGTTTTTAAAAGTGATTGGTTTTTATAAAGGGGTTTAGCTGATTTTCACTGCTGTGTTCATGCCGCTTTACACCCACGTGACTCACTTACAGAGAGATATGAATACATAGGTTTTAAGATTCTTACTAGTCACATATATTCTTGGGCGGTGAATAGGGGGTGTTGAGTCCAGTTCACTGAGCAAGGAGTAGGTCGTGTCTATTACATATTGGGTTTATGGAACGGTCTCTGAGCTAATTTGAAACCCTTGTTTTATGCATCACCCCACCTCACCTTTCCCGTTAAGCAGCCATAGTGTGTTTTCGAAACGTGTGCCTCTGTTCTGTTTTGTAATTCAGTTCAAGGGTCGCGGTTTTTACATTCCCTCTATAAGTGATATCTTATGATAAGTGTCTTTTTCTGTGTGACTTATTTCACTTAGAATCGTCGTACCTAAATCCACTCATCATGCTGCTACTAGCCTTATGACGTTGATTTCATGGCTGAGTGATATTCCGTTGTACATAAGGACCGCAACTTCTTTATCCATTTTTCTCTTTCCTGGGATATTTAAGGTGTAACGAAGTGGAGGTTCTTGTCAACAGAGCAGCCCTAAACTTTGGGGTGCCTGTGTCTTGCTGATTTGTAGTTTTCCCAATTTATACGCCCATGAGTGGAAGTGCCCTATGCTCTCTAAGCTGAGTTTTTTCGATGTTTCAGGACACACCGTACACTTCTCCAGAGTGGCTGTTGGCAATTTACATCCCGTCCATCAGCGTAGCAAGGCTCCCTTTTCTCCATGGCCTGTCCTGCATTTCTGGTGTTGACACTTTATTCAGCATGGCCCTTTTGACCAATGGGAAGCGAGACTTCTTTGTAGCGCTGATTTGCCTTTCCAGGTTGCTTGGTTGGCCAAAAAGGGCGTATGCGTTTTTTCCTGAATATATTCAGGAAAAACCGCATACGCCCTTTTTGGCCAAGGGCACCATTGTCGAGGTTTTGCCGCTTTTCCCGTGCTTTAAAGGCGATTCGAATCTACCTCCTGCAATGTGTTTCCTGCAATTTTTCCTTGCTTTCAAATCCTCTTCGTTGTCTTCCGTCAATATATTTGTGGACGAGAGTTATCATTTATAACTCTGCAGGTTTGTGAATTGCAGTGCCCCTGAGCTCCATTTTTCAACTCGCTTTCTTGGGAGCTGGCCGCAAAAGCGCAGGATTGCTTCAGGCCCTATTCGGGTCTCGGGCGGCAGGCTAAGCCTGTGGTTAATTCTTCTTCCTGATGGGAAAATAGAGTGACCTGTGCCGCTCCCAACACCTAGAGCTAGTCTCTCATTGGTTCCCCCTCTTCCCGTTCATCCTCAGGAGAATTTGCAACCTGTACGGAATAGGAGGTTAAAGGTGCTGATTCTCCAAGGAGGGAGATTGCTAGTAAAGCGGCTGGAATGGCGAACCCGAGCCCAAGGAGATGAAAAATGAGGTGCGTTTTAGAAACCTTTCCCAATCACACGGTGTACCATCTTCTGGGTTTCTAATGCATGTTTTCGAAGTGGGAAGATGCCCTTGAACCTGGAGATTTGGGACCCATGGGATGGGAACAATGCAGTATTACTTTAAAGGGTCTGCGTTTCCTCACCCAACCTCACCAAACCTCTCAGCCCCAAGAGTGTCCACCCTTATGTCTCAATCAGCTGTGGGTCTATATATGGTCAATCCAGGTGGCATCACACCCCTGAACGAATTTAGTAATAATTTCTCTCTCTTTCACTGTCTTTGTTTCACGGGTTTTTAAAAGTAATTTTTTTTTATAAAGGGGTTTAGCTGCTTTTCACTGCTGTGTTTATGCCGCTTTACACCCACTTGACTCACTTACAGAGAGATATCAATACATAGGTTTTAAGATTCTTACTAGTCACATATATTCTTGGGCGGTGAATAGGGGGTGTTGAGTCCAGTTCACTGAGCAAGGAGTAGGTCGTGTCTATTACATATTGGGTTTATGGAACGGTCTCTGAGCTAATTTGAAACCCTTGTTTTATGCATCACCCCACCTCACCTTTCCCGTTAAGCAGCCATAGTGTGTTTTCGAAACGTGTGCCTCTGTTCTGTTTTGTAATTCAGTTCAAGGGTCGCGGTTTTTACATTCCCTCTATAAGTGATATCTTATGATAAGTGTCTTTTTCTGTGTGACTTATTTCACTTAGAATCGTCGTACCTAAATCCACTCATCATGCTGCTACTAGCCTTATGACGTTGATTTCATGGCTGAGTGATATTCCGTTCTACATAAGGACCGCAACTTCTTTATCCATTTTTCTCTTTCCTGGGATATTTAAGGTGTAACGAAGTGGAGGTTCTTGTCAACAGAGCAGCCCTAAACTTTGGGGTGCCTGTGTCTTGCTGATTTTTAGTTTTCCCAATTTATACGCCCATGAGTGGAAGTGCCCTATGCTCTCTAAGCTGAGTTTTTTCAATGTTTCAGGACACACCGTACACTTCTCCAGAGTGGCTGTTGGCAATTTACATCCCACCCATCAGCGTAGCAAGGCTCCCGTTTCTCCATGGCCTGTCCTGCATTTCTGGTGTTGACACTTTATTCAGCATGGCCCTTTTGACCAATGGGAAGCGAGACTTCTTTGTAGCGCTGATTTGCCTTTCCAGGTTGCTTGGTTGGCCAAAAAGGGCGTATGCGTTTTTTCCTGAATATATTCAGGAAAAACCGCATACGCCCTTTTTGGCCAAGGGCATCATTGTCGAGGTTCTGCCGCTTTTCCCGTGCTTTAAAGGCGATTCGAATCTACCTCCTGCAATGTGTTTCCTGCAATTTTTCCTTGCTTTCAAATCCTCTTCGTTGCCTTCCCTCAATATATTTGTGGACGAGAGTTATCATTTATAACTCTGCAGGTTTGTGAATTACAGTGCCCCTGAGCTCAATTTTTCAACTCGCTTTCCTGGGAGCTGGCCGCAAAAGCGCAGGATTGCTTCAGGCCCTATTCTGGTCCCGGGCGGCAGGCTGAGCCTGTGGTTAATTCTTCTTCCTGATGGGAAAATAGAGTGACCTGTGCCGCTCCCAACACCTAGAGCTAGTCTCTCATTGGTTCCCCCTCTTCCCGTTCATCCTCAGGACAATTTGCAACCTGTACGGAATAGGAGGTTAAAGGTGCTGATTCTCCAAGGAGGGAGATTGCTAGTAAAGCGGCTGGAATGGCGAACCCGAGCCCAAGGAGATGAAAAATGAGGTGCGTTTTAGAAACCTTTCCCAATCACACGGTGTACCATCTTCTGGGTTTCTCATGCATGTGTTCGAAGTGGGAAGATGCCCTTGAACCTGGAGATTTGGGACCCATGGGATGGGAACCACGCAGTATTACTTTAAAGGGTCTGCGTTTCCTCACCCAACCTCACCAAACCTCTCAGCCCCAAGAGTGTCCACCCTTATGTCTCAATCAGCTGTGGGTCTATATATGGTCAATCCAGGTGGCATCACAGCCCCTGAACGAATTTAGTAATAATTTCTCTCTCTTTCACTGTCTTTGTTTCACGGGTTTTTAAAAGTAATTGTTTTTTATAAAGGGGTTTAGCTGCTTTTCACTGCTGTGTTTATGCCGCTTTACACCCACTTGACTCACTTACAGAGAGATATCAATACATAGGTTTTAAGATTCTTACTAGTCAGATATATTCTTGGGCGGTGAATAGGGGGTGTTGAGTCCAGTTCACTGAGCAAGGAGTAGGTCGTGTCTATTACATATTGGGTTTATGGAACGGTCTCTGAGCTAATTTGAAACCCTTCTTTTACGCATCACCCCACCTCACCTTTCCCGTTAAGCAGCCATAGTGTGTTTTCTAAACGTGTGACTCTGTTCTGTTTTGTAATTCATTTTAAGGGTACCGGTTTTTACATTCCCTCTATAAGTGATATCTTATGATAAGTGTCTTTTTCTGTGTGACTTATTTCACTTAGAATCGTCGTACCTAAATCCACTCATCATGCTGCTACTAGCCTTATGACGGTGATTTCCTGGCTGAGTGATATTCCATTGTACATAAGGACCACAACTTCTTTATCCAGTTTTCTCTTTCCTGGGATATTTAAGGTGTAACGATGTGGAGGTTCTTGTCAACAAAGCAGCCCTAAACTTTGGGGTGCCTGTGTCTTGCTGATTTTTAGTTTTCCCAATTTATACGCCCATGAGTGGAAGTGCCCTATGCTCACTAAGCTGAGTTTTTTCGATGTTTCAGGACACATCGTACACTTCTCCAGAGTGGCTGTTGGCAATTTACATCCCGCCCATCAGCGTAGCAAGGCTCCCGTTTCTCCATGGCCTGTCCTGCATTTCTTGTTTTGACACTTTATTCAGCATGGCCCTTTTGACCGATGGGAAGCGAGACTTCTTTGTAGCGCTGAATTGCCTTTCCAGGTTGCTTGGTTGGCCAAAAAGGGCGTATGCGTTTTTTCCAGAATATATTCAGGAAAAAACGCATACGCCCTTTTTGGCCAAGGGCATCATTGTCGAGGTTTTGCCGCTTTTCCCGTGCTTTAAAGGCGATTCGAATCTACCTCCTGAAATCTGTTTCCTGCAATTCTGCCGTGCTTTCAAATCCTCTTCGTTGCCTTCCCTCAATATATTTGAGGACGAGAGTTGTCATTTATAACTCTGCAGGTTTGTGAATTGCAGTGCCCCTGAGCTCCATTTTTCAACTCGCTTTCTTGGGAGCTGGCCGCAAAAGCGCAGGATTGCTTTAGGCCCTATTTTGCTCCCGGGCGGCAGGCTGAGCCTGTGGTTAATTCTTCTTCCTGATGGGAAAATAGAGTGACCTGTGCCTGTCCCAACACCTAGAGCTAGTCTCTCATTGGTTCCCCCTCTTCCCGTTCATCCTCAGGACAAATTGCAACCTGTACGGAACAGGAGGTTAAAGGTGCTGATTCTCCAAGGAGGGAGATTGCTAGTAAAGCGGCTGGAATGGCGAACCCGAACACAAGGAGATGAGAAATGAGGTGCGTTTTAGAAACCTTTCCCGATCACACGGTGTACCATCTTCTGGGTTTCTCATGCATGTTTTCAAAGTGGGAAGATGCCCTTGAACCTGGAGATTTGGGACCCATGGGATGGGAACCATGCAGTGTTACTTTAAAGGGTCTGCATTTGCTCACCCAACCTCACCAAACCTCTCAGCCCCAAGAGTGTCCACACTTATGTCTCAATCAGCTGTGGGTCTAGATACGGTCAATCCAGGTGGCATCACAGTTCCTGAACGAATTTAGTAAGAATTTCTCTCTCTTTCACTGTCTTTGTCTCACAGGTTTTTAAAAGGGATTGATTTTTATAAAGGGGTTTAGCTGCTTTTCACTGCTGTGTTTATGCCGCTTTACACCCACTTGACTCACTTACAGAGAGATATCAATACATAGGTTTTAAGATTCTTACTAGTCAGATATATTCTTGGGCGGTGAATAGGGGGTGTTGAGTCCAGTTCACTGAGCAAGGAGTACGTCGTGTCTATTACATATTGTGTTTATGGAACGGTATCTGAGCTAATTTGAAACCCTTGTTTTATGCATCACCCCACCTCACCTTTCCCGTTAAGCAGCCATAGTGTGTTTTCGAAACGTGTGCCTCTGTTCTGTTTTGTAATTCAGTTCAAGGGTCGCGGTTTTTACATTCCCTCTATAAGTGATATCTTATGATAAGTGTCTTTTTCTGTGTGACTTATTTCACTTAGAATCGTCGTACCTAAATCCACTCATCATGCTGCTACTAGCCTTATGACGTTGATTTCATGGCTGAGTGATATTCCGTTGTACATAAGGACCGCAACTTCTTTATCCATTTTTCTCTTTCCTGGGATATTTAAGGTGTAACGAAGTGGAGGTTCTTGTCAACAGAGCAGCCCTAAACTTTGGGGTGCCTGTGTCTTGCTGATTTTTAGTTTTCCCAATTTATACGCCCATGAGTGGAAGTGCCCTATGCTCCCTAAGCTGAGTTTTTTCGATGTTTCAGGACACACCGTACACTTCTCCAGAGTGGCTGTTGGCAATTTACATCCCGCCCATCAGCGTAGCAAGGCTCCCGTTTCTCCATGGCCTGTCCTGCATTTCTGGTTTTGACACTTTATTCAGCATGGCCCTTTTGACCGATGGGAAGCGAGACTTCTTTGTAGCGCTGATTTGCCTTTCCAGGTTGCTTGGTTGGCCAAAAAGGGCGTATGCGTTTTTTCCTGAATATATTCAGGAAAAAACGCATACGCCCTTTTTGGCCAAGGGCATCATTGTCGAGGTTTTGCCGCTTTTCCCGTGCTTTAAAGGCGATTCGAATCTACCTCCTGGAATCTGTTTTCTGCAATTCTGCCTTGCTTTCCAATTCTCTTCGTGGCCTTCCCTCAATATATTTGAGGACGAGAGTTATGATTTATAACTCTGCAGGTTTGTGAATTGCAGTGCCCCTGAGCTCCATTTTTCAACTCGCTTTCTTGGGAGCTGGCCGTAAAAGCGCAGCATTGCTTTAGGTCCTATTTTGGTCCCGGGCGGCAGGCTGAGCCTGTGGTTAATTCTTCTTCCTGATGGGAAAATAGAGTGACCTGTGCCTGTCCCAACACCTAGAGCTAGTGTCTCATTGGTTCCCCCTCTTCCCGTTCATCCTCAGGACAAATTGCAACCTGTACGGAACAGGAGGTTAAAGGTGCTGATTCTCCAAGGAGGGAGATTGCTAGTAAAGCGGCTGGAATGGGGAACCCGAGCACAAGGAGATGAGAAATGAGGTGCGTTTTAGAAACCTTTCCCGATCACACGGTGCACCATCTTCTGGGTTTCTCATGCATGTTTTCGAAGTAGGAAGATGCCCTTGAATCTGGAGATTTGGGACCCATGGGATGGGTACCACGCAGTATTACTCTAAAGGGTCTGCGTTTGCTCACCCAACCTCACCAAACCTCTCAGCCCCAAGAGTGTCCACCCTTATGTCTCAATCAGCTGTGGGTCTAGATATGGTCAATCCAGGTGGCATCACAGCCCCTGAACGAATTTAGTAAGAATTTCTCTCTCTTTCACTGTCTTTGTTTCACGGGTTTTTAAAAGTGATTGATTTTTATAAAGGGGTTTAGCTGCTTTTCACTGCTGTGTGTATGCCGCTTTACACCCACTTGACTCACTTACAGAGTGATATCAATACATAGGTTTTAACATTCTTATTAGTCAGATATATTCTTGGGTGGTGAATAGGGGGTGTTGAGTCCAGTTCACTGAGCAAGGAGTAGGTCGTGTCTGTTACATATTGGGTTTATGGAACGGTATCTGAGCTAATTTGAACCCCTTCTTTTATGCATCACCCCACCTCACCTTTCCCGTTAAGCAGCCATAGTGTGTTTTCTAAACGTGTGACTCTGTTCTGTTTTGTAATTCAGTTCAAGGGTAGCAATTTTTACATTCCCTCTATAAGTGGTATCTTAGGATAAGTGTCTTTTTCTGTGTGACTTATTTCACTTAGAATCGTCGTACCTAAATCCACTCATCATGCTGCTACTAGCCTTATGACGTTGATTTCATGGCTGAGTGATATTCCATTGTACATAAGGACCACAACTTCTTTATCCATTTTTCTCTTTCCTGGGATATTTAAGGTGTAACGAAGTGGAGGTTCTTGTCAACAGAGCAGCCCTAAACTTTGGGGTGCCTGTGTCTTGCTGATTTGTAGTTTTCCCAATTTATACGCCCATGAGTGGAAGTGCCCTATGCTCTCTAAGCTGAGTTTTTTCGATGTTTCAGGACACACCGTACACTTCTCCAGAGTGGCTGTTGGGAATTTACATCCCGCCCATCAGTGTAGCAAGGCTCCCGTTTCTCCATGGCCTGTCCTGCATTTCTGGTTTTGACACTTTATTCAGCATGGCCCTTTTGACCGATGGGAAGCGAGACTTCTTTGTAGCGCTGATTTGCCTTTCCAGGTTGCTTGGTTGGCCAAAAAGGGCGTATGCGTTTTTTCCTGAATACATTCAGGAAAAAACGCATACGCCCTTTTTGGCCAAGGGCATCATTGTCGAGGTTTTGCCGCTTTTCCCGTGCTTTAAAGGCGATTCGAATCTACCTCCTGAAATCTGTTTTCTGCAATTCTGCCTTGCTTTCCAATCCTCTTCGTGGCCTTCCCTCAATATATTTGAGGACGAGAGTTATCATTTATAACTCTGCAGGTTTGTGAAATGCAGTGCCCCTGAGCTCCATTTTTCAACTCGCTTTCTTAGGAGCTGGCCGCAAAAGCGCAGGATTGCTTCAGGCCCTATTCTGGTTCCGGGCAGAAGGCTGGGCCTGTGGTTAATTCTTCTTCCTGATGGGAAAATAGAGTGACCTGTGCCTGTCCCAACACCTAGAGCTAGTGTCTCATTGGTTCCCCCTCTTCCCGTTCATCCTCAGGACAAATTGCAACCTGTACGGAACAGGAGGTTAAAGGTGCTGATTCTCCAAGGAGGGAGATTGCTAGTAAAGCGGCTGGAATGGCGAACCCGAGCACAAGGAGATGAGAAATGAGGTGCGTTTTAGAAACCTTTCCCGATCACACGGTGCACCATCTTCTGGGTTTCTCATGCATGTTTTCGAAGTAGGAAGATGCCCTTGAACCTGGAGATTTGGGACCCATGGGATGGGAACCACGCAGTATTACTTTAAAGGGTCTGCATTTGCTCACCCAACCTCACCAAACCTCTCAGCCCCAAGAGTGTCCACACTTATGTCTCAATCAGCTGTGGGTCTAGATACGGTCAATCCAGGTGGCATCACAGTTCCTGAACGAATTTAGTAATAATTTCTCTCTCTTTCACTGTCTTTGTCTCACAGGTTTTTAAAAGGGATTGATTTTTATAAAGGGGTTTAGCTGCTTTTCACTGCTGTGTTTATGCCGCTTTACACCCACTTGACTCACTTACAGAGAGATATCAATACATAGGTTTTAAGATTCTTACTAGTCAGATATATTCTTGGGCGGTGAATAGGGGGTGTTGAGTCCAGTACACTGAGCAAGGAGTACGTCGTGTCTATTACATATTGTGTTTATGGAACGGTATCTGAGCTAATTTGAAACCCTTGTTTTATGCATCACCCCACCTCACCTTTCCCGTTAAGCAGCCATAGTGTGTTTTCGAAACGTGTGCCTCTGTTCTGTTTTGTAATTCAGTTCAAGGGTCGCGGTTTTTACATTCCCTCTATAAGTGATATCTTATGATAAGTGTCTTTTTCTGTGTGACTTATTTCACTTAGAATCGTCGTACCTAAATCCCCTCATCATGCTGCTACTAGCCTTATGACGTTGATTTCATGGCTGAGTGATATTCCGTTGTACATAAGGACCGCAACTTCTTTATCCATTTTTCTCTTTCCTGGGATATTTAAGGTGTAACGAAGTGGAGGTTCTTGTCAACAGAGCAGCCCTAAACTTTGGGGTGCCTGTGTCTTGCTGATTTGTAGTTTTCCCAATTTATACGCCCATGAGTGGAAGTGCCCTATGCTCTCTAAGCTGAGTTTTTTCGATGTTTCAGGACACACCGTACACTTCTCCAGAGTGGCTGTTGGCAATTTACATCCCGCCCATCAGCGTAGCAAGGCTCCCGTTTCTCCATAGCCTGTCCTGCATTTCTGGTGTTGACACTTTATTCAGCATGGCCCTTTTGACCAATGGGAAGCGAGACTTCTTTGTAGCGCTGATTGGCCTTTCCAGGTTGCTTGGTTGGCCAAAAAGGGCGTATGCGTTTTTTCCTGAATATATTCAGGAAAAACCGCATACGCCCTTTTTGGCCAAGGGCATCATTGTCGAGGTTTTGCCGCTTTTCCCGTGCTTTAAAGGCGATTCGAATCTACCTCCTGAAATCTGTTTCCTGCAATTCTGCCTTGCTTTCAAATCCTCTTCGTTGTCTTCCGTCAATATATTTGTGGACGAGAGTTATCATTTATAACTCTGCAGGTTTGTGAATTGCAGTGCCCTTGAGCTCCATTTTTCAACTCGCTTTCTTGGGAGCTGGCCGCAAAAGCGCAGGATTGCTTCAGGCCCTATTCTGGTCCCGGGTGCAGGCTGAGCCTGTGGTTAATTCTTCTTCCTGATGGGAAAATAGAGTGACCTGTGCCTGTCCCAACACCTAGAGCTAGTGTCTCATTGGTTCCCCCTCTTCCCGTTCATCCTCAGGACAAATTGCAACCTGTACGGAACAGGAGGTTAAAGGTGCTGATTCTCCAAGGAGGGAGATTGCTGGTAAAGCGGCTGGAATGGCGTACCCGAGCACAAGGAGATGAGAAATGAGGTGCATTTTAGAAACCTTTCCCGATCACACGGTGCACCATCTTCTGGGTTTCTCATGCATGTTTTCGATGTAGGAAGATGCCCTTGAACCTGGTGATTTGGGACCCATGGGATGGGAACCATGCAGTGTTACTTTAAAGGGTCTGCATTTGCTCACCCAACCTCACCAAACCTCTCAGCCCCAAGAGTGTCCACCCTTATGTCTCAATCAGCTGTGGGTCTATATATGGTCAATCCAGGTGGCATCACAGCCCCTGAACGAATTTAGTAAGAATTTCTCTCTCTTTCACTGTCTTTGTTTCACGGGTTTTTAAAAGTGATTGGTTTTTATAAAGGGGTTTAGCTGATTTTCACTGCTGTGTTCATGCCGCTTTACACCCACTTGACTCACTTACAGAGAGATATGAATACATAGGTTTGAAGATTCTTACTAGTCAGATATATTCTTGGGCGGTGAATAGGGGGTGTTGAATCCAGTTCACTGAGCAAGGAGTAGGTCGTGTCTAGTACATATTGGGTTTATGGAACGGTTTCTGAGCTAATTTGAAACCCTTGTTTTATGCATCACCCCACCTCACCTTTCCCGTTAAGCAGCCATAGTGTGTTTTCGAAACGTGTGCCTCTGTTCTGTTTTGTAATTCAGTTCAAGGGTCGCGGTTTTTACATTCCCTCTATAAGGGATATCTTATGATAAGTGTCTTTTTCTGTGTGACTTATTTCACTTAGAATCGTCGTACCTAAATCCCCTCATCATGCTGCTACTAGCCTTATGACGTTGATTTCATGGCTGAGTGATATTCCATTGTACATAAGGACCGCAACTTCTTTATCCATTTTTCTCTTTCCTGGGATATTTAAGGTGTAACGAAGTGGAGGTTCTTGTCAACAGAGCAGCCCTAAACTTTGGGGTGCCTGTGTCTTGCTGATTTTTAGTTTTCCCAATTTATACGCCCATGAGTGGAAGTGCCCTATGCTCTCTAAGCTGAGTTTTTTCGATGTTTCAGGACACACCGTACACTTCTCCAGAGTGGCTGTTGGCAATTTACATCCCGCCCATCAGCGTAGCAAGGCTCCCTTTTCTCCATGGCCTGTCCTGCATTTCTGGTTTTGACACTTTATTCAGCATGGCCCTTTTGACCGATGGGAAGCGAGACTTCTTTGTAGCGCTGATTTGCCTTTCCAGGTTGCTTTTTTGGCCAAAAAGGGCGTATGCGTTTTTTCCTGAATATATTCAGGAAAAAACGCATACGCCCTTTTTGGCCAAGGGCATCATTGTCGAGGTTTTGCCGCTTTTCCCGTGCTTTAAAGGCGATTCGAATCTACCTAATGAAATCTGTTTCCTGCAATTCTGCCTTGCTTTCAAATCCTCTTCGTTGCCATCCCTCAATATATTTGTGGACGAGAGTTATCATTTATAACTCTGCAGGTTTGTGAATTGCAGTGGCCCTGAGCTCCATTTTTCAACTCGCTTTCTTGGGACCTGGCCGCAAAAGCGCAGGATTGCTTCAGGCCCTATTCGGGTCCCGGGCGGCAGGCTGAGCCTGTGGTTAATTCTTCTTCCTGATGGGAAAATAGAGTGACCTGTGCCTGTCCCAACACCTAGAGCTAGTCTCTCATTGGTTCCCCCTCTTCCCGTTCATCCTCAGGACAAATTGCAACCTGTACGGAACAGGAGGTTAAAGGTGCTGATTCTCCAAGGAGGGAGATTGCTAGTAAAGCGGCTGGAATGGCGAACCCGAGCACAAGGAGATGAGAAATGAGGTGGGTTTTAGAAACCTTTCCCGATCACACGGTGTACCATCTTCTGGGTTTCTCATGCATGTTTTCGAAGTGGGAATATGCCCTTGAACCTGGAGATTTGGGACCCATGGGATGGGAACCATGCAGTGTTACTTTAAAGGGTCTGCATTTGCTCACCCAACCTCACCAAACCTCTCAGCCCCAAGAGTGTCCACACTTATGTCTCAATCAGCTGTGGGTCTAGATACGGTCAATCCAGGTGGCATCACAGTTCCTGAACGAATTTAGTAAGAATTTCTCTCTCTTTCACTGTCTTTGTCTCACAGGTTTTTAAAAGGGATTGGTTTTTATAAAGGGGTTTAGCTGATTTTCACTGCTGTGTTCATGCCGCTTTACACCCACGTGACTCACTTACAGAGAGATATGAATACATAGGTTTGAAGATTCTTACTAGTCAGATATATTCTTGGGCGGTGAATAGGGGGTGTTGAGTCCAGTTCACTGAGCAAGGAGTAGGTCGTGTCTAGTACATATTGGGTTTATGGAACGGTTTCTGAGCTAATTTGAAACCCTTGTTTTATGCATCACCCCACCTCACCTTTCCCGTTAAGCAGCCATAGTGTGTTTTCTAAAAGTGTGCCTCTGTTCTGTTTTGTAATTCAGTTCAAGGGTCGCGGTTTTTACATTCCCTCTATAAGGGATATCTTATGATAAGTGTCTTTTTCTGTGTGACTTATTTCACTTAGAATCGTCGTACCTAAATCCCCTCATCATGCTGCTACTAGCCTTATGACGTTGATTTCATGGCTGAGTGATATTCCATTGTACATAAGGACCGCAACTTCTTTATCCATTTTTCTCTTTCCTGGGATATTTAAGGTGTAACGAAGTGGAGGTTCTTGTCAACAGAGCAGCCCTAAACTTTGGGGTGCCTGTGTCTTGCTGATTTGTAGTTTTCCCAATTTATACGCCCATGAGTGGAAGTGCCCTATGCTCTCTAAGCTGAGTTTTTTCGATGTTTCAGGACACACCGTACACTTCTCCAGAGTGGCTGTTGGCAATTTACATCCCGCCCATCAGCGTAGCAAGGCTCCCTTTTCTCCATGGCCTGTCCTGCATTTCTGGTTTTGACACTTTATTCAGCATGGCCCTTTTGACCGATGGGAAGCGAGACTTCTTTGTAGCGCTGATTTGCCTTTCCAGGTTGCTTTTTTCGCCAAAAAGGGCGTATGCGTTTTTTCCTGAATATATTCAGGAAAAACCGCATACGCCCTTTTTGGCCAAGGGCATCATTGTCGAGGTTTTGCCGCTTTTCCCGTGCTTTAAAGGCGATTCGAATCTACCTCCTGAAATCTGTTTCCTGCAATTCTGCCTTGCTTTCAAATCCTCTTCGTTGTCTTCCGTCAATATATTTGTGGACGAGAGTTATCATTTATAACTCTGCAGGTTTGTGAATTGCAGTGCCCTTGAGCTCCATTTTTCAACTCGCTTTCTTGGGAGCTGGCCGCAAAAGCGCAGGATTGCTTCAGGCCCTATTCTGGTCCCGGGTGCAGGCTGAGCCTGTGGTTAATTCTTCTTCCTGATGGGAAAATAGAGTGACCTGTGCCTGTCCCAACACCTAGAGCTAGTGTCTCATTGGTTCCCCCTCTTCCCGTTCATCCTCAGGACAAATTGCAACCTGTACGGAACAGGAGGTTAAAGGTGCTGATTCTCCAAGGAGGGAGATTGCTGGTAAAGCGGCTGGAATGGCGTACCCGAGCACAAGGAGATGAGAAATGAGGTGCATTTTAGAAACCTTTCCCGATCACACGGTGCACCACCTTCTGGGTTTCTCATGCATGTTTTCGATGTAGGAAGATGCCCTTGAACCTGGTGATTTGGGACCCATGGGATGGGAACCATGCAGTGTTACTTTAAAGGGTCTGCATTTGCTCACCCAACCTCACCAAACCTCTCAGCCCCAAGAGTGTCCACCCTTATGTCTCAATCAGCTGTGGGTCTATATATGGTCAATCCAGGTGGCATCACAGCCCCTGAACGAATTTAGTAAGAATTTCTCTCTCTTTCACTGTCTTTGTTTCACGGGTTTTTAAAAGTGATTGGTTTTTATAAAGGGGTTTAGCTGATTTTCACTGCTGTGTTCATGCCGCTTTACACCCACGTGACTCACTTACAGAGAGATATGAATACATAGGTTTGAAGATTCTTACTAGTCAGATATATTCTTGGGCGGTGAATAGGGGGTGTTGAGTCCAGTTCACTGAGCAAGGAGTAGGTCGTGTCTAGTACATATTGGGTTTATGGAACGGTTTCTGAGCTAATTTGAAACCCTTGTTTTATGCATCACCCCACCTCACCTTTCCCGTTAAGCAGCCATAGTGTGTTTTCTAAAAGTGTGCCTCTGTTCTGTTTTGTAATTCAGTTCAAGGGTCGCGGTTTTTACATTCCCTCTATAAGGGATATCTTATGATAAGTGTCTTTTTCTGTGTGACTTATGTCACTTAGAATCGTCGTACCTAAATCCCCTCATCATGCTGCTACTAGCCTTATGACGTTGATTTCATGGCTGAGTGATATTCCATTGTACATAAGGACCGCAACTTCTTTATCCATTTTTCTCTTTCCTGGGATATTTAAGGTGTAACGAAGTGGAGGTTCTTGTCAACAGAGCAGCCCTAAACTTTGGGGTGCCTGTGTCTTGCTGATTTTTAGTTTTCCCAATTTATACGCCCATGAGTGGAAGTGCCCTATGCTCTCTAAGCTGAGTTTTTTCGATGTTTCAGGACACACCGTACACTTCTCCAGAGTGGCTGTTGGCAATTTACATCCCGCCCATCAGCGTAGCAAGGCTCCCTTTTCTCCATGGCCTGTCCTGCATTTCTGGTTTTGACACTTTATTCAGCATGGCCCTTTTGACCGATGGGAAGCGAGACTTCTTTGTAGCGCTGATTTGCCTTTCCAGGTTGCTTTTTTGGCCAAAAAGGGCGTATGCGTTTTTTCCTGAATATATTCAGGAAAAACCGCATACGCCCTTTTTGGCCAAGGGCATCATTGTCGAGGTTTTGCCGCTTTTCCCGTGCTTTAAAGGCGATTCGAATCTACCTAATGAAATCTGTTTCCTGCAATTCTGCCTTGCTTTCAAATCCTCTTCGTTGCCATCCCTCAATATATTTGTGGACGAGAGTTATCATTTATAACTCTGCAGGTTTGTGAATTGCAGTGGCCCTGAGCTCCATTTTTCAACTCGCTTTCTTGGGAGCTGGCCGCAAAAGCGCAGGATTGCTTCAGGCCCTATTCGGGTCCCGGGCGGCAGGCTGAGCCTGTGGTTAATTCTTCTTCCTGATGGGAAAATAGAGTGACCTGTGCCTGTCCCAACACCTAGAGCTAGTCTCTCATTGGTTCCCCCTCTTCCCGTTCATCCTCAGGACAAATTGCAACCTGTACGGAACAGGAGGTTAAAGGTGCTGATTCTCCAAGGAGGGAGATTGCTGGTAAAGCGGCTGGAATGGCGTACCCGAGCACAAGGAGATGAGAAATGAGGTGCATTTTAGAAACCTTTCCCGATCACACGGTGCACCATCTTCTGGGTTTCTCATGCATGTTTTCGATGTAGGAAGATGCCCTTGAACCTGGTGATTTGGGACCCATGGGATGGGAACCATGCAGTGTTACTTTAAAGGGTCTGCATTTGCTCACCCAACCTCACCAAACCTCTCAGCCCCAAGAGTGTCCACCCTTATGTCTCAATCAGCTGTGGGTCTATATATGGTCAATCCAGGTGGCATCACAGCCCCTGAACGAATTTAGTAAGAATTTCTCTCTCTTTCACTGTCTTTGTTTCACGGGTTTTTAAAAGTGATTGGTTTTTATAAAGGGGTTTAGCTGATTTTCACTGCTGTGTTCATGCCGCTTTACACCCACTTGACTCACTTACAGAGAGATATGAATACATAGGTTTGAAGATTCTTACTAGTCAGATATATTCTTGGGCGGTGAATAGGGGGTGTTGAGTCCAGTTCACTGAGCAAGGAGTAGGTCGTGTCTAATACATATTGGGTTTATGGAACGGTTTCTGAGCTAATTTGAAACCCTTGTTTTATGCATCACCCCACCTCACCTTTCCCGGTAAGCAGCCATAGTGTGTTTTCTAAAAGTGTGCCTCTGTTCTGTTTTGTAATTCAGTTCAAGGGTCGCGGTTTTTACATTCCCTCTATAAGGGATATCTTATGATAAGTGTCTTTTTCTGTGTGACTTATTTCACTTAGAATCGTCGTACCTAAATCCCCTCATCATGCTGCTACTAGCCTTATGACGTTGATTTCATGACCACAACTTCTTTATCCATTTTTCTCCTTCCTGGGATATTTAAGGTGTAACGAAGTGGAGGTTCTTGTCAACAGAGCAGCCCTAAACTTTGGGGTGCCTTTGTCTTGCTGATTTTTAGCTTTCCCAATTTATACGCCCATTAGTGGAAGTGCCCTATGCTCTCTAAACTGAGTTTTTTAGATGTTTCAGGACACACCGTACACTTCTCCAGAGTGGCTGTTGGCAATTTACATCCCGCCCATCAGCGTAGCAAGGCTCCCGTTTCTCCATGGCCTGTCCTGCATTTTTGGTTTTGACACTTTTTTCAGCATGGCCCTTTTGACCGATGGGAAGCGAGACTTCTTTGTAGCGCTGATTGGCCTTTCCAGGTTGCTTGGTTGGCCAAAAAGGGCGTATGCGTTTTTTCCTGAATATATTCAGGAAAAAACGCATACGCCCTTTTTGACCAAGGGCATCATCGTCGAGGTTTTGCTGCTTTTCCTGTGCTTTAAAGGCGATTCGAATCTACCTCCTGAAATCTGTTTCCTGCAATTCTGCCTTGCTTTCAAATCCTCTTCGTTGCCTTCCCTCAATATATTTGTGGACGAGAGTTATCATTTATAATTCTGCAGGTTTGTGAATTGCAGTGCCCCTGAGCTCCATTTTTCAACTCGCTTTCTTGGGAGCTGGCCGCAAAAGCGCAGGATTGCTTCAGGTCCTATTCTGGTTCTGGGCGGAAGGCTGAGCCTGTGGTTAATTCTTCTTCCTGATGGGAAAATAGAGTGACCTGTGCCTGTCTCAACACCTAGAGCTAGTCTCTCATTGGTTCCCCCTCTTCCCGTTCTTCCTCAGGACAAATTGCAACCTGTACAGAACAGGAGGTTAAAGCTGCTGATTCTCCAAGGAGGGAGATTGCTAGTAAAGCGGCTGCAATGGCGAACCCGAGCACAAGGAGATGAGAAATGAGGTACGTTTTAGAAACCTTTCCCGATCACACGGTGTACCATCTTCTGGGTTCCTCATGCATGTTTTCGAAGTAGGAAGATGCCCTTGAACCTGGTGATTTGGGACCCATGGGATGGGAACCACGCAGTATTACTTTAAAGGGTCTGCGTTTGCTCACCCAACCTCACCAAACCTCTCAGCCCCAAGAGTGTCCACCCTTATGTCTCAATCAGCTGTGGGTCTATATATGGTCAATCCAGTTGGCATCACAGCCCCTGAACGAATTTAGTAAGAATTTCTCTCTCTTTCACTGTCTTTGTTTCACGGGGTTTTAAAAGTGACTGATTTTTATAAAGGGGTTTAGCTGCTTTTCACTGCTGTGTTTATGCCGCTTTACACCCACTTGACTCACTTTCAGAGAGATATCAATACATAGCTTTTAAGATTCTTACTAGTCAGATATATTTTTGGGCAGTGAATAGGGGGTGTTGAGTCCAGTTCACTGAGCAAGGAGTAGGTCGTGTCTATTACGTATTGGGTTTATGGAACGGTATCTGAGCTAATTTGAAACCCTTGTTTTATGCATCACCCCACCTCTCCTTTCCCGTTAAGCAGCCATAGTGTGTTTTCTAAACGTGTGCCTCTGTTCTGTTTTGTAATTCAGTTCAAGGGTAGCGGTTTTTACATTCCCTCTATAAGTGATATCTTATGATAAGTGTCTTTTTCTGTGTGACTTATTTCACTTAGAATCGTCGTACCTAAATCCACTCATCATGCTGCTACTAGCCTTATGAAGTTGATTTCATGGCTGAGTGATATTCCATTGTACATAAGGACCACAACTTCTTTATCCATTTTTCTCTTTCCTGGGATATTTAAGGTGTAACGAAGTGGAGGTTCTTGTCAACAGAGCAGCCCTAAACTTTCGGGTGCCTGTGTCTTGTTGATTTTTATTTTTCCCAT
This sequence comes from Balaenoptera borealis, assembly GCF_965194805.1. Classification (NCBI taxonomy): domain Eukaryota; kingdom Metazoa; phylum Chordata; class Mammalia; order Artiodactyla; family Balaenopteridae; genus Balaenoptera; species Balaenoptera borealis. The sequence goes on along the minus strand of NC_138864.1, from coordinate 42,121,848 downwards.
TTTATACGCCCATGAGTTGAAGTGCCCTACGCTCTCTAGCTGTGTTTTTTAGATGTTTTAGGAAACACCATACACTTCTCCAGAGTGGCCGTTGGCAAATTACATCCCGCCCATCAGCCTGACAAGGCTCTCTTTTCTCCATGGCCTTTCCTGCATTTCTGGGTTTTACACTCTTTTAGAATGGCCCTTTTGACCCCTGGGAAGTGAGACTTCTTTGTAGTGCTCATTTGCATTTCCGGCTTGCTTGATTGGCGAAAAAAGGCATATGCGTTTTTTCCTGAATATATTAAGGAAAAAAGGTATACTCCCTCTTTGGCCAAGGGCATCATTTATGATGTTTTACCGCTTTTCATGTGCTTTAAAGGCGATTCGAATCTACCTCCTGAAATTTGTTTCCTGCAATTCTGCCTTGCTTTCAAATCGTCTTCGTTGCCTTCCCTCAATATATTTTTGGATGAGAGTGATCATTTATAACTCTAAAGGTTTTTGAATTGCAGTGCCCCTGAGCTCCATTTTTCAACTCGCTTTCTTGGGAGCTGGCCGCAAAAGCGCAGGATTGCTTCAGGCCCTATTCTGGTTCCGGGCGGCAGGTTGAGCCTGTGGTTAATTCTTCTTCCTGATGGGAAAATAGAGTGACCTGTGCCTGTCCCAACACCTAGAGCTAGTGTCTCATTGGTTCCCCCTCTTCCCGTTCATCCTCAGGACAAATTGCAACCTGTACGGAACAGAAGGTTAAAGGTGCTGATTCTCCAAAGAGGGAGATTGCTAGTAAAGCGGCTGGAATGGAGAACCCGAGCACAAGGAGATGAGAAATGAGGTGCGTTTTAGAAACCTTTCCCGATCACACTGTGCACCATCTTCTGGGTTTCTCATGCATGTTTTCGAAGTGGGAAGATGCCCTTGAACCTGGAGATTTGGGACCCATGGGATGGGAACCACACAGTATTACTTTAAAGGGTCTGCGTTTGCTCACCCAACCTCACCAAACCTCTCAGCCCCAATAGTGTCCACCCTTATGTCTCAATCAGCTGTGGGTCTATATATGGTCAAACCAGGTGGCATCACAGCCCCTGAACGAATTTAGTAAGAATTTCTCTCTCTTTCACTGTCTTTGTTTCACGGGTTTTTAAAAGTGATTGGTTTTTATAAAGGGGTTTAGCTGATTTTCACTGCTGTGTTTATGCCGCTTTACCCCCACTTGACTCACTTACAGAGAGATATCAATACATAGGTTTTAAGATTCTTACTAGTCAGATATATTCTTGAGCAGTGAATAGGGGGTGTTGAGTCCAGTTCACTGAGCAAGGAGTAGGTCGTGTCTATTACATATTGGGTTTATGGAACGGTTTCTGAGCTAATTTGAAACCCTTGTTTTATGCATCACCCCACCTCACCTTTCCCGTTAAGCAGCCATAGTGTGTTTTCTAAAAGTGTGCCTCTGTTCTGTTTTGTAATTCAGTTCAAGGGTAGCGGTTTTTACATTCCCTCTATAAGTGATATCTTATGATAAGTGTCTTTTTCTGTGTGACTTATTTCACTTAGAATCGTCGTACCTAAATCCACTCATCATGCTGCTACTAGCCTTATGACGTTGATTTCATGGCTGAGTGATATTCCATTGTACATAAGGACCACAACTTCTTTATTCAGTTTTCTCTTTCCTGGGATATTTAGGGTGTAACGAAGTGGAGGTTCTTGTCAACAGAGCAGCCCTAAACTTTGGGGTGCCTGTGTCTTGCTGATTTTTAGTTTTCCCAATTTATACGCCCATGAGTGGAAGTGCCCTATGCTCTCTAAGCTGAGTTTTTTCGATGTTTCAGGACACACCGTACACTTCTCCAGAGTGGCTGTTGGCAATTTACATCCCGCCCATCAGCGTAGCAAGGCTCCCGTTTCTCCATGGCCTGTCCTGCATTTCTGGTTTTGACACTTTATTCAGCATGGCCCTTTTGACCGATGGGAAGCGAGACTTCTTTGTAGCGATGATTTGCCTTTCCAGGTTGCTTGGTTTGCCAAAAAGGGCGTATGGGTTGTTTCCTGAATATATTCAGGAAACAACGCATACGCCCTTTTTGGCCAAGGGCATCATTGTCGAGGTTTTGCCGCTTTTCCTGTGCTTTAAAGGCGATTCGAATCTACCTCCTGAAATCTCTTTCCTGCAATTCTTCCTTGCTTTCAAATCCTCTTCGTTGCCTTCCCTCAATATATTTGTGGACGAGAGTTATCATTTATAACTCTGCAGGTTTGTGAATTGCAGTGACCCTGAGCTCCATTTTTCAGCTCGCTTTCCTGGGAGCTGGCCGCAAAAGCGCAGGATTGCTTCAGGCTCTATTCTGGTCCCGAGCGGCAGGCTGAGCCTGTGGTTAATTCTTCTTCCTGATGGGAAAATAGAGTGACCTGTGCCTGTCCCAACACCTAGAGCTAGTGTCTCATTGGTTCCCCCTCTTCCCGTTCATCCTCAGGACAAATTGCAACCTGTACGGAACAGGAGGTTAAAGGTGCTGATTCTCCAAAGAGGGAGATTGCTAGTAAAGCGGCTGGAATGGAGAACCCGAGCACAAGGAGATGAGAAATGAGGTGCGTTTTAGAAACCTTTCCCGATCACACTGTGCACCATCTTCTGGGTTTCTCATGCATGTTTTCGAAGTGGGAAGATGCCCTTGAACCTGGAGATTTGGGACCCATGGGATGGGAACCACACAGTATTACTTTAAAGGGTCTGCGTTTGCTCACCCAACCTCACCAAACCTCTCAGCCCCAAGAGTGTCCACCCTTATGTCTCAATCAGCTGTGGGTCTATATATGGTAAATCCAGGTGGCATCACAGCCCCTGAACGAATTTAGTAAGAATTTCTCTCTCTTTCACTGTCTTTGTTTCACGGGTTTTTAAAAGTGATTGGTTTTTATAAAGGGGTTTAGCTGATTTTCACTGCTGTGTTTATGTCGCTTTACACCCACTTGACTCACTTACAGAGAGATATCAATACATAGGTTTTAAGATTCTTACTAGTCAGATATATTCTTGGGCGGTGAATAGGGGGTGTTGAGTCCAGTTCACTGAGCAAGGAGTAGGTCGTGTCTATTACATATTGGGTTTATGGAACGGTTTCTGAGCTAATTTGAAACCCTTGTTTTATGCATCACCCCACCTCACCTTTCCCGTTAAGCAGCCATGGTGTGTTTTCTAAAAGTGTGCCTCTGTTCTGTTTTGTAATTCAGTTCAAGGGTAGCGGTTTTTACATTCCCTCTATAAGTGATATCTTATGATAAGTGTCTTTTTCTGTGTGACTTATTTCACTTAGAATCGTCGTACCTAAATCCACTCATCATGCTGCTACTAGCCTTATGACGTTGATTTCATGACCACAACTTCTTTATCCATTTTTCTCCTTCCTGGGATATTTAAGGTGTAACGAAGTGGAGGTTCTTGTCAACAGAGCAGCCCTAAACTTTGGGGTGCCTTTGTCTTGCTGATTTTTAGTTTTCCCAATTTATACGCCCATTAGTGGAAGTGCCCTATGCTCTCTAAACTGAGTTGTTTAGATGTTTCAGGACACACCGTACACTTCTCCAGAGTGGCTGTTGGCAATTTACATCCTGCCCATCAGCGTAGCAAGGCTCCCGTTTCTCCATGGCCTGTCCTGCATTTTTGGTTTTGACACTTTTTTCAGCATGGCCCTTTTGACCGATGGGAAGCGAGACTTCTTTGTAGCGCTGATTTGCCTTTCCAGGTTGCTTGGTTGGCCAAAAAGGGCGTATGCGTTTTTTCCTGAATATATTCAGGAAAAAACGCATACGCCCTTTTTGGCCAAGGGCATCATCGTCGAGGTTTTGCTGCTTTTCCTGTGCTTTAAAGGCGATTCGAATCTACCTCCTGAAATCTGTTTCCTGCAATTCTGCCTTGCTTTCAAATCCTCTTCGTTGCCTTCCCTCAATATATTTGTGGACGAGAGTTATCATTTATAATTCTGCAGGTTTGTGAATTGCAGTGCCCCTGAGCTCCATTTTTCAACTCGCTTTCTTGGGAGCTGGCCGCAAAAGCGCAGGATTGCTTCAGGTCCTATTCTGGTTCTGGGCGGAAGGCTGAGCCTGTGGTTAATTCTTCTTCCTGATGGGAAAATAGAGTGACCTGTGCCTGTCTCAACACCTAGAGCTAGTCTCTCATTGGTTCCCCCTCTTCCCGTTCATCCTCAGGACAAATTGCAACCTGTAAGGAACAGGAGGTTAAAGGTGCTGATTCTCCAAGGAGGGAGATTGCTAGTAAAGCGGCTGCAATGGCGAACCCGAGCACAAGGAGATGAGAAATGAGGTACGTTTTAGAAACCTTTCCCGATCACACGGTGTACCATCTTCTGGGTTCCTCATGCATGTTTTCGAAGTAGGAAGATGCCCTTGAACCTGGAGATTTGGGACCCATGGGATGGGAACCACACAGTATTACTTTAAAGGGTCTGCGTTTGCTCACCCAACCTCACCAAACCTCTCAGCCCCAAGAGTGTCCACCCTTATGTCTCAATCAGCTGTGGGTCTATATATGGTCAATCCAGTTGGCATCACAGCCCCTGAACGAATTTAGTAAGAATTTCTCTCTCTTTCACTGTCTTTGTTTCACGGGGTTTTAAAAGTGACTGATTTTTATAAAGGGGTTTAGCTGCTTTTCACTGCTGTGTTTATGCCGCTTTACACCCACTTGACTCACTTTCAGAGAGATATCAATACATAGCTTTTAAGATTCTTACTAGTCAGATATATTTTTGGGCAGTGAATAGGGGGTGTTGAGTCCAGTTCACTGAGCAAGGAGTAGGTCGTGTCTATTACGTATTGGGTTTATGGAACGGTATCTGAGCTAATTTGAAACCCTTGTTTTATGCATCACCCCACCTCACCTTTCCCGTTAAGCAGCCATAGTGTGTTTTCTAAACGTGTGCCTCTGTTCTGTTTTGTAATTCAGTTCAAGGGTAGCGGTTTTTACATTCCCTCTATAAGTGATATCTTATGATAAGTGTCTTTTTCTGTGTGACTTATTTCACTTAGAATCGTCGTACCTAAATCCACTCATCATGCTGCTACTAGCCTTATGAAGTTGATTTCATGGCTGAGTGATATTCCATTGTACATAAGGACCACAACTTCTTTATCCATTTTTCTCTTTCCTGGGATATTTAAGGTGTAACGAAGTGGAGGTTCTTGTCAACAGAGCAGCCCTAAACTTTCGGGTGCCTGTGTCTTGTTGATTTTTATTTTTCCCATTTTATACGCCCATGAGTTGAAGTGCCCTACGCTCTCTAGCTGTGTTTTTTAGATGTTTTAGGAAACACCATACACTTCTCCAGAGTGGCCGTTGGCAAATTACATCCCGCCCATCAGCCTGACAAGGCTCTCTTTTCTCCATGGCCTTTCCTGCATTTCTGGGTTTTACACTCTTTTAGAATGGCCCTTTTGACCCCTGGGAAGTGAGACTTCTTTGTAGTGCTCATTTGCATTTCCGGCTTGCTTGATTGGCGAAAAAAGGCATATGCGTTTTTTCCTGAATATATTAAGGAAAAAAGGTATACTCCCTCTTTGGCCAAGGGCATCATTTATGATGTTTTACCGCTTTTCATGTGCTTTAAAGGCGATTCGAATCTACCTCCTGAAATTTGTTTCCTGCAATTCTGCCTTGCTTTCAAATCGTCTTCGTTGCCTTCCCTCAATATATTTTTGGATGAGAGTGATCATTTATAACTCTGCATGTTTGTGAATTGCAGTGCCCCTGAGCTCCATTTTTCAACTCGCTTTTTTGTGAGCTGGCTGCAAAACCACAGGATTGCTTTAGGCCTTATACTGGTTCCGTGGGGCAGGCTGAGCCTGTGGTTAATTCTTCTTCTTGATGGGAAATTAGAGTGACCTGTGCCTGTCTGAACATCTAGGGCTTGTCTCTCATTGTTTCTCCTCATTCCCCTTCATCCTCTGGACAAATTTCAAACTCTGTGCAACAGGATGTTGAAGGTGCTGACATCCTCAAGTGTTTAGAATGTTAGGAAAGAGGCTGGAGGGGTGAACCCGACAACCAGGGGATTAGGAGATGAGGTGCCTTTTCCAAAATCTTCCTGATCCACCCGTGTACCATCTTCTGGGTGTCACAGGCATGTTTTAGCTGTAGGAAAGGTCCCATGTATGTAAGGAGAACTCCAGGGATTTTTTCAAATCAGTGTCTCCCCGAACCCCAATCTGGGGAATTTTTAAGCTACTGGTACATGTATGTTCATTAAGGGACTGGGCTGTAGGCAGAGTCCGAAGTTTAGAGGATTGAAGTCTTCATGGTCAGAAATGCTCACCATCGGCCTCCTTTAGTTTCCATTTTATCTGTAGTTGATAGATGATGTCGATATTGATATCTATTGTTTTTCAGATTATTTCCCCTTAGGGGTTATTACAAAATATTGAGTATAGTTCCCTGTGCTATACAGCAGTTCCTTGTTGATGATATATTTTATACATAGCAGTGTGTATATGTTAATCCGAAACTGTTAATTTATCCCTCCTCCCACCTTTCCCCTTTGGTAATAAAAAAATACAAGATTTTATACTTCTCAGAAATCTAGGAGCTGAAAGAGAGGTATCATTTTCAATGGAAAATCATTCAAAACAAGATTGAACCTTCAGCCAAGATTAGTAGATCCACATCCTTGGAAATAAATCACTGCATTTCTCTAATGTTGACCTGACAAATACGACAAACCCCTCCACTGAACTTGCTTATAATAAAGTGATGGAAATATCAAATGGAAGTGTTAGAAATACCTTATTTTACACGAGCCTTATACACTGCTCTATGTTAACTACAGTTTGGCTCACACATCTGTTCATTGAAGTTACAATATTTGGCTCACACATCTGTTCATTGAAGTTACAATATTTGGCTCACCCATCTGTTCATTGAAGTTACAATGTTCTCAAATTCTGTTACTGATCCTGCAGAGTCGGCCCCAACAAGGGTCCCCCTGCCCAGTGTCATTGGAGCCAACAGATCGAGACTGAGTTTGGTTCAGAAGCAAAGGAAAACTTTATATTTTGATCAGAGAATGGAGAGGTGAGAGCGTGCGCTCCCCCGCGGACTGTGGGCCGGGCTGCTCTGTAGGGATCCCATCAGCGTCAGCGGGAGGGACGGGGCGGAGCTCTCGAGGGCTGAGTTGGCTGGAGCTCTGGCTCTATGTGGCGGAGTCTGCACAGGGCCCCGAGAGCTGAGGTGTCGGCCCAGCCATTTTGCACTAGGAAATCGGGTCTGAAGTGCCAGGTGTGGGACCTCTGCCTGTGGAAACCTAGGAACAAGTGAAATTAGAAAAAGCACAAAGGAAAAAAAAGGTTAGACTTTATTTTATTGCCCAGATTCTATTTTTATCTCCCAGGAATTTTTAATGGGCTTTGCCGGTGACAAACCCCTCCTCTGCCTCTTGTCCCATTCCACATTCTTGGGGCGCTGAGGGTGCAGACACCTCTTCTGTAAATGCTTCGTGCTGAGTTGGGTGTCCTCATACCCGGGGGGGAGGGGCAGGACTTCTCCCCAGCAGCCTCCAGGTGAGGTTGATTGTCCCCAGGCCTCCTCCCTCACTGCTCGTCTGCCTGAGCACCAGCGTTGGAAGTTTTATAGATTCTAATGACCTTTAAGGGTCCAGGAAAGAGATGCGCAGGGACGCTGGGGGAGCCGGTTTTACCCTGCTCCACATTGGTTCGGCCCCCTTAGGCTGACGGTTTCTGCCAGCCTAGATGCTCTGACCAGTAGTCTGCGCTTTCTTCAGTTAGGCCACTGAATTAACGTACAAAGAGCACCAGGTGTCAGAGCCCTGCCTGCTCAACTCCCAGACAGTCCAGGGCCGGTGGTGATCCAGGACCATGACGGCCACTCAGTCACCGCCCTTTTGAAGTAACCAGGAGTACATCTGGTCTCATTGGTCGCCGTCACCATGGTGTCTGTAGGCTTTTCTATGGTGGCAGCGTTATTTACGGGTCCCCTGCCAGGTTTATTAGCTCCGCTCTGGGTGCAGTAAGTCCTGCAAGCAATAGTCTGTTCTTTTGGGGCACACTCTTGTGGTTTTCTGAGAGAAGCTCCAGGTCAAGTGATGGTCACACGAGTCGTCATGGGGGCCTGTTGCCTCAGGTTGTCTCTCTGGAGGTTGGAGTTGGAGGGCCTCCTCACTCGAGGTCATTGTGCCCACGGAGCGATCCCTGCAACTTCAGGGCATGGTGGGTGGTTAGGATCACCAAGTGGCGTCCTTTACCCTTAGGAGGGAGCTGGCCTTGCGGGCTGCTCATTTCCAGGTTTTTAGATACCCCCAGTATCCTGGTCGGATGGGGTGGCTGGCCAATGCCTGGAGGGCATTCTTGCGTTGTTCCATTTCAAGTGGTCCCAGTTTTGGCACTAAAACTCCAAGGGCGATTCGCCTTCGACCAGGAATGTAAAGGTCAAAGGGTTTAGCTAAATTAAGGAGGTCCAGGGCAAGGGTCTGAATTGACTGCTCTTTCCATTCTTGAAAGGCCGCTTCTGGATTCTATTCAAAAGGATCATCATCTTTTCCTTTCAGTGTTTCATATAGAGGCCCAGGTATTAGACTGTAGTTAGGGATTCAGATGCAGCAAACCCTGGTCTCCCCAGGAACCCCTAAGCTGTCTTCTAGTTTTAGGAAGGGTGAGGCTGCAAATGGCTTCTTCCCTTTCCTGGGATGGGCTTCTCCGATCTTCTGTGAGAATGAAGCCCAGGCAGGTCACCTTAGTCTGTGATATTTGAGCCTTTTTCTTGGACACCTTCTATCTTTTATTGGCTAGGTAGTCCAGAGGCCTCCTTAGTAGGGCTGGCGATCAGAATGTCGTCTGCATATTTTTTTTTTAATTTATTTATTTATTATTTATGGCTGTGTTGGGTCTTCGTTTCTGTGCGAGGGCTTTCTCTAGTTGCGGCAAGCTGGGGCCATTCTTCATCACGGTGCGTGGGCCTCTCACTATCGCAGCCTCTCTTATTGTGGAGCACAGGCTCCAGACGCGCAGGCTCAGTAATTGTGGCTCACGGGCCTAGGTGCTCCGCGGCATATGGGATCTTCTCAGACCAGGGCTCGAACCTGTGTCCCCTGCATTGGCAGGCAGATTCTCAACCACTGCGCCACCAGGGAAGCCCAGAATGTCGTCTGCATATTGAAGGAGGGTTCACTTCTCCAGAGGTAGATCTTTTAGGGTTTTAGCTAACGTTTCCCCAAAGATGGTGTGGGAATTTTTGAACCCCTGGGGCAGGACGGCCAAGCAGTATTGTTTTTGTTGTATGTTGAGTCCTGCCACTCACAGCCAAAATTTCTTGTGACTCTGGGACTAATGGAATACAGAAGAAGGCATCATTGAAGTCTAATACAGAATACCATGTCCTGGTGGATGGTAGAATGACCAGCAGGGTGTAGGAATTAGGAACTACTGGATGTATATCCTCTGTGGCTTCACTGACTGTCCTGGCGTCCTTTACCAGGTCCCCAGCAGCCCACGGGGCTCTCATGGTCAGGCCCCTCCCAGGATATGGAGCTCACCTGTGCAGGTAGCCAGCAGCCCCCGGGGCTCTCGTGATTAGGCCCCTCCCAGGATATGGAGCTCACCTGTGCAGGTAGCCAGCGGCCCACGGGGCTCTCGTGGTTAGGCCCCTCCCAGGATATGGAGCTCACCTGTGCAGGTACCCAGCAGCCCACGGGGCTCTCATTGTCAGGCCCCTCCCAGGATATGGAGCTCACCTGGGCAGGTACCCAGCAGCCCACGGGGCTCTCGTGGTCAGGCCCCTCCCAGGATATGGAGCTCACCTGGGCAGGTACCCAGCAGCCCACGGGGCTCTCGTGGTCAGGCCCCTCCCAGGATATGGAGCTCACCTGGGCAGGTACCCAGCAGCTCACGGGGCTCTCGTGGGCAGGCCCCTCCCTGGATATGGAGCTCCCTTGGACAGGTACCCCGGCAGAGCTGGGCACACAGGAACCGTGCACATAGCCCTCATTGCAGAGCACCCCCAGCACACCTGTCGCTCAGAGCTGACACAGAGCACCTCAGAGCAGGGCTTGAACTAACAAACAGCAGCGCCGACATGTCTGTGACCCTAGGCTTCACTCTGTGCGGCCTCCCTCCATCTGGTCTTCCAGGGGCTTCCACTGCAGCCGGGGCACCAGGCCTCTGTCTCCACCCACCAACCCTCCTCTCCCTGACTCCTGGGTTCCTCTCATTAGGAGAGGGTCTTCTTGAAGTTGTCTTCCACTCATGGACCAGATAAAATGATTAGAAAACAAGCCAGGGCTGCCGCCCCTTGTCTATCCTGACTCTCGGGACCCTACACCTGTTCCTTGGATCTGGCCGGTGCAGCAAGGCCCATTATCTGCAACTCTGAGCCCCTGAGGGGCGAGGATTGGCTGACCTGGGCAGCCTGACCTGGCCGGCCAGCCCTTCCCAGGTGTGCCTCGGTTGAGGTCAATATAAACACCCCTCCAGGCAGCAAAAGCCTCTGCAGCTGTGCCTGACGCCATATTCTCTGCCCCGTCAGCAGTCTCGGGGTTGTGCTGGTGGGAGGGAGTAGGGCCTAGGGCTCTATGAGTGGCCCCGTGTGAGTGGGGCTCTGCTGGACTTTCTGCAGGAGTTGCTGGGCTGCCACCTGCTAAAGAAGACGATGTGTCACCCATACCTGCTGCTGGAATTTCTCCCCGGGCAGAGGTGAGGAAGGAAAAAAGCAGTGGGGACCGGGACAGGAGGGGTACCTCAGGCAGGGAAATGGAAAGCTTCCAGAAGAGCGCCCGGGGCCAGGACCGTCCTGGCTGGCCTGCAGGCACCAAGTCGGCCTGCGTGCTGTCGCTGGTGTGACTCCAAGCCCTTTCCTCTAGGCTTTAAAGTCTTTGTACACATTCGGGTGTTTTACCTGGGAAGGGTGGGAAAAGTTCAGCAGCAGCTGGCCTGAGGCTCAGCTCACGTTTACTCAGAGACGCCTCCTCATGGTCCCTCAGCTTTGCAATGAGGAAGCTCCTTGCGGGGGAGCTGCTGGCTGCATGGGAGACGATTCCCCACCTCTGACCAACTTCAGAATTGTTTACCACTGGAGCAAGTGCCCTGATAGGGTTTTCCTCTGTATGACCAGTGGGTTCTGTTTTTTTTTTTTTTTCTTTTTTGGTTCAAGGTAGGTTTTATTCCTCTTTTTGTATTTATAGATATAAGCATGGAAATAATTCATTCATATAAATACGTCTATGGGAAGGACAGAACTTTTTTTTCTGTTTTATGTTTTTAAATATTATTTTTTAATTTTTAAATTTTATTTTATTCATTTTTTTATACAGCAGGTTCTTATTGGTTATCTATTTTATACATATAAGTGTATATATGTCAATCCCAGGCTCACAATTCATCCCACCACCACCACCCTGCCACTTTCCCCCCTTGGTGACCATACATTTGTTCTCTACATCTGTGTCTCTATTTCTGCCTTGCAAACCGGTTCATCTGTACCATTTTTCTAGGTTCCACATGTATGCGTTAATATACGATATTTGTTTTTCTTTTTCTGACTTACTTCACTCTGTATGACAGTCTCTAGATCTATCCACGCCTCTACAAATGACCCAATTTCATTCCTTTTTATGGCTGAGTAATATTCCATTTTATATATGTACCACATATTTTCCATTTGTCTATCTATGGGCATTTAGGTTGCTTCCATGACCTGGCTATTGTAAATAGTGCTGCAATGAACATTGTGGTGAATGTGACTTTTTGAATTATGGTTTTCTCTGGGTATATGCCCAGTAGTGGGATTGCTGGGTCATATGGTAATTCTATTTTTAGTTTTTTAAGGAACCTCCATACTGTTCTCCATAGTGACTGTATCAATTTACATTCCCACGAATAGTGTAAGGGGGTTCCCTTTTCTCCACACCCTCTCCAGCATTTGTTGTTTGTAGATTTTCTGATGATGCCCATTCTAACTTGTGTGAGGTGATACCTCATTGTAGTTTTGGTTTATATTTCTCTAATAATTAGTGATGTTGAGCAGCTTTTCATGTGCTTCTTGGCCATCTGTATGTCTTCTCGGGACAAATGTCTGTTTACGTCATCTGCCCATTTTTGGATTGGGTTGTTTGTTTTTTTACTGTTGAGCTGCATGTGCTGTTTATATATATTGGAGATGAATCCTTTGTCCATTGATTCGTTTGCAAATATTTTCTCCCATTCTGAGGTTGTCTTTTCGTCTTGTTTGTAGTTTCCTTTGCTTTGCAAAAGCTTTTAGGTTTCATTTGCTCCCATTTGTTTATTTTTGTTTTTTATTCCATTACTCTAGTAGGTGGATCAAAAAAGATCTTGTTGTGATTTTTGTCAAAGAGTGTTCTTCCTATGTTTTCCTCTAAGAGTTTTATAGTGTCCAGTCTTACATTTCGGTCTCTAATCCATTTTGAGTTTATTTTTTGTGTATGGTGTTAGGGAGTGTTCTAATTTCATTCTTTTACATGTAGCTGTCCATTTTTCCCAGCACCACTTATTGAAGACACTGTCTTTTCTCCATTGTATATCCTTGCCTCCTTTGTCATAGATTAGTGGACCATAGGTGTGTAGGTTTATCTCTGGGCTTTCTTTTTTTTTCCTTTTACATCTTTATTGGAGTATAATTGCTTTACAATTGTGTGTTAGTTTCTGCTGTATAAAAAAGTGAATCAGCTATACGTATACATATAACACCATATCCACTCCCTCTTGCACTTCCCTCTCACTCCCTTATCCCACCCCTTTAGGTGGTCACAAAGCACCGAGCTGATCTCCCTGTGCTATGTGGCTGCTTCCCAGTAGCTATCAATTTTACATTTGGTAGTGTATATATGTCCATACCACTCTCTCACTTTGTCCCAGCTTACACTTCCTCCTCCCCGTGTCCTCAAGTCCTTTCTCTACGTCTGTGTCCTTAATCCTTTCCTGCCCCTAGGTTCTTCATAACCTTTTTTTCTTTTAGATTCCATATATATGTGTTAGCATACGGTATTTGTTTTTCTCTTTCTGACTTACTTCACTCTGTAGGACAGACTCTAGATCCATCCACCTCACTACAAATAACTCAGTTTCGTTTCTTTTTATGGCTGAATAATGTTCCATTGTATATATGTGCCACATCTTCTTTATCCAGTTATCTGTTGATGGACACTTAGGTTGCTTCCATGTCCTGGCTATTGTAAATAGAGCTACAATGAACATTGTGGTACATGACTCTTTTTGAATTATGGTTTTCTCAGGGTAAATGTCCAGTAGTGGGATTGCTGGGTTGTACGGTTGTTCTATTTTTAGTTTTTAAGGAACCCCCATACCGTTCTCCCTAGTGGCTATATCAATTTACATTCCCACCAACAGTGCAAGAGGGTTCCCTTTTCTCCAATAAATGCCTCTCCAGCATTTATTGTTGGTAGAATTTTTGATGATGGCCATTCTGACTGGTGTGAGGTGATACCTCATTGTAGTTTTGATTTGCATTTCTCTAATAATTAGTGATGTTCAACATCCTTTCATGTGTTTGTTGGCAACCTGTATATCTTCTTTGGAGAAATGTCTATTTAGGTCTTCTGCCCATTTTTGGATTGGGTTGTTTGGTTTTGTGATATTGAGCTACAGGAGCTGCTTTTTGGAGGTTAATCCTTTGCCATTTGCTTCATTTGAAAATATTTTCTCCCATTCTGATGGTTGTCTTTTCATCTTGCTTATGTTTTCCTTTGCTGTGCAAAAGATTTTAAATTTCATTAAGTCCCATTTTTTATTTTTGTTTTTATTTCCATTTCTCTAGGAGGTGGGTCAAAAAGGATCTTGCTGTGATTTATGTCATAGACTGTTCTGCTTATGTTTTCCTCTAAGAGTTTTATAGTGGCTGGTCTTACATTTAGGTCTCTAATCCATTTTGAGTTTATTTTTGTGTATGGTGTTAGGGAGTGTTCTAATTTCATTCTTTTACATGTAGCTGTCCAGTTTTCCCAGCACCACTTACTGAAGACACTGTCTTTTCTCCATTGTATACCCTTGCCTCCTTTGTCATAGATTAGTGGACCGTAGGTACGTGGGTTTATCTCTGTGCTTTCTATCCTGTTCTATTGATCTATATTTCTGTTTTTGTGCCACTACCATATTATCTTGATTACTGTAGCTTTGCAATATAGTCTGAAGTGTGGAAGTTTGATTCCTCCAGCTCTTTTTTTTTCCCCTCAAGACTGCTTTGGCTATCCGGGGTCTTTTGTGTCTCCCTACAAATTTTAAGATTTTTTTTTCTAGTTCTGTAGAAAATGCCAAAGGTATTTTGATAGGGATTGCATTGAATCTGTAGATTGCTTTGGGTAGTATAGTCATTTTCACAATATTGATTCTTCTAATCCAAGAACATGGTATATGTCTCCATCTGTTTATATCATCTTTGATTTCTTTCATCAGTGTCATAGTTTTCTGAGTACAGGTCTTTTACTTCCTTAGGTAGGTTTATTCCTAGGTATTTTATTTTTGTTGCAGTGGTAATGGGATTGTTTCCTTAATTTCTCTTTCTGTTCTTTCATTGTTAGTGTATAGGAATGCAAGCAATTTCTGTGCATTAATTTTGTATCCTGCAACTTTACCAAATTCATTGATTAGCTCCAGTGGTTTTCTGGTGGCATCTTTAGGATTCTCTATCTATGATATGATGTCATTTGCAAACAGTGACAATTTTACTTCTTCTTTTCCTTTTTGTATTTCTTTTATTTCTTTTTCTTCTCTGATTGCTATGGCTAGGACTTCCAAAACTATGTTGAATAGTAGTGGTGAGAGTGGACATCCTCGTCTTGTTCCTGACCTTAGAGGAAACGTTTTCAGTTTTTCACCGTTGAGAATGATGTTTGCTGTGGGTTTGTCATATATGGCCTTTATTATGTTGAGGTAGTTTCCCTCTATGCCCACACTCTGCAGAGTTTTTATCGTAAATGGGTGTTGAATTTTCTCAAAATCTTTTCCTGCATCTATTGAGATGATCATATGGTTTTATTCTACAATTTGTTAATATGGTGTATCACATTGATTTGTGTGTATTGAAGAATCCTTGCATCCCTGGGATAAACCCCACTTGATCATGGTGTTTGATCCTTTTAATGTGTTGTTCGATTCTGTTTGCTAGTATTTTGTTGAGGATTTTTACATCTATATTCATCAGTGATATTGGTCTATAATTTTCTTTCCTTGTAGTATCTTTGTCTGGTTTTGGTATCAGGGTGACGGTGGTCTCATAGAATGAGTTTGGGAGTGTTCCTTCCCCTGCAATTGTTTTGAAGAATTTGAGAAGGTTGGGTGTTAGCTCTTCTCTAAATGTTTGACAGAATTCACCTGTGATGCCATCTGGTTCTGGACTTTTGTTTGTTGGAAGATTTTTAATCACAGTTTCAATTTCATTGCTTGTGATAGGTTTGTTCATATTTTCTATTTCTTCCTGGTTCAGTCTTGGAAGGTTATCCCTTTCTAAGAATTTGTCCATTTCTTCCAGGTTGTCCATTTTATTGGCATAGAGTTGCTTGTAGTAGTCTCTTAGGATGCTTTGTATTCCTGTGGTGTCTGTTGTAACTTCTCCTTTTTCACTTCTAATTTTGTTGATTTGATTCCTCTCCCTCTTTTTCTTGAGTCTGGCTAAAGGTTTATCATTTTTGTTTCTCTTCTCAAAGAACCGGCTTTTAGTTTTATTGATCTTTGCTTTCGTTTTCTTTGCTTCTATTTCATTTATTTCTGCTTTGATCTTTATGATTTCTTTCATTCTACTAACTTTGGGTTTTGTTCTTCTTTCTCTAGTTCCTCTAGGTGTAAGGTTAGATTGTTTAGTTGAGATTTTTCTTGTTTCCTGAGGTAGGCTTGTATTGCTATAAACTTCCCTCTTAGAACTGCTTTTGCTGCATCCCATAGGTTTTGGATCATCGTGTGTTTCTTGTCATTTGTCTCTAGGTAGTTTTTGATTTCCTCTTTTATTTCTTCAGTGATCTCTTGGTTATTTAGTAACGTATTGTTTAGCCTCCATGTGTTTGTGTTTTTTACGGTTTTGTCCCTGTTATTGATTTCTAATCTCATAGCATTGTGGTTGGAACAGCTGCTTGATATGATTTCAGTTTTCTTAAATTTACTGAGGCTTTATTTGTGACCCAAGATGTGATCTATCCTGGAGAATGTTCCGTGTGCAGTTGAGAAGAACGTGTAATCTGCTGTTTTTGGATGGAATGTCCTATAAATATCAATTAACTATATCTGGTCTATTGTGACATTTAAAGCTTGTGTTTCCTTATTAATTTTCTGTCTGGATGATCTCCACTGGTGTAAGTGAGCTGTTAAAGTCCCCTGCTATTATGGTGTTACTGTTGATTTCCTCTTTTATAGCTGTTAGCAGTTGCCTTATGTATTGAGGTGCTCCTATGTTGGGCACATATATATCTATAATTGTTATATCTTCTTCTTGGATTGATCCCTTGACCATTATGTAGTGTCTTTCCTTGTCTCTTGTAACATTCTTTATTTTAAAGTCTATTTTATCTGATATGAGTATTGCTACTCCAGCTTTCTTTTGATTTTCATTTGCATAGAATATATTTTTCCATCGCCTCACTTTCAGTCTGTATGTGTCCCTAGGTCTGAAATGGGTCTCTTGTAGACAGCATATATACGGGTCTTGTTTTTGTATCCATTCAGGGAGCCTGTGTCTTTTGGTTGGAACATTTAGTCCATTCACGTTTAAGGTAATTATTGATATGTATGTTCCTATTACTATTTTCTTAATTGTTATGGGTTTGTCTTGGTGGGTCCTTTTCTTCTCTTGTGTTTCCCACTTAGAGAAGTTCCTTTAGCATTTGGTGTAGAGCTGGTTTCATGGTGCTGAATTCTCTTAGCTTTTGCTTGTCTGTAGGGCTTATGATTTCTCTGTCAAATCTGAATGAGATCCTTGCTGGGTGGAGTACTCTTGGTTGTAGGTTCTTCCCTTTCATCACTTTAAATTTATGCCACTCCCTTCTGGCTTGTAGATTTTCTGCTGAGAAATCAGATGTTATCCTTATGGGAGTTCCCTTGTATGTTATTTGTCATTTTTCCCTTGTTGCTTTCAATAATTTTTCTTTGTCTTCAATTTTTGTCAATTTGGTTACTATGTGTCTTGGCATTTTTCTCCTTTGATTTATCCTGACTGGGACTCTCTGCACTTCCTGGACTTGGGTGGCTATTTCTTTTCCCATGCTAGGGAAGTTTTCGATTATAATCTCTTCAAATGTATTCTCGGGTCCTTTCTCTCTCTCTTCTCCTTCTGGGACCCCTTTGATGTGAATGTTGTTGCGTTAAATGTTGTCCCAGAGGACTCTTAGGGTGTCTTCATTTAGGTTCATTCTTTTTCTTTATTCTGTTCCATGGCAGTGATTTCCACCTTTCTGTCTTCCAGGCCACTTATCCGTTCTTCTGCCACAGTTATTCTGCTACTGATTCCTTCTGGTGTATTTTTCATTTCAGTTATTATATTGTTCACCTCTGTTTGTTCTTTAATTCTTCTAGGTGTTTGCTCCTTAATTCTTCTAGGTCTTTGTTAAGCATTTCTTGCATCTTCTCGATCTTTGCCTCCATTCTTTTGCCAAGGTCTTGGATCATGTTCACTATCATTATTCTGAATTCTTTTTCTGGAAGGTTCCCTATCTCCACCTCATTTCGTTTTTTTTCCTAGGGTTTTATCTTGTTCCTTAATCTGGTATAAAGTCCTCTGCCTTTTCATTTTGTCTATCTTTCTGTGAATGTGGTTTTCCTTCCACAGGCTGCAGAATTATAGTTCTTCTTGCTTCTGCTGTCTGCTCTCCAGTGGATGAGTCTATCTTAGAGGCTTGTGCAAGCTTCCTGATGGGAGGGACTGGTGGTGGGTAGAGCTGGGTGTTGCTTTGGTGGGCAAAGCTTTAATCTGCTTGTCTGCAGATTAAATAAAACTTTAATAAAAAGTTTAATCCACTTATCTGCTGATGCATGGGGCTGGGTTCCCTCCCTGTTGGTAGTTTCGCCTGAGGTGACCCAGCACTGGAGCCTACCTTGCTCTTGGTGGGGTTAATGGCGGACTCTGGGAGGGCTCACACCAAGGAGTATTTCCCAGAACTTCTGCTGCCAGTGTCGTTGTCCTCATGGTGAGCCACAGCCACAGCTACCACCTGCCTCTGCAGGAGACCCTCTAAAACTATCAGGTAGTTCTGGTCATTCTCCTACGAGTTCACTGCTCCTTCCCCTGGGTTCTGATGTGCTCACTACTTTGTGTGTGCCCTCCAAGAGTGGAGTATCTGAGTGGAGTTGAGACTCTGAGACTCTACGTGGAGTCGCACAGACTCTGGGTCCTGTGAAGCTTCGATGCTTTGTGGTTCTAGAAATCCTATAGGAGACGGTCCACAGCAGGTGAAGCTATTGCTGTCAGTTGAGGTGGTGAAGCCAAAGATCTGCAGTTCCGACTAGAGGTGCCGATGTACATACAGGACAAAATCATCTCGTGTGAATGTAGTTCAGGCATGTTTAAGATGAATGGAGCCATGTTAATGCCTACCATATTCTATCTTGAGCCTCTCCTCAGGGACCCCCTCCTCAGTTCCTGAGGCTCCTGTAAGTCATGTACAGGGGACTGGAGAGTGGGCTCTGTCCAATCTGAGCCCTGAGTTACCCTGTGTGTATCTTAGGATACTTTGTATTTCTGTGGGGTCTGTTGTAACATCAACTCTTTCATTTCAGATTTATTTGGGCCCTCTCTTTTTAAAAAAACATACTACTGTTGTCTTTTATTCTTTACAGAAGTTTAATAAGTGTTTGATCTACCTTGACTTACTCTATGTATACTGTTTGCAGTGAGATTTTTACTTTTCTTTGTTTTCTTGTTACTATCAATAATTAGTGAGACTTCTTTTAAGCTACCTTCAACATTGATTATAAAGCTGCTTTATTAGTGATGACAGAGCCTTAATGGAAGTCATGTTCTGGTTGTAAATTAGAATGCAATGTGCCAGCAAAAAGCCCCTTAAGTTTATTTCTCATTACTTCTTGGTCTTTTTTTAATTTAATTTTTATTTTTTATCAGAGCAAATTTGATTAAAATGTTTTGTTTCTTCTAGGTGTGCAAGATGTGGTTCTTTTAAACATATACATATATCTATTCTTCTTTGGATCATTTTCCCATGTAGGTTATGATACAATGTTGAGTAATCTTCTTTTGGTATTACGTAGGTCTTTGGTGATTACACATTTCACATTTGTTTCTATATCTATGTTAACCCCAATATCCTAAGGTATCCAATCCTCACACCTTTCCATTTGGTGAACCATAAGTTAGTTTAGTGAATCTGTGATTGCATTTCTCTGTGGAAATATCTTCATTGGTATCAATTTTTAGCTAAGATCTATAAGTGATATTATAGGATATGTGTCTTTTGCTTTCTGACTTAGTACAATTTGCCTGATTACCTCAAGAATCATACATGGTGCTGCAAATAGCATTGTTTTATTTTTTTCCCTGGCTAATATTCCATCTGTACGTGTACCAGTTCTTCTTTGGCCACGCACCTCTTGATGGACCTTTTGGTTGTCTCCATGTCTTGGCTATTGTAATACTGCTGCAATACACATTTGCTTGCCTGTGTCTTTCCAGTTCTATCTTCTTATGTTATAGTCCAAGGAGTGGGCTTGCTGTATCATATGGTAACTCAGTGTGTACGTTTTAAAGGCACCACCATTCAGTTCTCATTAGTGGCTCTTTCCAGGTTACGTCCAACTTAAAGTTGAGGGTATGCATTTCTCCAAAACACCTTCAGTATTTATTGTTTGTAGTTTTCTTGCTGAGGGTTATTCTGACAGGTATGAGCTGATACCCCTTTGTGGTTGAATTTGCATGTATCCCATAATCTGTTGAAATTGAGCTTTAAAGCATATCCTTTTTATTTATCAAACAGTGATTACAGCTTAGTTCTTCAAGGTGTTTTCTTAAAGTATGTGTCACATTTTGAAAATTTTTGGCCATTACCTCCCTCGAGACATTTTGAGGGCAGTTTTCATTTACAGCCCTGCATTACTTGTTCATATGAAGTGACCATTAGCACAGGCTTTAAAGCTGCTTTTGCAGGTAACGGCCAGAGGGCGGCAGCCTTTCTACGTTCCCCACTCTGGTAACTAGGGAAACAGACCTTTCGGCCTGTGGTGTTCCTCGGTTATAAATTAGAGTGCAATGTGCCCGGATAAACCCACAAATGCTGATGTCTCCTTACTTTTGTTTGTTTTTTTTTTTAATTTAATGTATATTTAATATTGGAGTAATATTCCATTGTGTACATGGACCACTTCTTCTTGGTGCATTCCTCGGTTGATGGACATTTTCATTGCTTCCAAGTGTTGACTATGGTAAATATTGCTGGAGTGAAGGATTGCCAGCCTGTGACTTTTTTTTTTTTAATTTATTTATTTATTTATTTATTTATTATTTATGGCTGTGTTGGGTCTTCGTTTCTGTGAGAGGGCCCTCTCCAGTTGCGGCAAGCGGGGGTCACTCTTCATTGCCGTGCGTGGGCCTCTCACCATCGCGGCCTCTCTTGTTGTGGAGCACAGGCTCCAGACACGCAGGCTCAGCAATTGTGGCTCACGGGCACAGTTGCTTCATGGCATATGGGATCTTCCCAGACCAGGGCTCGAACCTGTGTCCCCTGCATTGGCAGGCAGACTCTCAACCACTGCGCCACCAGGGAAGCCCCTGCCTGTGACTTTTTGATTCTCATTTTCTCAGGTGATAGGTCCAGCAGTGGTTTTGATTGATTGACTGGTAGCTCAATGTTTCCCTTTTCAAAGCACCTACATTGTGTTTTCATTAGTGACTCTTAACATGCCCCCCCTTACAACCGAGGGTACGCATTTCTCCACAATCGCTTCAGCATTTATTTTTTGCAGCATTTTTGCTAATGGCCATTCTGACTGCTGTGAGCTGATAGGTATTTGTAATATGGGTATGCATGTCGTTAAATAGTCTAAAATTCATCATTTTTCCACGCCTTTTTCTTTTCTGTTAAAAGAAAAAAGAAAAAAAATTGTGAGTACAATATCCGTCTTGAAAGTGTCTTCCTGGAACGTTGCCCTCTTTTGAAATTTTGGTCAATTTTCAACCCCAGGATTGTTTTGAAATGTAGGTGTCATTTACAGGCCTGCAATGAGTGTGAATATTTAGGGACCATTAGCACTAGGTTTAAGCTGTAGACCTCCCTTGTTATATGGTCGGTCTTTTTGTAATATGTATATAATATGTATTTGGATCATATCCATATCATATAGTAACACAAATCTTCATTTATCCATTCCCGCCACCTTTCCCTTTAGATGAGCAAAGTTGGTTTTCTAAGTTTGTGAGTGTATTTCTCTGTGAATTGTGTTCATTTGTGTCAGTTATTAGATAACGCCTATTAGTGATATCATAGGATATAAGTCTTTTGCTTTCCGACTTACCTCATGATTTGTGATTATCTCCAGGCTCATTTGTGGTGCCTCAAAGAGCAGGGTTTCCTTGTTTTCCATGGCGAATACTCCATTGTGTACCTGGACCACTTATTCTATATCCATTCACTTGTTGATGGACATTTTTATCGCTTCACTGCCTTGGCTATTGTGAATAATGCTGCACTGCAGCTTTTGCAACCTGTGTCTTCTTGATACTTGTCTTCTCAGGTGAGAGGTCCAATGGTGCGCCTGCTGGATTGAATGGTACCTAAATTTTTACTTTTAAACGCAGCTCTTTTCTGTTCTCATTACTGACTGTTAACCACTTTGCATCTCACCAGCAGCTAGAGGATACACAATTCCCTACAACCGCATCAGCACTTATGCTTTGTAGACTTTTTGCTGATGGTCAGTCGACTGGTGTGATTGGAAACCCTTTTGTTGATTAGATTGCATGAGTCTAATAATTCCTGAGGTTGAGCCTTAATCCATTCTCCTTTTATTTAAAGACGGTGAGTAATACTTACCTCTTTATAGTATTTTATTGAAAAATTTGCCTGCATTAAAATTTTTTTTCCGTTCCCTACCTCAGCACAATTTTTGACGGCAGGTGTCCTTTACAGCCCTGAGTCCTTGTGAATTTTAAGTGACCATTAGCTGTGGGTTTAAAGCCGCTCTTGTGGGAAACGGCCACAAGGCGGCAGCATTTCTCCTTTACCAAATCTGGTTACTATGGCAACAGAGCCTTACTGGAAGTGATGGTCTAGGTTGCAAATTAGAATGGAATGTGCCAGGAAAAAGCCCCTTAAGTTTATGTCTCATTACTTCTTGTTCATATTTTTAAGTTAATTTTTATTTTTTGTCACAACAAACTTGATTACAATGTTTTGTTTGTTCTAGGTGTGCAAGATGTGGTTCTTTCACACATATACATATATCTATTCTTCTTCGGATCCTTTTCCCATGTAGGTTATGACACAATGTAGAGTAGTCTTCTCTTGGTATTCTGTAGGTCTTTGGTGATTATATATTTCACATGTGTTTGTATGTCTCTGTTAACCTCAATATGGTAATGTATCCAATCCTCACACCTTTCCATCTGGTGAACCATAAGTTTCTTTAATGAATCTGTGATTGCCTTTCTCTGTGGAAATATCTTCGTTTCTATCAATTTTTAGGTAACACCTATATCTGATATGATAGGATATGTGTCTTTCACTTTCTCACTTACTACAAGTTGTGTGATTACCTCTAGACTCATCTATGGTGATGCAAATGGCATTGTTTCATTTTGTCACTAGCTCATATTCCATCTGTACATGTAGCAGTTCTTCTTTGTCCACCCATTTGTCAGTGGACTTTTTGGTTACTTCCATATATTGGCTATTGTAATAGTATGCATTGCAGATTTGCCTGCCTGTGTCCTTCCAATTCTGTCTTCGTCGGTTATAGTCCAGGAATAGGTCTTCTAGGTCATATGGTAGCTCAGTGTTTACCTTTTAAAGGTACCTCCATTCTGTTATCATTAGTGGTTCTTTCCAGGTTACGTCCCACTTAAAGTTGAGGGTATACATTTCTCCACAGCAGCTTCGGCATTTATTATTTGTAGTTTTTGCTGATGGTTATTCTGACGGGTGTGAGCTGACACCTCTTTACAGTTGAATTTGCATGAGTCTCATATTCCGTTGCAATTGAGCTTTAAGGCAAGTCATTTTTATTTTTCAAGCTGTAGTTACAGCTTAGTTCTTCAAAGTGGTTTCTTAAAGTATGTGTCAAATTTTGAAATGTTTTGGCCATTACCTCCCTCAAGACATTTTGAGGGCAGGTTTCATTTTCAGCCCTACAGAACTTGTTCATATGAAGTGACCATTAGCAGAGGCTTTAAACTGCTTTTGCAGGTAACGGCCACAGGGCTGCTACCTTTCTACATTCCCCACGCTGATACTAGGGAAACAGACTTTACGGCCAGTGGTGTTCCTCGGTTGTAAATTAGAGTAGAATGTGCCCAGATAAACACAAAAAAGCTGATGATTCCTTACTTTTGTTGGATTTTTAAATTTAATTTATATTTATTATTGGAGTTAATATTCTATTCTGTACATGGACCACTTCTTGGTGCATTCCTCTGTTGATGGACATTTTCATTGCTTCCAAGTGTTGGCTATGGTAAATATTGTTGGAGTGCAGGATTGCCAGCCTGTGACTTTTTGATTCTCATTTTCTCTGGTGATAGGCCCAGCAGTGGGTGTGATTGATGGACTGGTCACTCAGTGTTTACTTTTTCAAAGCACCTCCAATGTGTTTTTATTAGTGGCTTTTACAACGTCCCCCTTAGAACCGAGGGTACGCATTTCTCCACAATCGCTTCAGCATTTATTGTTTGCACCATTTTTGCTGATGGCCATTCTGACTGCTGTGATCTGATAGGTATTTGTAATTTGGGTTTGCATATCTTTCCAATTTCCTAAAATTCATCATTTTTCCACATCTTTTTCTTTTATCAAAAGAATAATCTGTGAGCACAATATACCTCTTGAAATTATCTTCTTCGAAGGTTGCCCTCTTTTGAATTTTTTGTTCGATTTTTGACCCCAGAATTTTTTTGGAGGGCTGGTGTCATTTACAGAACTGCAAGTTGTTGAATATTAATGACCGTTTGCAGTGGGTTTAAAGCTGCTGTTGTGGGAAACGGCCAAAAGGAGGCAGCATTTCGCCATTCCCCAATCTAGGTACTAGGGCAGCAGAGCCTTTCTGGAAGTCGTTGTCTTAGGTTGTAAATTAGAATGGAGTTTGCCAGGAGAAATCCCCATAAGTTTATGTCTCATTAGTTCTTATTCGTTTTTTTTTTTCCAAACACACACACTGTATTTTATTTTTATAAGAGATAAATAGACTGACATCAAGCATTGTACATGGATGATCACAACAAAAGCAACAATGATTGCAATTACCAAACATGAAACACACTCATACTATGTCAAAATATTGATATTCAGTCCAGTAATCCTTCACTGTAGCAGCTGCTTTACTTTGCAGTGAAAATTGATTTGTATATTCTTTGCCTCTGAGTCCTTGTGGGATTTTTTTTAAATTCAAACAGAAAGTAACAAAAATTATACTTATCGTCATCAGTTCACTCAGTCCCATGTAATTAATTTTTTTTTCATCTTGATCTTTTGTTAGCACTTTTATGAGTTCATTAGTTTTATCATTAGAGTTCTGAAAATGCTTATTCATTCATTTCAGCAGTACAATAGAGTTACCAGAAACCTGTACTTGTCAGAGTCTTTTCCATGAATTTCATGAAGATGAAACCCTTTTATAGGAACATATTTGCAAAAGCATCAGAGTACACCCAGAACTGTCTGTAAATGACAAAAGACTTAAAAATGACCACGGTTAAAGATTTGATGAAAGTTTATAATAATGCAGTTGACAAGAAAATTAGTTATTTCTGAGATATACATTTTAAAGTAATAACTAGGATTATGAATTATAACATTATACCAGAACATATAAGATTTTTAGAAATTTCATGTAATATCTGAAACATTTATATTAACATATTTCCATACAAAAAACCGAATGAAAGTTTAGTATTAGTTGTTTTGTTTGTTTTTTTTATACTGCAGGTTCTTATCAGTCATCAATTTTATACACATCAGTGTATACATGTCAATCCCAATAGCCCAATTCAGCACAACACCATCCCCACCCCACCGCATTCCCCCCCCCCCTTGGTGTCCATGTGTCTGCGCTCTACATCTGTGTCTCAACTTATGCCCTGCAAACTGGCTCATCTGTACCAATTTTCTAGGTTCCACATACCTGCGTTAATATACGGTATTTGTTTTTCTCTTTCTGACTTACTTCACACTGTATGACAGTCTCTAGATCCATCCACGTCTCAACAAATGACTCAATTTGGTTCCTTTTTGTGGCTGAGTAATATTCCATTCTATATATGTACCACAACTTCTTTATCCATTCGTCTGTTGATGGGCATTTAGGTTGCTTCCATGACCAGGCTATTGTAAATAGTGCTGTAATAAACATTCGGGTGCAAGTGTATTTTTGAATTATGGTTTTCTCTGGGTGTATACACAGTAGTGGGATTGCTGGGTCATATGGTAGCTCAATGTTCACATTTTTAAGGCACCTACATTCTGTTCTCTTTAGTGCCTCTTTCCAAGTTATATCCCACTTAAAGTTCAGGGTATGCATTCCTCCACAACAACTTCAGCATTTATTGTTTGTAGTTTTCTTGCTGATGGTTATTTTGACAAGTGTGAGCTGCTACCTCTTTCTGGTTGAATTCGAATGGGCCTCATAATCCGTTGAAATTGAGCTTTAAGGCATGTCCTTTTTACTTTTCAAGCTGTGATTACCCCTTATTTCTTCAAAGTGTTCTCTTAAAGTATGTGTCACATTTTGACATGTTTTGGCCATTACCTCCCTCAAGACATTTTGAGGGCCTGTTTCATTTACAGTTCTGCAGTACTTGTTCCTATGAAGTGACCATTAGCACAGGCTTTAAAGCTGCTTTTGCAGGTAACTGCCAGAGGGCGGCAGCCTTTCTAGGTCCCCCACCCTGGTAACTAGGGAAAAGCCCTTGCGGCCTGTGGTGTTTCTCGGTTATAAATTAGAGTGGAGTGTGCCCGGACAAACCCACACAAGCTGATGTCTCCTTACTTTTGTTGGATTTTTACATTTAATTTTTATTTTTTATTGGAGTAATTTTCCACTGTGTACGTGGACCACTTCTACTTTGTGCATTCCTCGGTTGATGGACATTTTCATTGCTTCCAAGTGTTGGCTATGGTAAATATTGTTGGAGTGCAGGATTGCCAGCCTGTGACTTTTTGATTCTCATTTTCTCAGGTGATAGGCCCAGCAGTGGGTGTGATTGATTGACTGGTAGCACCGTGTTTCCCTTTTCAAAGCACCTTCTTTGTGTTTTCATTAGTGGCTCTTACCACGTCCCCCTTAGAATCCAGGGTACGCATTTCTCCACAATCGCTTCAGCATTTATTGTTTGCAGCATTTATGCTAATGGCCCTTCTGGCTGCTGTGAGCTGATAGGTTTTTGTAATTTGGGTTTGCATGTCTTTGAAAATTCGTAAAACTCATCATTTTTCTCCACCGTTTTCTTTTCTGTTAAAAAAAAGGAAACAATTGGGAGTACAATAGAACTCTTGAAATTGTGTTCTTGGAAGGTTGCCCTCTTTTGAAATTTTTGGTCGATTTTCCACCCCAGAATTTTTTTAGAAAGCAGGTGTCTTTTACCGAACTGCAAGTTTGGTGAATATTTAGTGACCTTTAGCAATGGGTTTAAATCTGCTGTTGTGGGAAGTGGCCTCAAGCAGGCAGCATATCTCCATTCCCATATCTGGGTACTAGGGCAGCAGAGCCTTTCTGGAAGTCGTGTTCCTAGTTTGTAAATTACATTGGAATGTGCATGGAGAAAGCCCCATAAGTTTATGTCTCATTATTTCTTCCTGGTTTTAAAATTTTTTTTAATTGGGGTAAAGCTTAGAATATTGTTTATCCTAGGTGTACACCATCTGGTTCGTTTGTACATTATATATGTCTATTCAAGTACAGATCCTCTTCCCATGTAAAATGTTACTGAGGGTTCCGCAGACCTCCCTTGTTATATGGTTGGTCTTTTTGAGATATGTATATAATATGTGTTTGTATACATATAGTAACACTAATCTTAATTTATCCATTCCCCCCACCTTTCCTTTTAGATGAGCATAGTTTGTTTTCTAAGTCTGTGAGTGTCTTTCTCTGTGGAAATATGTTCCTTTGTGTCAGTTATTAGATAACGCCTATAAGTGATATCATAGAATATAGGTCTTTTGCTTTCCGACTTACCTCATGTTTCGTGATTATCTCCAGACTCATTTGTGGTGCCTCAGAGAGCAGTGGTTCATTGTTTTCCATGGCTATTATTCCATTGTGTACATGAACCACTTCTTCTTTATCCATTCACCTGTTGTTGGACATTTTGATTGCTCCACTGTCTTGGCTATTGTGAATAAGGCTGCACTGCAGCTTTTGCGGCCTGTGTCTTCTCGATTCTTGTCTTCTCAGGTGAGAGGTCCAATGGTGCGCCTGCTTCATTGAATGGTGCCTGCAGTTATACTTTTAAACACAGCTCCTTTCTGTTCTCATTATTGGCTGTTACCCCTTGACGTCTCACCAGCAGGTAGAGTGTACACAGTTCTCTAAAACCCCTTCAGCATTTATTGTTTGTTGACTTTTTGCTGATGGTAAGTCAACTGGTGTAAGTTGAAACTTTTTGTAGATTAGATTGCATGGGTCTAACACTCCCTGAGGTTGAGCTTTTATCCATTTTCATTTTTTTTACAAGAGCATGAGTAAAACTTAACTCTTCATACTCTCTTCTTGAAACATTTGCCTGTTTTGAATTGTTTTGTCCATTCCTTCCTTCAGCACAATTTTTTAGGGCAGGTGTCCTTTACAGCCCTGAGTCCTTGGGAATGTTAAGTGACCATTAGCTGTGAGTTTAAAGCTGCTCTTGGAGGAAACGGCCACAAGGTGGCAGCATTTCCCCTTTACCATATTTGGTTACTAGGGAAACAGAGCCTTAATGGAAGTGGTGTTGTAGGTTGTAATTTAGAATGGAATGTGCCAGGGAAAAGCCCTTTAAGTTTATGTCTCATTACTTCTTGTTCATATTTGTAGTTTACTTTTTATTTTTTATCCCAGTAAATATGATTACAATGGTTTGTTTGTTCTATTTGTGCAAGATGTGGTTCTTTCACACATATACATGGAACTATTCTTCCTCGCATCCTTTTCCCATGTAGGTTATGACACAATGTTGAGTAGTCTTCTCCTGGTCTTCCGTACGTCTTTGGTGGTTATATATTTCACATGGTTTGTATATCTCTGTTAACCCCAATGTGGCAATGTATCCAATCCTCATCCCTTTCTATTTGGTGAACCATAAGTTTTTTAATGAATCTGTGATTGCCTTTCTCTGTGGAAATATCTTCATTGGTATCAATTTTTAAGTAACTCTTAAAAGTGATATGATAGGATATGTGTCTTTTGCTTTCTCACTTACTACACGTGGCGTGATTACGTCTAGACTCATCTATGGTGCTGCAAACGGCATTGTTTCATTTTTTTCACTAGCGAATATTCCATCTGTACATGGAGGAGTTCTTCTTTGTCCATCCATCTGTTGGTGGACTTTTCGGTTACTTCCATATCTTGGCTATTGTAATACTGTGCAGTGCAGATTTGCCTGCCTGTGTCTTTCCAATTCTCTCTTCTTAGGTTTTACGTCGAGGAGTGGGCCTGCTGGATCATATAGTAGCTCAATGTTTACCTTTTAAAGCACCTGCATTCTGTTCTCATTCGTGGCCCTTTCCAAGTTACGTCCCCTTTGAAGTTGAGGGTATGCATTTCTCCACAACACCTTCAGCATTTAGTGTTTGTAGTTTTCTTGCTGATGGTTATTCTGACAAGTGTGAGCTGATACCTCTCTGTGGTTGAATTCGAATGTGCCACATAATCTGTTGAAATTGAGCTTTAAGGCATGTCCTTTTCTATGTTTCAAGCTGTGATTACCCCTTAGTTCTTCAAAGTGTTCTCTTTAAGTATGTGTCATATTTTGAAATGTTTTGGCCTTTACCTCCCTCAAGACATTTTGAGGGCCTGTTTCATTTACAGTTCTGCAGTACTTGTTCCTATGAAGTGACCATTAGCACAGGCTTTAAAG
Organism: Balaenoptera borealis; assembly: GCF_965194805.1. Taxonomy (NCBI): domain Eukaryota; kingdom Metazoa; phylum Chordata; class Mammalia; order Artiodactyla; family Balaenopteridae; genus Balaenoptera; species Balaenoptera borealis. The sequence continues at coordinate 42,092,615 of NC_138864.1, read as the reverse complement.
CTGCTTTTGCAGGTAACTGCCAGAGGGCGGCAGCCTTTCTAGGTCCCCCACCCTGGTAACTAGGGAAAAGCCCTTGCGGCCTGTGGTGTTTCTCGGTTATAAATTAGAGTGGAGTGTGCCCGGACAAACCCACACAAGCTGATGTCTCCTTACTTTTGTTGGATTTTTACATTTAATTTTTATTTTTTATTGGAGTAATTTTCCACTGTGTACGTGGACCACTTCTACTTTGTGCATTCCTCGGTTGATGGACATTTTCATTGCTTCCAAGTGTTGGCTATGGTAAATATTGTTGGAGTGCAGGATTGCCAGCCTGTGACTTTTCGATTCTCATTTTCTCAGGTGATAGGCCCAGCAGTGGGTGTGATTGATTGACTGGTAGCACCGTGTTTCCCTTTTCAAAGCACCTTCTTTGTGTTTTCATTAGTGGCTCTTACCACGTCCCCCTTAGAATCCAGGGTACGCATTTCTCCACAATCGCTTCAGCATTTATTGTTTGCAGCATTTATGCTAATGGCCCTTCTGGCTGCTGTGAGCTGATAGGTTTTTGTAATTTGGGTTTGCATGTCTTTGAAAATTCGTAAAACTCATCATTTTTCTCCACCGTTTTCTTTTCTGTTAAAAAAAAGGAAACAATTGGGAGTACAATAGAACTCTTGAAATTGTGTTCTTGGAAGGTTGCCCTCTTTTGAAATTTTTGGTCGATTTTCCACCCCAGAATTTTTTTAGAAAGCAGGTGTCTTTTACCGAACTGCAAGTTTGGTGAATATTTAGTGACCTTTAGCAATGGGTTTAAATCTGCTGTTGTGGGAAGTGGCCTCAAGCAGGCAGCATATCTCCATTCCCATATCTGGGTACTAGGGCAGCAGAGCCTTTCTGGAAGTCGTGTTCCTAGTTTGTAAATTACATTGGAATGTGCATGGAGAAAGCCCCATAAGTTTATGTCTCATTATTTCTTCCTGGTTTTAAAATTTTTTTTAATTGGGGTAAAGCTTAGAATATTGTTTATCCTAGGTGTACACCATCTGGTTCGTTTGTACATTATATATGTCTATTCAATTACAGACACTCTTCCCATGTAAAATGTTACTGAGGGTTCCGCAGACCTCCCTTGTTATATGGTTGGTCTTTTTGAGATATGTATATAATATGTGTTTGTATACATATAGTAACACTAATCTTAATTTATCCATTCCCCCCACCTTTCCTTTTAGATGAGCATAGTTTGTTTTCTAAGTCTGTGAGTGTCTTTCTCTGTGGAAATATGTTCCTTTGTGTCAGTTATTAGATAACGCCTATAAGTGATATCATAGAATATAGGTCTTTTGCTTTCCGACTTACCTCATGTTTCGTGATTATCTCCAGACTCATTTGTGGTGCCTCAGAGAGCAGTGGTTCATTGTTTTCCATGGCTATTATTCCATTGTGTACATGGACCACTTCTTCTTCATCCATTTACCGGTTGTTGGACATTTTGATTGCTTCACTCTCTTGGCTATTGTGAATAAGGCTGCACTGCAACTTTTGCGGCCTGTGTCTTCTCGATTCTTGTCTTCTCAAGTGAGAGGTCCAATGGTGCGCCTGCTGCATTGAATGGTGCCTGCAGTTATACTTTTAAACACAGCTCCTTTCTGTTCTCATTATTGGCTGTTACCCCTTCACGTCTCACCAGCAGGTAGAGTGTACACAGTTCTCTAAAACCCCTTCAGCATTTATTGTTTATTGACTTTTTGCTGATGGTATGTCGACTGGTGTAAGTTGAAACTTTTTGTAGATTAGATTGCATGGGTCTAACACTCCCTGAGGTTGAGCTTTTATCCATTTTCCTTTTTTTTAAAAGAGCGTGAGTAAAACTTAACTCTTCATACTCTCTTCTTGAAACATTTGCCTGTTTTGAATTGTTTTGTCCATTCCTTCCTTCAGCACAATTTTTTAGGGCAGGTGTCCTTTACAGCCCTGAGTCCTTGGGAATGTTAAGTGACCATTAGCTGTGAGTTTAAAGCTGCTCTTGGAGGAAACGGCCACAAGGTGGCAGCATTTCCCCTTTACCATATTTGGTTACTAGGGAAACAGAGCCTTAATGGAAGTGGTGTTGCAGGTTGTAAATTAGAATGGAATGTGCCAGGGAAAAGCCCTTTAAGTTTATGTCTCATTACTTCTTGTTCATATTTGTAGTTTACTTTTTATTTTTTATCCCAGTAAACATGATTACAATGGTTTGTTTGTTCTATTTGTGCAAGATGTGGTTCTTTCACACATATACATGGAACTATTCTTCCTCGCATCCTTTTCCCATGTAGGTTATGACACAATGTTGAGTAGTCTTCTCCTGGTCTTCCGTACGTCTTTGGTGGTTATATATTTCACATGGTTTGTATATCTCTGTTAACCCCAATGTGGCAATGTATCCAATCCTCATCCCTTTCTATTTGGTGAACCATAAGTTTTTTAATGAATCTGTGATTGCCTTTCTCTGTGGAAATATCTTCATTGGTATCAATTTTTAAGTAACTCTTAAAAGTGATATGATAGGATATGTGTCTTTTGCTTTCTCACTTACTACACGTGGCGTGATTACGTCTAGACTCATCTATGGTGCTGCAAACGGCATTGTTTCATTTTTTTCACTAGCGAATATTCCATCTGTACATGGAGGAGTTCTTCTTTGTCCATCCATCTGTTGGTGGACTTTTCGGTTACTTCCATATCTTGGCTATTGTAATACTGTGCAGTGCAGATTTGCCTGCCTGTGTCTTTCCAATTCTCTCTTCTTAGGTTTTACGTCGAGGAGTGGGCCTGCTGGATCATATAGTAGCTCAATGTTTACCTTTTAAGGCACCTGCATTCTGTTCTCATTCGTGGCCCTTTCCAAGTTACGTCCCCTTTGAAGTTGAGGGTATGCATTTCTCCACAACACCTTCAGCATTTAGTGTTTGTAGTTTTCTTGCTGATGGTTATTCTGACAAGTGTGAGCTGATACCTCTCTGTGGTTGAATTCGAATGTGCCACATAATCTGTTGAAATTGAGCTTTAAGGCATGTCCTTTTCTATTTTTCAAGCTGTGATTACCCCTTAGTTCTTCAAAGTGTTCTCTTTAAGTATGTGTCATATTTTGAAATGTTTTGGCCTTTACCTCCCTCAAGACATTTTGAGGGCCTGTTTCATTTACAGTTCTGCAGTACTTGTTCCTATGAAGTGACCATTAGCACAGGCTTTAAAGCTGCTTTTGCAGGTAACTGCCAGAGGGCGGCAGCCTTTCTAGGTCCCCCACCCTGGTAACTAGGGAAAAGCCCTTGCGGCCTGTGGTGTTTCTCGGTTATAAATTAGAGTGGAGTGTGCCCGGACAAACCCACACAAGCTGATGTCTCCTTACTTTTGTTGGATTTTTACATTTAATTTTTATTTTTTATTGGAGTAATTTTCCACTGTGTACGTGGACCACTTCTACTTTGTGCATTCCTCGGTTGATGGACATTTTCATTGCTTCCAAGTGTTGGCTATGGTAAATATTGTTGGAGTGCAGGATTGCCAGGCTGTGACTTTTCGATTCTCATTTTCTCAGGTGATAGGCCCAGCAGTGGGTGTGATTGATTGACTGGTAGCACCGTGTTTCCCTTTTCAAAGCACCTTCTTTGTGTTTTCATTAGTGGCTCTTACCACGTCCCCCTTAGAATCCAGGGTACGCATTTCTCCACAATCGCTTCAGCATTTATTGTTTGCAGCATTTATGCTAATGGCCCTTCTGGCTGCTGTGAGCTGATAGGTTTTTGTAATTTGGGTTTGCATGTCTTTGAAAATTCGTAAAACTCATCATTTTTCTCCACCGTTTTCTTTTCTGTTAAAAAAAAGGAAACAATTGGGAGTACAATAGAACTCTTGAAATTGTGTTCTTGGAAGGTTGCCGTCTTTTGAAATTTTTGGTCGATTTTCCACCCCAGAATTTTTTTAGAAAACAGGTGTCTTTTAGCGAACTGCAAGTTTGGTGAATATTTAGTGACCTTTAGCAATGGGTTTAAATCTGCTGTTGTGGGAAGTGGCCTCAAGCAGGCAGCATATCTCCATTCCCATATCTGGGTACTAGGGCAGCAGAGCCTTTCTGGAGGTCGTGTTCCTAGTTTGTAAATTACATTGGAATGTGCATGGAGAAAGCCCCATAAGTTTATGTCTCATTATTTCTTCTTGGTTTTAAAATTTTTTTTAATTGGGGTAAAGCTTAGAATATTGTTTGTCCTAGGTGTACACCATCTGGTTCGTTTGTACATTATATATGTCTATTCAATTACAGATCCTCTTCCCATGTAAAATGTTACTGAGGGTTCCGCAGACCTCCCTTGTTATATGGTTGGTCTTTTTGAGATATGTATATAATATGTGTTTGTATACATATAGTAACACTAATCTTAATTTATCCATTCCCCCCACCTTTCCTTTTAGATGAGCATAGTTTGTTTTCTAAGTCTGTGAGTGTCTTTCTCTGTGGAAATATGTTCCTTTGTGTCAGTTATTAGATAACGCCTATAAGTGATATCATAGAATATAGGTCTTTTGCTTTCCTACTTACCTCATGTTTTGTGATTATCTCCAGACTCATTTGTGGTGCCTCAGAGAGCAGTGGTTCATTGTTTTCCATGGCTATTATTCCATTGTGTACATGGACCACTTCTTCTTTATCCATTTACATGTTGTTGGACATTTTGATTGCTTCACTGTCTTGGATATTGTGAATAAGGCTGCACTGCAACTTTTGCGGCCGGTGTCTTCTCGATTCTTGTCTTCTCAAGTGAGAGGTCCATTGGTGCGCCTGCTGGAGTGAATGGTACCTCCATTTTTACTTTTAAACACAGCTCCTTTCTGTTCTCATTATTGGCTGTTACCCCTTTACGTCTCACCAGCAGGTAGAGGGTACACAGTTCCCTAAAACCCCTTCAGCATTTATTGTTTGTAGACTTTTTGCTCATGGTCCGTCGACTGGTGTAAGTTGAAACTTTTTGTAGATTAGATTGCATGGGTCTAACACTCCCTGAGGTTGAGCTTTTATCCATTTTCCTTTTTTTTAAAAGAGCGTGAGTAAAACTTAACTCTTCATACTCTCTTCTTGAAACATTTGCCTGTTTTGAATTGTTTTGTCCATTCCTTCCTTCAGCACAATTTTTTAGGGCAGGTGTCCTTTACAGCCCTGAGTCCTTGGGAATGTTAAGTGACCATTAGCTGTGAGTTTAAAGCTGTTCTTGCAGGAAACGGCCACAAGGTGGCAGCATTTCCCCTTTACCATATTTGGTTACTAGGGAAACAGAGCCTTAATGGTAGTGCTGTTGTAGGTTGTAAATTAGAATGGAATGTGCCAGGGAAAAGCCCTTTAAGGTTATGTCTCTTTACTTCTTGTTCATATTTGTAGTTTACTTTTTATTTTTTATCCCAGTAAATATGATTACAATGGTTTGTTTGTTCTAGGTGTGCAAGATGTGGTTCTTTCACACATATACATGTATCTATTCTTCCTCGCATCCTTTTCCCATGTAGGTTATGACACAATGTTGAGTAGTCTTCTCCTGGTCTTCCGTACGTCTTTGGTGGTTATATATTTCACATGTTTTGTATATCTCTGTTAACCCCAATGTGGCAATGTATCCAATCCTCATCCCTTTCTATTTGGTGAACCATAAGTTTTTTAATGAATCTGTGATTGCCTTTCTCTGTGGCAATATATTCATTGGTATCAATTTTTAAATAACTCTTAAAAGTGATATGATAGGATATGTGTCTTTTGCTTTCTCACTTACTACACGTGGCGTGATTACGTCTAGACTCATCTATGGTGCTGCAAACGGCATTGTTTCATTTTTTTCACTAGCGAATATTCCATCTGTACATGGAGGAGTTCTTCTTTGTCCATCCATCTGTTGGTGGACTTTTCGGTTACTTCCATATCTTGGCTATTGTAATACTGTGCAGTGCAGATTTGCCTGCCTGTGTCTTTCCAATTCTCTCTTCTTAGGTTTTACGTCGAGGAGTGGGCCTGCTGGATCATATAGTAGCTCAATGTTTACCTTTTAAGGCACCTCCATTCTGTTCTCATTCGTGGCCCTTTCCAAGTTACGTCCCCTTTGAAGTTGAGGGTATGCATTTCTCCACAACACCTTCAGCATTTATTGTTTGTAGTTTTCTTGCTGATGGTTATTCTGACAAGTGTGAGCTGATACCTCTCTGTGGTTGAATTCGAATGTGCCACATAATCTGTTGAAATTGAGCTTTAAGGCATGTCCTTTTCTATGTTTCAAGCTGTGATTACCCCTTAGTTCTTCAAAGTGTTCTCTTTAAGTATGTGTCATATTTTGAAATGTTTTGGCCTTTACCTCCCTCAAGACATTTTGAGGGCCTGTTTCATTTACAGTTCTGCAGTACTTGTTCCTATGAAGTGACCATTAGCACAGGCTTTAAAGCTGCTTTTGCAGGTAACTGCCAGAGGGCGGCAGCCTTTCTAGGTCCCCCACCCTGGTAACTAGGGAAAAGCCCTTGCGGCCTGTGGTGTTTCTCGGTTATAAATTAGAGTGGAGTGTGCCCGGACAAACCCACACAAGCTGATGTCTCCTTACTTTTGTTGGATTTTTACATTTAATTTTTATTTTTTATTGGAGTAATTTTCCACTGTGTACGTGGACCACTTCTACTTTGTGCATTCCTCGGTTGATGGACATTTTCATTGCTTCCAAGTGTTGGCTATGGTAAATATTGTTGGAGTGCAGGATTGCCAGCCTGTGACTTTTTGATTCTCATTTTCTCAGGTGATAGGCCCAGCAGTGGGTGTGATTGATTGACTGGAAGCACCGTGTTACCCTTTTCAAAGCACCTTCTTTGTGTTTTCATTAGTGGCTCTTACCACGTCCCCCTTAGAATCCAGGGTACGCATTTCTCCACAATCGCTTCAGCATTTATTGTTTGCAGCATTTATGCTAATGGCCCTTCTGGCTGCTGTGAGCTGATAGGTTTTTGTAATTTGGGTTTGCATGTCTTTGAAAATTCGTAAAACTCATCATTTTTCTCCACCGTTTTCTTTTCTGTTAAAAAAAAGGAAACAATTGGGAGTACAATAGAACTCTTGAAATTGTGTTCTTGGAAGGTTGCCCTCTTTTGAAATTTTTGGTCGATTTTCCACCCCAGAATTTTTTTAGAAAGCAGGTGTCTTTTAGCGAACTGCAAGTTTGGTGAATATTTAGTGACCTTTAGCAATGGGTTTAAATCTGCTGTTGTGGGAAGTGGCCTCAAGCAGGCAGCATATCTCCATTCCCATATCTGGGTACTAGGGCAGCAGAGCCTTTCTGGAAGTCGTGTTCCTAGTTTGTAAATTACATTGGAATGTGCATGGAGAAAGCCCCATAAGTATATGTCTCATTATTTCTTCTTGGTTTTAAAATTTTTTTTTAATTGGGGTAAAGCTTAGAATATTGTTTGTCCTAGGTGTACACCATCTGGTTCGTTTGTACATTATAGATGTCTATTCAAGTACAGATCGTCTTCCCATGTAAAATGTTACTGACGGTTCCGCAGACCTCCCTTGCTATATGGTTGGTCTTTTTGAGATATGGATATAATATGTGTTTGTATACATATAGTAACACTAATCTTAATTTATCCATTCCCCCCACCTTTCCTTTTAGATGAGCATAGTTGGTTTTCTAAGTCTGTGAGTGTCTTTCTCTGTGGAAATATGTTCCTTTGTGTCAGTTATTAGATAACGCCTATAAGTGATATCATAGAATATAGGTCTTTTGCTTTCCGACTTACCTCATGTTTCGTGATTATCTCCAGACTCATTTGTGGTGCCTCAGAGAGCAGTGGTTCATTGTTTTCCATGGCTATTATTCCATTGTGTACATGAACCACTTCTTCTTTATCCATTCACCTGTTGTTGGACATTTTGATTGCTCCACTGTCTTGGCTATTGTGAATAAGGCTGCACTGCAGCTTTTGCGGCCTGTGTCTTCTCGATTCTTGTCTTCTCAGGTGAGAGGTCCAATGGTGCGCCTGCTTCATTGAATGGTGCCTGCAGTTATACTTTTAAACACAGCTCCTTTCTGTTCTCATTATTGGCTGTTACCCCTTGACGTCTCACCAGCAGGTAGAGTGTACACAGTTCTCTAAAACCCCTTCAGCATTTATTGTTTGTTGACTTTTTGCTGATGGTAAGTCAACTGGTGTAAGTTGAAACTTTTTGTAGATTAGATTGCATGGGTCTAACACTCCCTGAGGTTGAGCTTTTATCCATTTTCATTTTTTTTACAAGAGCATGAGTAAAACTTAACTCTTCATACTCGCTTCTTGAAACATTTGCCTGTTTTGAATTGTTTTGTCCATTCCTTCCTTCAGCACAATTTTTTAGGGCAGGTGTCCTTTACAGCCCTGAGTCCTTGGGAATGTTAAGTGACCATTAGCTGTGAGTTTAAAGCTGCTCTTGGAGGAAACGGCCACAAGGTGGCAGCATTGCCCCTTTACCATATTTGGTTACTAGGGAAACAGAGCCTTAATGGAAGTGGTGTTGTAGGTTGTAATTTAGAATGGAATGTGCCAGGGAAAAGCCCTTTAAGTTTATGTCTCATTACTTCTTGTTCATATTTGTAGTTTACTTTTTATTTTTTATCCCAGTAAATATGATTACAATGGTTTGTTTGTTCTATTTGTGCAAGATGTGGTTCTTTCACACATATACATGGAACTATTCTTCCTCGCATCCTTTTCCCATGTAGGTTATGACACAATGTTGAGTAGTCTTCTCCTGGTCTTCCGTACGTCTTTGGTGGTTATATATTTCACATGGTTTGTATATCTCTGTTAACCCCAATGTGGCAATGTATCCAATCCTCATCCCTTTCTATTTGGTGAACCATAAGTTTTTTAATGAATCTGTGATTGCCTTTCTCTGTGGAAATATCTTCATTGGTATCAATTTTTAAGTAACTCTTAAAAGTGATATGATAGGATATGTGTCTTTTGCTTTCTCACTTACTACACGTGGCGTGGTTATGTCTAGACTCATCTATGGTGCTGCAAACGGCATTGTTTCATTTTTTTCACTAGCGAATATTCCATCTGTACATGGAGGAGTTCTTCTTTGTCCATCCATCTGTTGGTGGACTTTTCGGTTACTTCCATATCTTGGCTATTGTAATACTGTGCAGTGCAGATTTGCCTGCCTGTGTCTTTCCAATTCTCTCTTCTTAGGTTTTACGTCGAGGAGTGGGCCTGCTGGATCATATAGTAGCTCAATGTTTACCTTTTAAAGCACCTGCATTCTGTTCTCATTCGTGGCCCTTTCCAGGTTACGTCCCCTTTGAAGTTGAGGGTATGCATTTCTCCACAACACCTTCAGCATTTAGTGTTTGTAGTTTTCTTGCTGATGGTTATTCTGACAAGTGTGAGCTGATACCTCTCTGTGGTTGAATTCGAATGTGCCACATAATCTGTTGAAATTGAGCTTTAAGGCATGTCCTTTTCTATTTTTCAAGCTGTGATTACCCCTTAGTTCTTCAAAGTGTTCTCTTTAAGTATGTGTCATATTTTGAAATGTTTTGGCCTTTACCTCCCTCAAGACATTTTGAGGGCCTGTTTCATTTACAGTTCTGCAGTACTTGTTCCTATGAAGTGACCATTAGCACAGGCTTTAAAGCTGCTTTTGCAGGTAACTGCCAGAGGGCGGCAGCCTTTCTAGGTCCCCCACCCTGGTAACTAGGGAAAAGCCCTTGCGGCCTGTGGTGTTTCTCGGTTATAAATTAGAGTGGAGTGTGCCCGGACAAACCCACACAAGCTGATGTCTCCTTACTTTTGTTGGATTTTTACATTTAATTTTTATTTTTTATTGGAGTAATTTTCCACTGTGTACGTGGACCACTTCTACTTTGTGCATTCCTCGGTTGATGGACATTTTCATTGCTTCCAAGTGTTGGCTATGGTAAATATTGTTGGAGTGCAGGATTGCCAGCCTGAGACTTTTCGATTCTCATTTTCTCAGGTGATAGGCCCAGCAGTGGGTTTGACTGATTGACTGGTAGCACCGTGTTTCCCTTTTCAAAGCACCTTCTTTGTGTTTTCATTAGTGGCTCTTACCACGTCCCCCTTAGAATCCAGGGTACGCATTTCTCCACAATCGCTTCAGCATTTATTGTTTGCAGCATTTATGCTAATGGCCCTTCTGGCTGCTGTGAGCTGATAGGTTTTTGTAATTTGGGTTTGCATGTCTTTGAAAATTCGTAAAACTCATCATTTTTCTCCACCGTTTTCTTTTCTGTTAAAAAAAAGGAAACAATTGGGAGTACAATAGAACTCTTGAAATTGTGTTCTTGGAAGGTTGCCCTCTTTTGAAATTTTTGGTCGATTTCCACCCCAGAATTTTTTTAGAAAGCAGGTGTCTTTTAGCGAACTGCAAGTTTGGTGAATATTTAGTGACCTTTAGCAATGGGTTTAAATCTGCTGTTGTGGGAAGTGGCCTCAAGCAGGCAGCATATCTCCATTCCCATATCTGGGTACTAGGGCAGCAGAGCCTTTCTGGAAGTCGTGTTCCTAGTTTGTAAATTACATTGGAATGTGCATGGAGAAAGCCCCATAAGTTTATGTCTCATTATTTCTTCTTGGTTTTAAATTTTTTTTTTTAATTGGGGTAAAGCTTAGAATATTGTTTGTCCTAGGTGTACACAATCTGGTTCGTTTGTACATTATATATGTCTTTTCAAGTACAGATCCTCTTCCCATGTAAAATGTTACTGAGGGTTCCGCAGACCTCCCTTGCTATATGGTTGGTCTTTTTGAGATATGTATATAATATGTGTTTGTATACATATAGTAACACTAATCTTAATTTATCCATTCCCCCCACCTTTCCTTTTAGATGAGCATAGTTGGTTTTCTAAGTCTGTGAGTGTCTATCTCTGTGGAAATATGTTCCTTTGTGTCAGTTATTAGAAAACGCCTATAAGTGATATCATAGAATATAGGTCTTTTGCTTTCCGACTTACCTCATGTTTTGTGATTATCTCCAGACTCATTTGTGGTGCCTCAGAGAGCAGTGGTTCATTGTTTTCCATGGCTATTATTCCATTGTGTACATGAACCACTTCTTCTTTATCCATTCACCTGTTGTTGGACATTTTGATTGCTCCACTGTCTTGGCTATTGTGAATAAGGCTGCACTGCAGCTTTTGCGGCCTGTGTCTTCTCGATTCTTGTCTTCTCAGGTGAGAGGTCCAATGGTGCGCCTGCTGCATTGAATGGTGCCTGCAGTTATACTTTTAAACACAGCTCCTTTCTGTTCTCATTATTGGCTGTTACCCCTTCACGTCTCACCAGCAGGTAGCGTGTACACAGTTCTCTAAAACCCCTTCAGCATTTATTGTTTGTTGACTTTTTGCTGATGGTAAGTCAACTGGTGTAAGTTGAAACTTTTTGTAGATTAGATTGCATGGGTCTAACACTCCCTGAGGTTGAGCTTTTATCCATTTTCCTTTTTTTATAAGAGCGTGAGTAAAACTTAACTCTTCATACTCGCTTCTTGAAACATTTGCCTGTTTTGAATTGTTTTGTCCATTCCTTCCTTCAGCACAATTTTTTAGGGCAGGTGTCCTTTACAGCCCTGAGTCCTTGGGAATGTTAAGTGACCATTAGCTGTGAGTTTAAAGCTGCTCTTGGAGGAAACGGCCACAAGGTGGCAGCATTGCCCCTTTACCATATTTGGTTACTAGGGAAACAGAGCCTTAATGGAAGTGGTGTTGTAGGTTGTAATTTAGAATGGAATGTGCCAGGGAAAAGCCCTTTAAGTTTATGTCTCATTACTTCTTGTTCATATTTGTAGTTTACTTTTTATTTTTTATCCCAGTAAATATGATTACAATGGTTTGTTTGTTCTATTTGTGCAAGATGTGGTTCTTTCACACATATACATGGAACTATTCTTCCTCGCATCCTTTTCCCATGTAGGTTATGACACAATGTTGAGTAGTCTTCTCCTGGTCTTCCGTACGTCTTTGGTGGTTATATATTTCACATGGTTTGTATATCTCTGTTAACCCCAATGTGGCAATGTATCCAATCCTCATCCCTTTCTATTTGGTGAACCATAAGTTTTTTAATGAATCTGTGATTGCCTTTCTCTGTGGAAATATCTTCACTGGTATCAATTTTTAAGTAACTCTTAAATATGATATGATAGGATATGTGTCTTTTGCTTTCTCACTTACTACACGTGGCGTGATTACGTCTAGACTCATCTATGGTGCTGCAAACGGCATTGTTTCATTTTTTTCACTAGCGAATATTCCATCTGTACATGGAGGAGTTCTTCTTTGTCCATCCATCTGTTGGTGGACTTTTCGGTTACTTCCATATCTTGGCTATTGTAATACTGTGCAGTGCAGATTTGCCTGCCTGTGTCTTTCCAATTCTCTCTTCTTAGGTTTTACGTCGAGGAGTGGGCCTGCTGGATCATATAGTAGCTCAATGTTTACCTTTTAAGGCACCTCCATTCTGTTCTCATTCGTGGCCCTTTCCAAGTTACGTCCCCTTTGAAGTTGAGGGTATGCATTTCTCCACAACACCTTCAGCATTTATTGTTTGTAGTTTTCTTGCTGATGGTTATTCTGACAAGTGTGAGCTGATACCTCTCTGTGGTTGAATTCGAATGTGCCACATAATCTGTTGAAATTGAGCTTTAAGGCATGTCCTTTTCTATGTTTCAAGCTGTGATTACCCCTTAGTTCTTCAAAGTGTTCTCTTTAAGTATGTGTCATATTTTGAAATGTTTTGGCCTTTACCTCCCTCAAGACATTTTGAGGGCCTGTTTCATTTACATTTCTGCAGTACTTGTTCCTATGAAGTGACCATTAGCACAGGCTTTAAAGCTGCTTTTGCAGGTAACTGCCAGAGGGCGGCAGCCTTTCTATGTCCCCCACCCTGGTAACTAGGGAAAAGCCCTTGCGGCCTGTGGTGTTTCTCGGTTATAAATTAGAGTGGAGTGTGCCCGGACAAACCCACACAAGCTGATGTCTCCTTACTTTTGTTGGATTTTTACATTTAATTTTTATTTTTTATTGGAGTAAGTTTCCACTGTGTACGTGGACCACTTCTACTTTGTGCATTCCTCGGTTGATGGACATTTTCATTGCTTCCAAGTGTTGGCTATGGTAAATATTGTTGGAGTGCAGGATTGCCAGCCTGTGACTTTTTGATTCTCATTTTCTCAGGTGATAGGCCCAGCAGTGGGTGTGATTGATTGACTGGAAGCACCGTGTTACCCTTTTCAAAGCACCTTCTTTGTGTTTTCATTAGTGGCTCTTACCACGTCCCCCTTAGAATCCAGGGTACGCATTTCTCCACAATCGCTTCAGCATTTATTGTTTGCAGCATTTATGCTAATGGCCCTTCTGGCTGCTGTGAGCTGATAGGTTTTTGTAATTTGGGTTTGCATGTCTTTGAAAATTCGTAAAACTCATCATTTTTCTCCACCGTTTTCTTTTCTGTTAAAAAAAAGGAAACAATTGGGAGTACAATAGAACTCTTGAAATTGTGTTCTTGGAAGGTTGCCCTCTTTTGAAATTTTTGGTCGATTTTCCACTCCAGAATTTTTTTAGAAAGCAGGTGTCTTTTAGCGAACTGCAAGTTTGGTGAATATTTAGTGACCTTTAGCAATGGGTTTAAATCTGCTGTTGTGGGAAGTGGCCTCAAGCAGGCAGCATATCTCCATTCCCATATCTGGGTACTAGGGCAGCAGAGCCTTTCTGGAAGTCGTGTTCCTAGTTTGTAAATTACATTGGAATGTGCATGGAGAAAGCCCCATAAGTATATGTCTCATTATTTCTTCTTGGTTTTAAAATTTTTTTTTAATTGGGGTAAAGCTTAGAATATTGTTTGTCCTAGGTGTACACCATCTGGTTCGTTTGTACATTATAGATGTCTATTCAAGTACAGATCGTCTTCCCATGTAAAATGTTACTGACGGTTCCGCAGACCTCCCTTGCTATATGGTTGGTCTTTTTGAGATATGGATATAATATGTGTTTGTATACATATAGTAACACTAATCTTAATTTATCCATTCCCCCCACCTTTCCTTTTAGATGAGCATAGTTGGTTTTCTAAGTCTGTGAGTGTCTTTCTCTGTGGAAATATGTTCCTTTGTGTCAGTTATTAGATAACGCCTATAAGTGATATCATAGAATATAGGTCTTTTGCTTTCCGACTTACCTCATGTTTCGTGATTATCTCCAGACTCATTTGTGGTGCCTCAGAGAGCAGTGGTTCATTGTTTTCCATGGCTATTATTCCATTGTGTACATGGACCACTTCTTCTTTATCCATTCACCTGTTGTTGGACATTTTGATTGCTCCACTGTCTTGGCTATTGTGAATAAGGCTGCACTGCAGCTTTTGCGGCCTGTGTCTTCTCGATTCTTGTCTTCTCAGGTGAGAGGTCCAATGGTGCGCCTGCTGCATTGAATGGTGCCTGCAGTTTTACTTTTAAACACAGCTCCTTTCTGTTCTCATTATTGGCTGTTACCCCTTCACGTCTCACCAGCAGGTAGCGTGTACACAGTTCTCTAAAACCCCTTCAGCATTTATTGTTTGTTGACTTTTTGCTGATGGTAAGTCAACTGGTGTAAGTTGAAACTTTTTGTAGATTAGATTGCATGGGTCTAACACTCCCTGAGGTTGAGCTTTTATCCATTTTCCTTTTTTTTTAAAAGAGCGTGAGTAAAACTTAACTCTTCATACTCTCTTCTTGAAACATTTGCCTGTTTTGAATTGTTTTGTCCATTCCCTCCTTCAGCACAATTTTTTTAGGGCAGGTGTCCTTTACAGCCCTGAGTCCTTGGGAATGTTAAGTGACCATTAGCTGTGAGTTTAAAGCTGTTCTTGCAGGAAACGGCCACAAGGTGGCAGCATTTCCCCTTTACCATATTTGGTTACTAGGGAAACAGAGCCTTAATGGAAGTGGTGTTGTAGGTTGTAAATTAGAATGGAATGTGCCAGGGAAAAGCCCTTTAAGTTTATGTCTCATTACTTCTTGTTCATATTTGTAGTTTACTTTTTATTTTTTATCCCAGTAAATATGATTACAATGGTTTGTTTGTTCTAGGTGTGCAAGATGTGGTTCTTTCACACATATACATGTAACTATTCTTCCTCGCATCCTTTTCCCATGTAGGTTATGACACAATGTTGAGTAGTCTTCTCCTGGTCTTCCGTACGTCTTTGGTGGTTATATATTTCACATGGTTTGTATATCTCTGTTAACCCCAATGTGGCAATGTATCCAATCCTCATCCCTTTCTATTTGGTGAACCATAAGTTTTTTAATGAATCTGTGATTGCCTTTCTCTGTGGAAATATCTTCACTGGTATCAATTTTTAAGTAACTCTTAAATATGATATGATAGGATATGTGTCTTTTGCTTTCTCACTTACTACACGTGGCGTGATTACGTCTAGACTCATCTATGGTGCTGCAAACGGCATTGTTTCATTTTTTTCACTAGCGAATATTCCATCTGTACATGGAGGAGTTCTTCTTTGTCCACCCATCTGTTGGTGGACTTTTTGGTTACTTCCATATCTTGGCTATTGTAATACTGTGCAGTGCAGATTTGCCTGCCTGTGTCTTTCCAATTCTCTCTTCTTAGGTTTTACGTCGAGGAGTGGGCCTGCTGGATCATATAGTAGCTCAATGTTTACCTTTTTAAGGCACCTCCATTCTGTTCTCATTCGTGGCCCTTTCCAAGTTATGTCCCCTTTGAAGTTGAGGGTATGCATTTCTCCACAACACTTTCAGCATTTACTGTTTGTAGTTTTCTTGCTGATGGTTATTCTGACAAGTGTGAGCTGATACCTCTCTGTGGTTGAATTCGAATGTGCCACATAATCTGTTGAAATTGAGCTTTAAGGCATGTCCTTTTCTATTTTTCAAGCTGTGATTACCCCTTAGTTCTTCAAAGTGTTCTCTTTAAGTATGTGTCATATTTTGAAATGTTTTGGCCTTTACCTCCCTCAAGACATTTTGAGGGCCTGTTTCATTTACAGTTCTGCAGTACTTGTTCCTATGAAGTGACCATTAGCACAGGCTTTAAAGCTGCTTTTGCAGGTAACTGCCAGAGGGCGGCAGCCTTTCTAGGTCCCCCACCCTGGTAACTAGGGAAAAGCCCTTGCGGCCTGTGGTGTTTCTCGGTTATAAATTAGAGTGGAGTGTGCCCGGACAAACCCACACCAGCTGATGTCTCCTTACTTTTGTTGGATTTTTACATTTAATTTTTATTTTTTATTGGAGTAATTTTCCACTGTGTACGTGGACCACTTCTACTTTGTGCATTCCTCGGTTGATGGACATTTTCTTTGCTTCCAAGTGTTGGCTATGGTAAATATTGTTGGAGTGCAGGATTGCCAGCCTGTGACTTTTCGATTCTCATTTTCTCAGGTGATAGGCCCAGCAGTGGGTGTGATTGATTGACTGGTAGCACCGTGTTTCCCTTTTCAAAGCACCTTCTTTGTGTTTTCATTAGTGGCTCTTACCACGTCCCCCTTAGAATCCAGGGTACGCATTTCTCCACAATCGCTTCAGCATTTATTGTTTGCAGCATTTATGCTAATGGCCCTTCTGGCTGCTGTGAGCTGATAGGTTTTTGTAATTTGGGTTTGCATGTCTTTGAAAATTCGTAAAACTCATCATTTTTCTCCACCGTTTTCTTTTCTGTTAAAAAAAAGGAAACAATTGGGAGTACAATAGAACTCTTGAAATTGTGTTCTTGGAAGGTTGCCCTCTTTTGAAATTTTTGGTCGATTTCCACCCCAGAATTTTTTTAGAAAGCAGGTGTCTTTTAGCGAACTGCAAGTTTGGTGAATATTTAGTGACCTTTAGCAATGGGTTTAAATCTGCTGTTGTGGGAAGTGGCCTCAAGCAGGCAGCATATCTCCATTCCCATATCTGGGTACTAGGGCAGCAGAGCCTTTCTGGAAGTCGTGTTCCTAGTTTGTAAATTACATTGGAATGTGCATGGAGAAAGCCCCATAAGTTTATGTCTCATTATTTCTTCTTGGTTTTAAATTTTTTTTTTTAATTGGGGTAAAGCTTAGAATATTGTTTGTCCTAGGTGTACACAATCTGGTTCGTTTGTACATTATATATGTCTCTTCAAGTACAGATCCTCTTCCCATGTAAAATGTTACTGAGGGTTCCGCAGACCTCCCTTGCTATATGGTTGGTCTTTTTGAGATATGTATATAATATGTGTTTGTATACATATAGTAACACTAATCTTAATTTATCCATTCCCCCCACCTTTCCTTTTAGATGAGCATAGTTGGTTTTCTAAGTCTGTGAGTGTCTTTCTCTGTGGAAATATGTTCCTTTGTGTCAGTTATTAGAAAACGCCTATAAGTGATATCATAGAATATAGGTCTTTTGCTTTCCGACTTACCTCATGTTTCGTGATTATCTCCAGACTCATTTGTGGTGCCTCAGAGAGCAGTGGTTCATTGTTTTCCATGGCTATTATTCCATTGTGTACATGAACCACTTCTTCTTTATCCATTCACCTGTTGTTGGACATTTTGATTGCTCCACTGTCTTGGCTATTGTGAATAAGGCTGCACTGCAGCTTTTGCGGCCTGTGTCTTCTCGATTCTTGTCTTCTCAGGTGAGAGGTCCAATGGTGCGCCTGCTGCATTGAATGGTGCCTGCAGTTATACTTTTAAACACAGCTCCTTTCTGTTCTCATTATTGGCTGTTACCCCTTCACGTCTCACCAGCAGGTAGCGTGTACACAGTTCTCTAAAACCCCTTCAGCATTTATTGTTTGTTGACTTTTTGCTGATGGTAAGTCAACTGGTGTAAGTTGAAACTTTTTGTAGATTAGATTGCATGGGTCTAACACTCCCTGAGGTTGAGCTTTTATCCATTTTCCTTTTTTTATAAGAGCGTGAGTAAAACTTAACTCTTCATACTCGCTTCTTGAAACATTTGCCTGTTTTGAATTGTTTTGTCCATTCCTTCCTTCAGCACAATTTTTTAGGGCAGGTGTCCTTTACAGCCCTGAGTCCTTGGGAATGTTAAGTGACCATTAGCTGTGAGTTTAAAGCTGCTCTTGGAGGAAACGGCCACAAGGTGGCAGCATTGCCCCTTTACCATATTTGGTTACTAGGGAAACAGAGCCTTAATGGAAGTGGTGTTGTAGGTTGTAATTTAGAATGGAATGTGCCAGGGAAAAGCCCTTTAAGTTTATGTCTCATTACTTCTTGTTCATATTTGTAGTTTACTTTTTATTTTTTATCCCAGTAAATATGATTACAATGGTTTGTTTGTTCTAGGTGTGCAAGATGTGGTTCTTTCACACATATACATGTAACTATTCTTCCTCGCATCCTTTTCCCATGTAGGTTATGACACAATGTTGAGTAGTCTTCTCCTGGTCTTCCGTACGTCTTTGGTGGTTATATATTTCACATGGTTTGTATATCTCTGTTAACCCCAATGTGGCAATGTATCCAATCCTCATCCCTTTCTATTTGGTGAACCATAAGTTTTTTAATGAATCTGTGATTGCCTTTCTCTGTGGAAATATCTTCACTGGTATCAATTTTTAAGTAACTCTTAAATATGATATGATAGGATATGTGTCTTTTGCTTTCTCACTTACTACACGTGGCGTGATTACGTCTAGACTCATCTATGGTGCTGCAAACGGCATTGTTTCATTTTTTTCACTAGCGAATATTCCATCTGTACATGGAGGAGTTCTTCTTTGTCCATCCATCTGTTGGTGGACTTTTCGGTTACTTCCATATCTTGGCTATTGTAATACTGTGCAGTGCAGATTTGCCTGCCTGTGTCTTTCCAATTCTCTCTTCTTAAGTTTTACGTCGAGGAGTGGGCCTGCTGGATCATATAGTAGCTCAATGTTTACCTTTTAAGGCACCTCCATTCTGTTCTCATTCGTGGCCCTTTCCAAGTTACGTCCCCTTTGAAGTTGAGGGTATGCATTTCTCCACAACACCTTCAGCATTTATTGTTTGTAGTTTTCTTGCTGATGGTTATTCTGACAAGTGTGAGCTGATACCTCTCTGTGGTTGAATTCGAATGTGCCACATAATCTGTTGAAATTGAGCTTTAAGGCATGTCCTTTTCTATGTTTCAAGCTGTGATTACCCCTTAGTTCTTCAAAGTGTTCTCTTTAAGTATGTGTCATATTTTGAAATGTTTTGGCCTTTACCTCCCTCAAGACATTTTGAGGGCCTGTTTCATTTACAGTTCTGCAGTACTTGTTCCTATGAAGTGACCATTAGCACAGGCTTTAAAGCTGCTTTTGCAGGTAACTGCCAGAGGGCGGCAGCCTTTCTAGGTCCCCCACCCTGGTAACTAGGGAAAAGCCCTTGCGGCCTGTGGTGTTTCTCGGTTATAAATTAGAGTGGAGTGTGCCCGGACAAACCCACACCAGCTGATGTCTCCTTACTTTTGTTGGATTTTTACATTTAATTTTTATTTTTTATTGGAGTAATTTTCCACTGTGTACGTGGACCACTTCTACTTTGTGCATTCCTCGGTTGATGGACATTTTCATTGCTTCCAAGTGTTGGCTATGGTAAATATTGTTGGAGTGCAGGATTGCCAGCCTGTGACTTTTCGATTCTCATTTTCTCAGGTGATAGGCCCAGCAGTGGGTGTGACTGATTGACTGGTAGCACCGTGTTTCCCTTTTCAAAGCACCTTCTTTGTGTTTTCATTAGTGGCTCTTACCACGTCCCCCTTAGAATCCAGGGTACGCATTTCTCCACAATCGCTTCAGCATTTATTGTTTGCAGCATTTATGCTAATGGCCCTTCTGGCTGCTGTGAGCTGATAGGTTTTTGTAATTTGGGTTTGCATGTCTTTGAAAATTCGTAAAACTCATCATTTTTCTCCACCGTTTTCTTTTCTGTTAAAAAAAAGGAAACAATTGGGAGTACAATAGAACTCTTGAAATTGTGTTCTTGGAAGGTTGCCCTCTTTTGAAATTTTTGGTCGATTTTCCACTCCAGAATTTTTTTAGAAAGCAGGTGTCTTTTAGCGAACTGCAAGTTTGGTGAATATTTAGTGACCTTTAGCAATGGGTTTAAATCTGCTGTTGTGGGAAGTGGCCTCAAGCAGGCAGCATATCTCCATTCCCATATCTGGGTACTAGGGCAGCAGAGCCTTTCTGGAAGTCGTGTTCCTAGTTTGTAAATTACATTGGAATGTGCATGGAGAAAGCCCCATAAGTATATGTCTCATTATTTCTTCTTGGTTTTAAAATTTTTTTTTAATTGGGGTAAAGCTTAGAATATTGTTTGTCCTAGGTGTACACCATCTGGTTCGTTTGTACATTATAGATGTCTATTCAAGTACAGATCGTCTTCCCATGTAAAATGTTACTGACGGTTCCGCAGACCTCCCTTGCTATATGGTTGGTCTTTTTGAGATATGGATATAATATGTGTTTGTATACATATAGTAACACTAATCTTAATTTATCCATTCCCCCCACCTTTCCTTTTAGATGAGCATAGTTGGTTTTCTAAGTCTGTGAGTGTCTTTCTCTGTGGAAATATGTTCCTTTGTGTCAGTTATTAGATAACGCCTATAAGTGATATCATAGAATATAGGTCTTTTGCTTTCCGACTTACCTCATGTTTCGTGATTATCTCCAGACTCATTTGTGGTGCCTCAGAGAGCAGTGGTTCATTGTTTTCCATGGCTATTATTCCATTGTGTACATGGACCACTTCTTCTTTATCCATTCACCTGTTGTTGGACATTTTGATTGCTCCACTGTCTTGGCTATTGTGAATAAGGCTGCACTGCAGCTTTTGCGGCCTGTGTCTTCTCGATTCTTGTCTTCTCAGGTGAGAGGTCCAATGGTGCGCCTGCTGCATTGAATGGTGCCTGCAGTTTTACTTTTAAACACAGCTCCTTTCTGTTCTCATTATTGGCTGTTACCCCTTCACGTCTCACCAGCAGGTAGCGTGTACACAGTTCTCTAAAACCCCTTCAGCATTTATTGTTTGTTGACTTTTTGCTGATGGTAAGTCAACTGGTGTAAGTTGAAACTTTTTGTAGATTAGATTGCATGGGTCTAACACTCCCTGAGGTTGAGCTTTTATCCATTTTCCTTTTTTTTTAAAAGAGCGTGAGTAAAACTTAACTCTTCATACTCTCTTCTTGAAACATTTGCCTGTTTTGAATTGTTTTGTCCATTCCCTCCTTCAGCACAATTTTTTTAGGGCAGGTGTCCTTTACAGCCCTGAGTCCTTGGGAATGTTAAGTGACCATTAGCTGTGAGTTTAAAGCTGTTCTTGCAGGAAACGGCCACAAGGTGGCAGCATTTCCCCTTTACCATATTTGGTTACTAGGGAAACAGAGCCTTAATGGAAGTGGTGTTGTAGGTTGTAAATTAGAATGGAATGTGCCAGGGAAAAGCCCTTTAAGTTTATGTCTCATTACTTCTTGTTCATATTTGTAGTTTACTTTTTATTTTTTATCCCAGTAAATATGATTACAATGGTTTGTTTGTTCTAGGTGTGCAAGATGTGGTTCTTTCACACATATACATGTAACTATTCTTCCTCGCATCCTTTTCCCATGTAGGTTATGACACAATGTTGAGTAGTCTTCTCCTGGTCTTCCGTACGTCTTTGGTGGTTATATATTTCACATGGTTTGTATATCTCTGTTAACCCCAATGTGGCAATGTATCCAATCCTCATCCCTTTCTATTTGGTGAACCATAAGTTTTTTAATGAATCTGTGATTGCCTTTCTCTGTGGAAATATCTTCACTGGTATCAATTTTTAAGTAACTCTTAAATATGATATGATAGGATATGTGTCTTTTGCTTTCTCACTTACTACACGTGGCGTGATTACGTCTAGACTCATCTATGGTGCTGCAAACGGCATTGTTTCATTTTTTTCACTAGCGAATATTCCATCTGTACATGGAGGAGTTCTTCTTTGTCCACCCATCTGTTGGTGGACTTTTTGGTTACTTCCATATCTTGGCTATTGTAATACTGTGCAGTGCAGATTTGCCTGCCTGTGTCTTTCCAATTCTCTCTTCTTAGGTTTTACGTCGAGGAGTGGGCCTGCTGGATCATATAGTAGCTCAATGTTTACCTTTTTAAGGCACCTCCATTCTGTTCTCATTCGTGGCCCTTTCCAAGTTACGTCCCCTTTGAAGTTGAGGGTATGCATTTCTCCACAACACTTTCAGCATTTACTGTTTGTAGTTTTCTTGCTGATGGTTATTCTGACAAGTGTGAGCTGATACCTCTCTGTGGTTGAATTCGAATGTGCCACATAATCTGTTGAAATTGAGCTTTAAGGCATGTCCTTTTCTATTTTTCAAGCTGTGATTACCCCTTAGTTCTTCAAAGTGTTCTCTTTAAGTATGTGTCATATTTTGAAATGTTTTGGCCTTTACCTCCCTCAAGACATTTTGAGGGCCTGTTTCATTTACAGTTCTGCAGTACTTGTTCCTATGAAGTGACCATTAGCACAGGCTTTAAAGCTGCTTTTGCAGGTAACTGCCAGAGGGCGGCAGCCTTTCTAGGTCCCCCACCCTGGTAACTAGGGAAAAGCCCTTGCGGCCTGTGGTGTTTCTCGGTTATAAATTAGAGTGGAGTGTGCCCGGACAAACCCACACAAGCTGATGTCTCCTTACTTTTGTTGGATTTTTACATTTAATTTTTATTTTTTATTGGAGTAATTTTCCACTGTGTACGTGGACCACTTCTACTTTGTGCATTCCTCGGTTGATGGACATTTTCATTGCTTCCAAGTGTTGGCTATGGTAAATATTGTTGGAGTGCAGGATTGCCAGCCTGTGACTTTTCGATTCTCATTTTCTCAGGTGATAGGCCCAGCAGTGGGTGTGACTGATTGACTGGTAGCACCGTGTTTCCCTTTTCAAAGCACCTTCTTTGTGTTTTCATTAGTGGCTCTTACCACGTCCCCCTTAGAATCCAGGGTACGCATTTCTCCACAATCGCCTCAGCATTTATTGTTTGCAGCATTTATGCTAATGGCCCTTCTGGCTGCTGTGAGCTGATAGGTTTTTGTAATTTGGGTTTGCATGTCTTTGAAAATTCGTAAAACTCATCATTTTTCTCCACCGTTTTCTTTTCTGTTAAAAAAAAGGAAACAATTGGGAGTACAATAGAACTCTTGAAATTGTGTTCTTGGAAGGTTGCCCTCTTTTGAAATTTTTGGTCGATTTCCACCCCAGAATTTTTTTAGAAAGCAGGTGTCTTTTAGCGAACTGCAAGTTTGGTGAATATTTAGTGACCTTTAGCAATGGGTTTAAATCTGCTGTTGTGGGAAGTGGCCTCAAGCAGGCAGCATATCTCCATTCCCATATCTGGGTACTAGGGCAGCAGAGCCTTTCTGGAAGTCGTGTTCCTAGTTTGTAAATTACATTGGAATGTGCATGGAGAAAGCCCCATAAGTTTATGTCTCATTATTTCTTCTTGGTTTTAAAATTTTTTTTTAATTGGGGTAAAGCTTAGAATATTGTTTGTCCTAGGTGTACACCATCTGGTTCGTTTGTACATTATAGATGTCTATTCAAGTACAGATCGTCTTCCCATGTAAAATGTTACTGACGGTTCCGCAGACCTCCCTTGCTATATGGTTGGTCTTTTTGAGATATGGATATAATATGTGTTTGTATACATATAGTAACACTAATCTTAATTTATCCATTACCCCCACCTTTCCTTTTAGATTAGCATAGTTGGTTTTCTAAGTCTGTGAGTGTCTTTCTCTGTGGAAATATGTTCCTTTGTGTCAGTTATTAGAAAACGCCTATAAGTGATATCATAGAATATAGGTCTTTTGCTTTCCGACTTACCTCATGTTTCGTGATTATCTCCAGACTCATTTGTGGTGCCTCAGAGAGCAGTGGTTCATTGTTTTCCATGGCTATTATTCCATTGTGTACATGAACCACTTCTTCTTTATCCATTCACCTGTTGTTGGACATTTTGATTGCTCCACTGTCTTGGCTATTGTGAATAAGGCTGCACTGCAGCTTTTGCGGCCTGTGTCTTCTCGATTCTTGTCTTCTCAGGTGAGAGGTCCAATGGTGCGCCTGCTGCATTGAATGGTGCCTGCAGTTATACTTTTAAACACAGCTCCTTTCTGTTCTCATTATTGGCTGTTACCCCTTCACGTCTCACCAGCAGGTAGCGTGTACACAGTTCTCTAAAACCCCTTCAGCATTTATTGTTTGTTGACTTTTTGCTGATGGTAAGTCAACTGGTGTAAGTTGAAACTTTTTGTAGATTAGATTGCATGGGTCTAACACTCCCTGAGGTTGAGCTTTTATCCATTTTCCTTTTTTTATAAGAGCGTGAGTAAAACTTAACTCTTCATACTCGCTTCTTGAAACATTTGCCTGTTTTGAATTGTTTTGTCCATTCCTTCCTTCAGCACAATTTTTTAGGGCAGGTGTCCTTTACAGCCCTGAGTCCTTGGGAATGTTAAGTGACCATTAGCTGTGAGTTTAAAGCTGCTCTTGGAGGAAACGGCCACAAGGTGGCAGCATTGCCCCTTTACCATATTTGGTTACTAGGGAAACAGAGCCTTAATGGAAGTGGTGTTGTAGGTTGTAATTTAGAATGGAATGTGCCAGGGAAAAGCCCTTTAAGTTTATGTCTCATTACTTCTTGTTCATATTTGTAGTTTACTTTTTATTTTTTATCCCAGTAAATATGATTACAATGGTTTGTTTGTTCTAGGTGTGCAAGATGTGGTTCTTTCACACATATACATGTAACTATTCTTCCTCGCATCCTTTTCCCATGTAGGTTATGACACAATGTTGAGTAGTCTTCTCCTGGTCTTCCGTACGTCTTTGGTGGTTATATATTTCACATGGTTTGTATATCTCTGTTAACCCCAATGTGGCAATGTATCCAATCCTCATCCCTTTCTATTTGGTGAACCATAAGTTTTTTAATGAATCTGTGATTGCCTTTCTCTGTGGAAATATCTTCACTGGTATCAATTTTTAAGTAACTCTTAAATATGATATGATAGGATATGTGTCTTTTGCTTTCTCACTTACTACACGTGGCGTGATTACGTCTAGACTCATCTATGGTGCTGCAAATGGCATTGTTTCATTTTTTTCACTAGCGAATATTCCATCTGTACATGGAGGAGTTCTTCTTTGTCCATCCATCTGTTGGTGGACTTTTCGGTTACTTCCATATCTTGGCTATTGTAATACTGTGCAGTGCAGATTTGCCTGCCTGTGTCTTTCCAATTCTCTCTTCTTAGGTTTTACGTCGAGGAGTGGGCCTGCTGGATCATATAGTAGCTCAATGTTTACCTTTTAAGGCACCTCCATTCTGTTCTCATTCGTGGCCCTTTCCAAGTTACGTCCCCTTTGAAGTTGAGGGTATGCATTTCTCCACAACACCTTCAGCATTTATTGTTTGTAGTTTTCTTGCTGATGGTTATTCTGACAAGTGTGAGCTGATACCTCTCTGTGGTTGAATTCGAATGTGCCACATAATCTGTTGAAATTGAGCTTTAAGGCATGTCCTTTTCTATGTTTCAAGCTGTGATTACCCCTTAGTTCTTCAAAGTGTTCTCTTTAAGTATGTGTCATATTTTGAAATGTTTTGGCCTTTACCTCCCTCAAGACATTTTGAGGGCCTGTTTCATTTACATTTCTGCAGTACTTGTTCCTATGAAGTGACCATTAGCACAGGCTTTAAAGCTGCTTTTGCAGGTAACTGCCAGAGGGCGGCAGCCTTTCTATGTCCCCCACCCTGGTAACTAGGGAAAAGCCCTTGCGGCCTGTGGTGTTTCTCGGTTATAAATTAGAGTGGAGTGTGCCCGGACAAACCCACACAAGCTGATGTCTCCTTACTTTTGTTGGATTTTTACATTTAATTTTTATTTTTTATTGGAGTAAGTTTCCACTGTGTACGTGGACCACTTCTACTTTGTGCATTCCTCGGTTGATGGACATTTTCATTGCTTCCAAGTGTTGGCTATGGTAAATATTGTTGGAGTGCAGGATTGCCAGCCTGTGACTTTTTGATTCTCATTTTCTCAGGTGATAGGCCCAGCAGTGGGTGTGATTGATTGACTGGAAGCACCGTGTTACCCTTTTCAAAGCACCTTCTTTGTGTTTTCATTAGTGGCTCTTACCACGTCCCCCTTAGAATCCAGGGTACGCATTTCTCCACAATCGCTTCAGCATTTATTGTTTGCAGCATTTATGCTAATGGCCCTTCTGGCTGCTGTGAGCTGATAGGTTTTTGTAATTTGGGTTTGCATGTCTTTGAAAATTCGTAAAACTCATCATTTTTCTCCACCGTTTTCTTTTCTGTTAAAAAAAAGGAAACAATTGGGAGTACAATAGAACTCTTGAAATTGTGTTCTTGGAAGGTTGCCCTCTTTTGAAATTTTTGGTCGATTTTCCACTCCAGAATTTTTTTAGAAAGCAGGTGTCTTTTAGCGAACTGCAAGTTTGGTGAATATTTAGTGACCTTTAGCAATGGGTTTAAATCTGCTGTTGTGGGAAGTGGCCTCAAGCAGGCAGCATATCTCCATTCCCATATCTGGGTACTAGGGCAGCAGAGCCTTTCTGGAAGTCGTGTTCCTAGTTTGTAAATTACATTGGAATGTGCATGGAGAAAGCCCCATAAGTATATGTCTCATTATTTCTTCTTGGTTTTAAAATTTTTTTTTAATTGGGGTAAAGCTTAGAATATTGTTTGTCCTAGGTGTACACCATCTGGTTCGTTTGTACATTATAGATGTCTATTCAAGTACAGATCGTCTTCCCATGTAAAATGTTACTGACGGTTCCGCAGACCTCCCTTGCTATATGGTTGGTCTTTTTGAGATATGGATATAATATGTGTTTGTATACATATAGTAACACTAATCTTAATTTATCCATTCCCCCCACCTTTCCTTTTAGATGAGCATAGTTGGTTTTCTAAGTCTGTGAGTGTCTTTCTCTGTGGAAATATGTTCCTTTGTGTCAGTTATTAGATAACGCCTATAAGTGATATCATAGAATATAGGTCTTTTGCTTTCCGACTTACCTCATGTTTCGTGATTATCTCCAGACTCATTTGTGGTGCCTCAGAGAGCAGTGGTTCATTGTTTTCCATGGCTATTATTCCATTGTGTACATGGACCACTTCTTCTTTATCCATTCACCTGTTGTTGGACATTTTGATTGCTCCACTGTCTTGGCTATTGTGAATAAGGCTGCACTGCAGCTTTTGCGGCCTGTGTCTTCTCGATTCTTGTCTTCTCAGGTGAGAGGTCCAATGGTGCGCCTGCTGCATTGAATGGTGCCTGCAGTTTTACTTTTAAACACAGCTCCTTTCTGTTCTCATTATTGGCTGTTACCCCTTCACGTCTCACCAGCAGGTAGCGTGTACACAGTTCTCTAAAACCCCTTCAGCATTTATTGTTTGTTGACTTTTTGCTGATGGTAAGTCAACTGGTGTAAGTTGAAACTTTTTGTAGATTAGATTGCATGGGTCTAACACTCCCTGAGGTTGAGCTTTTATCCATTTTCCTTTTTTTTTAAAAGAGCGTGAGTAAAACTTAACTCTTCATACTCTCTTCTTGAAACATTTGCCTGTTTTGAATTGTTTTGTCCATTCCCTCCTTCAGCACAATTTTTTTAGGGCAGGTGTCCTTTACAGCCCTGAGTCCTTGGGAATGTTAAGTGACCATTAGCTGTGAGTTTAAAGCTGTTCTTGCAGGAAACGGCCACAAGGTGGCAGCATTTCCCCTTTACCATATTTGGTTACTAGGGAAACAGAGCCTTAATGGAAGTGGTGTTGTAGGTTGTAATTTAGAATGGAATGTGCCAGGGAAAAGCCCTTTAAGTTTATGTCTCATTACTTCTTGTTCATATTTGTAGTTTACTTTTTATTTTTTATCCCAGTAAATATGATTACAATGGTTTGTTTGTTCTAGGTGTGCAAGATGTGGTTCTTTCACACATATACATGTAACTATTCTTCCTCGCATCCTTTTCCCATGTAGGTTATGACACAATGTTGAGTAGTCTTCTCCTGGTCTTCCGTACGTCTTTGGTGGTTATATATTTCACATGGTTTGTATATCTCTGTTAACCCCAATGTGGCAATGTATCCAATCCTCATCCCTTTCTATTTGGTGAACCATAAGTTTTTTAATGAATCTGTGATTGCCTTTCTCTGTGGAAATATCTTCACTGGTATCAATTTTTAAGTAACTCTTAAATATGATATGATAGGATATGTGTCTTTTGCTTTCTCACTTACTACACGTGGCGTGATTACGTCTAGACTCATCTATGGTGCTGCAAACGGCATTGTTTCATTTTTTTCACTAGCGAATATTCCATCTGTACATGGAGGAGTTCTTCTTTGTCCACCCATCTGTTGGTGGACTTTTTGGTTACTTCCATATCTTGGCTATTGTAATACTGTGCAGTGCAGATTTGCCTGCCTGTGTCTTTCCAATTCTCTCTTCTTAGGTTTTACGTCGAGGAGTGGGCCTGCTGGATCATATAGTAGCTCAATGTTTACCTTTTTAAGGCACCTCCATTCTGTTCTCATTCGTGGCCCTTTCCAAGTTATGTCCCCTTTGAAGTTGAGGGTATGCATTTCTCCACAACACTTTCAGCATTTACTGTTTGTAGTTTTCTTGCTGATGGTTATTCTGACAAGTGTGAGCTGATACCTCTCTGTGGTTGAATTCGAATGTGCCACATAATCTGTTGAAATTGAGCTTTAAGGCATGTCCTTTTCTATTTTTCAAGCTGTGATTACCCCTTAGTTCTTCAAAGTGTTCTCTTTAAGTATGTGTCATATTTTGAAATGTTTTGGCCTTTACCTCCCTCAAGACATTTTGAGGGCCTGTTTCATTTACAGTTCTGCAGTACTTGTTCCTATGAAGTGACCATTAGCACAGGCTTTAAAGCTGCTTTTGCAGGTAACTGCCAGAGGGCGGCAGCCTTTCTAGGTCCCCCACCCTGGTAACTAGGGAAAAGCCCTTGCGGCCTGTGGTGTTTCTCGGTTATAAATTAGAGTGGAGTGTGCCCGGACAAACCCACACCAGCTGATGTCTCCTTACTTTTGTTGGATTTTTACATTTAATTTTTATTTTTTATTGGAGTAATTTTCCACTGTGTACGTGGACCACTTCTACTTTGTGCATTCCTCGGTTGATGGACATTTTCTTTGCTTCCAAGTGTTGGCTATGGTAAATATTGTTGGAGTGCAGGATTGCCAGCCTGTGACTTTTCGATTCTCATTTTCTCAGGTGATAGGCCCAGCAGTGGGTGTGATTGATTGACTGGTAGCACCGTGTTTCCCTTTTCAAAGCACCTTCTTTGTGTTTTCATTAGTGGCTCTTACCACGTCCCCCTTAGAATCCAGGGTACGCATTTCTCCACAATCGCTTCAGCATTTATTGTTTGCAGCATTTATGCTAATGGCCCTTCTGGCTGCTGTGAGCTGATAGGTTTTTGTAATTTGGGTTTGCATGTCTTTGAAAATTCGTAAAACTCATCATTTTTCTCCACCGTTTTCTTTTCTGTTAAAAAAAAGGAAACAATTGGGAGTACAATAGAACTCTTGAAATTGTGTTCTTGGAAGGTTGCCCTCTTTTGAAATTTTTGGTCGATTTCCACCCCAGAATTTTTTTAGAAAGCAGGTGTCTTTTAGCGAACTGCAAGTTTGGTGAATATTTAGTGACCTTTAGCAATGGGTTTAAATCTGCTGTTGTGGGAAGTGGCCTCAAGCAGGCAGCATATCTCCATTCCCATATCTGGGTACTAGGGCAGCAGAGCCTTTCTGGAAGTCGTGTTCCTAGTTTGTAAATTACATTGGAATGTGCATGGAGAAAGCCCCATAAGTTTATGTCTCATTATTTCTTCTTGGTTTTAAATTTTTTTTTTTAATTGGGGTAAAGCTTAGAATATTGTTTGTCCTAGGTGTACACAATCTGGTTCGTTTGTACATTATATATGTCTCTTCAAGTACAGATCCTCTTCCCATGTAAAATGTTACTGAGGGTTCCGCAGACCTCCCTTGCTATATGGTTGGTCTTTTTGAGATATGTATATAATATGTGTTTGTATACATATAGTAACACTAATCTTAATTTATCCATTCCCCCCACCTTTCCTTTTAGATGAGCATAGTTGGTTTTCTAAGTCTGTGAGTGTCTTTCTCTGTGGAAATATGTTCCTTTGTGTCAGTTATTAGAAAACGCCTATAAGTGATATCATAGAATATAGGTCTTTTGCTTTCCGACTTACCTCATGTTTCGTGATTATCTCCAGACTCATTTGTGGTGCCTCAGAGAGCAGTGGTTCATTGTTTTCCATGCCTATTATTCCATTGTGTACATGAACCACTTCTTCTTTATCCATTCACCTGTTGTTGGACATTTTGATTGCTCCACTGTCTTGGCTATTGTGAATAAGGCTGCACTGCAGCTTTTGCGGCCTGTGTCTTCTCGATTCTTGTCTTCTCAGGTGAGAGGTCCAATGGTGCGCCTGCTGCATTGAATGGTGCCTGCAGTTATACTTTTAAACACAGCTCCTTTCTGTTCTCATTATTGGCTGTTACCCCTTCACGTCTCACCAGCAGGTAGCGTGTACACAGTTCTCTAAAACCCCTTCAGCATTTATTGTTTGTTGACTTTTTGCTGATGGTAAGTCAACTGGTGTAAGTTGAAACTTTTTGTAGATTAGATTGCATGGGTCTAACACTCCCTGAGGTTGAGCTTTTATCCATTTTCCTTTTTTTATAAGAGCGTGAGTAAAACTTAACTCTTCATACTCGCTTCTTGAAACATTTGCCTGTTTTGAATTGTTTTGTCCATTCCTTCCTTCAGCACAATTTTTTAGGGCAGGTGTCCTTTACAGCCCTGAGTCCTTGGGAATGTTAAGTGACCATTAGCTGTGAGTTTAAAGCTGCTCTTGGAGGAAACGGCCACAAGGTGGCAGCATTGCCCCTTTACCATATTTGGTTACTAGGGAAACAGAGCCTTAATGGAAGTGGTGTTGTAGGTTGTAATTTAGAATGGAATGTGCCAGGGAAAAGCCCTTTAAGTTTATGTCTCATTACTTCTTGTTCATATTTGTAGTTTACTTTTTATTTTTTATCCCAGTAAATATGATTACAATGGTTTGTTTGTTCTATTTGTGCAAGATGTGGTTCTTTCACACATATACATGGAACTATTCTTCCTCGCATCCTTTTCCCATGTAGGTTATGACACAATGTTGAGTAGTCTTCTCCTGGTCTTCCGTACGTCTTTGGTGGTTATATATTTCACATGGTTTGTATATCTCTGTTAACCCCAATGTGGCAATGTATCCAATCCTCATCCCTTTCTATTTGGTGAACCATAAGTTTTTTAATGAATCTGTGATTGCCTTTCTCTGTGGAAATATCTTCACTGGTATCAATTTTTAAGTAACTCTTAAATATGATATGATAGGATATGTGTCTTTTGCTTTCTCACTTACTACACGTGGCGTGATTACGTCTAGACTCATCTATGGTGCTGCAAACGGCATTGTTTCATTTTTTTCACTAGCGAATATTCCATCTGTACATGGAGGAGTTCTTCTTTGTCCATCCATCTGTTGGTGGACTTTTCGGTTACTTCCATATCTTGGCTATTGTAATACTGTGCAGTGCAGATTTGCCTGCCTGTGTCTTTCCAATTCTCTCTTCTTAAGTTTTACGTCGAGGAGTGGGCCTGCTGGATCATATAGTAGCTCAATGTTTACCTTTTAAGGCACCTCCATTCTGTTCTCATTCGTGGCCCTTTCCAAGTTACGTCCCCTTTGAAGTTGAGGGTATGCATTTCTCCACAACACCTTCAGCATTTATTGTTTGTAGTTTTCTTGCTGATGGTTATTCTGACAAGTGTGAGCTGATACCTCTCTGTGGTTGAATTCGAATGTGCCACATAATCTGTTGAAATTGAGCTTTAAGGCATGTCCTTTTCTATGTTTCAAGCTGTGATTACCCCTTAGTTCTTCAAAGTGTTCTCTTTAAGTATGTGTCATATTTTGAAATGTTTTGGCCTTTACCTCCCTCAAGACATTTTGAGGGCCTGTTTCATTTACAGTTCTGCAGTACTTGTTCCTATGAAGTGACCATTAGCACAGGCTTTAAAGCTGCTTTTGCAGGTAACTGCCAGAGGGCGGCAGCCTTTCTAGGTCCCCCACCCTGGTAACTAGGGAAAAGCCCTTGCGGCCTGTGGTGTTTCTCGGTTATAAATTAGAGTGGAGTGTGCCCGGACAAACCCACACCAGCTGATGTCTCCTTACTTTTGTTGGATTTTTACATTTAATTTTTATTTTTTATTGGAGTAATTTTCCACTGTGTACGTGGACCACTTCTACTTTGTGCATTCCTCGGTTGATGGACATTTTCATTGCTTCCAAGTGTTGGCTATGGTAAATATTGTTGGAGTGCAGGATTGCCAGCCTGTGACTTTTCGATTCTCATTTTCTCAGGTGATAGGCCCAGCAGTGGGTGTGACTGATTGACTGGTAGCACCGTGTTTCCCTTTTCAAAGCACCTTCTTTGTGTTTTCATTAGTGGCTCTTACCACGTCCCCCTTAGAATCCAGGGTACGCATTTCTCCACAATCGCTTCAGCATTTATTGTTTGCAGCATTTATGCTAATGGCCCTTCTGGCTGCTGTGAGCTGATAGGTTTTTGTAATTTGGGTTTGCATGTCTTTGAAAATTCGTAAAACTCATCATTTTTCTCCACCGTTTTCTTTTCTGTTAAAAAAAAGGAAACAATTGGGAGTACAATAGAACTCTTGAAATTGTGTTCTTGGAAGGTTGCCCTCTTTTGAAATTTTTGGTCGATTTCCACCCCAGAATTTTTTTAGAAAGCAGGTGTCTTTTAGCGAACTGCAAGTTTGGTGAATATTTAGTGACCTTTAGCAATGGGTTTAAATCTGCTGTTGTGGGAAGTGGCCTCAAGCAGGCAGCATATCTCCATTCCCATATCTGGGTACTAGGGCAGCAGAGCCTTTCTGGAAGTCGTGTTCCTAGTTTGTAAATTACATTGGAATGTGCATGGAGAAAGCCCCATAAGTTTATGTCTCATTATTTCTTCTTGGTTTTAAATTTTTTTTTTTAATTGGGGTAAAGCTTAGAATATTGTTTGTCCTAGGTGTACACAATCTGGTTCGTTTGTACATTATATATGTCTCTTCAAGTACAGATCCTCTTCCCATGTAAAATGTTACTGAGGGTTCCGCAGACCTCCCTTGCTATATGGTTGGTCTTTTTGAGATATGTATATAATATGTGTTTGTATACATATAGTAACACTAATCTTAATTTATCCATTCCCCCCACCTTTCCTTTTAGATGAGCATAGTTGGTTTTCTAAGTCTGTGAGTGTCTTTCTCTGTGGAAATATGTTCCTTTGTGTCAGTTATTAGAAAACGCCTATAAGTGATATCATAGAATATAGGTCTTTTGCTTTCCGACTTACCTCATGTTTCGTGATTATCTCCAGACTCATTTGTGGTGCCTCAGAGAGCAGTGGTTCATTGTTTTCCATGGCTATTATTCCATTGTGTACATGAACCACTTCTTCTTTATCCATTCACCTGTTGTTGGACATTTTGATTGCTCCACTGTCTTGGCTATTGTGAATAAGGCTGCACTGCAGCTTTTGCGGCCTGTGTCTTCTCGATTCTTGTCTTCTCAGGTGAGAGGTCCAATGGTGCGCCTGCTGCATTGAATGGTGCCTGCAGTTATACTTTTAAACACAGCTCCTTTCTGTTCTCATTATTGGCTGTTACCCCTTCACGTCTCACCAGCAGGTAGCGTGTACACAGTTCTCTAAAACCCCTTCAGCATTTATTGTTTGTTGACTTTTTGCTGATGGTAAGTCAACTGGTGTAAGTTGAAACTTTTTGTAGATTAGATTGCATGGGTCTAACACTCCCTGAGGTTGAGCTTTTATCCATTTTCCTTTTTTTATAAGAGCGTGAGTAAAACTTAACTCTTCATACTCGCTTCTTGAAACATTTGCCTGTTTTGAATTGTTTTGTCCATTCCTTCCTTCAGCACAATTTTTTAGGGCAGGTGTCCTTTACAGCCCTGAGTCCTTGGGAATGTTAAGTGACCATTAGCTGTGAGTTTAAAGCTGCTCTTGGAGGAAACGGCCACAAGGTGGCAGCATTGCCCCTTTACCATATTTGGTTACTAGGGAAACAGAGCCTTAATGGAAGTGGTGTTGTAGGTTGTAATTTAGAATGGAATGTGCCAGGGAAAAGCCCTTTAAGTTTATGTCTCATTACTTCTTGTTCATATTTGTAGTTTACTTTTTATTTTTTATCCCAGTAAATATGATTACAATGGTTTGTTTGTTCTATTTGTGCAAGATGTGGTTCTTTCACACATATACATGGAACTATTCTTCCTCGCATCCTTTTCCCATGTAGGTTATGACACAATGTTGAGTAGTCTTCTCCTGGTCTTCCGTACGTCTTTGGTGGTTATATATTTCACATGGTTTGTATATCTCTGTTAACCCCAATGTGGCAATGTATCCAATCCTCATCCCTTTCTATTTGGTGAACCATAAGTTTTTTAATGAATCTGTGATTGCCTTTCTCTGTGGAAATATCTTCACTGGTATCAATTTTTAAGTAACTCTTAAATATGATATGATAGGATATGTGTCTTTTGCTTTCTCACTTACTACACGTGGCGTGATTACGTCTAGACTCATCTATGGTGCTGCAAACGGCATTGTTTCATTTTTTTCACTAGCGAATATTCCATCTGTACATGGAGGAGTTCTTCTTTGTCCACCCATCTGTTGGTGGACTTTTTGGTTACTTCCATATCTTGGCTATTGTAATACTGTGCAGTGCAGATTTGCCTGCCTGTGTCTTTCCAATTCTCTCTTCTTAGGTTTTACGTCGAGGAGTGGGCCTGCTGGATCATATAGTAGCTCAATGTTTACCTTTTTAAGGCACCTCCATTCTGTTCTCATTCGTGGCCCTTTCCAAGTTACGTCCCCTTTGAAGTTGAGGGTATGCATTTCTCCACAACACTTTCAGCATTTACTGTTTGTAGTTTTCTTGCTGATGGTTATTCTGACAAGTGTGAGCTGATACCTCTCTGTGGTTGAATTCGAATGTGCCACATAATCTGTTGAAATTGAGCTTTAAGGCATGTCCTTTTCTATTTTTCAAGCTGTGATTACCCCTTAGTTCTTCAAAGTGTTCTCTTTAAGTATGTGTCATATTTTGAAATGTTTTGGCCTTTACCTCCCTCAAGACATTTTGAGGGCCTGTTTCATTTACAGTTCTGCAGTACTTGTTCCTATGAAGTGACCATTAGCACAGGCTTTAAAGCTGCTTTTGCAGGTAACTGCCAGAGGGCGGCAGCCTTTCTAGGTCCCCCACCCTGGTAACTAGGGAAAAGCCCTTGCGGCCTGTGGTGTTTCTCGGTTATAAATTAGAGTGGAGTGTGCCCGGACAAACCCACACAAGCTGATGTCTCCTTACTTTTGTTGGATTTTTACATTTAATTTTTATTTTTTATTGGAGTAATTTTCCACTGTGTACGTGGACCACTTCTACTTTGTGCATTCCTCGGTTGATGGACATTTTCATTGCTTCCAAGTGTTGGCTATGGTAAATATTGTTGGAGTGCAGGATTGCCAGCCTGTGACTTTTCGATTCTCATTTTCTCAGGTGATAGGCCCAGCAGTGGGTGTGACTGATTGACTGGTAGCACCGTGTTTCCCTTTTCAAAGCACCTTCTTTGTGTTTTCATTAGTGGCTCTTACCACGTCCCCCTTAGAATCCAGGGTACGCATTTCTCCACAATCGCCTCAGCATTTATTGTTTGCAGCATTTATGCTAATGGCCCTTCTGGCTGCTGTGAGCTGATAGGTTTTTGTAATTTGGGTTTGCATGTCTTTGAAAATTCGTAAAACTCATCATTTTTCTCCACCGTTTTCTTTTCTGTTAAAAAAAAGGAAACAATTGGGAGTACAATAGAACTCTTGAAATTGTGTTCTTGGAAGGTTGCCCTCTTTTGAAATTTTTGGTCGATTTCCACCCCAGAATTTTTTTAGAAAGCAGGTGTCTTTTAGCGAACTGCAAGTTTGGTGAATATTTAGTGACCTTTAGCAATGGGTTTAAATCTGCTGTTGTGGGAAGTGGCCTCAAGCAGGCAGCATATCTCCATTCCCATATCTGGGTACTAGGGCAGCAGAGCCTTTCTGGAAGTCGTGTTCCTAGTTTGTAAATTACATTGGAATGTGCATGGAGAAAGCCCCATAAGTTTATGTCTCATTATTTCTTCTTGGTTTTAAAATTTTTTTTTAATTGGGGTAAAGCTTAGAATATTGTTTGTCCTAGGTGTACACCATCTGGTTCGTTTGTACATTATAGATGTCTATTCAAGTACAGATCGTCTTCCCATGTAAAATGTTACTGACGGTTCCGCAGACCTCCCTTGCTATATGGTTGGTCTTTTTGAGATATGGATATAATATGTGTTTGTATACATATAGTAACACTAATCTTAATTTATCCATTACCCCCACCTTTCCTTTTAGATTAGCATAGTTGGTTTTCTAAGTCTGTGAGTGTCTTTCTCTGTGGAAATATGTTCCTTTGTGTCAGTTATTAGAAAACGCCTATAAGTGATATCATAGAATATAGGTCTTTTGCTTTCCGACTTACCTCATGTTTCGTGATTATCTCCAGACTCATTTGTGGTGCCTCAGAGAGCAGTGGTTCATTGTTTTCCATGGCTATTATTCCATTGTGTACATGAACCACTTCTTCTTTATCCATTCACCTGTTGTTGGACATTTTGATTGCTCCACTGTCTTGGCTATTGTGAATAAGGCTGCACTGCAGCTTTTGCGGCCTGTGTCTTCTCGATTCTTGTCTTCTCAGGTGAGAGGTCCAATGGTGCGCCTGCTGCATTGAATGGTGCCTGCAGTTATACTTTTAAACACAGCTCCTTTCTGTTCTCATTATTGGCTGTTACCCCTTCACGTCTCACCAGCAGGTAGCGTGTACACAGTTCTCTAAAACCCCTTCAGCATTTATTGTTTGTTGACTTTTTGCTGATGGTAAGTCAACTGGTGTAAGTTGAAACTTTTTGTAGATTAGATTGCATGGGTCTAACACTCCCTGAGGTTGAGCTTTTATCCATTTTCCTTTTTTTATAAGAGCGTGAGTAAAACTTAACTCTTCATACTCGCTTCTTGAAACATTTGCCTGTTTTGAATTGTTTTGTCCATTCCTTCCTTCAGCACAATTTTTTAGGGCAGGTGTCCTTTACAGCCCTGAGTCCTTGGGAATGTTAAGTGACCATTAGCTGTGAGTTTAAAGCTGCTCTTGGAGGAAACGGCCACAAGGTGGCAGCATTTCCCCTTTACCATATTTGGTTACTAGGGAAACAGAGCCTTAATGGAAGTGGTGTTGTAGGTTGTAATTTAGAATGGAATGTGCCAGGGAAAAGCCCTTTAAGTTTATGTCTCATTACTTCTTGTTCATATTTGTAGTTTACTTTTTATTTTTTATCCCAGTAAATATGATTACAATGGTTTGTTTGTTCTAGGTGTGCAAGATGTGGTTCTTTCACACATATACATGTAACTATTCTTCCTCGCATCCTTTTCCCATGTAGGTTATGACACAATGTTGAGTAGTCTTCTCCTGGTCTTCCGTACGTCTTTGGTGGTTATATATTTCACATGGTTTGTATATCTCTGTTAACCCCAATGTGGCAATGTATCCAATCCTCATCCCTTTCTATTTGGTGAACCATAAGTTTTTTAATGAATCTGTGATTGCCTTTCTCTGTGGAAATATCTTCACTGGTATCAATTTTTAAGTAACTCTTAAATATGATATGATAGGATATGTGTCTTTTGCTTTCTCACTTACTACACGTGGCGTGATTACGTCTAGACTCATCTATGGTGCTGCAAATGGCATTGTTTCATTTTTTTCACTAGCGAATATTCCATCTGTACATGGAGGAGTTCTTCTTTGTCCATCCATCTGTTGGTGGACTTTTCGGTTACTTCCATATCTTGGCTATTGTAATACTGTGCAGTGCAGATTTGCCTGCCTGTGTCTTTCCAATTCTCTCTTCTTAGGTTTTACGTCGAGGAGTGGGCCTGCTGGATCATATAGTAGCTCAATGTTTACCTTTTAAGGCACCTCCATTCTGTTCTCATTCGTGGCCCTTTCCAAGTTACGTCCCCTTTGAAGTTGAGGGTATGCATTTCTCCACAACACCTTCAGCATTTATTGTTTGTAGTTTTCTTGCTGATGGTTATTCTGACAAGTGTGAGCTGATACCTCTCTGTGGTTGAATTCGAATGTGCCACATAATCTGTTGAAATTGAGCTTTAAGGCATGTCCTTTTCTATGTTTCAAGCTGTGATTACCCCTTAGTTCTTCAAAGTGTTCTCTTTAAGTATGTGTCATATTTTGAAATGTTTTGGCCTTTACCTCCCTCAAGACATTTTGAGGGCCTGTTTCATTTACATTTCTGCAGTACTTGTTCCTATGAAGTGACCATTAGCACAGGCTTTAAAGCTGCTTTTGCAGGTAACTGCCAGAGGGCGGCAGCCTTTCTATGTCCCCCACCCTGGTAACTAGGGAAAAGCCCTTGCGGCCTGTGGTGTTTCTCGGTTATAAATTAGAGTGGAGTGTGCCCGGACAAACCCACACAAGCTGATGTCTCCTTACTTTTGTTGGATTTTTACATTTAATTTTTATTTTTTATTGGAGTAAGTTTCCACTGTGTACGTGGACCACTTCTACTTTGTGCATTCCTCGGTTGATGGACATTTTCATTGCTTCCAAGTGTTGGCTATGGTAAATATTGTTGGAGTGCAGGATTGCCAGCCTGTGACTTTTTGATTCTCATTTTCTCAGGTGATAGGCCCAGCAGTGGGTGTGATTGATTGACTGGAAGCACCGTGTTACCCTTTTCAAAGCACCTTCTTTGTGTTTTCATTAGTGGCTCTTACCACGTCCCCCTTAGAATCCAGGGTACGCATTTCTCCACAATCGCTTCAGCATTTATTGTTTGCAGCATTTATGCTAATGGCCCTTCTGGCTGCTGTGAGCTGATAGGTTTTTGTAATTTGGGTTTGCATGTCTTTGAAAATTCGTAAAACTCATCATTTTTCTCCACCGTTTTCTTTTCTGTTAAAAAAAAGGAAACAATTGGGAGTACAATAGAACTCTTGAAATTGTGTTCTTGGAAGGTTGCCCTCTTTTGAAATTTTTGGTCGATTTTCCACTCCAGAATTTTTTTAGAAAGCAGGTGTCTTTTAGCGAACTGCAAGTTTGGTGAATATTTAGTGACCTTTAGCAATGGGTTTAAATCTGCTGTTGTGGGAAGTGGCCTCAAGCAGGCAGCATATCTCCATTCCCATATCTGGGTACTAGGGCAGCAGAGCCTTTCTGGAAGTCGTGTTCCTAGTTTGTAAATTACATTGGAATGTGCATGGAGAAAGCCCCATAAGTATATGTCTCATTATTTCTTCTTGGTTTTAAAATTTTTTTTTAATTGGGGTAAAGCTTAGAATATTGTTTGTCCTAGGTGTACACCATCTGGTTCGTTTGTACATTATAGATGTCTATTCAAGTACAGATCGTCTTCCCATGTAAAATGTTACTGACGGTTCCGCAGACCTCCCTTGCTATATGGTTGGTCTTTTTGAGATATGGATATAATATGTGTTTGTATACATATAGTAACACTAATCTTAATTTATCCATTCCCCCCACCTTTCCTTTTAGATGAGCATAGTTGGTTTTCTAAGTCTGTGAGTGTCTTTCTCTGTGGAAATATGTTCCTTTGTGTCAGTTATTAGATAACGCCTATAAGTGATATCATAGAATATAGGTCTTTTGCTTTCCGACTTACCTCATGTTTCGTGATTATCTCCAGACTCATTTGTGGTGCCTCAGAGAGCAGTGGTTCATTGTTTTCCATGGCTATTATTCCATTGTGTACATGGACCACTTCTTCTTTATCCATTCACCTGTTGTTGGACATTTTGATTGCTCCACTGTCTTGGCTATTGTGAATAAGGCTGCACTGCAGCTTTTGCGGCCTGTGTCTTCTCGATTCTTGTCTTCTCAGGTGAGAGGTCCAATGGTGCGCCTGCTGCATTGAATGGTGCCTGCAGTTTTACTTTTAAACACAGCTCCTTTCTGTTCTCATTATTGGCTGTTACCCCTTCACGTCTCACCAGCAGGTAGCGTGTACACAGTTCTCTAAAACCCCTTCAGCATTTATTGTTTCTTGACTTTTTGCTGATGGTAAGTCAACTGGTGTAAGTTGAAACTTTTTGTAGATTAGATTGCATGGGTCTAACACTCCCTGAGGTTGAGCTTTTATCCATTTTCCTTTTTTTTTAAAAGAGCGTGAGTAAAACTTAACTCTTCATACTCTCTTCTTGAAACATTTGCCTGTTTTGAATTGTTTTGTCCATTCCCTCCTTCAGCACAATTTTTTTAGGGCAGGTGTCCTTTACAGCCCTGAGTCCTTGGGAATGTTAAGTGACCATTAGCTGTGAGTTTAAAGCTGTTCTTGCAGGAAACGGCCACAAGGTGGCAGCATTTCCCCTTTACCATATTTGGTTACTAGGGAAACAGAGCCTTAATGGAAGTGGTGTTGTAGGTTGTAAATTAGAATGGAATGTGCCAGGGAAAAGCCCTTTAAGTTTATGTCTCATTACTTCTTGTTCATATTTGTAGTTTACTTTTTATTTTTTATCCCAGTAAATATGATTACAATGGTTTGTTTGTTCTAGGTGTGCAAGATGTGGTTCTTTCACACATATACATGTAACTATTCTTCCTCGCATCCTTTTCCCATGTAGGTTATGACACAATGTTGAGTAGTCTTCTCCTGGTCTTCCGTACGTCTTTGGTGGTTATATATTTCACATGGTTTGTATATCTCTGTTAACCCCAATGTGGCAATGTATCCAATCCTCATCCCTTTCTATTTGGTGAACCATAAGTTTTTTAATGAATCTGTGATTGCCTTTCTCTGTGGAAATATCTTCACTGGTATCAATTTTTAAGTAACTCTTAAATATGATATGATAGGATATGTGTCTTTTGCTTTCTCACTTACTACACGTGGCGTGATTACGTCTAGACTCATCTATGGTGCTGCAAACGGCATTGTTTCATTTTTTTCACTAGCGAATATTCCATCTGTACATGGAGGAGTTCTTCTTTGTCCACCCATCTGTTGGTGGACTTTTTGGTTACTTCCATATCTTGGCTATTGTAATACTGTGCAGTGCAGATTTGCCTGCCTGTGT
This sequence comes from Balaenoptera borealis, assembly GCF_965194805.1. Lineage (NCBI taxonomy): Eukaryota > Metazoa > Chordata > Mammalia > Artiodactyla > Balaenopteridae > Balaenoptera > Balaenoptera borealis. The sequence continues at coordinate 42,051,207 of NC_138864.1, read as the reverse complement.
CTTTCCAATTCTCTCTTCTTAGGTTTTACGTCGAGGAGTGGGCCTGCTGGATCATATAGTAGCTCAATGTTTACCTTTTTAAGGCACCTCCATTCTGTTCTCATTCGTGGCCCTTTCCAAGTTACGTCCCCTTTGAAGTTGAGGGTATGCATTTCTCCACAACACTTTCAGCATTTACTGTTTGTAGTTTTCTTGCTGATGGTTATTCTGACAAGTGTGAGCTGATACCTCTCTGTGGTTGAATTCGAATGTGCCACATAATCTGTTGAAATTGAGCTTTAAGGCATGTCCTTTTCTATTTTTCAAGCTGTGATTACCCCTTAGTTCTTCAAAGTGTTCTCTTTAAGTATGTGTCATATTTTGAAATGTTTTGGCCTTTACCTCCCTCAAGACATTTTGAGGGCCTGTTTCATTTACAGTTCTGCAGTACTTGTTCCTATGAAGTGACCATTAGCACAGGCTTTAAAGCTGCTTTTGCAGGTAACTGCCAGAGGGCGGCAGCCTTTCTAGGTCCCCCACCCTGGTAACTAGGGAAAAGCCCTTGCGGCCTGTGGTGTTTCTCGGTTATAAATTAGAGTGGAGTGTGCCCGGACAAACCCACACAAGCTGATGTCTCCTTACTTTTGTTGGATTTTTACATTTAATTTTTATTTTTTATTGGAGTAATTTTCCACTGTGTACGTGGACCACTTCTACTTTGTGCATTCCTCGGTTGATGGACATTTTCATTGCTTCCAAGTGTTGGCTATGGTAAATATTGTTGGAGTGCAGGATTGCCAGCCTGTGACTTTTCGATTCTCATTTTCTCAGGTGATAGGCCCAGCAGTGGGTGTGACTGATTGACTGGTAGCACCGTGTTTCCCTTTTCAAAGCACCTTCTTTGTGTTTTCATTAGTGGCTCTTACCACGTCCCCCTTAGAATCCAGGGTACGCATTTCTCCACAATCGCTTCAGCATTTATTGTTTGCAGCATTTATGCTAATGGCCCTTCTGGCTGCTGTGAGCTGATAGGTTTTTGTAATTTGGGTTTGCATGTCTTTGAAAATTCGTAAAACTCATCATTTTTCTCCACCGTTTTCTTTTCTGTTAAAAAAAAGGAAACAATTGGGAGTACAATAGAACTCTTGAAATTGTGTTCTTGGAAGGTTGCCCTCTTTTGAAATTTTTGGTCGATTTCCACCCCAGAATTTTTTTAGAAAGCAGGTGTCTTTTAGCGAACTGCAAGTTTGGTGAATATTTAGTGACCTTTAGCAATGGGTTTAAATCTGCTGTTGTGGGAAGTGGCCTCAAGCAGGCAGCATATCTCCATTCCCATATCTGGGTACTAGGGCAGCAGAGCCTTTCTGGAAGTCGTGTTCCTAGTTTGTAAATTACATTGGAATGTGCATGGAGAAAGCCCCATAAGTTTATGTCTCATTATTTCTTCTTGGTTTTAAATTTTTTTTTTTAATTGGGGTAAAGCTTAGAATATTGTTTGTCCTAGGTGTACACAATCTGGTTCGTTTGTACATTATATATGTCTTTTCAAGTACAGATCCTCTTCCCATGTAAAATGTTACTGAGGGTTCCGCAGACCTCCCTTGCTATATGGTTGGTCTTTTTGAGATATGTATATATGTGTTTGTATACATATAGTAACACTAATCTTAATTTATCCATTCCCCCCACCTTTCCTTTTAGATTAGCATAGTTGGTTTTCTAAGTCTGTGAGTGTCTTTCTCTGTGGAAATATGTTCCTTTGTGTCAGTTATTAGAAAACGCCTATAAGTGATATCATAGAATATAGGTCTTTTGCTTTCCGACTTACCTCATGTTTCGTGATTATCTCCAGACTCATTTGTGGTGCCTCAGAGAGCAGTGGTTCATTGTTTTCCATGGCTATTATTCCATTGTGTACATGAACCACTTCTTCTTTATCCATTCACCTGTTGTTGGACATTTTGATTGCTCCACTGTCTTGGCTATTGTGAATAAGGCTGCACTGCAGGTTTTGCGGCCTGTGTCTTCTCGATTCTTGTCTTCTCAGGTGAGAGGTCCAATGGTGCGCCTGCTGCATTGAATGGTGCCTGCAGTTATACTTTTAAACACAGCTCCTTTCTGTTCTCATTATTGGCTGTTACCCCTTTACGTCTCACCAGCAGGTAGCGTGTACACAGTTCTCTAAAACCCCTTCAGCATTTATTGTTTGTTGACTTTTTGCTGATGGTAAGTCAACTGGTGTAAGTTGAAACTTTTTGTAGATTAGATTGCATGGGTCTAACACTCCCTGAGGTTGAGCTTTTATCCATTTTCCTTTTTTTATAAGAGCGTGAGTAAAACTTAACTCTTCATACTCGCTTCTTGAAACATTTGCCTGTTTTGAATTGTTTTGTCCATTCCTTCCTTCAGCACAATTTTTTAGGGCAGGTGTCCTTTACAGCCCTGAGTCCTTGGGAATGTTAAGTGACCATTAGCTGTGAGTTTAAAGCTGCTCTTGGAGGAAACGGCCACAAGGTGGCAGCATTGCCCCTTTACCATATTTGGTTACTAGGGAAACAGAGCCTTAATGGAAGTGGTGTTGTAGGTTGTAATTTAGAATGGAATGTGCCAGGGAAAAGCCCTTTAGGTTTATGTCTCATTACTTCTTGTTCATATTTGTAGTTTACTTTTTATTTTTTATCCCAGTAAATATGATTACAATGGTTTGTTTGTTCTAGGTGTGCAAGATGTGGTTCTTTCACACATATACATGTAACTATTCTTCCTCGCATCCTTTTCCCATATAGGTTATGACACAATGTTGAGTAGTCTTCTCCTGGTCTTCCGTACGTCTTTGGTGGTTATATATTTCACATGGTTTGTATATCTCTGTTAACCCCAATGTGGCAATGTATCCAATCCTCATCCCTTTCTATTTGGTGAACCATAAGTTTTTTAATGAATCTGTGATTGCCTTTCTCTGTGGAAATATCTTCACTGGTATCAATTTTTAAGTAACTCTTAAATATGATATGATAGGATATGTGTCTTTTGCTTTCTCACTTACTACACGTGGCGTGATTACGTCTAGACTCATCTATGGTGCTGCAAACGGCATTGTTTCATTTTTTTCACTAGCGAATATTCCATCTGTACATGGAGGAGTTCTTCTTTGTCCATCCATCTGTTGGTGGACTTTTCGGTTACTTCCATATCTTGGCTATTGTAATACTGTGCAGTGCAGATTTGCCTGCCTGTGTCTTTCCAATTCTCTCTTCTTAGGTTTTACGTCGAGGAGTGGGCCTGCTGGATCATATAGTAGCTCAATGTTTACCTTTTAAGGCACCTCCATTCTGTTCTCATTCGTGGCCCTTTCCAAGTTACGTCCCCTTTGAAGTTGAGGGTATGCATTTCTCCACAACACCTTCAGCATTTATTGTTTGTAGTTTTCTTGCTGATGGTTATTCTGACAAGTGTGAGCTGATACCTCTCTGTGGTTGAATTCGAATGTGCCACATAATCTGTTGAAATTGAGCTTTAAGGCATGTCCTTTTCTATGTTTCAAGCTGTGATTACCCCTTAGTTCTTCAAAGTGTTCTCTTTAAGTATGTGTCATATTTTGAAATGTTTGTGCCTTTACCTCCCTCAAGACATTTTGAGGGCCTGTTTCATTTACAGTTCTGCAGTACTTGTTCCTATGAAGTGACCATTAGCACAGGCTTAAAAGCTGCTTTTGCAGGTAACTGCCAGAGGGCGGCAGCCTTTCTATGTCCCCCACCCTGGTAACTAGGGAAAAGCCCTTGCGGCCTGTGGTGTTTCTCGGTTATAAATTAGAGTGGAGTGTGCCCGGACAAACCCACACAAGCTGATGTCTCCTTACTTTTGTTGGATTTTTACATTTAATTTTTATTTTTTATTGGAGTAATTTTCCACTGTGTACGTGGACCACTTCTACTTTGTGCATTCCTCGGTTGATGGACATTTTCATTGCTTCCAAGTGTTGGCTATGGTAAATATTGTTGGAGTGCAGGATTGCCAGCCTGTGACTTTTCGATTCTCATTTTCTCAGGTGATAGGCCCAGCAGTGGGTGTGACTGATTGACTGGTAGCACCGTGTTTCCCTTTTCAAAGCACCTTCTTTGTGTTTTCATTAGTGGCTCTTACCACGTCCCCCTTAGAATCCAGGGTACGCATTTCTCCACAATCGCTTCAGCATTTATTGTTTGCAGCATTTATGCTAATGGCCCTTCTGGCTGCTGTGAGCTGATAGGTTTTTGTAATTTGGGTTTGCATGTCTTTGAAAATTCGTAAAACTCATCATTTTTCTCCACCGTTTTCTTTTCTGTTAAAAAAAAGGAAACAATTGGGAGTACAATAGAACTCTTGAAATTGTGTTCTTGGAAGGTTGCCCTCTTTTGAAATTTTTGGTCGATTTCCACCCCAGAATTTTTTTAGAAAGCAGGTGTCTTTTAGCGAACTGCAAGTTTGGTGAATATTTAGTGACCTTTAGCAATGGGTTTAAATCTGCTGTTGTGGGAAGTGGCCTCAAGCAGGCAGCATATCTCCATTCCCATATCTGGGTACTAGGGCAGCAGAGCCTTTCTGGAAGTCGTGTTCCTAGTTTGTAAATTACATTGGAATGTGCATGGAGAAAGCCCCATAAGTTTATGTCTCATTATTTCTTCTTGGTTTTAAATTTTTTTTTTTAATTGGGGTAAAGCTTAGAATATTGTTTGTCCTAGGTGTACACAATCTGGTTCGTTTGTACATTATATATGTCTTTTCAAGTACAGATCCTCTTCCCATGTAAAATGTTACTGAGGGTTCCGCAGACCTCCCTTGCTATATGGTTGGTCTTTTTGAGATATGTATATAATATGTGTTTGTATACATATAGTAACACTAATCTTAATTTATCCATTACCCCCACCTTTCCTTTTAGATTAGCATAGTTGGTTTTCTAAGTCTGTGAGTGTCTTTCTCTGTGGAAATATGTTCCTTTGTGTCAGTTATTAGAAAACGCCTATAAGTGATATCATAGAATATAGGTCTTTTGCTTTCCGACTTACCTCATGTTTCGTGATTATCTCCAGACTCATTTGTGGTGCCTCAGAGAGCAGTGGTTCATTGTTTTCCATGGCTATTATTCCATTGTGTACATGAACCACTTCTTCTTTATCCATTCACCTGTTGTTGGACATTTTGATTGCTCCACTGTCTTGGCTATTGTGAATAAGGCTGCACTGCAGCTTTTGGGCCTGTGTCTTCTCGATTCTTGTCTTCTCAGGTGAGAGGTCCAATGGTGCGCCTGCTGCATTGAATGGTGCCTGCAGTTATACTTTTAAACACAGCTCCTTTCTGTTCTCATTATTGGCTGTTACCCCTTTACGTCTCACCAGCAGGTAGCGTGTACACAGTTCTCTAAAACCCCTTCAGCATTTATTGTTTGTTGACTTTTTGCTGATGGTAAGTCAACTGGTGTAAGTTGAAACTTTTTGTAGATTAGATTGCATGGGTCTAACACTCCCTGAGGTTGAGCTTTTATCCATTTTCCTTTTTTTATAAGAGCGTGAGTAAAACTTAACTCTTCATACTCGCTTCTTGAAACATTTGCCTGTTTTGAATTGTTTTGTCCATTCCTTCCTTCAGCACAATTTTTTAGGGCAGGTGTCCTTTACAGCCCTGAGTCCTTGGGAATGTTAAGTGACCATTAGCTGTGAGTTTAAAGCTGCTCTTGGAGGAAACGGCCACAAGGTGGCAGCATTGCCCCTTTACCATATTTGGTTACTAGGGAAACAGAGCCTTAATGGAAGTGGTGTTGTAGGTTGTAATTTAGAATGGAATGTGCCAGGGAAAAGCCCTTTAGGTTTATGTCTCATTACTTCTTGTTCATATTTGTAGTTTACTTTTTATTTTTTATCCCAGTAAATATGATTACAATGGTTTGTTTGTTCTAGGTGTGCAAGATGTGGTTCTTTCACACATATACATGTAACTATTCTTCCTCGCATCCTTTTCCCATGTAGGTTATGACACAATGTTGAGTAGTCTTCTCCTGGTCTTCCGTACGTCTTTGGTGGTTATATATTTCACATGGTTTGTATATCTCTGTTAACCCCAATGTGGCAATGTATCCAATCCTCATCCCTTTCTATTTGGTGAACCATAAGTTTTTTAATGAATCTGTGATTGCCTTTCTCTGTGGAAATATCTTCACTGGTATCAATTTTTAAGTAACTCTTAAATATGATATGATAGGATATGTGTCTTTTGCTTTCTCACTTACTACACGTGGCGTGATTACGTCTAGACTCATCTATGGTGCTGCAAACGGCATTGTTTCATTTTTTTCACTAGCGAATATTCCATCTGTACATGGAGGAGTTCTTCTTTGTCCATCCATCTGTTGGTGGACTTTTCGGTTACTTCCATATCTTGGCTATTGTAATACTGTGCAGTGCAGATTTGCCTGCCTGTGTCTTTCCAATTCTCTCTTCTTAGGTTTTACGTCGAGGAGTGGGCCTGCTGGATCATATAGTAGCTCAATGTTTACCTTTTAAGGCACCTCCATTCTGTTCTCATTCGTGGCCCTTTCCAAGTTACGTCCCCTTTGAAGTTGAGGGTATGCATTTCTCCACAACACCTTCAGCATTTATTGTTTGTAGTTTTCTTGCTGATGGTTATTCTGACAAGTGTGAGCTGATACCTCTCTGTGGTTGAATTCGAATGTGCCACATAATCTGTTGAAATTGAGCTTTAAGGCATGTCCTTTTCTATGTTTCAAGCTGTGATTACCCCTTAGTTCTTCAAAGTGTTCTCTTTAAGTATGTGTCATATTTTGAAATGTTTTGGCCTTTACCTCCCTCAAGACATTTTGAGGGCCTGTTTCATTTACATTTCTGCAGTACTTGTTCCTATGAAGTGACCATTAGCACAGGCTTTAAAGCTGCTTTTGCAGGTAACTGCCAGAGGGCGGCAGCCTTTCTATGTCCCCCACCCTGGTAACTAGGGAAAAGCCCTTGCGGCCTGTGGTGTTTCTCGGTTATAAATTAGAGTGGAGTGTGCCCGGACAAACCCACACCAGCTGATGTCTCCTTACTTTTGTTGGATTTTTACATTTAATTTTTATTTTTTATTGGAGTAAGTTTCCACTGTGTACGTGGACCACTTCTACTTTGTGCATTCCTCGGTTGATGGACATTTTCATTGCTTCCAAGTGTTGGCTATGGTAAATATTGTTGGAGTGCAGGATTGCCAGCCTGTGACTTTTTGATTCTCATTTTCTCAGGTGATAGGCCCAGCAGTGGGTGTGATTGATTGACTGGAAGCACCGTGTTACCCTTTTCAAAGCACCTTCTTTGTGTTTTCATTAGTGGCTCTTACCACGTCCCCCTTAGAATCCAGGGTACGCATTTCTCCACAATCGCTTCAGCATTTATTGTTTGCAGCATTTATGCTAATGGCCCTTCTGGCTGCTGTGAGCTGATAGGTTTTTGTAATTTGGGTTTGCATGTCTTTGAAAATTCGTAAAACTCATCATTTTTCTCCACCGTTTTCTTTTCTGTTAAAAAAAAGGAAACAATTGGGAGTACAATAGAACTCTTGAAATTGTGTTCTTGGAAGGTTGCCCTCTTTTGAAATTTTTGGTCGATTTTCCACTCCAGAATTTTTTTAGAAAGCAGGTGTCTTTTAGCGAACTGCAAGTTTGGTGAATATTTAGTGACCTTTAGCAATGGGTTTAAATCTGCTGTTGTGGGAAGTGGCCTCAAGCAGGCAGCATATCTCCATTCCCATATCTGGGTACTAGGGCAGCAGAGCCTTTCTGGAAGTCGTGTTCCTAGTTTGTAAATTACATTGGAATGTGCATGGAGAAAGCCCCATAAGTATATGTCTCATTATTTCTTCTTGGTTTTAAAATTTTTTTTTAATTGGGGTAAAGCTTAGAATATTGTTTGTCCTAGGTGTACACCATCTGGTTCGTTTGTACATTATAGATGTCTATTCAAGTACAGATCGTCTTCCCATGTAAAATGTTACTGACGGTTCCGCAGACCTCCCTTGCTATATGGTTGGTCTTTTTGAGATATGGATATAATATGTGTTTGTATACATATAGTAACACTAATCTTAATTTATCCATTCCCCCCACCTTTCCTTTTAGATGAGCATAGTTGGTTTTCTAAGTCTGTGAGTGTCTTTCTCTGTGGAAATATGTTCCTTTGTGTCAGTTATTAGATAACGCCTATAAGTGATATCATAGAATATAGGTCTTTTGCTTTCCGACTTACCTCATGTTTCGTGATTATCTCCAGACTCATTTGTGGTGCCTCAGAGAGCAGTGGTTCATTGTTTTCCATGGCTATTATTCCATTGTGTACATGGACCACTTCTTCTTTATCCATTCACCTGTTGTTGGACATTTTGATTGCTCCACTGTCTTGGCTATTGTGAATAAGGCTGCACTGCAGCTTTTGCGGCCTGTGTCTTCTCGATTCTTGTCTTCTCAGGTGAGAGGTCCAATGGTGCGCCTGCTGCATTGAATGGTGCCTGCAGTTTTACTTTTAAACACAGCTCCTTTCTGTTCTCATTATTGGCTGTTACCCCTTCACGTCTCACCAGCAGGTAGCGTGTACACAGTTCTCTAAAACCCCTTCAGCATTTATTGTTTCTTGACTTTTTGCTGATGGTAAGTCAACTGGTGTAAGTTGAAACTTTTTGTAGATTAGATTGCATGGGTCTAACACTCCCTGAGGTTGAGCTTTTATCCATTTTCCTTTTTTTATAAGAGCGTGAGTAAAACTTAACTCTTCATACTCGCTTCTTGAAACATTTGCCTGTTTTGAATTGTTTTGTCCATTCCTTCCTTCAGCACAATTTTTTAGGGCAGGTGTCCTTTACAGCCCTGAGTCCTTGGGAATGTTAAGTGACCATTAGCTGTGAGTTTCAAGCTGCTCTTGGAGGAAACGGCCACAAGGTGGCAGCATTGCCCCTTTACCATATTTGGTTACTAGGGAAACAGAGCCTTAATGGAAGTGGTGTTGTAGGTTGTAATTTAGAATGGAATGTGCCAGGGAAAAGCCCTTTAGGTTTATGTCTCATTACTTCTTGTTCATATTTGTAGTTTACTTTTTATTTTTTATCCCAGTAAATATGATTACAATGGTTTGTTTGTTCTAGGTGTGCAAGATGTGGTTCTTTCACACATATACATGTAACTATTCTTCCTCGCATCCTTTTCCCATGTAGGTTATGACACAATGTTGAGTAGTCTTCTCCTGGTCTTCCGTACGTCTTTGGTGGTTATATATTTCACATGGTTTGTATATCTCTGTTAACCCCAATGTGGCAATGTATCCAATCCTCATCCCTTTCTATTTGGTGAACCATAAGTTTTTTAATGAATCTGTGATTGCCTTTCTCTGTGGAAATATCTTCACTGGTATCAATTTTTAAGTAACTCTTAAATATGATATGATAGGATATGTGTCTTTTGCTTTCTCACTTACTACACGTGGCGTGATTACGTCTAGACTCATCTATGGTGCTGCAAACGGCATTGTTTCATTTTTTTCACTAGCGAATATTCCATCTGTACATGGAGGAGTTCTTCTTTGTCCATCCATCTGTTGGTGGACTTTTCGGTTACTTCCATATCTTGGCTATTGTAATACTGTGCAGTGCAGATTTGCCTGCCTGTGTCTTTCCAATTCTCTCTTCTTAGGTTTTACGTCGAGGAGTGGGCCTGCTGGATCATATAGTAGCTCAATGTTTACCTTTTAAGGCACCTCCATTCTGTTCTCATTCGTGGCCCTTTCCAAGTTACGTCCCCTTTGAAGTTGAGGGTATGCATTTCTCCACAACACCTTCAGCATTTATTGTTTGTAGTTTTCTTGCTGATGGTTATTCTGACAAGTGTGAGCTGATACCTCTCTGTGGTTGAATTCGAATGTGCCACATAATCTGTTGAAATTGAGCTTTAAGGCATGTCCTTTTCTATGTTTCAAGCTGTGATTACCCCTTAGTTCTTCAAAGTGTTCTCTTTAAGTATGTGTCATATTTTGAAATGTTTTGGCCTTTACCTCCCTCAAGACATTTTGAGGGCCTGTTTCATTTACATTTCTGCAGTACTTGTTCCTATGAAGTGACCATTAGCACAGGCTTTAAAGCTGCTTTTGCAGGTAACTGCCAGAGGGCGGCAGCCTTTCTAGGTCCCCCACCCTGGTAACTAGGGAAAAGCCCTTGCGGCCTGTGGTGTTTCTCGGTTATAAATTAGAGTGGAGTGTGCCCGGACAAACCCACACAAGCTGATGTCTCCTTACTTTTGTTGGATTTTTACATTTAATTTTTATTTTTTATTGGAGTAAGTTTCCACTGTGTACGTGGACCACTTCTACTTTGTGCATTCCTCGGTTGATGGACATTTTCATTGCTTCCAAGTGTTGGCTATGGTAAATATTGTTGGAGTGCAGGATTGCCAGCCTGTGACTTTTTGATTCTCATTTTCTCAGGTGATAGGCCCAGCAGTGGGTGTGATTGATTGACTGGAAGCACCGTGTTACCCTTTTCAAAGCACCTTCTTTGTGTTTTCATTAGTGGCTCTTACCACGTCCCCCTTAGAATCCAGGGTACGCATTTCTCCACAATCGCTTCAGCATTTATTGTTTGCAGCATTTATGCTAATGGCCCTTCTGGCTGCTGTGAGCTGATAGGTTTTTGTAATTTGGGTTTGCATGTCTTTGAAAATTCGTAAAACTCATCATTTTTCTCCACCGTTTTCTTTTCTGTTAAAAAAAAGGAAACAATTGGGAGTACAATAGAACTCTTGAAATTGTGTTCTTGGAAGGTTGCCCTCTTTTGAAATTTTTGGTCGATTTTCCACTCCAGAATTTTTTTAGAAAGCAGGTGTCTTTTAGCGAACTGCAAGTTTGGTGAATATTTAGTGACCTTTAGCAATGGGTTTAAATCTGCTGTTGTGGGAAGTGGCCTCAAGCAGGCAGCATATCTCCATTCCCATATCTGGGTACTAGGGCAGCAGAGCCTTTCTGGAAGTCGTGTTCCTAGTTTGTAAATTACATTGGAATGTGCATGGAGAAAGCCCCATAAGTATATGTCTCATTATTTCTTCTTGGTTTTAAAATTTTTTTTTAATTGGGGTAAAGCTTAGAATATTGTTTGTCCTAGGTGTACACCATCTGGTTCGTTTGTACATTATAGATGTCTATTCAAGTACAGATCGTCTTCCCATGTAAAATGTTACTGACGGTTCCGCAGACCTCCCTTGCTATATGGTTGGTCTTTTTGAGATATGGATATAATATGTGTTTGTATACATATAGTAACACTAATCTTAATTTATCCATTCCCCCCACCTTTCCTTTTAGATGAGCATAGTTGGTTTTCTAAGTCTGTGAGTGTCTTTCTCTGTGGAAATATGTTCCTTTGTGTCAGTTATTAGATAACGCCTATAAGTGATATCATAGAATATAGGTCTTTTGCTTTCCGACTTACCTCATGTTTCGTGATTATCTCCAGACTCATTTGTGGTGCCTCAGAGAGCAGTGGTTCATTGTTTTCCATGGCTATTATTCCATTGTGTACATGGACCACTTCTTCTTTATCCATTCACCTGTTGTTGGACATTTTGATTGCTCCACTGTCTTGGCTATTGTGAATAAGGCTGCACTGCAGCTTTTGCGGCCTGTGTCTTCTCGATTCTTGTCTTCTCAGGTGAGAGGTCCAATGGTGCGCCTGCTGCATTGAATGGTGCCTGCAGTTTTACTTTTAAACACAGCTCCTTTCTGTTCTCATTATTGGCTGTTACCCCTTCACGTCTCACCAGCAGGTAGCGTGTACACAGTTCTCTAAAACCCCTTCAGCATTTATTGTTTCTTGACTTTTTGCTGATGGTAAGTCAACTGGTGTAAGTTGAAACTTTTTGTAGATTAGATTGCATGGGTCTAACACTCCCTGAGGTTGAGCTTTTATCCATTTTCCTTTTTTTATAAGAGCGTGAGTAAAACTTAACTCTTCATACTCGCTTCTTGAAACATTTGCCTGTTTTGAATTGTTTTGTCCATTCCTTCCTTCAGCACAATTTTTTAGGGCAGGTGTCCTTTACAGCCCTGAGTCCTTGGGAATGTTAAGTGACCATTAGCTGTGAGTTTCAAGCTGCTCTTGGAGGAAACGGCCACAAGGTGGCAGCATTGCCCCTTTACCATATTTGGTTACTAGGGAAACAGAGCCTTAATGGAAGTGGTGTTGTAGGTTGTAATTTAGAATGGAATGTGCCAGGGAAAAGCCCTTTAGGTTTATGTCTCATTACTTCTTGTTCATATTTGTAGTTTACTTTTTATTTTTTATCCCAGTAAATATGATTACAATGGTTTGTTTGTTCTAGGTGTGCAAGATGTGGTTCTTTCACACATATACATGTAACTATTCTTCCTCGCATCCTTTTCCCATGTAGGTTATGACACAATGTTGAGTAGTCTTCTCCTGGTCTTCCGTACGTCTTTGGTGGTTATATATTTCACATGGTTTGTATATCTCTGTTAACCCCAATGTGGCAATGTATCCAATCCTCATCCCTTTCTATTTGGTGAACCATAAGTTTTTTAATGAATCTGTGATTGCCTTTCTCTGTGGAAATATCTTCACTGGTATCAATTTTTAAGTAACTCTTAAATATGATATGATAGGATATGTGTCTTTTGCTTTCTCACTTACTACACGTGGCGTGATTACGTCTAGACTCATCTATGGTGCTGCAAACGGCATTGTTTCATTTTTTTCACTAGCGAATATTCCATCTGTACATGGAGGAGTTCTTCTTTGTCCATCCATCTGTTGGTGGACTTTTCGGTTACTTCCATATCTTGGCTATTGTAATACTGTGCAGTGCAGATTTGCCTGCCTGTGTCTTTCCAATTCTCTCTTCTTAGGTTTTACGTCGAGGAGTGGGCCTGCTGGATCATATAGTAGCTCAATGTTTACCTTTTAAGGCACCTCCATTCTGTTCTCATTCGTGGCCCTTTCCAAGTTACGTCCCCTTTGAAGTTGAGGGTATGCATTTCTCCACAACACCTTCAGCATTTATTGTTTGTAGTTTTCTTGCTGATGGTTATTCTGACAAGTGTGAGCTGATACCTCTCTGTGGTTGAATTCGAATGTGCCACATAATCTGTTGAAATTGAGCTTTAAGGCATGTCCTTTTCTATGTTTCAAGCTGTGATTACCCCTTAGTTCTTCAAAGTGTTCTCTTTAAGTATGTGTCATATTTTGAAATGTTTTGGCCTTTACCTCCCTCAAGACATTTTGAGGGCCTGTTTCATTTACATTTCTGCAGTACTTGTTCCTATGAAGTGACCATTAGCACAGGCTTTAAAGCTGCTTTTGCAGGTAACTGCCAGAGGGCGGCAGCCTTTCTAGGTCCCCCACCCTGGTAACTAGGGAAAAGCCCTTGCGGCCTGTGGTGTTTCTCGGTTATAAATTAGAGTGGAGTGTGCCCGGACAAACCCACACAAGCTGATGTCTCCTTACTTTTGTTGGATTTTTACATTTAATTTTTATTTTTTATTGGAGTAAGTTTCCACTGTGTACGTGGACCACTTCTACTTTGTGCATTCCTCGGTTGATGGACATTTTCATTGCTTCCAAGTGTTGGCTATGGTAAATATTGTTGGAGTGCAGGATTGCCAGCCTGTGACTTTTTGATTCTCATTTTCTCAGGTGATAGGCCCAGCAGTGGGTGTGATTGATTGACTGGAAGCACCGTGTTACCCTTTTCAAAGCACCTTCTTTGTGTTTTCATTAGTGGCTCTTACCACGTCCCCCTTAGAATCCAGGGTACGCATTTCTCCACAATCGCTTCAGCATTTATTGTTTGCAGCATTTATGCTAATGGCCCTTCTGGCTGCTGTGAGCTGATAGGTTTTTGTAATTTGGGTTTGCATGTCTTTGAAAATTCGTAAAACTCATCATTTTTCTCCACCGTTTTCTTTTCTGTTAAAAAAAAGGAAACAATTGGGAGTACAATAGAACTCTTGAAATTGTGTTCTTGGAAGGTTGCCCTCTTTTGAAATTTTTGGTCGATTTTCCACTCCAGAATTTTTTTAGAAAGCAGGTGTCTTTTAGCGAACTGCAAGTTTGGTGAATATTTAGTGACCTTTAGCAATGGGTTTAAATCTGCTGTTGTGGGAAGTGGCCTCAAGCAGGCAGCATATCTCCATTCCCATATCTGGGTACTAGGGCAGCAGAGCCTTTCTGGAAGTCGTGTTCCTAGTTTGTAAATTACATTGGAATGTGCATGGAGAAAGCCCCATAAGTATATGTCTCATTATTTCTTCTTGGTTTTAAAATTTTTTTTTAATTGGGGTAAAGCTTAGAATATTGTTTGTCCTAGGTGTACACCATCTGGTTCGTTTGTACATTATAGATGTCTATTCAAGTACAGATCGTCTTCCCATGTAAAATGTTACTGACGGTTCCGCAGACCTCCCTTGCTATATGGTTGGTCTTTTTGAGATATGGATATAATATGTGTTTGTATACATATAGTAACACTAATCTTAATTTATCCATTCCCCCCACCTTTCCTTTTAGATGAGCATAGTTGGTTTTCTAAGTCTGTGAGTGTCTTTCTCTGTGGAAATATGTTCCTTTGTGTCAGTTATTAGATAACGCCTATAAGTGATATCATAGAATATAGGTCTTTTGCTTTCCGACTTACCTCATGTTTCGTGATTATCTCCAGACTCATTTGTGGTGCCTCAGAGAGCAGTGGTTCATTGTTTTCCATGGCTATTATTCCATTGTGTACATGGACCACTTCTTCTTTATCCATTCACCTGTTGTTGGACATTTTGATTGCTCCACTGTCTTGGCTATTGTGAATAAGGCTGCACTGCAGCTTTTGCGGCCTGTGTCTTCTCGATTCTTGTCTTCTCAGGTGAGAGGTCCAATGGTGCGCCTGCTGCATTGAATGGTGCCTGCAGTTTTACTTTTAAACACAGCTCCTTTCTGTTCTCATTATTGGCTGTTACCCCTTCACGTCTCACCAGCAGGTAGCGTGTACACAGTTCTCTAAAACCCCTTCAGCATTTATTGTTTCTTGACTTTTTGCTGATGGTAAGTCAACTGGTGTAAGTTGAAACTTTTTGTAGATTAGATTGCATGGGTCTAACACTCCCTGAGGTTGAGCTTTTATCCATTTTCCTTTTTTTTTAAAAGAGCGTGAGTAAAACTTAACTCTTCATACTCTCTTCTTGAAACATTTGCCTGTTTTGAATTGTTTTGTCCATTCCCTCCTTCAGCACAATTTTTTTAGGGCAGGTGTCCTTTACAGCCCTGAGTCCTTGGGAATGTTAAGTGACCATTAGCTGTGAGTTTAAAGCTGTTCTTGCAGGAAACGGCCACAAGGTGGCAGCATTTCCCCTTTACCATATTTGGTTACTAGGGAAACAGAGCCTTAATGGAAGTGGTGTTGTAGGTTGTAAATTAGAATGGAATGTGCCAGGGAAAAGCCCTTTAAGTTTATGTCTCATTACTTCTTGTTCATATTTGTAGTTTACTTTTTATTTTTTATCCCAGTAAATATGATTACAATGGTTTGTTTGTTCTAGGTGTGCAAGATGTGGTTCTTTCACACATATACATGTATCTATTCTTCCTCGCACCCTTTTCCCATGTAGGTTATGACACAATGTTGAGTAGTCTTCTCCTGGTCTTCCGTACGTCTTTGGTGGTTATATATTTCACATGGTTTGTATATCTCTGTTAACCCCAATGTGGCAATGTATCCAATCCTCATCCCTTTCTATTTGGTGAACCATAAGTTTTTTAATGAATCTGTGATTGCCTTTCTCTGTGGAAATATCTTCATTGGTATCAATTTTTAAGTAACTCTTAAAAGTGATATGATAGGATATGTGTCTTTTGCTTTCTCACTTACTACACGTGGCGTGATTACGTCTAGACTCATCTATGGTGCTGCAAACGGCATTGTTTCATTTTTTTCACTAGCGAATATTCCATCTGTACATGGAGGAGTTCTTCTTTGTCCACCCATCTGTTGGTGGACTTTTTGGTTACTTCCATATCTTGGCTATTGTAATACTGTGCAGTGCAGATTTGCCTGCCTGTGTCTTTCCAATTCTCTCTTCTTAGGTTTTACGTCGAGGAGTGGGCCTGCTGGATCATATAGTAGCTCAATGTTTACCTTTTTAAGGCACCTCCATTCTGTTCTCATTCGTGGCCCTTTCCAAGTTACGTCCCCTTTGAAGTTGAGGGTATGCATTTCTCCACAACACTTTCAGCATTTACTGTTTGTAGTTTTCTTGCTGATGGTTATTCTGACAAGTGTGAGCTGATACCTCTCTGTGGTTGAATTCGAATGTGCCACATAATCTGTTGAAATTGAGCTTTAAGGCATGTCCTTTGCTATTTTTCAAGCTGTGATTACCCCTTAGTTCTTCAAAGTGTTCTCTTTAAGTATGTGTCACATTTTGAAATGTTTTGGCCTTTACCTCCCTCAAGACATTTTGAGGGCCTGTTTCATTTACAGTTCTGCAGTACTTGTTCCTATGAAGTGACCATTAGCACAGGCTTTAAAGCTGCTTTTGCAGGTAACTGCCAGAGGGCGGCAGCCTTTCTAGGTCCCCCACCCTGGTAACTAGGGAAAAGCCCTTGCGGCCTGTGGTGTTTCTCGGTTATAAATTAGAGTGGAGTGTGCCCGGACAAACCCACACAAGCTGATGTCTCCTTACTTTTGTTGGATTTTTACATTTAATTTTTATTTTTTATTGGAGTAAGTTTCCACTGTGTACGTGGACCACTTCTACTTTGTGCATTCCTCGGTTGATGGACATTTTCATTGCTTCCAAGTGTTGGCTATGGTAAATATTGTTGGAGTGCAGGATTGCCAGGCTGTGACTTTTCGATTCTCATTTTCTCAGGTGATAGGCCCAGCAGTGGGTGTGATTGATTGACTGGTAGCACCGTGTTTCCCTTTACAAAGCACCTTCTTTGTGTTTTCATTAGTGGCTCTTACCACGTCCCCCTTAGAATCCAGGGTACGCATTTCTCCACAATCGCTTCAGCATTTATTGTTTGCAGCATTTATGCTAATGGCCCTTCTGGCTGCTGTGAGCTGATAGGTTTTTGTAATTTGGGTTTGCATGTCTTTGAAAATTCGTAAAACTCATCATTTTTCTCCACCGTTTTCTTTTCTGTTAAAAAAAAGGAAACAATTGGGAGTACAATAGAACTCTTGAAATTGTGTTCTTGGAAGGTTGCCCTCTTTTGAAATTTTTGGTCGATTTTCCACCCCAGAATTTTTTTAGAAAGCAGGTGTCTTTTAGCGAACTGCAAGTTTGGTGAATATTTAGTGACCTTTAGCAATGGGTTTAAAGCTGCTGTTGTAGGAAGTGGCCTCAAGCAGGCAGCATATCTCCATTCCCATATCTGGGTACTAGGGCAGCAGTGCCTTTCTGGAAGTCGTGTTCCTAGTTTGTAAATTACATTGGAATGTGCATGGAGAAAGCCCCATATGTTTATGTCTCATTATTTCTTCTTCGTTTTAAAATTTTTTTAAATTGGGGTAAAGCTTAGAATATTATTTGTCCTAGGTGTACACAATCTGGTTCGTTTGTACATTATAGATGTCTATTCAAGTACAGATACTCTTCTCATGTAAAATGTTACTGAGGGTTCCGCAGACCTCCCTTCTTATATGCTTGGTCTTTTTGAGATATGTATATAATATGTGTTTGCATACATATAGTAACACTAATCTTAATTTATCCATTCCCCCCACCTTTCCTTTTAGATGAGCATAGTTTGTTTTCTAAGTCTGTGAGTGTCTTTCTCTGTGGAAATATGTTCCTTTGTGTCAGTTATTAGATAACGCCTATAAGTGATATCATAGAATATAGGTCTTTTGCTTTCCGACTTACCTCATGTTTCGTGATTATCTCCAGACTCATTTGTGGTGCCTCAGAGAGCAGTGGTTCATTGTTTTCCATGGCTATTATTCCATTGTGTACATGGACCAGTTCTTCTTTATCCATTTACCGGTTGTTGGACATTTTGATTGCTTCACTGTCTTGGCTATTGTGAATAAGGCTGCACTGCAGCTTTTGCGGCCTGTGTCTTCTCGATTCTTGTCTCCTCAAGTGAGAGGTCCATTGGTGCGCCTGCTGGATTGAATGGTACCTCCATTTTTACTTTTAAACACAGCTCCTTTCTGTTCTCATTATTGGCTGTTACCCCTTTACGTCTCACCAGCAGGTAGAGGGTACACAGTTCCCTAAAACCCCTTCAGCATTTATTGTTTGTAGACTTTTTGCTCATGGTCAGTCGACTGGTGTAAGTTGAAACTTTTTGTAGATTAGATTGCATGGGTCTAACACTCCCTGAGGTTGAGCTTTTATCCATTTTCCTTTTTTTTTAAAAGAGCGTGAGTAAAACTTAACTCTTCACACTCTCTTCTTGAAACATTTGCCTGTTTTGAATTGTTTTGTCCATTCCCTCCTTCAGCACAATTTTTTTAGGGCAGGTGTCCTTTACAGCCCTGAGTCCTTGGGAATGTTAAGTGACCATTAGCTGTGAGTTTAAAGCTGTTCTTGCAGGAAACGGCCACAAGGTGGCAGCATTTCCCCTTTACCATATTTGGTTACTAGGGAAACAGAGCCTTAATGGAAGTGGTGTTGTAGGTTGTAAATTAGAATGGAATGTGCCAGGGAAAAGCCCTTTAAGTTTATGTCTCATTACTTCTTGTTCATATTTGTAGTTTACTTTTTATTTTTTATCCCAGCAAATATGATTACAATGGTTTGTTTGTTCTAGGTGTGCAAGATGTGGTTCTTTCCCACATATACATGTATCTATTCTTCCTCGCATCCTTTTCCCATGTAGGTTATGACACAATGTTGAGTAGTCTTCTCCTGGTCTTCCGTACGTCTTTGGTGGTTATATATTTCACATGGTTTGTATATCTCTGTTAACCCCAATGTGGCAATGTATCCAATCCTCATCCCTTTCTATTTGGTGAACCATAAGTTTTTTAATGAATCTGTGATTGCCTTTCTCTGTGGAAATATCTTCATTGGTATCAATTTTTAAGTAACTCTTAAAAGTGATATGATAGGATATGTGTCTTTTGCTTTCTCACTTACTACACGTGGCGTGATTACGTCTAGACTCATCTATGGTGCTGCAAACGGCATTGTTTCTTTTTTTTCACTAGCGAATATTCCATCTGTACATGGAGGAGTTCTTCTTTGTCCATCCATCTGTTGGTGGACTTTTTGGTTACTTCCATATCTTGGCTATTGTAATACTGTGCAGTGCAGATTTGCCTGCCTGTGTCTTTCCAATTCTCTCTTCTTAGGTTTTACGTCGAGGAGTGGGCCTGCTGGATCATATAGTAGCTCAATGTTTACCTTTTTAAGGCACCTCCATTCTGTTCTCATTCGTGGCCCTTTCCAAGTTACGTCCCCTTTGAAGTTGAGGGTATGCATTTCTCCACAACACCTTCAGCATTTATTGTTTGTAGTTTTCTTGCTGATGTTTATTCTGACAAGTGTGAGCTGATACCTCTCTGTGGTTGAATTCGAATGTGCCACATAATCTGTTGAAATTGAGCTTTAAGGCATGTCCTTTTCTATTTTTCAAGCTGTGATTACCCCTTAGTTCTTCAAAGTGTTCTCTTTAAGCATGTGTCATATTTTGAAATGTTTTGGCCTTTACCTCCCTCAAGACATTTTGAGGGCCTGTTTCATTTACAGTTCTGCAGTACTTGTTCCTATGAAGTGACCATTAGCACAGGCTTTAAAGCTGCTTTTGCAGGTAACTGCCAGAGGGCGGCAGCCTTTCTAGGTCCCCCACCCTGGTAACTAGGGAAAAGCCCTTGCGGCCTGTGGTGTTTCTCGGTTATAAATTAGAGTGGAGTGTGCCCGGACAAACCCACACAAGCTGATGTCTCCTTACTTTTGTTGGATTTTTACATTTAATTTTTATTTTTTATTGGAGTAAGTTTCCACTGTGTACGTGGACCACTTCTACTTTGTGCATTCCTCGGTTGATGGACATTTTCATTGCTTCCAAGTGTTGGCTATGGTAAATATTGTTGGAGTGCAGGATTGCCAGGCTGTGACTTTTCGATTCTCATTTTCTCAGGTGATAGGCCCAGCAGTGGGTGTGATTGATTGACTGGTAGCACCGTGTTTCCCTTTACAAAGCACCTTCTTTGTGTTTTCATTAGTGGCTCTTACCACGTCCCCCTTAGAATCCAGGGTACGCATTTCTCCACAATCGCTTCAGCATTTATTGTTTGCAGCATTTATGCTAATGGCCCTTCTGGCTGCTGTGAGCTGATAGGTTTTTGTAATTTGGGTTTGCATGTCTTTGAAAATTCGTAAAACTCATCATTTTTCTCCACCGTTTTCTTTTCTGTTAAAAAAAAGGAAACAATTGGGAGTACAATAGAACTCTTGAAATTGTGTTTTTGGAAGGTTGCCGTCTTTTGAAATTTTTGGTCGATTTTCCACCCCAGAATTTTTTTAGAAAGCAGGTGTCTTTTAGCGAACTGCAAGTTTGGTGAATATTTAGTGACCTTTAGCAATGGGTTTAAAGCTGCTGTTGTAGGAAGTGGCCTCAAGCAGGCAGCATATCTCCATTCCCATATCTGGGTACTAGGGCAGCAGTGCCTTTCTGGAAGTCGTGTTCCTAGTTTGTAAATTACATTGGAATGTGCATGGAGAAAGCCCCATAAGTTTATGTCTCATTATTTCTTCTTGGTTTTAAAATTTTTTTTTAATTGGGGTAAAGCTTAGAATATTGTTTGTCCTAGGTGTACACCATCTGGTTCGTTTGTACATTATAGATGTCTATTCAAGTACAGATCGTCTTCCCATGTAAAATGTTACTGACGGTTCCGCAGACCTCCCTTGCTATATGGTTGGTCTTTTTGAGATATGGATATAATATGTGTTTGTATACATATAGTAACACTAATCTTAATTTATCCATTCCCCCCACCTTTCCTTTTAGATGAGCATAGTTTGTTTTCTAAGTCTGTGAGTGTCTTTCTCTGTGGAAATATGTTCCTTTGTGTCAGTTATTAGATAACGCCTATAAGTGATATCATAGAATATAGGTCTTTTGCTTTCCGACTTACCTCATGTTTCGTGATTATCTCCAGACTCATTTGTGGTGCCTCAGAGAGCAGTGGTTCATTGTTTTCCATGGCTATTATTCCATTGTGTACATGGACCACTTCTTCTTTATCCATTCACCTGTTGTTGGACATTTTGATTGCTCCACTGTCTTGGCTATTGTGAATAAGGCTGCACTGCAGCTTTTGCGGCCTGTGTCTTCTCGATTCTTGTCTTCTCAGGTGAGAGGTCCAATGGTGCGCCTGCTGCATTGAATGGTGCCTGCAGTTATACTTTTAAACACAGCTCCTTTCTGTTCTCATTATTGGCTGTTACCCCTTCACGTCTCACCAGCAGGTAGCGTGTACACAGTTCTCTAAAACCCCTTCAGCATTTATTGTTTGTTGACTTTTTGCTGATGGTAAGTCAACTGGTGTAAGTTGAAACTTTTTGTAGATTAGATTGCATGGGTCTAACACTCCCTGAGGTTGAGCTTTTATCCATTTTCCTTTTTTTATAAGAGCGTGAGTAAAACTTAACTCTTCATACTCGCTTCTTGAAACATTTGCCTGTTTTGAATTGTTTTGTCCATTCCTTCCTTCAGCACAATTTTTTAGGGCAGGTGTCCTTTACAGCCCTGAGTCCTTGGGAATGTTAAGTGACCATTAGCTGTGAGTTTAAAGCTGCTCTTGGAGGAAACGGCCACAAGGTGGCAGCATTGCCCCTTTACCATATTTGGTTACTAGGGAAACAGAGCCTTAATGGAAGTGGTGTTGTAGGTTGTAATTTAGAATGGAATGTGCCAGGGAAAAGCCCTTTAAGTTTATGTCTCATTACTTCTTGTTCATATTTGTAGTTTACTTTTTATTTTTTATCCCAGTAAATATAATTACAATGGTTTGTTTGTTCTATTTGTGCAAGATGTGGTTCTTTCACACATATACATGTAACTATTCTTCCTCGCATCCTTTTCCCATGTAGGTTATGACACAATGTTGAGTAGTCTTCTCCTGGTCTTCCGTACGTCTTTGGTGGTTATATATTTCACATGGTTTGTATATCTCTGTTAACCCCAATGTGGCAATGTATCCAATCCTCATCCCTTTCTATTTGGTGAACCATAAGTTTTTTAATGAATCTGTGATTGCCTTTCTCTGTGGAAATATCTTCACTGGTATCAATTTTTAAGTAACTCTTAAATATGATATGATAGGATATGTGTCTTTTGCTTTCTCCCTTACTACACGTGGCGTGATTACGTCTAGACTCATCTATGGTGCTGCAAACGGCATTGTTTCATTTTTTTCACTAGCGAATATTCCATCTGTACATGGAGGAGTTCTTCTTTGTCCATCCATCTGTTGGTGGACTTTTCGGTTACTTCCATATCTTGGCTATTGTAATACTGTGCAGTGCAGATTTGCCTGCCTGTGTCTTTCCAATTCTCTCTTCTTAGGTTTTACGTCGAGGAGTGGGCCTGCTGGATCATATAGTAGCTCAATGTTTACCTTTTAAGGCACCTGCATTCTGTTCTCATTCGTGGCCCTTTCCAAGTTACGTCCCCTTTGAAGTTGAGGGTATGCATTTCTCCACAACACTTTCAGCATTTAGTGTTTGTAGTTTTCTTGCTGATGGTTATTCTGACAAGTGTGAGCTGATACCTCTCTGTGGTTGAATTCGAATGTGCCACATAATCTGTTGAAATTGAGCTTTAAGGCATGTCCTTTTCTATTTTTCAAGCTGTGATTACCCCTTAGTTCTTCAAAGTGTTCTCTTTAAGTATGTGTCATATTTTGAAATGTTTTGGCCTTTACCTCCCTCAAGACATTTTGAGGGCCTGTTTCATTTACAGTTCTGCAGTACTTGTTCCTATGAAGTGACCATTAGCACAGGCTTTAAAGCTGCTTTTGCAGGTAACTGCCAGAGGGCGGCAGCCTTTCTAGGTCCCCCACCCTGGTAACTAGGGAAAAGCCCTTGCGGCCTGTGGTGTTTCTCGGTTATAAATTAGAGTGGAGTGTGCCCGGACAAACCCACACAAGCTGATGTCTCCTTACTTTTGTTGGATTTTTACATTTAATTTTTATTTTTTATTGGAGTAATTTTCCACTGTGTACGTGGACCACTTCTACTTTGTGCATTCCTCGGTTGATGGACATTTTCATTGCTTCCAAGTGTTGGCTATGGTAAATATTGTTGGAGTGCAGGATTGCCAGCCTGTGACTTTTCGATTCTCATTTTCTCAGGTGATAGGCCCAGCAGTGGGTGTGACTGATTGACTGGTAGCACCGTGTTTCCCTTTTCAAAGCACCTTCTTTGTGTTTTCATTAGTGGCTCTTACCACGTCCCCCTTAGAATCCAGGGTACGCATTTCTCCACAATCGCTTCAGCATTTATTGTTTGCAGCATTTATGCTAATGGCCCTTCTGGCTGCTGTGAGCTGATAGGTTTTTGTAATTTGGGTTTGCATGTCTTTGAAAATTCGTAAAACTCATCATTTTTCTCCACCGTTTTCTTTTCTGTTAAAAAAAAGGAAACAATTGGGAGTACAATAGAACTCTTGAAATTGTGTTCTTGGAAGGTTGCCCTCTTTTGAAATTTTTGGTCGATTTTCCACCCCAGAATTTTTTTAGAAAGCAGGTGTCTTTTACCGAACTGCAAGTTTGGTGAATATTTAGTGACCTTTAGCAATGGGTTTAAAGCTGCTGTTGTAGGAAGTGGCCTCAAGCAGGCAGCATATCTCCATTCCCATATCTGGGTACTAGGGCAGCAGTGCCTTTCTGGAAGTCGTGTTCCTAGTTTGTAAATTACATTGGAATGTGCATGGAGAAAGCCCCATATGTTTATGTCTCATTATTTCTTCTTCGTTTTAAAATTTTTTTAAATTGGGGTAAAGCTTAGAATATTGTTTGTCCTAGGTGTACACAATCTGGTTCGTTTGTACATTATAGATGTCTATTCAAGTACAGATACTCTTCTCATGTAAAATGTTACTGAGGGTTCCGCAGACCTCCCTTCTTATATGCTTGGTCTTTTTGAGATATGTATATAATATGTGTTTGCATACATATAGTAACACTAATCTTAATTTATCCATTCCCCCCACCTTTCCTTTTAGATGAGCATAGTTTGTTTTCTAAGTCTGTGAGTGTCTTTCTCTGTGGAAATATGTTCCTTTGTGTCAGTTATTAGATAACGCCTATAAGTGATATCATAGAATATAGGTCTTTTGCTTTCCGACTTACCTCATGTTTCGTGATTATCTCCAGACTCATTTGTGGTGCCTCAGAGAGCAGTGGTTCATTGTTTTCCATGGCTATTATTCCATTGTGTACATGGACCAGTTCTTCTTTATCCATTTACCGGTTGTTGGACATTTTGATTGCTTCACTGTCTTGGCTATTGTGAATAAGGCTGCACTGCAGCTTTTGCGGCCTGTGTCTTCTCGATTCTTGTCTCCTCAAGTGAGAGGTCCATTGGTGCGCCTGCTGGATTGAATGGTACCTCCATTTTTACTTTTAAACACAGCTCCTTTCTGTTCTCATTATTGGCTGTTACCCCTTTACGTCTCACCAGCAGGTAGAGGGTACACAGTTCCCTAAAACCCCTTCAGCATTTATTGTTTGTAGACTTTTTGCTCATGGTCAGTCGACTGGTGTAAGTTGAAACTTTTTGTAGATTAGATTGCATGGGTCTAACACTCCCTGAGGTTGAGCTTTTATCCATTTTCCTTTTTTTTTAAAAGAGCGTGAGTAAAACTTAACTCTTCACACTCTCTTCTTGAAACATTTGCCTGTTTTGAATTGTTTTGTCCATTCCCTCCTTCAGCACAATTTTTTTAGGGCAGGTGTCCTTTACAGCCCTGAGTCCTTGGGAATGTTAAGTGACCATTAGCTGTGAGTTTAAAGCTGTTCTTGCAGGAAACGGCCACAAGGTGGCAGCATTTCCCCTTTACCATATTTGGTTACTAGGGAAACAGAGCCTTAATGGAAGTGGTGTTGTAGGTTGTAAATTAGAATGGAATGTGCCAGGGAAAAGCCCTTTAAGTTTATGTCTCATTACTTCTTGTTCATATTTGTAGTTTACTTTTTATTTTTTATCCCAGCAAATATGATTACAATGGTTTGTTTGTTCTAGGTGTGCAAGATGTGGTTCTTTCCCACATATACATGTATCTATTCTTCCTCGCATCCTTTTCCCATGTAGGTTATGACACAATGTTGAGTAGTCTTCTCCTGGTCTTCCGTACGTCTTTGGTGGTTATATATTTCACATGGTTTGTATATCTCTGTTAACCCCAATGTGGCAATGTATCCAATCCTCATCCCTTTCTATTTGGTGAACCATAAGTTTTTTAATGAATCTGTGATTGCCTTTCTCTGTGGAAATATCTTCATTGGTATCAATTTTTAAGTAACTCTTAAAAGTGATATGATAGGATATGTGTCTTTTGCTTTCTCACTTACTACACGTGGCGTGATTACGTCTAGACTCATCTATGGTGCTGCAAACGGCATTGTTTCTTTTTTTTCACTAGCGAATATTCCATCTGTACATGGAGGAGTTCTTCTTTGTCCATCCATCTGTTGGTGGACTTTTTGGTTACTTCCATATCTTGGCTATTGTAATACTGTGCAGTGCAGATTTGCCTGCCTGTGTCTTTCCAATTCTCTCTTCTTAGGTTTTACGTCGAGGAGTGGGCCTGCTGGATCATATAGTAGCTCAATGTTTACCTTTTTAAGGCACCTCCATTCTGTTCTCATTCGTGGCCCTTTCCAAGTTACGTCCCCTTTGAAGTTGAGGGTATGCATTTCTCCACAACACTTTCAGCATTTATTGTTTGTAGTTTTCTTGCTGATGGTTATTCTGACAAGTGTGAGCTGATACCTCTCTGTGGTTGAATTCGAATGTGCCACATAATCTGTTGAAATTGAGCTTTAAGGCATGTCCTTTTCTATTTTTCAAGCTGTGATTACCCCTTAGTTCTTCAAAGTGTTCTCTTTAAGCATGTGTCATATTTTGAAATGTTTTGGCCTTTACCTCCCTCAAGACATTTTGAGGGCCTGTTTCATTTACAGTTCTGCAGTACTTGTTCCTATGAAGTGACCATTAGCACAGGCTTTAAAGCTGCTTTTGCAGGTAACTGCCAGAGGGCGGCAGCCTTTCTAGGTCCCCCACCCTGGTAACTAGGGAAAAGCCCTTGCGGCCTGTGGTGTTTCTCGGTTATAAATTAGAGTGGAGTGTGCCCGGACAAACCCACACAAGCTGATGTCTCCTTACTTTTGTTGGATTTTTACATTTAATTTTTATTTTTTATTGGAGTAAGTTTCCACTGTGTACGTGGACCACTTCTACTTTGTGCATTCCTCGGTTGATGGACATTTTCATTGCTTCCAAGTGTTGGCTATGGTAAATATTGTTGGAGTGCAGGATTGCCAGGCTGTGACTTTTCGATTCTCATTTTCTCAGGTGATAGGCCCAGCAGTGGGTGTGATTGATTGACTGGTAGCACCGTGTTTCCCTTTACAAAGCACCTTCTTTGTGTTTTCATTAGTGGCTCTTACCACGTCCCCCTTAGAATCCAGGGTACGCATTTCTCCACAATCGCTTCAGCATTTATTGTTTGCAGCATTTATGCTAATGGCCCTTCTGGCTGCTGTGAGCTGATAGGTTTTTGTAATTTGGGTTTGCATGTCTTTGAAAATTCGTAAAACTCATCATTTTTCTCCACCGTTTTCTTTTCTGTTAAAAAAAAGGAAACAATTGGGAGTACAATAGAACTCTTGAAATTGTGTTTTTGGAAGGTTGCCGTCTTTTGAAATTTTTGGTCGATTTTCCACCCCAGAATTTTTTTAGAAAGCAGGTGTCTTTTAGCGAACTGCAAGTTTGGTGAATATTTAGTGACCTTTAGCAATGGGTTTAAAGCTGCTGTTGTAGGAAGTGGCCTCAAGCAGGCAGCATATCTCCATTCCCATATCTGGGTACTAGGGCAGCAGTGCCTTTCTGGAAGTCGTGTTCCTAGTTTGTAAATTACATTGGAATGTGCATGGAGAAAGCCCCATAAGTTTATGTCTCATTATTTCTTCTTGGTTTTAAAATTTTTTTTTAATTGGGGTAAAGCTTAGAATATTGTTTGTCCTAGGTGTACACCATCTGGTTCGTTTGTACATTATAGATGTCTATTCAAGTACAGATCGTCTTCCCATGTAAAATGTTACTGACGGTTCCGCAGACCTCCCTTGCTATATGGTTGGTCTTTTTGAGATATGGATATAATATGTGTTTGTATACATATAGTAACACTAATCTTAATTTATCCATTCCCCCCACCTTTCCTTTTAGATGAGCATAGTTTGTTTTCTAAGTCTGTGAGTGTCTTTCTCTGTGGAAATATGTTCCTTTGTGTCAGTTATTAGATAACGCCTATAAGTGATATCATAGAATATAGGTCTTTTGCTTTCCGACTTACCTCATGTTTCGTGATTATCTCCAGACTCATTTGTGGTGCCTCAGAGAGCAGTGGTTCATTGTTTTCCATGGCTATTATTCCATTGTGTACATGGACCACTTCTTCTTTATCCATTCACCTGTTGTTGGACATTTTGATTGCTCCACTGTCTTGGCTATTGTGAATAAGGCTGCACTGCAGCTTTTGCGGCCTGTGTCTTCTCGATTCTTGTCTTCTCAGGTGAGAGGTCCAATGGTGCGCCTGCTGCATTGAATGGTGCCTGCAGTTATACTTTTAAACACAGCTCCTTTCTGTTCTCATTATTGGCTGTTACCCCTTCACGTCTCACCAGCAGGTAGCGTGTACACAGTTCTCTAAAACCCCTTCAGCATTTATTGTTTGTTGACTTTTTGCTGATGGTAAGTCAACTGGTGTAAGTTGAAACTTTTTGTAGATTAGATTGCATGGGTCTAACACTCCCTGAGGTTGAGCTTTTATCCATTTTCCTTTTTTTATAAGAGCGTGAGTAAAACTTAACTCTTCATACTCGCTTCTTGAAACATTTGCCTGTTTTGAATTGTTTTGTCCATTCCTTCCTTCAGCACAATTTTTTAGGGCAGGTGTCCTTTACAGCCCTGAGTCCTTGGGAATGTTAAGTGACCATTAGCTGTGAGTTTAAAGCTGCTCTTGGAGGAAACGGCCACAAGGTGGCAGCATTGCCCCTTTACCATATTTGGTTACTAGGGAAACAGAGCCTTAATGGAAGTGGTGTTGTAGGTTGTAATTTAGAATGGAATGTGCCAGGGAAAAGCCCTTTAAGTTTATGTCTCATTACTTCTTGTTCATATTTGTAGTTTACTTTTTATTTTTTATCCCAGTAAATATAATTACAATGGTTTGTTTGTTCTATTTGTGCAAGATGTGGTTCTTTCACACATATACATGTAACTATTCTTCCTCGCATCCTTTTCCCATGTAGGTTATGACACAATGTTGAGTAGTCTTCTCCTGGTCTTCCGTACGTCTTTGGTGGTTATATATTTCACATGGTTTGTATATCTCTGTTAACCCCAATGTGGCAATGTATCC
The DNA here is from genome assembly GCF_965194805.1 of Balaenoptera borealis. Taxonomy (NCBI): domain Eukaryota; kingdom Metazoa; phylum Chordata; class Mammalia; order Artiodactyla; family Balaenopteridae; genus Balaenoptera; species Balaenoptera borealis. The sequence goes on along the minus strand of NC_138864.1, from coordinate 42,022,563 downwards.
AATCCTCATCCCTTTCTATTTGGTGAACCATAAGTTTTTTAATGAATCTGTGATTGCCTTTCTCTGTGGAAATATCTTCACTGGTATCAATTTTTAAGTAACTCTTAAATATGATATGATAGGATATGTGTCTTTTGCTTTCTCACTTACTACACGTGGCGTGATTACGTCTAGACTCATCTATGGTGCTGCAAACGGCATTGTTTCATTTTTTTCACTAGCGAATATTCCATCTGTACATGGAGGAGTTCTTCTTTGTCCATCCATCTGTTGGTGGACTTTTCGGTTACTTCCATATCTTGGCTATTGTAATACTGTGCAGTGCAGATTTGCCTGCCTGTGTCTTTCCAATTCTCTCTTCTTAGGTTTTACGTCGAGGAGTGGGCCTGCTGGATCATATAGTAGCTCAATGTTTACCTTTTAAGGCACCTGCATTCTGTTCTCATTCGTGGCCCTTTCCAAGTTACGTCCCCTTTGAAGTTGAGGGTATGCATTTCTCCACAACACTTTCAGCATTTAGTGTTTGTAGTTTTCTTGCTGATGGTTATTCTGACAAGTGTGAGCTGATACCTCTCTGTGGTTGAATTCGAATGTGCCACATAATCTGTTGAAATTGAGCTTTAAGGCATGTCCTTTTCTATTTTTCAAGCTGTGATTACCCCTTAGTTCTTCAAAGTGTTCTCTTTAAGTATGTGTCATATTTTGAAATGTTTTGGCCTTTACCTCCCTCAAGACATTTTGAGGGCCTGTTTCATTTACAGTTCTGCAGTACTTGTTCCTATGAAGTGACCATTAGCACAGGCTTTAAAGCTGCTTTTGCAGGTAACTGCCAGAGGGCGGCAGCCTTTCTAGGTCCCCCACCCTGGTAACTAGGGAAAAGCCCTTGCGGCCTGTGGTGTTTCTCGGTTATAAATTAGAGTGGAGTGTGCCCGGACAAACCCACACAAGCTGATGTCTCCTTACTTTTGTTGGATTTTTACATTTAATTTTTATTTTTTATTGGAGTAATTTTCCACTGTGTACGTGGACCACTTCTACTTTGTGCATTCCTCGGTTGATGGACATTTTCATTGCTTCCAAGTGTTGGCTATGGTAAATATTGTTGGAGTGCAGGATTGCCAGCCTGTGACTTTTCGATTCTCATTTTCTCAGGTGATAGGCCCAGCAGTGGGTGTGACTGATTGACTGGTAGCACCGTGTTTCCCTTTTCAAAGCACCTTCTTTGTGTTTTCATTAGTGGCTCTTACCACGTCCCCCTTAGAATCCAGGGTACGCATTTCTCCACAATCGCTTCAGCATTTATTGTTTGCAGCATTTATGCTAATGGCCCTTCTGGCTGCTGTGAGCTGATAGGTTTTTGTAATTTGGGTTTGCATGTCTTTGAAAATTCGTAAAACTCATCATTTTTCTCCACCGTTTTCTTTTCTGTTAAAAAAAAGGAAACAATTGGGAGTACAATAGAACTCTTGAAATTGTGTTCTTGGAAGGTTGCCCTCTTTTGAAATTTTTGGTCGATTTTCCACCCCAGAATTTTTTTAGAAAGCAGGTGTCTTTTACCGAACTGCAAGTTTGGTGAATATTTAGTGACCTTTAGCAATGGGTTTAAAGCTGCTGTTGTAGGAAGTGGCCTCAAGCAGGCAGCATATCTCCATTCCCATATCTGGGTACTAGGGCAGCAGTGCCTTTCTGGAAGTCGTGTTCCTAGTTTGTAAATTACATTGGAATGTGCATGGAGAAAGCCCCATATGTTTATGTCTCATTATTTCTTCTTCGTTTTAAAATTTTTTTAAATTGGGGTAAAGCTTAGAATATTGTTTGTCCTAGGTGTACACAATCTGGTTCGTTTGTACATTATATATGTCTATTCAAGTACAGATACTCTTCTCATGTAAAATGTTACTGAGGGTTCCGCAGACCTCCCTTCTTATATGCTTGGTCTTTTTGAGATATGTATATAATATGTGTTTGCATACATATAGTAACACTAATCTTAATTTATCCATTCCCCCCACCTTTCCTTTTAGATGAGCATAGTTTGTTTTCTAAGTCTGTGAGTGTCTTTCTCTGTGGAAATATGTTCCTTTGTGTCAGTTATTAGATAACGCCTATAAGTGATATCATAGAATATAGGTCTTTTGCTTTCCGACTTACCTCATGTTTCGTGATTATCTCCAGACTCATTTGTGGTGCCTCAGAGAGCAGTGGTTCATTGTTTTCCATGGCTATTATTCCATTGTGTACATGGACCAGTTCTTCTTTATCCATTTACCGGTTGTTGGACATTTTGATTGCTTCACTGTCTTGGCTATTGTGAATAAGGCTGCACTGCAGCTTTTGCGGCCTGTGTCTTCTCGATTCTTGTCTCCTCAAGTGAGAGGTCCATTGGTGCGCCTGCTGGATTGAATGGTACCTCCATTTTTACTTTTAAACACAGCTCCTTTCTGTTCTCATTATTGGCTGTTACCCCTTTACGTCTCACCAGCAGGTAGAGGGTACACAGTTCCCTAAAACCCCTTCAGCATTTATTGTTTGTAGATTTTTTGCTCATGGTCAGTCGACTGGTGTAAGTTGAAACTTTTTGTAGATTAGATTGCATGGGTCTAACACTCCCTGAGGTTGAGCTTTTATCCATTTTCCTTTTTTTTTAAAAGAGCGTGAGTAAAACTTAACTCTTCACACTCTCTTCTTGAAACATTTGCCTGTTTTGAATTGTTTTGTCCATTCCCTCCTTCAGCACAATTTTTTTAGGGCAGGTGTCCTTTACAGCCCTGAGTCCTTGGGAATGTTAAGTGACCATTAGCTGTGAGTTTAAAGCTGTTCTTGCAGGAAACGGCCACAAGGTGGCAGCATTTCCCCTTTACCATATTTGGTTACTAGGGAAACAGAGCCTTAATGGAAGTGGTGTTGTAGGTTGTAAATTAGAATGGAATGTGCCAGGGAAAAGCCCTTTAAGTTTATGTCTCATTACTTCTTGTTCATATTTGTAGTTTACTTTTTATTTTTTATCCCAGCAAATATGATTACAATGGTTTGTTTGTTCTAGGTGTGCAAGATGTGGTTCTTTCCCACATATACATGTATCTATTCTTCCTCGCATCCTTTTCCCATGTAGGTTATGACACAATGTTGAGTAGTCTTCTCCTGGTCTTCCGTACGTCTTTGGTGGTTATATATTTCACATGGTTTGTATATCTCTGTTAACCCCAATGTGGCAATGTATCCAATCCTCATCCCTTTCTATTTGGTGAACCATAAGTTTTTTAATGAATCTGTGATTGCCTTTCTCTGTGGAAATATCTTCATTGGTATCAATTTTTAAGTAACTCTTAAAAGTGATATGATAGGATATGTGTCTTTTGCTTTCTCACTTACTACACGTGGCGTGATTACGTCTAGACTCATCTATGGTGCTGCAAACGGCATTGTTTCATTTTTTTCACTAGCGAATATTCCATCTGTACATGGAGGAGTTCTTCTTTGTCCATCCATCTGTTGGTGGACTTTTTGGTTACTTCCATATCTTGGCTATTGTAATACTGTGCAGTGCAGATTTGCCTGCCTGTGTCTTTCCAATTCTCTCTTCTTAGGTTTTACGTCGAGGAGTGGGCCTGCTGGATCATATAGTAGCTCAATGTTTACCTTTTTAAGGCACCTCCATTCTGTTCTCATTCGTGGCCCTTTCCAAGTTACGTCCCCTTTGAAGTTGAGGGTATGCATTTCTCCACAACACTTTCAGCATTTATTGTTTGTAGTTTTCTTGCTGATGGTTATTCTGACAAGTGTGAGCTGATACCTCTCTGTGGTTGAATTCGAATGTGCCACATAATCTGTTGAAATTGAGCTTTAAGGCATGTCCTTTTCTATGTTTCAAGCTGTGATTACCCCTTAGTTCTTCAAAGTGTTCTCTTTAAGTATGTGTCATATTTTGAAATGTTTTGGCCTTTACCTCCCTCAAGACATTTTGAGGGCCTGTTTCATTTACAGTTCTGCAGTACTTGTTCCTATGAAGTGACCATTAGCACAGGCTTTAAAGCTGCTTTTGCAGGTAACTGCCAGAGGGCGGCAGCCTTTCTAGGTCCCCCACCCTGGTAACTAGGGAAAAGCCCTTGCGGCCTGTGGTGTTTCTCGGTTATAAATTAGAGTGGAGTGTGCCCGGACAAACCCACACAAGCTGATGTCTCCTTACTTTTGTTGGATTTTTACATTTAATTTTTATTTTTTATTGGAGTAATTTTCCACTGTGTACGTGGACCACTTCTACTTTGTGCATTCCTCGGTTGATGGACATTTTCATTGCTTCCAAGTGTTGGCTATGGTAAATATTGTTGGAGTGCAGGATTGCCAGCCTGTGACTTTTCGATTCTCATTTTCTCAGGTGATAGGCCCAGCAGTGGGTGTGACTGATTGACTGGTAGCACCGTGTTTCCCTTTTCAAAGCACCTTCTTTGTGTTTTCATTAGTGGCTCTTACCACGTCCCCCTTAGAATCCAGGGTACGCATTTCTCCACAATCGCTTCAGCATTTATTGTTTGCAGCATTTATGCTAATGGCCCTTCTGGCTGCTGTGAGCTGATAGGTTTTTGTAATTTGGGTTTGCATGTCTTTGAAAATTCGTAAAACTCATCATTTTTCTCCACCGTTTTCTTTTCTGTTAAAAAAAAGGAAACAATTGGGAGTACAATAGAACTCTTGAAATTGTGTTCTTGGAAGGTTGCCCTCTTTTGAAATTTTTGGTCGATTTTCCACCCCAGAATTTTTTTAGAAAGCAGGTGTCTCTTACCGAACTGCAAGTTTGGTGAATATTTAGTGACCTTTAACAATGGGTTTAAAGCTGCTGTTGTAGGAAGTGGCCTCAAGCAGGAAGCATATCTCCTTTCCCATATCTGGGTACTAGGGCAGCAGAGCCTTTCTGGAAGTCGTGTTCCTAGTTTGTAAATTACATTGGAATGTGCATGGAGAAAGCCCGATAAGTTTATGTCTCATTATTTCTTCTTGGTTTTAAAATTTTTTTTAATTGGGGTAAAACTTAGAATATTGTTTGTCCTAGGTGTACACCATCTGGTTCGTTTGTACATTATATATGTCTATTCAAGTACAGATACTCTTCCCATGTAAAATGTTACTGAGGGTTCCGCAGACCTCCCTTGCTATATGGTTGGTCTTTTTGAGATATGGATATAATATGTGTTTGTATACATATAGTAACACTAATCTTAATTTATCCATTCCCCCCACCTTTCCTTTTAGATGAGCATAGTTTGTTTTCTAAGTCTGTGAGTGTCTTTCTCTGTGGAAATATGTTCCTTTGTGTCAGTTATTAGATAACGCCTATAAGTGATATCATAGAATATAGGTCTTTTGCTTTCCGACTTACCTCATGTTTCGTGATCATCTCCAGACTCATTTGTGGTGCCTCAGAGAGCAGTGGTTCATTGTTTTCCATGGCTATTATTCCATTGTGTACATGGACCACTTCTTCTTTATCCATTCACCTGTTGTTGGACATTTTGATTGCTCCACTGTCTTGGCTATTGTGAATAAGGCTGCACTGCAGCTTTTGCGGCCTGTGTCTTCTCGATTCTTGTCTTCTCAGGTGAAAGGTCCAATGGTGCGCCTGCTGCAGTGAATGGTGCCTGCAGTTTTACTTTTAAACACAGCTCCTTTCTGTTCTCATTATTGGCTGTTACCCCTTCACGTCTCACCAGCAGGTAGAGTGTACACAGTTCTCTAAAACCCATTCAGCATTTATTGTTTGTTGACTTTTTGCTGATAGTAAGTCAACTGGTGTAAGTTGAAACTTTTTGTAGATTAGATTGCATGGGTCTAACACTCCCTGAGGTTGAGCTTTTATCCATTTTCCTTTTTTTTAAAAGAACGTGAGTAAAACTTAACTCTTCATACTCTCTTCTGAAATATTTGCCTGTTTTGAATTGTTTTGTCCATTCCTTCCTTCAGCACAATTTTTTAGGGCAGGTGTCCTTTACAGCCCTGAGTCCTTGGGAATGTTAAGTGACCATGCGCTGTGAGTTTAAAGCTGTTCTTGCAGGAAACGGCCACAAGGTGGCAGCATTTCCCCTTTACCATATTTGGTTACTAGGGAAACAGAGCCTTAATGGAAGTGGTGTTGTAGGTTGTAAATTAGAATGGAATGTGCCAGGGAAAAGCCCTTTAAGTTTATGTCTCATTACTTCTTGTTCATATTTGTAATTTACTTTTTATTTTTTATCCCAGCAAATATGATTACAATGGTTTGTTTGTTCTAGGTGTGCAAGATGTGGTTCTTTCCCACATATACATGTATCTATTCTTCCTCGCATCCTTTTCCCATGTAGGTTATGACACAATGTTGAGTAGTCTTCTCCTGGTCTTCCGTACGTCTTTGGTGGTTATATATTTCACATGGTTTGTATATCTCTGTTAACCCCAATGTGGCAATGTATCCAATCCTCATCCCTTTCTATTTGGTGAACCATAAGTTTTTTAATGAATCTGTGATTGCCTTTCTCTGTGGAAATATCTTCATTGGTATCAATTTTTAAGTAACTCTTAAAAGTGATATGATAGGATATGTGTCTTTTGCTTTCTCACTTACTACACGTGGCGTGATTACGTCTAGACTCATCTATGGTGCTGCAAACGGCATTGTTTCATTTTTTTCACTAGCGAATATTCCATCTGTACATGGAGGAGTTCTTCTTTGTCCATCCATCTGTTGGTGGACTTTTTGGTTACTTCCATATCTTGGCTATTGTAATACTGTGCAGTGCAGATTTGCCTGCCTGTGTCTTTCCAATTCTCTCTTCTTAGGTTTTACGTCGAGGAGTGGGCCTGCTGGATCATATAGTAGCTCAATGTTTACCTTTTTAAGGCACCTCCATTCTGTTCTCATTCGTGGCCCTTTCCAAGTTACGTCCCCTTTGAAGTTGAGGGTATGCATTTCTCCACAACACTTTCAGCATTTATTGTTTGTAGTTTTCTTGCTGATGGTTATTCTGACAAGTGTGAGCTGATACCTCTCTGTGGTTGAATTCGAATGTGCCACATAATCTGTTGAAATTGAGCTTTAAGGCATGTCCTTTTCTATGTTTCAAGCTGTGATTACCCCTTAGTTCTTCAAAGTGTTCTCTTTAAGTATGTGTCATATTTTGAAATGTTTTGGCCTTTACCTCCCTCAAGACATTTTGAGGGCCTGTTTCATTTACAGTTCTGCAGTACTTGTTCCTATGAAGTGACCATTAGCACAGGCTTTAAAGCTGCTTTTGCAGGTAACTGCCAGAGGGCGGCAGCCTTTCTAGGTCCCCCACCCTGGTAACTAGGGAAAAGCCCTTGCGGCCTGTGGTGTTTCTCGGTTATAAATTAGAGTGGAGTGTGCCCGGACAAACCCACACAAGCTGATGTCTCCTTACTTTTGTTGGATTTTTACATTTAATTTTTATTTTTTATTGGAGTAATTTTCCACTGTGTACGTGGACCACTTCTACTTTGTGCATTCCTCGGTTGATGGACATTTTCATTGCTTCCAAGTGTTGGCTATGGTAAATATTGTTGGAGTGCAGGATTGCCAGCCTGTGACTTTTCGATTCTCATTTTCTCAGGTGATAGGCCCAGCAGTGGGTGTGACTGATTGACTGGTAGCACCGTGTTTCCCTTTTCAAAGCACCTTCTTTGTGTTTTCATTAGTGGCTCTTACCACGTCCCCCTTAGAATCCAGGGTACGCATTTCTCCACAATCGCTTCAGCATTTATTGTTTGCAGCATTTATGCTAATGGCCCTTCTGGCTGCTGTGAGCTGATAGGTTTTTGTAATTTGGGTTTGCATGTCTTTGAAAATTCGTAAAACTCATCATTTTTCTCCACCGTTTTCTTTTCTGTTAAAAAAAAGGAAACAATTGGGAGTACAATAGAACTCTTGAAATTGTGTTCTTGGAAGGTTGCCCTCTTTTGAAATTTTTGGTCGATTTTCCACCCCAGAATTTTTTTAGAAAGCAGGTGTCTCTTACCGAACTGCAAGTTTGGTGAATATTTAGTGACCTTTAACAATGGGTTTAAAGCTGCTGTTGTAGGAAGTGGCCTCAAGCAGGAAGCATATCTCCTTTCCCATATCTGGGTACTAGGGCAGCAGAGCCTTTCTGGAAGTCGTGTTCCTAGTTTGTAAATTACATTGGAATGTGCATGGAGAAAGCCCGATAAGTTTATGTCTCATTATTTCTTCTTGGTTTTAAAATTTTTTTTAATTGGGGTAAAACTTAGAATATTGTTTGTCCTAGGTGTACACCATCTGGTTCGTTTGTACATTATATATGTCTATTCAAGTACAGATACTCTTCCCATGTAAAATGTTACTGAGGGTTCCGCAGACCTCCCTTGCTATATGGTTGGTCTTTTTGAGATATGGATATAATATGTGTTTGTATACATATAGTAACACTAATCTTAATTTATCCATTCCCCCCACCTTTCCTTTTAGATGAGCATAGTTTGTTTTCTAAGTCTGTGAGTGTCTTTCTCTGTGGAAATATGTTCCTTTGTGTCAGTTATTAGATAACGCCTATAAGTGATATCATAGAATATAGGTCTTTTGCTTTCCGACTTACCTCATGTTTCGTGATCATCTCCAGACTCATTTGTGGTGCCTCAGAGAGCAGTGGTTCATTGTTTTCCATGGCTATTATTCCATTGTGTACATGGACCACTTCTTCTTTATCCATTCACCTGTTGTTGGACATTTTGATTGCTCCACTGTCTTGGCTATTGTGAATAAGGCTGCACTGCAGCTTTTGCGGCCTGTGTCTTCTCGATTCTTGTCTTCTCAGGTGAAAGGTCCAATGGTGCGCCTGCTGCAGTGAATGGTGCCTGCAGTTTTACTTTTAAACACAGCTCCTTTCTGTTCTCATTATTGGCTGTTACCCCTTCACGTCTCACCAGCAGGTAGAGTGTACACAGTTCTCTAAAACCCATTCAGCATTTATTGTTTGTTGACTTTTTGCTGATAGTAAGTCAACTGGTGTAAGTTGAAACTTTTTGTAGATTAGATTGCATGGGTCTAACACTCCCTGAGGTTGAGCTTTTATCCATTTTCCTTTTTTTTAAAAGAACGTGAGTAAAACTTAACTCTTCATACTCTCTTCTGAAATATTTGCCTGTTTTGAATTGTTTTGTCCATTCCTTCCTTCAGCACAATTTTTTAGGGCAGGTGTCCTTTACAGCCCTGAGTCCTTGGGAATGTTAAGTGACCATGCGCTGTGAGTTTAAAGCTGTTCTTGCAGGAAACGGCCACAAGGTGGCAGCATTTCCCCTTTACCATATTTGGTTACTAGGGAAACAGAGCCTTAATGGAAGTGGTGTTGTAGGTTGTAAATTAGAATGGAATGTGCCAGGGAAAAGCCCTTTAAGTTTATGTCTCATTACTTCTTGTTCATATTTGTAATTTACTTTTTATTTTTTATCCCAGCAAATATGATTACAATGGTTTGTTTGTTCTAGGTGTGCAAGATGTGGTTCTTTCCCACATATACATGTATCTATTCTTCCTCGCATCCTTTTCCCATGTAGGTTATGACACAATGTTGAGTAGTCTTCTCCTGGTCTTCCGTACGTCTTTGGTGGTTATATATTTCACATGGTTTGTATATCTCTGTTAACCCCAATGTGGCAATGTATCCAATCCTCATCCCTTTCTATTTGGTGAACCATAAGTTTTTTAATGAATCTGTGATTGCCTTTCTCTGTGGAAATATCTTCATTGGTATCAATTTTTAAGTAACTCTTAAAAGTGATATGATAGGATATGTGTCTTTTGCTTTCTCACTTACTACACGTGGCGTGATTACGTCTAGACTCATCTATGGTGCTGCAAACGGCATTGTTTCATTTTTTTCACTAGCGAATATTCCATCTGTACATGGAGGAGTTCTTCTTTGTCCATCCATCTGTTGGTGGACTTTTTGGTTACTTCCATATCTTGGCTATTGTAATACTGTGCAGTGCAGATTTGCCTGCCTGTGTCTTTCCAATTCTCTCTTCTTAGGTTTTACGTCGAGGAGTGGGCCTGCTGGATCATATAGTAGCTCAATGTTTACCTTTTTAAGGCACCTCCATTCTGTTCTCATTCGTGGCCCTTTCCAAGTTACGTCCCCTTTGAAGTTGAGGGTATGCATTTCTCCACAACACTTTCAGCATTTATTGTTTGTAGTTTTCTTGCTGATGGTTATTCTGACAAGTGTGAGCTGATACCTCTCTGTGGTTGAATTCGAATGTGCCACATAATCTGTTGAAATTGAGCTTTAAGGCATGTCCTTTTCTATGTTTCAAGCTGTGATTACCCCTTAGTTCTTCAAAGTGTTCTCTTTAAGTATGTGTCATATTTTGAAATGTTTTGGCCTTTACCTCCCTCAAGACATTTTGAGGGCCTGTTTCATTTACAGTTCTGCAGTACTTGTTCCTATGAAGTGACCATTAGCACAGGCTTTAAAGCTGCTTTTGCAGGTAACTGCCAGAGGGCGGCAGCCTTTCTAGGTCCCCCACCCTGGTAACTAGGGAAAAGCCCTTGCGGCCTGTGGTGTTTCTCGGTTATAAATTAGAGTGGAGTGTGCCCGGACAAACCCACACAAGCTGATGTCTCCTTACTTTTGTTGGATTTTTACATTTAATTTTTATTTTTTATTGGAGTAATTTTCCACTGTGTACGTGGACCACTTCTACTTTGTGCATTCCTCGGTTGATGGACATTTTCATTGCTTCCAAGTGTTGGCTATGGTAAATATTGTTGGAGTGCAGGATTGCCAGCCTGTGACTTTTCGATTCTCATTTTCTCAGGTGATAGGCCCAGCAGTGGGTGTGACTGATTGACTGGTAGCACCGTGTTTCCCTTTTCAAAGCACCTTCTTTGTGTTTTCATTAGTGGCTCTTACCACGTCCCCCTTAGAATCCAGGGTACGCATTTCTCCACAATCGCTTCAGCATTTATTGTTTGCAGCATTTATGCTAATGGCCCTTCTGGCTGCTGTGAGCTGATAGGTTTTTGTAATTTGGGTTTGCATGTCTTTGAAAATTCGTAAAACTCATCATTTTTCTCCACCGTTTTCTTTTCTGTTAAAAAAAAGGAAACAATTGGGAGTACAATAGAACTCTTGAAATTGTGTTCTTGGAAGGTTGCCCTCTTTTGAAATTTTTGGTCGATTTTCCACCCCAGAATTTTTTTAGAAAGCAGGTGTCTCTTACCGAACTGCAAGTTTGGTGAATATTTAGTGACCTTTAACAATGGGTTTAAAGCTGCTGTTGTAGGAAGTGGCCTCAAGCAGGAAGCATATCTCCTTTCCCATATCTGGGTACTAGGGCAGCAGAGCCTTTCTGGAAGTCGTGTTCCTAGTTTGTAAATTACATTGGAATGTGCATGGAGAAAGCCCGATAAGTTTATGTCTCATTATTTCTTCTTGGTTTTAAAATTTTTTTTAATTGGGGTAAAACTTAGAATATTGTTTGTCCTAGGTGTACACCATCTGGTTCGTTTGTACATTATATATGTCTATTCAAGTACAGATACTCTTCCCATGTAAAATGTTACTGAGGGTTCCGCAGACCTCCCTTGCTATATGGTTGGTCTTTTTGAGATATGGATATAATATGTGTTTGTATACATATAGTAACACTAATCTTAATTTATCCATTCCCCCCACCTTTCCTTTTAGATGAGCATAGTTTGTTTTCTAAGTCTGTGAGTGTCTTTCTCTGTGGAAATATGTTCCTTTGTGTCAGTTATTAGATAACGCCTATAAGTGATATCATAGAATATAGGTCTTTTGCTTTCCGACTTACCTCATGTTTCGTGATTATCTCCAGACTCATTTGTGGTGCCTCAGAGAGCAGTGGTTCATTGTTTTCCATGGCTATTATTCCATTGTGTACATGGACCACTTCTTCTTTATCCATTCACCTGTTGTTGGACATTTTGATTGCTCCACTGTCTTGGCTATTGTGAATAAGGCTGCACTGCAGCTTTTGCGGCCTGTGTCTTCTCGATTCTTGTCTTCTCAGGTGAAAGGTCCAATGGTGCGCCTGCTGCATTGAATGGTGCCTGCAGTTTTACTTTTAAACACAGCTCCTTTCTGTTCTCATTATTGGCTGTTACCCCTTCACGTCTCACCAGCAGGTAGAGTGTACACAGTTCTCTAAAACCCATTCAGCATTTATTGTTTGTTGACTTTTTGCTGATAGTAAGTCAACTGGTGTAAGTTGAAACTTTTTGTAGATTAGATTGCATGGGTCTAACACTCCCTGAGGTTGAGCTTTTATCCATTTTCCTTTTTTTTAAAAGAACGTGAGTAAAACTTAACTCTTCATACTCTCTTCTGAAATATTTGCCTGTTTTGAATTGTTTTGTCCATTCCTTCCTTCAGCACAATTTTTTAGGGCAGGTGTCCTTTACAGCCCTGAGTCCTTGGGAATATTAAGTGACCATGCGCTGTGAGTTTAAAGCTGTTCTTGCAGGAAACGGCCACAAGGTGGCAGCATTTCCCCTTTACCATATTTGGTTACTAGGGAAACAGAGCCTTAATGGAAGTGGTGTTGTAGGTTGTAAATTAGAATGGAATGTGCCAGGGAAAAGCCCTTTAAGTTTATGTCTCATTACTTCTTGTTCATATTTGTAATTTACTTTTTATTTTTTATCCCAGCAAATATGATTACAATGGTTTGTTTGTTCTAGGTGTGCAAGATGTGGTTCTTTCCCACATATACATGTATCTATTCTTCCTCGCACCCTTTTCCCATGTAGGTTATGACACAATGTTGAGTAGTCTTCTCCTGGTCTTCCGTACGTCTTTGGTGGTTATATATTTCACATGGTTTGTATATCTCTGTTAACCCCAATGTGGTAATGTATCCAATCCTCATCCCTTTCTATTTGGTGAACCATAAGTTTTTTAATGAATCTGTGATTGCCTTTCTCTGTGGAAATATCTTCATTGGTATCAATTTTTAAGTAACTCTTAAAAGTGATATGATAGGATATGTGTCTTTTGCTTTCTCACTTACTACACGTGGCGTGATTACGTCTAGACTCATCTATGGTGCTGCAAACGGCATTGTTTCATTTTTTTCACTAGCGAATATTCCATCTGTACATGGAGGAGTTCTTCTTTGTCCATCCATCTGTTGGTGGACTTTTTGGTTACTTCCATATCTTGGCTATTGTAATACTGTGCAGTGCAGATTTGCCTGCCTGTGTCTTTCCAATTCTCTCTTCTTAGGTTTTACGTCGAGGAGTGGGCCTGCTGGATCATATAGTAGCTCAATGTTTACCTTTTTAAGGCACCTCCATTCTGTTCTCATTCGTGGCCCTTTCCAAGTTACGTCCCCTTTGAAGTTGAGGGTATGCATTTCTCCACAACACCTTCAGCATTTATTGTTTGTAGTTTTCTTGCTGATGTTTATTCTGACAAGTGTGAGCTGATACCTCTCTGTGGTTGAATTCGAATGTGCCACATAATCTGTTGAAATTGAGCTTTAAGGCATGTCCTTTTCTATTTTTCAAGCTGTGATTACCCCTTAGTTCTTCAAAGTGTTCTCTTTAAGCATGTGTCATATTTTGAAATGTTTTGGCCTTTACCTCCCTCAAGACATTTTGAGGGCCTGTTTCATTTACAGTTCTGCAGTACTTGTTCCTATGAAGTGACCATTAGCACAGGCTTTAAAGCTGCTTTTGCAGGTAACTGCCAGAGGGCGGCAGCCTTTCTAGGTCCCCCACCCTGGTAACTAGGGAAAAGCCCTTGCGGCCTGTGGTGTTTCTCGGTTATAAATTAGAGTGGAGTGTGCCCGGACAAACCCACACAAGCTGATGTCTCCTTACTTTTGTTGGATTTTTACATTTAATTTTTATTTTTTATTGGAGTAATTTTCCACTGTGTACGTGGACCACTTCTACTTTGTGCATTCCTCGGTTGATGGACATTTTCATTGCTTCCAAGTGTTGGCTATGGTAAATATTGTTGGAGTGCAGGATTGCCAGCCTGTGACTTTTCGATTCTCATTTTCTCAGGTGATAGGCCCAGCAGTGGGTGTGACTGATTGACTGGTAGCACCGTGTTTCCCTTTTCAAAGCACCTTCTTTGTGTTTTCATTAGTGGCTCTTACCACGTCCCCCTTAGAATCCAGGGTACGCATTTCTCCACAATCGCTTCAGCATTTATTGTTTGCAGCATTTATGCTAATGGCCCTTCTGGCTGCTCTGAGCTGATAGGTTTTTGTAATTTGGGTTTGCATGTCTTTGAAAATTCGTAAAACTCATCATTTTTCTCCACCGTTTTCTTTTCTGTTAAAAAAAAGGAAACAATTGGGAGTACAATAGAACTCTTGAAATTGTGTTCTTGGAAGGTTGCCCTCTTTTGAAATTTTTGGTCGATTTTCCACCCCAGAATTTTTTTAGAAAGCAGGTGTCTCTTACCGAACTGCAAGTTTGGTGAATATTTAGTGACCTTTAACAATGGGTTTAAAGCTGCTGTTGTAGGAAGTGGCCTCAAGCAGGAAGCATATCTCCTTTCCCATATCTGGGTACTAGGGCAGCAGAGCCTTTCTGGAAGTCGTGTTCCTAGTTTGTAAATTACATTGGAATGTGCATGGAGAAAGCCCGATAAGTTTATGTCTCATTATTTCTTCTTGGTTTTAAAATTTTTTTTAATTGGGGTAAAACTTAGAATATTGTTTGTCCTAGGTGTACACCATCTGGTTCGTTTGTACATTATATATGTCTATTCAAGTACAGATACTCTTCCCATGTAAAATGTTACTGAGGGTTCCGCAGACCTCCCTTGCTATATGGTTGGTCTTTTTGAGATATGGATATAATATGTGTTTGTATACATATAGTAACACTAATCTTAATTTATCCATTCCCCCCACCTTTCCTTTTAGATGAGCATAGTTTGTTTTCTAAGTCTGTGAGTGTCTTTCTCTGTGGAAATATGTTCCTTTGTGTCAGTTATTAGATAACGCCTATAAGTGATATCATAGAATATAGGTCTTTTGCTTTCCGACTTACCTCATGTTTCGTGATCATCTCCAGACTCATTTGTGGTGCCTCAGAGAGCAGTGGTTCATTGTTTTCCATGGCTATTATTCCATTGTGTACATGGACCACTTCTTCTTTATCCATTCACCTGTTGTTGGACATTTTGATTGCTCCACTGTCTTGGCTATTGTGAATAAGGCTGCACTGCAGCTTTTGCGGCCTGTGTCTTCTCGATTCTTGTCTTCTCAGGTGAAAGGTCCAATGGTGCGCCTGCTGCAGTGAATGGTGCCTGCAGTTTTACTTTTAAACACAGCTCCTTTCTGTTCTCATTATTGGCTGTTACCCCTTCACGTCTCACCAGCAGGTAGAGTGTACACAGTTCTCTAAAACCCATTCAGCATTTATTGTTTGTTGACTTTTTGCTGATAGTAAGTCAACTGGTGTAAGTTGAAACTTTTTGTAGATTAGATTGCATGGGTCTAACACTCCCTGAGGTTGAGCTTTTATCCATTTTCCTTTTTTTTAAAAGAACGTGAGTAAAACTTAACTCTTCATACTCTCTTCTGAAATATTTGCCTGTTTTGAATTGTTTTGTCCATTCCTTCCTTCAGCACAATTTTTTAGGGCAGGTGTCCTTTACAGCCCTGAGTCCTTGGGAATGTTAAGTGACCATGCGCTGTGAGTTTAAAGCTGTTCTTGCAGGAAACGGCCACAAGGTGGCAGCATTTCCCCTTTACCATATTTGGTTACTAGGGAAACAGAGCCTTAATGGAAGTGGTGTTGTAGGTTGTAAATTAGAATGGAATGTGCCAGGGAAAAGCCCTTTAAGTTTATGTCTCATTACTTCTTGTTCATATTTGTAATTTACTTTTTATTTTTTATCCCAGCAAATATGATTACAATGGTTTGTTTGTTCTAGGTGTGCAAGATGTGGTTCTTTCCCACATATACATGTATCTATTCTTCCTCGCACCCTTTTCCCATGTAGGTTATGACACAATGTTGAGTAGTCTTCTCCTGGTCTTCCGTACGTCTTTGGTGGTTATATATTTCACATGGTTTGTATATCTCTGTTAACCCCAATGTGGTAATGTATCCAATCCTCATCCCTTTCTATTTGGTGAACCATAAGTTTTTTAATGAATCTGTGATTGCCTTTCTCTGTGGAAATATCTTCATTGGTATCAATTTTTAAGTAACTCTTAAAAGTGATATGATAGGATATGTGTCTTTTGCTTTCTCACTTACTACACGTGGCGTGATTACGTCTAGACTCATCTATGGTGCTGCAAACGGCATTGTTTCATTTTTTTCACTAGCGAATATTCCATCTGTACATGGAGGAGTTCTTCTTTGTCCATCCATCTGTTGGTGGACTTTTTGGTTACTTCCATATCTTGGCTATTGTAATACTGTGCAGTGCAGATTTGCCTGCCTGTGTCTTTCCAATTCTCTCTTCTTAGGTTTTACGTCGAGGAGTGGGCCTGCTGGATCATATAGTAGCTCAATGTTTACCTTTTTAAGGCACCTCCATTCTGTTCTCATTCGTGGCCCTTTCCAAGTTACGTCCCCTTTGAAGTTGAGGGTATGCATTTCTCCACAACACCTTCAGCATTTATTGTTTGTAGTTTTCTTGCTGATGTTTATTCTGACAAGTGTGACCTGATACCTCTCTGTGGTTGAATTCGAATGTGCCACATAATCTGTTGAAATTGAGCTTTAAGGCATGTCCTTTTCTATTTTTCAAGCTGTGATTACCCCTTAGTTCTTCAAAGTGTTCTCTTTAAGCATGTGTCATATTTTGAAATGTTTTGGCCTTTACCTCCCTCAAGACATTTTGAGGGCCTGTTTCATTTACAGTTCTGCAGTACTTGTTCCTATGAAGTGACCATTAGCACAGGCTTTAAAGCTGCTTTTGCAGGTAACTGCCAGAGGGCGGCAGCCTTTCTAGGTCCCCCACCCTGGTAACTAGGGAAAAGCCCTTGCGGCCTGTGGTGTTTCTCGGTTATAAATTAGAGTGGAGTGTGCCCGGACAAACCCACACAAGCTGATGTCTCCTTACTTTTGTTGGATTTTTACATTTAATTTTTATTTTTTATTGGAGTAATTTTCCACTGTGTACGTGGACCACTTCTACTTTGTGCATTCCTCGGTTGATGGACATTTTCATTGCTTCCAAGTGTTGGCTATGGTAAATATTGTTGGAGTGCAGGATTGCCAGCCTGTGACTTTTCGATTCTCATTTTCTCAGGTGATAGGCCCAGCAGTGGGTGTGACTGATTGACTGGTAGCACCGTGTTTCCCTTTTCAAAGCACCTTCTTTGTGTTTTCATTAGTGGCTCTTACCACGTCCCCCTTAGAATCCAGGGTACGCATTTCTCCACAATCGCTTCAGCATTTATTGTTTGCAGCATTTATGCTAATGGCCCTTCTGGCTGCTGTGAGCTGATAGGTTTTTGTAATTTGGGTTTGCATGTCTTTGAAAATTCGTAAAACTCATCATTTTTCTCCACCGTTTTCTTTTCTGTTAAAAAAAAGGAAACAATTGGGAGTACAATAGAACTCTTGAAATTGTGTTCTTGGAAGGTTGCCCTCTTTTGAAATTTTTGGTCGATTTTCCACCCCAGAATTTTTTTAGAAAGCAGGTGTCTCTTACCGAACTGCAAGTTTGGTGAATATTTAGTGACCTTTAACAATGGGTTTAAAGCTGCTGTTGTAGGAAGTGGCCTCAAGCAGGAAGCATATCTCCTTTCCCATATCTGGGTACTAGGGCAGCAGAGCCTTTCTGGAAGTCGTGTTCCTAGTTTGTAAATTACATTGGAATGTGCATGGAGAAAGCCCGATAAGTTTATGTCTCATTATTTCTTCTTGGTTTTAAAATTTTTTTTAATTGGGGTAAAACTTAGAATATTGTTTGTCCTAGGTGTACACCATCTGGTTCGTTTGTACATTATATATGTCTATTCAAGTACAGATACTCTTCCCATGTAAAATGTTACTGAGGGTTCCGCAGACCTCCCTTGCTATATGGTTGGTCTTTTTGAGATATGGATATAATATGTGTTTGTATACATATAGTAACACTAATCTTAATTTATCCATTCCCCCCACCTTTCCTTTTAGATGAGCATAGTTTGTTTTCTAAGTCTGTGAGTGTCTTTCTCTGTGGAAATATGTTCCTTTGTGTCAGTTATTAGATAACGCCTATAAGTGATATCATAGAATATAGGTCTTTTGCTTTCCGACTTACCTCATGTTTCGTGATTATCTCCAGACTCATTTGTGGTGCCTCAGAGAGCAGTGGTTCATTGTTTTCCATGGCTATTATTCCATTGTGTACATGGACCACTTCTTCTTTATCCATTCACCTGTTGTTGGACATTTTGATTGCTCCACTGTCTTGGCTATTGTGAATAAGGCTGCACTGCAGCTTTTGCGGCCTGTGTCTTCTCGATTCTTGTCTTCTCAGGTGAAAGGTCCAATGGTGCGCCTGCTGCATTGAATGGTGCCTGCAGTTTTACTTTTAAACACAGCTCCTTTCTGTTCTCATTATTGGCTGTTACCCCTTCACGTCTCACCAGCAGGTAGAGTGTACACAGTTCTCTAAAACCCATTCAGCATTTATTGTTTGTTGACTTTTTGCTGATAGTAAGTCAACTGGTGTAAGTTGAAACTTTTTGTAGATTAGATTGCATGGGTCTAACACTCCCTGAGGTTGAGCTTTTATCCATTTTCCTTTTTTTTAAAAGAACGTGAGTAAAACTTAACTCTTCATACTCTCTTCTGAAATATTTGCCTGTTTTGAATTTTTTTGTCCATTCCTTCCTTCAGCACAATTTTTTAGGGCAGGTGTCCTTTACAGCCCTGAGTCCTTGGGAATGTTAAGTGACCATGCGCTGTGAGTTTAAAGCTGTTCTTGCAGGAAACGGCCACAAGGTGGCAGCATTTCCCCTTTACCATATTTGGTTACTAGGGAAACAGAGCCTTAATGGAAGTGGTGTTGTAGGTTGTAAATTAGAATGGAATGTGCCAGGGAAAAGCCCTTTAAGTTTATGTCTCATTACTTCTTGTTCATATTTGTAATTTACTTTTTATTTTTTATCCCAGCAAATATGATTACAATGGTTTGTTTGTTCTAGGTGTGCAAGATGTGGTTCTTTCCCACATATACATGTATCTATTCTTCCTCGCACCCTTTTCCCATGTAGGTTATGACACAATGTTGAGTAGTCTTCTCCTGGTCTTCCGTACGTCTTTGGTGGTTATATATTTCACATGGTTTGTATATCTCTGTTAACCCCAATGTGGTAATGTATCCAATCCTCATCCCTTTCTATTTGGTGAACCATAAGTTTTTTAATGAATCTGTGATTGCCTTTCTCTGTGGAAATATCTTCATTGGTATCAATTTTTAAGTAACTCTTAAAAGTGATATGATAGGATATGTGTCTTTTGCTTTCTCACTTACTACACGTGGCGTGATTACGTCTAGACTCATCTATGGTGCTGCAAACGGCATTGTTTCATTTTTTTCACTAGCGAATATTCCATCTGTACATGGAGGAGTTCTTCTTTGTCCATCCATCTGTTGGTGGACTTTTTGGTTACTTCCATATCTTGGCTATTGTAATACTGTGCAGTGCAGATTTGCCTGCCTGTGTCTTTCCAATTCTCTCTTCTTAGGTTTTACGTCGAGGAGTGGGCCTGCTGGATCATATAGTAGCTCAATGTTTACCTTTTTAAGGCACCTCCATTCTGTTCTCATTCGTGGCCCTTTCCAAGTTACGTCCCCTTTGAAGTTGAGGGTATGCATTTCTCCACAACACCTTCAGCATTTATTGTTTGTAGTTTTCTTGCTGATGTTTATTCTGACAAGTGTGAGCTGATACCTCTCTGTGGTTGAATTCGAATGTGCCACATAATCTGTTGAAATTGAGCTTTAAGGCATGTCCTTTTCTATTTTTCAAGCTGTGATTACCCCTTAGTTCTTCAAAGTGTTCTCTTTAAGCATGTGTCATATTTTGAAATGTTTTGGCCTTTACCTCCCTCAAGACATTTTGAGGGCCTGTTTCATTTACAGTTCTGCAGTACTTGTTCCTATGAAGTGACCATTAGCACAGGCTTTAAAGCTGCTTTTGCAGGTAACTGCCAGAGGGCGGCAGCCTTTCTAGGTCCCCCACCCTGGTAACTAGGGAAAAGCCCTTGCGGCCTGTGGTGTTTCTCGGTTATAAATTAGAGTGGAGTGTGCCCGGACAAACCCACACAAGCTGATGTCTCCTTACTTTTGTTGGATTTTTACATTTAATTTTTATTTTTTATTGGAGTAATTTTCCACTGTGTACGTGGACCACTTCTACTTTGTGCATTCCTCGGTTGATGGACATTTTCATTGCTTCCAAGTGTTGGCTATGGTAAATATTGTTGGAGTGCAGGATTGCCAGCCTGTGACTTTTCGATTCTCATTTTCTCAGGTGATAGGCCCAGCAGTGGGTGTGACTGATTGACTGGTAGCACCGTGTTTCCCTTTTCAAAGCACCTTCTTTGTGTTTTCATTAGTGGCTCTTACCACGTCCCCCTTAGAATCCAGGGTACGCATTTCTCCACAATCGCTTCAGCATTTATTGTTTGCAGCATTTATGCTAATGGCCCTTCTGGCTGCTCTGAGCTGATAGGTTTTTGTAATTTGGGTTTGCATGTCTTTGAAAATTCGTAAAACTCATCATTTTTCTCCACCGTTTTCTTTTCTGTTAAAAAAAAGGAAACAATTGGGAGTACAATAGAACTCTTGAAATTGTGTTCTTGGAAGGTTGCCCTCTTTTGAAATTTTTGGTCGATTTTCCACCCCAGAATTTTTTTAGAAAGCAGGTGTCTCTTACCGAACTGCAAGTTTGGTGAATATTTAGTGACCTTTAACAATGGGTTTAAAGCTGCTGTTGTAGGAAGTGGCCTCAAGCAGGAAGCATATCTCCTTTCCCATATCTGGGTACTAGGGCAGCAGAGCCTTTCTGGAAGTCGTGTTCCTAGTTTGTAAATTACATTGGAATGTGCATGGAGAAAGCCCGATAAGTTTATGTCTCATTATTTCTTCTTGGTTTTAAATTTTTTTTTAATTGGGGTAAAACTTAGAATATTGTTTGTCCTAGGTGTACACCATCTGGTTCGTTTGTACATTATATATGTCTATTCAAGTACAGATACTCTTCCCATGTAAAATGTTACTGAGGGTTCCGCAGACCTCCCTTGCTATATGGTTGGTCTTTTTGAGATATGGATATAATATGTGTTTGTATACATATAGTAACACTAATCTTAATTTATCCATTCCCCCCACCTTTCCTTTTAGATGAGCATAGTTTGTTTTCTAAGTCTGTGAGTGTCTTTCTCTGTGGAAATATGTTCCTTTGTGTCAGTTATTAGATAACGCCTATAAGTGATATCATAGAATATAGGTCTTTTGCTTTCCGACTTACCTCATGTTTCGTGATTATCTCCAGACTCATTTGTGGTGCCTCAGAGAGCAGTGGTTCATTGTTTTCCATGGCTATTATTCCATTGTGTACATGGACCACTTCTTCTTTATCCATTCACCTGTTGTTGGACATTTTGATTGCTCCACTGTCTTGGCTATTGTGAATAAGGCTGCACTGCAGCTTTTGCGGCCTGTGTCTTCTCGATTCTTGTCTTCTCAGGTGAAAGGTCCAATGGTGCGCCTGCTGCATTGAATGGTGCCTGCAGTTTTACTTTTAAACACAGCTCCTTTCTGTTCTCATTATTGGCTGTTACCCCTTCACGTCTCACCAGCAGGTAGAGTGTACACAGTTCTCTAAAACCCCTTCAGCATTTATTGTTTGTTGACTTTTTGCTGATGGTAAGTCAACTGGTGTAAGTTGAAACTTTTTGTAGATTAGATTGCATGGGTCTAACACTCCCTGAGGTTGAGCTTTTATCCATTTTCCTTTTTTTTAAAAGAACGTGAGTAAAACTTAACTCTTCATACTCTCTTCTTGAAATATTTGCCTGTTTTGAATTTTTTTGTCCATTCCTTCCTTCAGCACAATTTTTTAGGGCAGGTGTCCTTTACAGCCCTGAGTCCTTGGGAATGTTAAGTGACCATGCGCTGTGAGTTTAAAGCTGTTCTTGCAGGAAACGGCCACAAGGTGGCAGCATTTCCCCTTTACCATATTTGGTTACTAGGGAAACAGAGCCTTAATGGAAGTGGTGTTGTAGGTTGTAAATTAGAATGGAATGTGCCAGGGAAAAGCCCTTTAAGTTTATGTCTCATTACTTCTTGTTCATATTTGTAATTTACTTTTTATTTTTTATCCCAGCAAATATGATTACAATGGTTTGTTTGTTCTAGGTGTGCAAGATGTGGTTCTTTCCCACATATACATGTATCTATTCTTCCTCGCACCCTTTTCCCATGTAGGTTATGACACAATGTTGAGTAGTCTTCTCCTGGTCTTCCGTACGTCTTTGGTGGTTATATATTTCACATGGTTTGTATATCTCTGTTAACCCCAATGTGGCAATGTATCCAATCCTCATCCCTTTCTATTTGGTGAACCATAAGTTTTTTAATGAATCTGTGATTGCCTTTCTCTGTGGAAATATCTTCATTGGTATCAATTTTTAAGTAACTCTTAAAAGTGATATGATAGGATATGTGTCTTTTGCTTTCTCACTTACTACACGTGGCGTGATTACGTCTAGACTCATCTATGGTGCTGCAAACGGCATTGTTTCATTTTTTTCACTAGCGAATATTCCATCTGTACATGGAGGAGTTCTTCTTTGTCCATCCATCTGTTGGTGGACTTTTTGGTTACTTCCATATCTTGGCTATTGTAATACTGTGCAGTGCAGATTTGCCTGCCTGTGTCTTTCCAATTCTCTCTTCTTAGGTTTTACGTCGAGGAGTGGGCCTGCTGGATCATATAGTAGCTCAATGTTTACCTTTTTAAGGCACCTCCATTCTGTTCTCATTCGTGGCCCTTTCCAAGTTACGTCCCCTTTGAAGTTGAGGGTATGCATTTCTCCACAACACTTTCAGCATTTATTGTTTGTAGTTTTCTTGCTGATGGTTATTCTGACAAGTGTGAGCTGATACCTCTCTGTGGTTGAATTCGAATGTGCCACATAATCTGTTGAAATTGAGCTTTAAGGCATGTCCTTTTCTATTTTTCAAGCTGTGATTACCCCTTAGTTCTTCAAAGTGTTCTCTTTAAGTATGTGTCACATTTTGAAATGTTTTGGCCTTTACCTCCCTCAAGACATTTTGAGGGCCTGTTTCATTTACAGTTCTGCAGTACTTGTTCCTATGAAGTGACCATTAGCACAGGCTTTAAAGCTGCTTTTGCAGGTAACTGCCAGAGGGCGGCAGCCTTTCTAGGTCCCCCACCCTGGTAACTAGGGAAAAGCCCTTGCGGCCTGTGGTGTTTCTCGGTTATAAATTAGAGTGGAGTGTGCCCGGACAAACCCACACAAGCTGATGTCTCCTTACTTTTGTTGGATTTTTACATTTAATTTTTATTTTTTATTGGAGTAATTTTCCACTGTGTACGTGGACCACTTCTACTTTGTGCATTCCTCGGTTGATGGACATTTTCATTGCTTCCAAGTGTTGGCTATGGTAAATATTGTTGGAGTGCAGGATTGCCAGGCTGTGACTTTTCGATTCTCATTTTCTCAGGTGATAGGCCCAGCAGTGGGTGTGACTGATTGACTGGTAGCACCGTGTTTCCCTTTTCAAAGCACCTTCTTTGTGTTTTCATTAGTGGCTCTTACCACGTCCCCCTTAGAATCCAGGGTACGCATTTCTCCACAATCGCTTCAGCATTTATTGTTTGCAGCATTTATGCTAATGGCCCTTCTGGCTGCTCTGAGCTGATAGGTTTTTGTAATTTGGGTTTGCATGTCTTTGAAAATTCGTAAAACTCATCATTTTTCTCCACCGTTTTCTTTTCTGTTAAAAAAAAGGAAACAATTGGGAGTACAATAGAACTCTTGAAATTCTGTTCTTGGAAGGTTGCCCTCTTTGGAAATTTTTGGTCGATTTTCCACCCCAGAATTTTTTTAGAAAGCAGGTGTCTCTTACCGAACTGCAAGTTTGGTGAATATTTAGTGACCTTTAACAATGGGTTTAAAGCTGCTGTTGTAGGAAGTGGCCTCAAGCAGGAAGCATATCTCCATTCCCATATCTGGGTACTAGGGCAGCAGAGCCTTTCTGGAAGTCGTGTTCCTAGTTTGTAAATTACATTGGAATGTGCATGGAGAAAGCCCGATAAGTTTATGTCTCATTATTTCTTCTTGGTTTTAAAATTTTTTTTAATTGGGGTAAAACTTAGAATATTGTTTGTCCTAGGTGTACACCATCTGGTTCGTTTGTACATTATATATGTCTATTCAAGTACAGATACTCTTCCCATGTAAAATGTTACTGAGGGTTCCGCAGACCTCCCTTGCTATATGGTTGGTCTTTTTGAGATATGTATATAATATGTGTTTGTATACATATAGTAACACTAATCTTAATTTATCCATTCCCCCCACCTTTCCTTTTAGATGAGCATAGTTTGTTTTCTAAGTCTGTGAGTGTCTTTCTCTGTGGAAATATGTTCCTTTGTGTCAGTTATTAGATAACGCCTATAAGTGATATCATAGAATATAGGTCTTTTGCTTTCCGACTTACCTCGTTTCGTGATTATCTCCAGACTCATTTGTGGTGCCTCAGAGAGCAGTGGTTCATTGTTTTCCATGGCTATTATTCCATTGTATACATGGATCACTTCTTCTTTATCCATTTACCGGTTGTTGGGCATTTTGATTGCTTCACTGTCTTGGCTATTGTGAATAAGGCTGCACTGCACCTTTTGCGGTCTGTGTCTTCTCGATTCTTGTCTTCTCAAGTGAGAGGTCCATTGGTGCGCCTGCTGGATTGAATGGTACCTCCATTTTTACTTTTAAACACAGCTCCTTTCTGTTCTCATTATTGGCTGTTACCCCTTTACGTCTCACCAGCAGGTAGAGGGTACACAGTTCCCTAAAACCCCATCAGCATTTATTGTTTGTAGACTTTTTGCTCATGGTCAGGCGACTGCTGTAAGTTGAAACTTTTTGTAGATTAGATTGCATGGGTCTAACACTCCCTGAGGTTGAGCTTTTATCCATTTTCCTTTTTTTTAAAAGAGCGTGAGTAAAACTTAACTCTTCATACTCTCTTCTTGAAACATTTACCTGTTTTGAATTGTTTTGTCCATTCCCTCCTTCAGCACAATTTTTTAGGGCAGGTGTCCTTTACAGCCCTGAGTCCTTGGGAATGTTAAGTGACCATTAGCTGTGAGTTTAAAGCTGTTCTTGCAGGAAACGGCCACAAGGTGGCAGCATTTCCCCTTTACCATATTTGGTTACTAGGGAAACAGAGCCTTAATGGAAGTGGTGTTGTAGGTTGTAAATTAGAATGGAATGTGCCAGGGAAAAGCCCTTTAAGTTTATGTCTCATTACTTCTTGTTCATATTTGTAATTTTATTTTTTATCCCAGCAAATATGATTAGAATGGTTTGTTTGTTATAGGTGTGCAAGATGTGGTTCTTTCACACATATACATGCATCTATTCTTCCTCGCATCCTTTTCCCATGTAGGTTATGACACAATGTTGAGTAGTCTTCTCCTGGTTTTCCGTACGTCTTTGGTGGTTATATATTTCACATGGTTTGTATATCTCTGTTAACCCCAATGTGGTAATGTATCCAATCCTCATCCCTTTCTATTTGGTGAACCATAAGTTTTTTAATGAATCTGTGATTGCCTTTCTCTGTGGAAATATCTTCATTGGTATCAATTTTTAAGTAACTCTTAAAAGTGATATGATAGGATATGTGTCTTTTGCTTTCTCACTTACTACACGTGGCGTGATTACGTCTAGACTCATCTATGGTGCTGCAAACGGCATTGTTTCATTTTTTTCACTAGCGAATATTCCATCTGTACATGGAGGAGTTCTTCTTTGTCCATCCATCTGTTGGTGGACTTTTTGGTTACTTCCATATCTTGGCTATTGTAATACTGTGCAGTGCAGATTTGCCTGCCTGTGTCTTTCCAATTCTCTCTTCTTAGGTTTTACGTCGAGGAGTGGGCCTGCTGGATCATATAGTAGCTCAATGTTTACCTTTTAAGGCACCTCCATTCTGTTCTCATTCGTGGCCCTTTCCAAGTTACGTCCCCTTTGAAGTTGAGGGTATGCATTTCTCCACAACACCTTCAGCATTTATTGTTTGTAGTTTTCTTGCTGATGGTTATTCTGACAAGTGTGAGCTGATACCTCTCTGTGGTTGAATTCGAATGTGCCACATAATCTGTTGAAATTGAGCTTTAAGGCATGTCCTTTGCTATTTTTCAAGCTGTGATTACCCCTTAGTTCTTCAAAGTGTTCTCTTTAAGTATGTGTCATATTTTGAAATGTTTTGGCCTTTACCTCCCTCAAGACATTTTGAGGGCCTGTTTCATTTACATTTCTGCAGTACTTGTTCCTATGAAGTGACCATTAGCACAGGCTTTAAAGCTGCTTTTGCAGGTAACTGCCAGAGGGCGGCAGCCTTTCTATGTCCCCCACCCTGGTAACTAGGGAAAAGCCCTTGCGGCCTGTGGTGTTTCTCGGTTATAAATTAGAGTGGAGTGTGCCCGGACAAACCCACACAAGCTGATGTCTCCTTACTTTTGTTGGATTTTTACATTTAATTTTTATTTTTTATTGGAGTAATTTTCCACTGTGTACGTGGACCACTTCTACTTTGTGCATTCCTCGGTTGATGGACATTTTCATTGCTTCCAAGTGTTGGCTATGGTAAATATTGTTGGAGTGCAGGATTGCCAGGCTGTGACTTTTCGATTCTCATTTTCTCAGGTGATAGGCCCAGCAGTGGGTGTGATTGATTGACTGGTAGCACCGTGTTTCCCTTTACAAAGCACCTTCTTTGTGTTTTCATTAGTGGCTCTTACCACGTCCCCCTTAGAATCCAGGGTACGCATTTCTCCACAATCGCTTCAGCATTTATTGTTTGCAGCATTTATGCTAATGGCCCTTCTGGCTGCTGTGAGCTGATAGGTTTTTGTAATTTGGGTTTGCATGTCTTTGAAAATTCGTAAAACTCATCATTTTTCTCCACCGTTTTCTTTTCTGTTAAAAAAAAGGAAACAATTGGGAGTACAATAGAACTCTTGAAATTGTGTTCTTGGAAGGTTGCCCTCTTTTGAAATTTTTGGTCGATTTTCCACCCCAGAATTTTTTTAGAAAGCAGGTGTCTCTTACCGAACTGCAAGTTTGGTGAATATTTAGTGACTTTTAGCAATGGGTTTAAAGCTGCTGTTGTAGGAAGTGGCCTCAAGCAGGAAGCATATCTCCATTCCCATATCTGGGTACTAGGGCAGCAGAGCCTTTCTGGAAGTCGTGTTCCTAGTTTGTAAATTACATTGGAATGTGCATGGAGAAAGCCCCATAAGTTTATGTCTCATTATTCCTTCTTGGTTTTAAAATTTTTTTTAATTGGGGTAAAACTTAGAATATTGTTTGTCCTAGGTGTACACCATCTGGTTCGTTTGTACATTATATATGTCTATTCAAGTACAGATACTCTTCCCATGTAAAATGTTACTGAGGGTTCCGCAGACCTCCCTTGTTATATGCTTGGTCTTTTTGAGATATGTATATAATATGTGTTTGTATACATATAGTAACACTAATCTTAATTTATCCATTCCCCCCACCTTTCCTTTTAGATGAGCATAGTTTGTTTTCTAAGTCTGTGAGTGTCTTTCTCTGTGGAAATATGTTCCTTTGTGTCAGTTATTAGATAACGCCTATAAGTGATATCATAGAATATAGGTCTTTTGCTTTCCGACTTACCTCGTTTCGTGATTATCTCCAGACTCATTTGTGGTGCCTCAGAGAGCAGTGGTTCATTGTTTTCCATGGCTATTATTCCATTGTGTACATGGACCACTTCTTCTTTATCCATTTACTGGTTGTTGGACATTTTGATTGCTTCACTGTTTTGGCTATTGTGAATAAGGCTGCACTGCAGCTTTTGCGGCCTGTGTCTTCTCGATTCTTGTCTTCTCAAGTGAGAGGTCCATTGGTGCGCCTGCTGGATTGAATGGTACCTCCATTTTTACTTTTAAACACAGCTCCTTTCTGTTCTCATTATTGGCTGTTACCCCTTTACGTCTCACCAGCAGGTAGAGGGTACACAGTTCCCTAAAACCCCTTCAGCATTTATTGTTTGTAGACTTTTTGCTCATGGTCAGTCGACTGGTGTAAGTTGAAACTTTTTGTAGATTAGATTGCATGGGTCTAACACTCCCTGAGGTTGAGCTTTTATCCATTTTCCTTTTTTTTTAAAAGAGCGTGAGTAAAACTTAACTCTTCACACTCTCTTCTTGAAACATTTGCCTGTTTTGAATTGTTTTGCCCATTCCCTCCTTCAGCACAATTTTTTTAGGGCAGGTGTCCTTTACAGCCCTGAGTCCTTGGGAATGTTAAGTGACCATTAGCTGTGAGTTTAAAGCTGTTCTTGCAGGAAACGGCCACAAGGTGGCAGCATTTCCCCTTTACCATATTTGGTTACTAGGGAAACAGAGCCTTAATGGAAGTGGTGTTGTAGGTTGTAAATTAGAATGGAATGTGCCAGGGAAAAGCCCTTTAAGTTTATGTCTCATTACTTCTTGTTCATATTTGTAGTTTACTTTTTATTTTTTATCCCAGTAAATATGATTACAATGGTTTGTTTGTTCTAGGTGTGCAAGATGTGGTTCTTTCACACATATACATGTATCTATTCTTCCTCGCATCCTTTTCCCATGTAGGTTATGACACAATGTTGAGTAGTCTTCTCCTGGTCTTCCGTACGTCTTTGGTGGTTATATATTTCACATGGTTTGTATATCTCTGTTAACCCCAATGTGGCAATGTATCCAATCCTCATCCCTTTCTATTTGGTGAACCATAAGTTTTTTAATGAATCTGTGATTGCCTTTCTCTGTGGAAATATCTTCATTGGTATCAATTTTTAAGTAACTCTTAAAAGTGATATGATAGGATATGTGTCTTTTGCTTTCTCACTTACTACACGTGGCGTGATTACGTCTAGACTCATCTATGGTGCTGCAAACGGCATTGTTTCATTTTTTTCACTAGCGAATATTCCATCTGTACATGGAGGAGTTCTTCTTTGTCCACCCATCTGTTGGTGGACTTTTTGGTTACTTCCATATCTTGGCTATTGTAATACTGTGCAGTGCAGATTTGCCTGCCTGTGTCTTTCCAATTCTCTCTTCTTAGGTTTTACGTCGAGGAGTGGGCCTGCTGGATCATATAGTAGCTCAATGTTTACCTTTTTAAGGCACCTCCATTCTGTTCTCATTCGTGGCCCTTTCCAAGTTACGTCCCCTTTGAAGTTGAGGGTATGCATTTCTCCACAACACTTTCAGCATTTATTGTTTGTAGTTTTCTTGCTGATGGTTATTCTGACAAGTGTGAGCTGATACCTCTCTGTGGTTGAATTCGAATGTGCCACATAATCTGTTGAAATTGAGCTTTAAGGCATGTCCTTTGCTATTTTTCAAGCTGTGATTACCCCTTAGTTCTTCAAAGTGTTCTCTTTAAGTATGTGTCACATTTTGAAATGTTTTGGCCTTTACCTCCCTCAAGACATTTTGAGGGCCTGTTTCATTTACAGTTCTGCAGTACTTGTTCCTATGAAGTGACCATTAGCACAGGCTTAAAAGCTGCTTTTGCAGGTAACTGCCAGAGGGCGGCAGCCTTTCTAGGTCCCCCACCCTGGTAACTAGGGAAAAGCCCTTGCGGCCTGTGGTGTTTCTCGGTTATAAATTAGAGTGGAGTGTGCCCGGACAAACCCACACAAGCTGATGTCTCCTTACTTTTGTTGGATTTTTACTTTTAATTTTTATTTTTTATTGGAGTAATTTTCCACTGTGTACGTGGACCACTTCTACTTTGTGCATTCCTCGGTTGATGGACATTTTCATTGCTTCCAAGTGTTGGCTATGGTAAATATTGTTGGAGTGCAGGATTGCCAGGCTGTGACTTTTCGATTCTCATTTTCTCAGGTGATAGGCCCAGCAGTGGGTGTGATTGATTGACTGGTAGCACCGTGTTTCCCTTTTCAAAGCACCTTCTTTGTGTTTTCATTAGTGGCTCTTACCACGTCCCCCTTAGAATCCAGGGTACGCATTTCTCCACAATCGCTTCAGCATTTATTGTTTGCAGCATTTATGCTAATGGCCCTTCTGGCTGCTGTGAGCTGATAGGTTTTTGTAATTTGGGTTTGCATGTCTTTGAAAATTCGTAAAACTCATCATTTTTCTCCACCGTTTTCTTTTCTGTTAAAAAAAAGGAAACAATTGGGAGTACAATAGAACTCTTGAAATTGTGTTCTTGGAAGGTTGCCCTCTTTGGAAATTTTTGGTCGATTTTCCACCCCAGAATTTTTTTAGAAAGCAGGTGTCTTTTACCGAACTGCAAGTTTGGTGAATATTTAGTGACCTTTAGCAATGGGTTTAAAGCTGCTGTTGTAGGAAGTGGCCCCAAGGAGGAAGCATGTCTCCATTCCCATATCTGGGTACTAGGGCAGCAGAGCCTTTCTGGAAGTCGTTTTACTAATTTGTAAATTACATTGGAATGTGCATGGAGAAAGCCCCATAAGTTTATGTCTCATTATTTCTTCTTGGTTTTAAATTTTTTTTTAATTGGGGTAAAGCTTAGAATATTGTTTGTCCTAGGTGTACACCATCTGGTTCGTTTGTACATTATATATGTCTATTCAAGTACAGATCGTCTTCCCATGTAAAATGTTACTGACGGTTCCGCAGACCTCCCTTGCTATATGGTTGGTCTTTTTGAGATATGGATATAATATGTGTTTGTATACATATAGTAACACTAATCTTAATTTATCCATTCCCCCCACCTTTCCTTTTAGATGAGCATAGTTTGTTTTCTAAGTCTGTGAGTGTCTTTCTCTGTGGAAATATGTTCCTTTGTGTCAGTTATTAGATAACGCCTATAAGTGATATCATAGAATATAGGTCTTTTGCTTTCCGACTTACCTCATGTTTTGTGATTATCTCCAGACTCATTTGTGGTGCCTCAGAGAGCAGTGGTTCATTGTTTTCCATGGCTATTATTCCATTGTATACATGGATCACTTCTTCTTTATCCATTTACCGGTTGTTGGGCATTTTGATTGCTTCACTGTCTTGGCTATTGTGAATAAGGCTGCACTGCAGCTTTTGCGGTCTGTGTCTTCTCGATTCTTGTCTTCTCAAGTGAGAGGTCCATTGGTGTGCCTGCTGGATTGAATGGTACCTCCATTTTTACTTTTAAACACAGCTCCTTTCTGTTCTCATTATTGGCTGTTACCCCTTGACGTCTCACCAGCAGGTAGAGTGTACACAGTTCCCTAAAACCCCATCAGCATTTATTGTTTGTAGACTTTTTGCTCATGGTCAGGCGACTGGTGTAAGTTGAAACTTTTTGTAGATTAGATTGCATGGGTCTAACACTCCCTGAGGTTGAGCTTTTATCCATTTTCCTTTTTTTTAAAAGAGCGTGAGTAAAACTTAACTCTTCATACTCTCTTCTTGAAACATTTGCCTGTTTTGAATTGTTTTGTCCATTCCCTCCTTCAGCACAATTTTTTAGGGCAGGTGTCCTTTACAGCCCTGAGTCCTTGGGAATGTTAAGTGACCATTAGCTGTGAGTTTAAAGCTGTTCTTGCAGGAAACGGCCACAAGGTGGCAGCATTTCCCCTTTACCATATTTGGTTACTAGGGAAACAGAGCCTTAATGGAAGTGGTGTTGTAGGTTGTAAATTAGAATGGAATGTGCCAGGGAAAAGCCCTTTAAGTTTATGTCTCATTACTTCTTGTTCATATTTGTAATTTTATTTTTTATCCCAGCAAATATGATTAGAATGGTTTGTTTGTTCTAGGTGTGCAAGATGTGGTTCTTTCACACATATACATGCATCTATTCTTCCTCGCACCCTTTTCCCATGTAGGTTATGACACAATGTTGAGTAGTCTTCTCCTGGTTTTCCGTACGTCTTTGGTGGTTATATATTTCACATGGTTTGTATATCTCTGTTAACCCCAATGTGGTAATGTATCCAATCCTCATCCCTTTCTATTTGGTGAACCATAAGTTTTTTAATGAATCTGTGATTGCCTTTCTCTGTGGAAATATCTTCATTGGTATCAATTTTTAAGTAACTCTTAAAAGTGATATGATAGGATATGTGTCTTTTGCTTTCTCACTTACTACACGTGGCGTGATTACGTCTAGACTCATCTATGGTGCTGCAAACGGCATTGTTTCATTTTTTTCACTAGCGAATATTCCATCTGTACATGGAGGAGTTCTTATTTGTCCATCCATCTGTTGGTGGACTTTTTGGTTACTTCCATATCTTGGCTATTGTAATACTGTGCAGTGCAGATTTGCCTGCCTGTGTCTTTCCAATTCTCTCTTCTTAGGTTTTACGTCGAGGAGTGGGCCTGCTGGATCATATAGTAGCTCAATGTTTACCTTTTTAAGGCACCTCCATTCTGTTCTCATTCGTGGCCCTTTCCAAGTTACGTCCCCTTTGAAGTTGAGGGTATGCATTTCTCCACAACACCTTCAGCATTTATTGTTTGTAGTTTTCCTGCTGATGTTTATTCTGACAAGTGTGAGCTGATACCTCTCTGTGGTTGAATTCGAATGTGCCACATAATCTGTTGAAATTGAGCTTTAAGGCATGTCCTTTTCTATTTTTCAAGCTGTGATTACCCCTTAGTTCTTCAAAGTGTTCTCTTTAAGTATGTGTCATATTTTGAAATGTTTTGGCCTTTACCTCCCTCAAGACATTTTGAGGGCCTGTTTCATTTACAGTTCTGCAGTACTTGTTCCTATGAAGTGACCATTAGCACAGGCTTAAAAGCTGCTTTTGCAGGTAACTGCCAGAGGGCGGCAGCCTTTCTAGGTCCCCCACCCTGGTAACTAGGGAAAAGCCCTTGCGGCCTGTGGTGTTTCTCGGTTATAAATTAGAGTGGAGTGTGCCCGGACAAACCCACACAAGCTGATGTCTCCTTACTTTTGTTGGATTTTTACATTTAATTTTTATTTTTTATTGGAGTAATTTTCCACTGTGTACGTGGACCACTTCTACTTTGTGCATTCCTCGGTTGATGGACATTTTCATTGCTTCCAAGTGTTGGCTATGGTAAATATTGTTGGAGTGCAGGATTGCCAGGCTGTGACTTTTCGATTCTCATTTTCTCAGGTGATAGGCCCAACAGTGGGTGTGATTGATTGACTGGTAGCACCGTGTTTCCCTTTTCAAAGCACCTTCTTTGTGTTTTCATTAGTGGCTCTTACCACGTCCCCCTTAGAATCCAGGGTACGCATTTCTCCACAATCGCTTCAGCATTTATTGTTTGCAGCATTTATGCTAATGGCCCTTCTGGCTGCTGTGAGCTGATAGGTTTTTGTAATTTGGGTTTGCATGTCTTTGAAAATTCGTAAAACTCATCATTTTTCTCCACCGTTTTCTTTTCTGTTAAAAAAAAAGGAAACAATTGGGAGTACAATAGAACTCTTGAAATTGTGTTCTTGGAAGGTTGCCCTCTTTTGAAATTTTTGGTCGATTTTCCACCCCAGAATTTTTTTAGAAAGCAGGTGTCTCTTACCGAACTGCAAGTTTGGTGAATATTTAGTGACCTTTAACAATGGGTTTAAAGCTGCTGTTGTAGGAAGTGGCCTCAAGCAGGAAGCATATCTCCATTCCCATATCTGGGTACTAGGGCAGCAGAGCCTTTCTGGAAGTCGTGTTCCTAGTTTGTAAATTACATTGGAATGTGCATGGAGAAAGCCCGATAAGTTTATGTCTCATTATTTCTTCTTGGTTTTAAAATTTTTTTTAATTGGGGTAAAACTTAGAATATTGTTTGTCCTAGGTGTACACCATCTGGTTCGTTTGTACATTATATATGTCTATTCAAGTACAGATACTCTTCCCATGTAAAATGTTACTGAGGGTTCCGCAGACCTCCCTTGCTATATGGTTGGTCTTTTTGAGATATGGATATAATATGTGTTTGTATACATATAGTAACACTAATCTTAATTTATCCATTCCCCCCACCTTTCCTTTTAGATGAGCATAGTTTGTTTTCTAAGTCTGTGAGTGTCTTTCTCTGTGGAAATATGTTCCTTTGTGTCAGTTATTAGATAACGCCTATAAGTGATATCATAGAATATAGGTCTTTTGCTTTCCGACTTACCTCATGTTTCGTGATTATCTCCAGACTCATTTGTGGTGCCTCAGAGAGCAGTGGTTCATTGTTTTCCATGGCTATTATTCCATTGTGTACATGGACCACTTCTTCTTTATCCATTCACCTGTTGTTGGACATTTTGATTGCTCCACTGTCTTGGCTATTGTGAATAAGGCTGCACTGCAGCTTTTGCGGCCTGTGTCTTCTCGATTCTTGTCTTCTCAGGTGAAAGGTCCAATGGTGCGCCTGCTGCATTGAATGGTGCCTGCAGTTTTACTTTTAAACACAGCTCCTTTCTGTTCTCATTATTGGCTGTTACCCCTTCACGTCTCACCAGCAGGTAGAGGGTACACAGTTCCCTAAAACCCCTTCAGCATTTATTGTTTGTAGACTTTTTGCTCATGGTCAGTCGACTGGTGTAAGTTGAAACTTTTTGTAGATTAGATTGCATGGGTCTAACACTCCCTGAGGTTGAGCTTTTATCCATTTTCCTTTTTTTTTAAAAGAGCGTGAGTAAAACTTAACTCTTCACACTCTCTTCTTGAAACATTTGCCTGTTTTGAATTGTTTTGCCCATTCCCTCCTTCAGCACAATTTTTTTAGGGCAGGTGTCCTTTACAGCCCTGAGTCCTTGGGAATGTTAAGTGACCATTAGCTGTGAGTTTAAAGCTGTTCTTGCAGGAAACGGCCACAAGGTGGCAGCATTTCCCCTTTACCATATTTGGTTACTAGGGAAACAGAGCCTTAATGGAAGTGGTGTTGTAGGTTGTAAATTAGAATGGAATGTGCCAGGGAAAAGCCCTTTAAGTTTATGTCTCATTACTTCTTGTTCATATTTGTAGTTTACTTTTTATTTTTTATCCCAGTAAATATGATTACAATGGTTTGTTTGTTCTAGGTGTGCAAGATGTGGTTCTTTCACACATATACATGTATCTATTCTTCCTCGCATCCTTTTCCCATGTAGGTTATGACACAATGTTGAGTAGTCTTCTCCTGGTCTTCCGTACGTCTTTGGTGGTTATATATTTCACATGGTTTGTATATCTCTGTTAACCCCAATGTGGCAATGTATCCAATCCTCATCCCTTTCTATTTGGTGAACCATAAGTTTTTTAATGAATCTGTGATTGCCTTTCTCTGTGGAAATATCTTCATTGGTATCAATTTTTAAGTAACTCTTAAAAGTGATATGATAGGATATGTGTCTTTTGCTTTCTCACTTACTACACGTGGCGTGATTACGTCTAGACTCATCTATGGTGCTGCAAACGGCATTGTTTCATTTTTTTCACTAGCGAATATTCCATCTGTACATGGAGGAGTTCTTCTTTGTCCACCCATCTGTTGGTGGACTTTTTGGTTACTTCCATATCTTGGCTATTGTAATACTGTGCAGTGCAGATTTGCCTGCCTGTGTCTTTCCAATTCTCTCTTCTTAGGTTTTACGTCGAGGAGTGGGCCTGCTGGATCATATAGTAGCTCAATGTTTACCTTTTTAAGGCACCTCCATTCTGTTCTCATTCGTGGCCCTTTCCAAGTTACGTCCCCTTTGAAGTTGAGGGTATGCATTTCTCCACAACACTTTCAGCATTTATTGTTTGTAGTTTTCTTGCTGATGGTTATTCTGACAAGTGTGAGCTGATACCTCTCTGTGGTTGAATTCGAATGTGCCACATAATCTGTTGAAATTGAGCTTTAAGGCATGTCCTTTGCTATTTTTCAAGCTGTGATTACCCCTTAGTTCTTCAAAGTGTTCTCTTTAAGTATGTGTCACATTTTGAAATGTTTTGGCCTTTACCTCCCTCAAGACATTTTGAGGGCCTGTTTCATTTACAGTTCTGCAGTACTTGTTCCTATGAAGTGACCATTAGCACAGGCTTAAAAGCTGCTTTTGCAGGTAACTGCCAGAGGGCGGCAGCCTTTCTATGTCCCCCACCCTGGTAACTAGGGAAAAGCCCTTGCGGCCTGTGGTGTTTCTCGGTTATAAATTAGAGTGGAGTGTGCCCGGACAAACCCACACAAGCTGATGTCTCCTTACTTTTGTTGGATTTTTACTTTTAATTTTTATTTTTTATTGGAGTAATTTTCCACTGTGTACGTGGACCACTTCTACTTTGTGCATTCCTCGGTTGATGGACATTTTCATTGCTTCCAAGTGTTGGCTATGGTAAATATTGTTGGAGTGCAGGATTGCCAGGCTGTGACTTTTCGATTCTCATTTTCTCAGGTGATAGGCCCAGCAGTGGGTGTGATTGATTGACTGGTAGCACCGTGTTTCCCTTTTCAAAGCACCTTCTTTGTGTTTTCATTAGTGGCTCTTACCACGTCCCCCTTAGAATCCAGGGTACGCATTTCTCCACAATCGCTTCAGCATTTATTGTTTGCAGCATTTATGCTAATGGCCCTTCTGGCTGCTGTGAGCTGATAGGTTTTTGTAATTTGGGTTTGCATGTCTTTGAAAATTCGTAAAACTCATCATTTTTCTCCACCGTTTTCTTTTCTGTTAAAAAAAAGGAAACAATTGGGAGTACAATAGAACTCTTGAAATTGTGTTCTTGGAAGGTTGCCCTCTTTTGAAATTTTTGGTCGATTTTTCACCCCAGAATTTTTTTAGAAAGCAGGTGTCTCTTACCGAACTGCAAGTTTGGTGAATATTTAGTGACCTTTAGCAATGGGTTTAAAGCTGCTGTTGTAGGAAGTGGCCTCAAGCAGGAAGCATATCTCCATTCCCATATCTGGGTACTAGGGCAGCAGAGCCTTTCTGGAAGTCGTGTTCCTAGTTTGTAAATTACATTGGAATGTGCATGGAGAAAGCCCCATAAGTTTATGTCTCATTATTCCTTCTTGGTTTTAAAATTTTTTTTAATTGGGGTAAAACTTAGAATATTGTTTGTCCTAGGTGTACACCATCTGGTTCGTTTGTACATTATATATGTCTATTCAAGTACAGATACTCTTCCCATGTAAAATGTTACTGAGGGTTCCGCAGACCTCCCTTGTTATATGCTTGGTCTTTTTGAGATATGTATATAATATGTGTTTGTATACATATAGTAACACTAATCTTAATTTATCCATTCCCCCCACCTTTCCTTTTAGATGAGCATAGTTTGTTTTCTAAGTCTGTGAGTGTCTTTCTCTGTGGAAATATGTTCCTTTGTGTCAGTTATTAGATAACGCCTATAAGTGATATCATAGAATATAGGTCTTTTGCTTTCCGACTTACCTCGTTTCGTGATTATCTCCAGACTCATTTGTGGTGCCTCAGAGAGCAGTGGTTCATTGTTTTCCATGGCTATTATTCCATTGTGTACATGGACCACTTCTTCTTTATCCATTTACTGGTTGTTGGACATTTTGATTGCTTCACTGTTTTGGCTATTGTGAATAAGGCTGCACTGCAGCTTTTGCGGCCTGTGTCTTCTCGATTCTTGTCTTCTCAAGTGAGAGGTCCATTGGTGCGCCTGCTGGATTGAATGGTACCTCCATTTTTACTTTTAAACACAGCTCCTTTCTGTTCTCATTATTGGCTGTTACCCCTTTACGTCTCACCAGCAGGTAGAGGGTACACAGTTCCCTAAAACCCCTTCAGCATTTATTGTTTGTAGACTTTTTGCTCATGGTCAGTCGACTGGTGTAAGTTGAAACTTTTTGTAGATTAGATTGCATGGGTCTAACACTCCCTGAGGTTGAGCTTTTATCCATTTTCCTTTTTTTTTAAAAGAGCGTGAGTAAAACTTAACTCTTCACACTCTCTTCTTGAAACATTTGCCTGTTTTGAATTGTTTTGCCCATTCCCTCCTTCAGCACAATTTTTTTAGGGCAGGTGTCCTTTACAGCCCTGAGTCCTTGGGAATGTTAAGTGACCATTAGCTGTGAGTTTAAAGCTGTTCTTGCAGGAAACGGCCACAAGGTGGCAGCATTTCCCCTTTACCATATTTGGTTACTAGGGAAACAGAGCCTTAATGGAAGTGGTGTTGTAGGTTGTAAATTAGAATGGAATGTGCCAGGGAAAAGCCCTTTAAGTTTATGTCTCATTACTTCTTGTTCATATTTGTAGTTTACTTTTTATTTTTTATCCCAGTAAATATGATTACAATGGTTTGTTTGTTCTAGGTGTGCAAGATGTGGTTCTTTCACACATATACATGTATCTATTCTTCCTCGCATCCTTTTCCCATGTAGGTTATGACACAATGTTGAGTAGTCTTCTCCTGGTCTTCCGTACGTCTTTGGTGGTTATATATTTCACATGGTTTGTATATCTCTGTTAACCCCAATGTGGCAATGTATCCAATCCTCATCCCTTTCTATTTGGTGAACCATAAGTTTTTTAATGAATCTGTGATTGCCTTTCTCTGTGGAAATATCTTCATTGGTATCAATTTTTAAGTAACTCTTAAAAGTGATATGATAGGATATGTGTCTTTTGCTTTCTCACTTACTACACGTGGCGTGATTACGTCTAGACTCATCTATGGTGCTGCAAACGGCATTGTTTCATTTTTTTCACTAGCGAATATTCCATCTGTACATGGAGGAGTTCTTCTTTGTCCACCCATCTGTTGGTGGACTTTTTGGTTACTTCCATATCTTGGCTATTGTAATACTGTGCAGTGCAGATTTGCCTGCCTGTGTCTTTCCAATTCTCTCTTCTTAGGTTTTACGTCGAGGAGTGGGCCTGCTGGATCATATAGTAGCTCAATGTTTACCTTTTTAAGGCACCTCCATTCTGTTCTCATTCGTGGCCCTTTCCAAGTTACGTCCCCTTTGAAGTTGAGGGTATGCATTTCTCCACAACACTTTCAGCATTTATTGTTTGTAGTTTTCTTGCTGATGGTTATTCTGACAAGTGTGAGCTGATACCTCTCTGTGGTTGAATTCGAATGTGCCACATAATCTGTTGAAATTGAGCTTTAAGGCATGTCCTTTGCTATTTTTCAAGCTGTGATTACCCCTTAGTTCTTCAAAGTGTTCTCTTTAAGTATGTGTCACATTTTGAAATGTTTTGGCCTTTACCTCCCTCAAGACATTTTGAGGGCCTGTTTCATTTACAGTTCTGCAGTACTTGTTCCTATGAAGTGACCATTAGCACAGGCTTAAAAGCTG
Organism: Balaenoptera borealis; assembly: GCF_965194805.1. Taxonomy (NCBI): domain Eukaryota; kingdom Metazoa; phylum Chordata; class Mammalia; order Artiodactyla; family Balaenopteridae; genus Balaenoptera; species Balaenoptera borealis. The sequence goes on along the minus strand of NC_138864.1, from coordinate 41,983,113 downwards.
CTTTTGCAGGTAACTGCCAGAGGGCGGCAGCCTTTCTATGTCCCCCACCCTGGTAACTAGGGAAAAGCCCTTGCGGCCTGTGGTGTTTCTCGGTTATAAATTAGAGTGGAGTGTGCCCGGACAAACCCACACAAGCTGATGTCTCCTTACTTTTGTTGGATTTTTACTTTTAATTTTTATTTTTTATTGGAGTAATTTTCCACTGTGTACGTGGACCACTTCTACTTTGTGCATTCCTCGGTTGATGGACATTTTCATTGCTTCCAAGTGTTGGCTATGGTAAATATTGTTGGAGTGCAGGATTGCCAGGCTGTGACTTTTCGATTCTCATTTTCTCAGGTGATAGGCCCAGCAGTGGGTGTGATTGATTGACTGGTAGCACCGTGTTTCCCTTTTCAAAGCACCTTCTTTGTGTTTTCATTAGTGGCTCTTACCACGTCCCCCTTAGAATCCAGGGTACGCATTTCTCCACAATCGCTTCAGCATTTATTGTTTGCAGCATTTATGCTAATGGCCCTTCTGGCTGCTGTGAGCTGATAGGTTTTTGTAATTTGGGTTTGCATGTCTTTGAAAATTCGTAAAACTCATCATTTTTCTCCACCGTTTTCTTTTCTGTTAAAAAAAAGGAAACAATTGGGAGTACAATAGAACTCTTGAAATTGTGTTCTTGGAAGGTTGCCCTCTTTTGAAATTTTTGGTCGATTTTCCACCCCAGAATTTTTTTAGAAAGCAGGTGTCTTTTACCGAACCGCAAGTTTGGTGAATATTTAGTGACCTTTAGCAATGGGTTTAAAGCTGCTGTTGTAGGAAGTGGCCCCAAGGAGGAAGCATGTCTCCATTCCCATATCTGGGTACTAGGGCAGCAGAGCCTTTCTGGAAGTCGTTTTCCTAATTTGTAAATTACATTGGAATGTGCATGGAGAAAGCCCCATAAGTTTATGTCTCATTATTTCTTCTTGGTTTTAAATTTTTTTTTAATTGGGGTAAAGCTTAGAATATTGTTTGTCCTAGGTGTACACCATCTGGTTCGTTTGTACATTATATATGTCTATTCAAGTACAGATCCTCTTCCCATGTAAAATGTTACTGACGGTTCCGCAGACCTCCCTTGCTATATGGTTGGTCTTTTTGAGATATGTATATAATATGTGTTTGTATACATATAGTAACACTAATCTTAATTTATCCATTCCCCCCACCTTTCCTTTTAGATGAGCATAGTTTGTTTTCTAAGTCTGTGAGTGTCTTTCTCTGTGGAAATATGTTCCTTTGTGTCAGTTATTAGATAACGCCTATAAGTGATATCATAGAATATAGGTCTTTTGCTTTCCGACTTACCTCATGTTTTGTGATTATCTCCAGACTCATTTGTGGTGCCTCAGAGAGCAGTGGTTCATTGTTTTCCATGGCTATTATTCCATTGTATACATGGATCACTTCTTCTTTATCCATTTACCGGTTGTTGGGCATTTTGATTGCTTCACTGTCTTGGCTATTGTGAATAAGGCTGCACTGCAGCTTTTGCGGTCTGTGTCTTCTCGATTCTTGTCTTCTCAAGTGAGAGGTCCATTGGTGCGCCTGCTGGATTGAATGGTACCTCCATTTTTACTTTTAAACACAGCTCCTTTCTGTTCTCATTATTGGCTGTTACCCCTTTACGTCTCACCAGCAGGTAGAGGGTACACAGTTCCCTAAAACCCCATCAGCATTTATTGTTTGTAGACTTTTTGCTCATGGTCAGGCGACTGCTGTAAGTTGAAACTTTTTGTAGATTAGATTGCATGGGTCTAACACTCCCTGAGGTTGAGCTTTTATCCATTTTCCTTTTTTTTAAAAGAGCGTGAGTAAAACTTAACTCTTCATACTCTCTTCTTGAAACATTTGCCTGTTTTGAATTGTTTTGTCCATTCCCTCCTTCAGCACAATTTTTTAGGGCAGGTGTCCTTTACAGCCCTGAGTCCTTGGGAATGTTAAGTGACCATTAGCTGTGAGTTTAAAGCTGTTCTTGCAGGAAACGGCCACAAGGTGGCAGCATTTCCCCTTTACCATATTTGGTTACTAGGGAAACAGAGCCTTAATGGAAGTGGTGTTGTAGGTTGTAAATTAGAATGGAATGTGCCAGGGAAAAGCCCTTTAAGTTTATGTCTCATTACTTCTTGTTCATATTTGTAATTTTATTTTTTATCCCAGCAAATATGATTAGAATGGTTTGTTTGTTCTAGGTGTGCAAGATGTGGTTCTTTCACACATATACATGCATCTATTCTTCCTCGCACCCTTTTCCCATGTAGGTTATGACACAATGTTGAGTAGTCTTCTCCTGGTTTTCCGTACGTCTTTGGTGGTTATATATTTCACATGGTTTGTATATCTCTGTTAACCCCAATGTGGTAATGTATCCAATCCTCATCCCTTTCTATTTGGTGAACCATAAGTTTTTTAATGAATCTGTGATTGCCTTTCTCTGTGGAAATATCTTCATTGGTATCAATTTTTAAGTAACTCTTAAAAGTGATATGATAGGATATGTGTCTTTTGCTTTCTCACTTACTACACGTGGCGTGATTACGTCTAGACTCATCTATGGTGCTGCAAACGGCATTGTTTCATTTTTTTCACTAGCGAATATTCCATCTGTACATGGAGGAGTTCTTCTTTGTCCATCCATCTGTTGGTGGACTTTTTGGTTACTTCCATATCTTGGCTATTGTAATACTGTGCAGTGCAGATTTGCCTGCCTGTGTCTTTCCAATTCTCTCTTCTTAGGTTTTACGTCGAGGAGTGGGCCTGCTGGATCATATAGTAGCTCAATGTTTACCTTTTTAAGGCACCTCCATTCTGTTCTCATTCGTGGCCCTTTCCAAGTTACGTCCCCTTTGAAGTTGAGGGTATGCATTTCTCCACAACACCTTCAGCATTTATTGTTTGTAGTTTTCTTGCTGATGTTTATTCTGACAAGTGTGAGCTGATACCTCTCTGTGGTTGAATTCGAATGTGCCACATAATCTGTTGAAATTGAGCTTTAAGGCATGTCCTTTTCTATTTTTCAAGCTGTGATTACCCCTTAGTTCTTCAAAGTGTTCTCTTTAAGTATGTGTCATATTTTGAAATGTTTTGGCCTTTACCTCCCTCAAGACATTTTGAGGGCCTGTTTCATTTACATTTCTGCAGTACTTGTTCCTATGAAGTGACCATTAGCACAGGCTTTAAAGCTGCTTTTGCAGGTAACTGCCAGAGGGCGGCAGCCTTTCTATGTCCCCCACCCTGGTAACTAGGGAAAAGCCCTTGCGGCCTGTGGTGTTTCTCGGTTATAAATTAGAGTGGAGTGTGCCCGGACAAACCCACACAAGCTGATGTCTCCTTACTTTTGTTGGATTTTTACATTTAATTTTTATTTTTTATTGGAGTAATTTTCCACTGTGTACGTGGACCACTTCTACTTTGTGCATTCCTCGGTTGATGGACATTTTCATTGCTTCCAAGTGTTGGCTATGGTAAATATTGTTGGAGTGCAGGATTGCCAGGCTGTGACTTTTCGATTCTCATTTTCTCAGGTGATAGGCCCAGCAGTGGGTGTGATTGATTGACTGGTAGCACCGTGTTTCCCTTTACAAAGCACCTTCTTTGTGTTTTCATTAGTGGCTCTTACCACGTCCCCCTTAGAATCCAGGGTACGCATTTCTCCACAATCGCTTCAGCATTTATTGTTTGCAGCATTTATGCTAATGGCCCTTCTGGCTGCTGTGAGCTGATAGGTTTTTGTAATTTGGGTTTGCATGTCTTTGAAAATTCGTAAAACTCATCATTTTTCTCCACCGTTTTCTTTTCTGTTAAAAAAAAGGAAACAATTGGGAGTACAATAGAACTCTTGAAATTGTGTTCTTGGAAGGTTGCCCTCTTTTGAAATTTTTGGTCGATTTTCCACCCCAGAATTTTTTTAGAAAGCAGGTGTCTCTTACCGAACTGCAAGTTTGGTGAATATTTAGTGACCTTTAGCAATGGGTTTAAAGCTGCTGTTGTAGGAAGTGGCCTCAAGCAGGCAGCATATCTCCATTCCCATATCTGGGTACTAGGGCAGCAGAGCCTTTCTGGAAGTCGTGTTCCTAGTTTGTAAATTACATTGGAATGTGCATGGAGAAAGCCCCATAAGTTTATGTCTCATTATTCCTTCTTGGTTTTAAAATTTTTTTTTAATTGGGGTAAAACTTAGAATATTGTTTGTCCTAGGTGTACACCATCTGGTTCGTTTGTACATTATATATGTCTATTCAAGTACAGATACTCTTCCCATGTAAAATGTTACTGAGGGTTCCGCAGACCTCCCTTGTTATATGCTTGGTCTTTTTGAGATATGGATATAATATGTGTTTGTATACATATAGTAACACTAATCTTAATTTATCCATTCCCCCCACCTTTCCTTTTAGATGAGCATAGTTTGTTTTCTAAGTCTGTGAGTGTCTTTCTCTGTGGAAATATGTTCCTTTGTGTCAGTTATTAGATAACGCCTATAAGTGATATCATAGAATATAGGTCTTTTGCTTTCCGACTTACCTCGTTTCGTGATTATCTCCAGACTCATTTGTGGTGCCTCAGAGAGCAGTGGTTCATTGTTTTCCATGGCTATTATTCCATTGTGTACATGGACCACTTCTTCTTTATCCATTTACTGGTTGTTGGACATTTTGATTGCTTCACTGTTTTGGCTATTGTGAATAAGGCTGCACTGCAGCTTTTGCGGCCTGTGTCTTCTCGATTCTTGTCTTCTCAAGTGAGAGGTCCATTGGTGCGCCTGCTGGATTGAATGGTACCTCCATTTTTACTTTTAAACACAGCTCCTTTCTGTTCTCATTATTGGCTGTTACCCCTTTACGTCTCACCAGCAGGTAGAGGGTACACAGTTCCCTAAAACCCCTTCAGCATTTATTGTTTGTAGACTTTTTGCTCATGGTCAGTCGACTGGTGTAAGTTGAAACTTTTTGTAGATTAGATTGCATGGGTCTAACACTCCCTGAGGTTGAGCTTTTATCCATTTTCCTTTTTTTTTAAAAGAGCGTGAGTAAAACTTAACTCTTCACACTCTCTTCTTGAAACATTTGCCTGTTTTGAATTGTTTTGCCCATTCCCTCCTTCAGCACAATTTTTTTAGGGCAGGTGTCCTTTACAGCCCTGAGTCCTTGGGAATGTTAAGTGACCATTAGCTGTGAGTTTAAAGCTGTTCTTGCAGGAAACGGCCACAAGGTGGCAGCATTTCCCCTTTACCATATTTGGTTACTAGGGAAACAGAGCCTTAATGGAAGTGGTGTTGTAGGTTGTAAATTAGAATGGAATGTGCCAGGGAAAAGCCCTTTAAGTTTATGTCTCATTACTTCTTGTTCATATTTGTAGTTTACTTTTTATTTTTTATCCCAGTAAATATGATTACAATGGTTTGTTTGTTCTAGGTGTGCAAGATGTGGTTCTTTCACACATATACATGTATCTATTCTTCCTCGCATCCTTTTCCCATGTAGGTTATGACACAATGTTGAGTAGTCTTCTCCTGGTCTTCCGTACGTCTTTGGTGGTTATATATTTCACATGGTTTGTATATCTCTGTTAACCCCAATGTGGCAATGTATCCAATCCTCATCCCTTTCTATTTGGTGAACCATAAGTTTTTTAATGAATCTGTGATTGCCTTTCTCTGTGGAAATATCTTCATTGGTATCAATTTTTAAGTAACTCTTAAAAGTGATATGATAGGATATGTGTCTTTTGCTTTCTCACTTACTACACGTGGCGTGATTACGTCTAGACTCATCTATGGTGCTGCAAACGGCATTGTTTCATTTTTTTCACTAGCGAATATTCCATCTGTACATGGAGGAGTTCTTCTTTGTCCACCCATCTGTTGGTGGACTTTTTGGTTACTTCCATATCTTGGCTATTGTAATACTGTGCAGTGCAGATTTGCCTGCCTGTGTCTTTCCAATTCTCTCTTCTTAGGTTTTACGTCGAGGAGTGGGCCTGCTGGATCATATAGTAGCTCAATGTTTACCTTTTTAAGGCACCTCCATTCTGTTCTCATTCGTGGCCCTTTCCAAGTTACGTCCCCTTTGAAGTTGAGGGTATGCATTTCTCCACAACACTTTCAGCATTTATTGTTTGTAGTTTTCTTGCTGATGGTTATTCTGACAAGTGTGAGCTGATACCTCTCTGTGGTTGAATTCGAATGTGCCACATAATCTGTTGAAATTGAGCTTTAAGGCATGTCCTTTGCTATTTTTCAAGCTGTGATTACCCCTTAGTTCTTCAAAGTGTTCTCTTTAAGTATGTGTCACATTTTGAAATGTTTTGGCCTTTACCTCCCTCAAGACATTTTGAGGGCCTGTTTCATTTACAGTTCTGCAGTACTTGTTCCTATGAAGTGACCATTAGCACAGGCTTAAAAGCTGCTTTTGCAGGTAACTGCCAGAGGGCGGCAGCCTTTCTATGTCCCCCACCCTGGTAACTAGGGAAAAGCCCTTGCGGCCTGTGGTGTTTCTCGGTTATAAATTAGAGTGGAGTGTGCCCGGACAAACCCACACAAGCTGATGTCTCCTTACTTTTGTTGGATTTTTACATTTAATTTTTATTTTTTATTGGAGTAATTTTCCACTGTGTACGTGGACCACTTCTACTTTGTGCATTCCTCGGTTGATGGACATTTTCATTGCTTCCAAGTGTTGGCTATGGTAAATATTGTTGGAGTGCAGGATTGCCAGGCTGTGACTTTTCGATTCTCATTTTCTCAGGTGATAGGCCCAGCAGTGGGTGTGATTGATTGACTGGTAGCACCGTGTTTCCCTTTACAAAGCACCTTCTTTGTGTTTTCATTAGTGGCTCTTACCACGTCCCCCTTAGAATCCAGGGTACGCATTTCTCCACAATCGCTTCAGCATTTATTGTTTGCAGCATTTATGCTAATGGCCCTTCTGGCTGCTGTGAGCTGATAGGTTTTTGTAATTTGGGTTTGCATGTCTTTGAAAATTCGTAAAACTCATCATTTTTTTCCACCGTTTTCTTTTCTGTTAAAAAAAAGGAAACAATTGGGAGTACAATAGAACTCTTGAAATTGTGTTCTTGGAAGGTTGCCGTCTTTTGAAATTTTTGGTCGATTTTTCACCCCAGAATTTTTTTAGAAAGCAGGTGTCTTTTAGCGAACTGCAAGTTTGGTGAATATTTAGTGACCTTTAGCAATGGGTTTAAAGCTGCTGTTGTAGGAAGTGGCCTCAAGCAGGCAGCATATCTCCATTCCCATATCTGGGTACTAGGGCAGCAGTGCCTTTCTGGAAGTCGTGTTCCTAGTTTGTAAATTACATTGGAATGTGCATGGAGAAAGCCCCATAAGTTTATGTCTCATTATTTCTTCTTGGTTTTAAAATTTTTTTAAATTGGGGTAAAGCTTAGAATATTGTTTGTCCTAGGTGTACACAATCTGGTTCGTTTGTACATTATATATGTCTATTCAAGTACAGATACTCTTCTCATGTAAAATGTTACTGAGGGTTCTGCAGACCTCCCTTGTTATATGCTTGGTCTTTTTGAGATATGTATATAATATGTGTTTGCATACATATAGTAACACTAATCTTAATTTATCCATTCCCCCCACCTTTCCTTTTAGATGAGCATAGTTTGTTTTCTAAGTCTGTGAGTGTCTTTCTCTGTGGAAATATGTTCCTTTGTGTCAGTTATTAGATAACGCCTATAAGTGATATCATAGAATATAGGTCTTTTGCTTTCCGACTTACCTCGTTTCGTGATTATCTCCAGACTCATTTGTGGTGCCTCAGAGAGCAGTGGTTCATTGTTTTCCATGGCTATTATTCCATTGTGTACATGGACCACTTCTTCTTTATCCATTTACTGGTTGTTGGACATTTTGATTGCTTCACTGTTTTGGCTATTGTGAATAAGGCTGCACTGCAGCTTTTGCGGCCTGTGTCTTCTCGATTCTTGTCTTCTCAAGTGAGAGGTCCATTGGTGCGCCTGCTGGATTGAATGGTACCTCCATTTTTACTTTTAAACACAGCTCCTTTCTGTTCTCATTATTGGCTGTTACCCCTTTACGTCTCACCAGCAGGTAGAGGGTACACAGTTCCCTAAAACCCCTTCAGCATTTATTGTTTGTAGACTTTTTGCTCATGGTCAGTCGACTGGTGTAAGTTGAAACTTTTTGTAGATTAGATTGCATGGGTCTAACACTCCCTGAGGTTGAGCTTTTATCCATTTTCCTTTTTTTTTAAAAGAGCGTGAGTAAAACTTAACTCTTCACACTCTCTTCTTGAAACATTTGCCTGTTTTGAATTGTTTTGCCCATTCCCTCCTTCAGCACAATTTTTTTAGGGCAGGTGTCCTTTACAGCCCTGAGTCCTTGGGAATGTTAAGTGACCATTAGCTGTGAGTTTAAAGCTGTTCTTGCAGGAAACGGCCACAAGGTGGCAGCATTTCCCCTTTACCATATTTGGTTACTAGGGAAACAGAGCCTTAATGGAAGTGGTGTTGTAGGTTGTAAATTAGAATGGAATGTGCCAGGGAAAAGCCCTTTAAGTTTATGTCTCATTACTTCTTGTTCATATTTGTAGTTTACTTTTTATTTTTTATCCCAGTAAATATGATTACAATGGTTTGTTTGTTCTAGGTGTGCAAGATGTGGTTCTTTCCCACATATACATGTATCTATTCTTCCTCGCATCCTTTTCCCATGTAGGTTATGACACAATGTTGAGTAGTCTTCTCCTGGTCTTCCGTACGTCTTTGGTGGTTATATATTTCACATGGTTTGTATATCTCTGTTAACCCCAATGTGGCAATGTATCCAATCCTCATCCCTTTCTATTTGGTGAACCATAAGTTTTTTAATGAATCTGTGATTGCCTTTCTCTGTGGAAATATCTTCATTGGTATCAATTTTTAAGTAACTCTTAAAAGTGATATGATAGGATATGTGTCTTTTGCTTTCTCACTTACTACACGTGGCGTGGTTATGTCTAGACTCATCTATGGTGCTGCAAATGGCATTGTTTCATTTTTTTCACAAGCGAATATTCCATCTGTACATGGAGGAGTTCTTCTTTGTCCATCCATCTGTTGGTGGACTTTTTGGTTACTTCCATATCTTGGCTATTGTAATACTGTGCAGTGCAGATTTGCCTGCCTGTGTCTTTCCAATTCTCTCTTCTTAGGTTTTACGTCGAGGAGTGGGCCTGCTGGATCATATAGTAGCTCAATGTTTACCTTTTTAAGGCACCTCCATTCTGTTCTCATTCGTGGCCCTTTCCAAGTTACGTCCCCTTTGAAGTTGAGGGTATGCATTTCTCCACAACACCTTCAGCATTTATTGTTTGTAGTTTTCTTGCTGATGGTTATTCTGACAAGTGTGAGCTGATACCTCTCTGTGGTTGAATTCGAATGTGCCACATAATCTGTTGAAATTGAGCTTTAAGGCATGTCCTTTGCTATTTTTCAAGCTGTGATTACCCCTTAGTTCTTCAAAGTGTTCTCTTTAAGTATGTGTCACATTTTGAAATGTTTTGGCCTTTACCTCCCTCAAGACATTTTGAGGGCCTGTTTCATTTACAGTTCTGCAGTACTTGTTCCTATGAAGTGACCATTAGCACAGGCTTAAAAGCTGCTTTTGCAGGTAACTGCCAGAGGGCGGCAGCCTTTCTATGTCCCCCACCCTGGTAACTAGGGAAAAGCCCTTGCGGCCTGTGGTGTTTCTCGGTTATAAATTAGAGTGGAGTGTGCCCGGACAAACCCACACAAGCTGATGTCTCCTTACTTTTGTTGGATTTTTACATTTAATTTTTATTTTTTATTGGAGTAATTTTCCACTGTGTACGTGGACCACTTCTACTTTGTGCATTCCTCGGTTGATGGACATTTTCATTGCTTCCAAGTGTTGGCTATGGTAAATATTGTTGGAGTGCAGGATTGCCAGGCTGTGACTTTTCGATTCTCATTTTCTCAGGTGATAGGCCCAGCAGTGGGTGTGATTGATTGACTGGTAGCACCGTGTTTCCCTTTACAAAGCACCTTCTTTGTGTTTTCATTAGTGGCTCTTACCACGTCCCCCTTAGAATCCAGGGTACGCATTTCTCCACAATCGCTTCAGCATTTATTGTTTGCAGCATTTATGCTAATGGCCCTTCTGGCTGCTGTGAGCTGATAGGTTTTTGTAATTTGGGTTTGCATGTCTTTGAAAATTCGTAAAACTCATCATTTTTTTCCACCGTTTTCTTTTCTGTTAAAAAAAAGGAAACAATTGGGAGTACAATAGAACTCTTGAAATTGTGTTCTTGGAAGGTTGCCGTCTTTTGAAATTTTTGGTCGATTTTTCACCCCAGAATTTTTTTAGAAAGCAGGTGTCTTTTAGCGAACTGCAAGTTTGGTGAATATTTAGTGACCTTTAGCAATGGGTTTAAAGCTGCTGTTGTAGGAAGTGGCCTCAAGCAGGCAGCATATCTCCATTCCCATATCTGGGTACTAGGGCAGCAGTGCCTTTCTGGAAGTCGTGTTCCTAGTTTGTAAATTACATTGGAATGTGCATGGAGAAAGCCCCATAAGTTTATGTCTCATTATTTCTTCTTGGTTTTAAAATTTTTTTAAATTGGGGTAAAGCTTAGAATATTGTTTGTCCTAGGTGTACACAATCTGGTTCGTTTGTACATTATATATGTCTATTCAAGTACAGATACTCTTCTCATGTAAAATGTTACTGAGGGTTCTGCAGACCTCCCTTGTTATATGCTTGGTCTTTTTGAGATATGTATATAATATGTGTTTGCATACATATAGTAACACTAATCTTAATTTATCCATTCCCCCCACCTTTCCTTTTAGATGAGCATAGTTTGTTTTCTAAGTCTGTGAGTGTCTTTCTCTGTGGAAATATGTTCCTTTGTGTCAGTTATTAGATAACGCCTATAAGTGATATCATAGAATATAGGTCTTTTGCTTTCCGACTTACCTCGTTTCGTGATTATCTCCAGACTCATTTGTGGTGCCTCAGAGAGCAGTGGTTCATTGTTTTCCATGGCTATTATTCCATTGTGTACATGGACCACTTCTTCTTTATCCATTTACTGGTTGTTGGACATTTTGATTGCTTCACTGTTTTGGCTATTGTGAATAAGGCTGCACTGCAGCTTTTGCGGCCTGTGTCTTCTCGATTCTTGTCTTCTCAAGTGAGAGGTCCATTGGTGCGCCTGCTGGATTGAATGGTACCTCCATTTTTACTTTTAAACACAGCTCCTTTCTGTTCTCATTATTGGCTGTTACCCCTTTACGTCTCACCAGCAGGTAGAGGGTACACAGTTCCCTAAAACCCCTTCAGCATTTATTGTTTGTAGACTTTTTGCTCATGGTCAGTCGACTGGTGTAAGTTGAAACTTTTTGTAGATTAGATTGCATGGGTCTAACACTCCCTGAGGTTGAGCTTTTATCCATTTTCCTTTTTTTTTAAAAGAGCGTGAGTAAAACTTAACTCTTCACACTCTCTTCTTGAAACATTTGCCTGTTTTGAATTGTTTTGCCCATTCCCTCCTTCAGCACAATTTTTTTAGGGCAGGTGTCCTTTACAGCCCTGAGTCCTTGGGAATGTTAAGTGACCATTAGCTGTGAGTTTAAAGCTGTTCTTGCAGGAAACGGCCACAAGGTGGCAGCATTTCCCCTTTACCATATTTGGTTACTAGGGAAACAGAGCCTTAATGGAAGTGGTGTTGTAGGTTGTAAATTAGAATGGAATGTGCCAGGGAAAAGCCCTTTAAGTTTATGTCTCATTACTTCTTGTTCATATTTGTAGTTTACTTTTTATTTTTTATCCCAGTAAATATGATTACAATGGTTTGTTTGTTCTAGGTGTGCAAGATGTGGTTCTTTCCCACATATACATGTATCTATTCTTCCTCGCATCCTTTTCCCATGTAGGTTATGACACAATGTTGAGTAGTCTTCTCCTGGTCTTCCGTACGTCTTTGGTGGTTATATATTTCACATGGTTTGTATATCTCTGTTAACCCCAATGTGGCAATGTATCCAATCCTCATCCCTTTCTATTTGGTGAACCATAAGTTTTTTAATGAATCTGTGATTGCCTTTCTCTGTGGAAATATCTTCATTGGTATCAATTTTTAAGTAACTCTTAAAAGTGATATGATAGGATATGTGTCTTTTGCTTTCTCACTTACTACACGTGGCGTGGTTATGTCTAGACTCATCTATGGTGCTGCAAATGGCATTGTTTCATTTTTTTCACAAGCGAATATTCCATCTGTACATGGAGGAGTTCTTCTTTGTCCATCCATCTGTTGGTGGACTTTTTGGTTACTTCCATATCTTGGCTATTGTAATACTGTGCAGTGCAGATTTGCCTGCCTGTGTCTTTCCAATTCTCTCTTCTTAGGTTTTACGTCGAGGAGTGGGCCTGCTGGATCATATAGTAGCTCAATGTTTACCTTTTTAAGGCACCTCCATTCTGTTCTCATTCGTGGCCCTTTCCAAGTTACGTCCCCTTTGAAGTTGAGGGTATGCATTTCTCCACAACACTTTCAGCATTTATTGTTTGTAGTTTTCTTGCTGATGGTTATTCTGACAAGTGTGAGCTGATACCTCTCTGTGGTTGAATTCGAATGTGCCACATAATCTGTTGAAATTGAGCTTTAAGGCATGTCCTTTGCTATTTTTCAAGCTGTGATTACCCCTTAGTTCTTCAAAGTGTTCTCTTTAAGTATGTGTCACATTTTGAAATGTTTTGGCCTTTACCTCCCTCAAGACATTTTGAGGGCCTGTTTCATTTACAGTTCTGCAGTACTTGTTCCTATGAAGTGACCATTAGCACAGGCTTAAAAGCTGCTTTTGCAGGTAACTGCCAGAGGGCGGCAGCCTTTCTATGTCCCCCACCCTGGTAACTAGGGAAAAGCCCTTGCGGCCTGTGGTGTTTCTCGGTTATAAATTAGAGTGGAGTGTGCCCGGACAAACCCACACAAGCTGATGTCTCCTTACTTTTGTTGGATTTTTACATTTAATTTTTATTTTTTATTGGAGTAATTTTCCACTGTGTACGTGGACCACTTCTACTTTGTGCATTCCTCGGTTGATGGACATTTTCATTGCTTCCAAGTGTTGGCTATGGTAAATATTGTTGGAGTGCAGGATTGCCAGGCTGTGACTTTTCGATTCTCATTTTCTCAGGTGATAGGCCCAGCAGTGGGTGTGATTGATTGACTGGTAGCACCGTGTTTCCCTTTTCAAAGCACCTTCTTTGTGTTTTCATTAGTGGCTCTTACCACGTCCCCCTTAGAATCCAGGGTACGCATTTCTCCACAATCGCTTCAGCATTTATTGTTTGCAGCATTTATGCTAATGGCCCTTCTGGCTGCTGTGAGCTGATAGGTTTTTGTAATTTGGGTTTGCATGTCTTTGAAAATTCGTAAAACTCATCATTTTTCTCCACCGTTTTCTTTTCTGTTTAAAAAAAAGGAAACAATTGGGAGTACAATAGAACTCTTGAAATTGTGTTCTTGGAAGGTTGCCCTCTTTGGAAATTTTTGGTCGATTTTCCACCCCAGAATTTTTTTAGAAAGCAGGTGTCTTTTACCGAACTGCAAGTTTGGTGAATATTTAGTGACCTTTAGCAATGGGTTTAAAGCTGCTGTTGTAGGAAGTGGCCTCAAGCAGGAAGCATGTCTCCATTCCCATATCTGGGTACTAGGGCAGCAGAGCCTTTCTGGAAGTCGTTTTCCAAATTTGTAAATTACATTGGAATGTGCATGGAGAAAGCCCCATAAGTTTATGTCTCATTATTTCTTCTTGGTTTTAAATTTTTTTTTAATTGGGGTAAAGCTTAGAATATTGTTTGTCCTAGGTGTACACCATCTGGTTCGTTTGTACATTATATATGTCTATTCAAGTACAGATCCTCTTCCCATGTAAAATGTTACTGAGGGTTCCGCAGACCTCCCTTGCTATATGGTTGGTCTTTTTGAGATATGGATATAATATGTGTTTGTATACATATAGTAACACTAATCTTAATTTATCCATTCCCCCCACCTTTCCTTTTAGATGAGCATAGTTTGTTTTCTAAGTCTGTGAGTGTCTTTCTCTGTGGAAATATGTTCCTTTGTGTCAGTTATTAGATAACGCCTATAAGTGATATCATAGAATATAGGTCTTTTGCTTTCCGACTTACCTCGTTTCGTGATTATCTCCAGACTCATTTGTGGTGCCTCAGAGAGCAGTGGTTCATTGTTTTCCATGGCTATTATTCCATTGTGTACATGGACCACTTCTTCTTTATCCATTTACCGGTTGTTGGACATTTTGATTGCTTCACTGTCTTGGCTATTGTGAATAAGGCTGCACTGCAGCTTTTGCGGCCTGTGCCTTCTCGATTCTTGTCTTCTCAAGTGAGAGGTCCATTGGTGCGCCTGCTGGATTGAATGGTACCTCCATTTTTACTTTTAAACACAGCTCCTTTCTGTTCTCATTATTGGCTGTTACCCCTTTACGTCTCACCAGCAGGTAGAGGGTACACAGTTCCCTAAAACCCCTTCAGCATTTATTGTTTGTAGACTTTTTGCTCATGTTCTGTCGAATGGTGTAAGTTGAAACTTTTTGTAGATTAGATTGCATGGGTCTAACACTCCCTGAGGTTGAGCTTTTATCCATTTTCCTTTTTTTTAAAAGAACGTGAGTAAAACTTAACTCTTCATACTCTCTTCTTGAAATATTTGCCTGTTTTGAATTTTTTTCTCCATTCCTTCCTTCAGCACAATTTTTTAGGGCAGGTGTCCTTTACTGCCCTGAGTCCTTGGGAATGTTAAGTGACCATTAGCTGTGATTTTAAAGCTGTTCTTGCAGGAAACAGCCTCAAGGTGGCAGCATTTCCCCTTTACCATATTTGGTTACTAGGGAAACAGAGCCTTAATGGAAGTGGTGTTGTAGGTTGTAAATTAGAATGGAATGTGCCAGGGAAAAGCCCTTTAAGTTTATGTCTCATTACTTCTTGTTCATATTTGTAATTTACTTTTTATTTTTTATCCCAGCAAATATGATTACAATGGTTTGTTTGTTCTAGGTGTGCAAGATGTGGTTCTTTCCCACATATACATGTATCTATTCTTCCTCGCACCCTTTTCCCATGTAGGTTATGACACAATGTTGAGTAGTCTTCTCCTGGTCTTCCGTACGTCTTTGGTGGTTATATATTTCACATGGTTTGTATATCTCTGTTAACCCCAATGTGGTAATGTATCCAATCCTCATCCCTTTCTATTTGGTGAACCATAAGTTTTTTAATGAATCTGTGATTGCCTTTCTCTGTGGAAATATCTTCATTGGTATCAATTTTTAAGTAACTCTTAAAAGTGATATGATAGGATATGTGTCTTTTGCTTTCTCACTTACTACACGTGGCGTGATTACGTCTAGACTCATCTATGGTGCTGCAAACGGCATTGTTTCATTTTTTTCACTAGCGAATATTCCATCTGTACATGGAGGAGTTCTTCTTTGTCCATCCATCTGTTGGTGGACTTTTTGGTTACTTCCATATCTTGGCTATTGTAATACTGTGCAGTGCAGATTTGCCTGCCTGTGTCTTTCCAATTCTCTCTTCTTAGGTTTTACGTCGAGGAGTGGGCCTGCTGGATCATATAGTAGCTCAATGTTTACCTTTTCAAGGCACCTCCATTCTGTTCTCATTCGTGGCCCTTTCCAAGTTACGTCCCCTTTGAAGTTGAGGGTATGCCTTTCTCCACAACAGCTTCAGCATTTATTGTTTGTAGTTTTCTTGCTGATGTTTATTCTGACAAGTGTGAGCTGATACCTCTCTGTGGTTGAATTCGAATGTGCCACATAATCTGTTGAAATTGAGCTTTAAGGCATGTCCTTTTCTATTTTTCAAGCTGTGATTACCCCTTAGTTCTTCAAAGTGTTCTCTTTAAGTATGTGTCATATTTTGAAATGTTTTGGCCTTTACCTCCCTCAAGACATTTTGAGGGCCTGTTTCATTTACAGTGCTGCAGTACTTGTTCCTATGAAGTGACCATTAGCACAGGCTTTAAAGCTGCTTTTGCAGGTAACTACCAGAGGGCGGCAGCCTTTCTATGTCCCCCACCCTGGTAACTAGGGAAAAGCCCTTGCGGCCTGTGGTGTTTCTCGGTTATAAATTAGAGTGGAGTGTGCCCGGACAAACCCACACAAGCTGATGTCTCCTTACTTTTGTTGGATTTTTACATTTAATTTTTATTTTTTATTGGAGTAATTTTCCACTGTGTACGTGGACCACTTCTACTTTGTGCATTCCTCGGTTGATGGACATTTTCATTGCTTCCAAGTGTTGGCTATGGTAAATATTGTTGGAGTGCAGGATTGCCAGGCTGTGACTTTTCGATTCTCATTTTCTCAGGTGATAGGCGCAGCAGTGGGTGTGATTGATTGACTGGTAGCACCGTGTTTCCCTTTTCAAAGCACTTTCTTTGTGTTTTCATTAGTGGCTCTTACCACGTCCCCCTTAGAATCCAGGGTACGCATTTCTCCACAATCGCTTCAGCATTTATTGTTTGCAGCATTTATGCTAATGGCCCTTCTGGCTGCTCTGAGCTGATAGGTTTTTGTAATTTGGGTTTGCATGTCTTTGAAAATTCGTAAAACTCATCATTTTTCTCCACCGTTTTCTTTTCTGTTAAAAAAAAGGAAACAATTGGGAGTACAATAGAACTCTTGAAATTGTGTTCTTGGAAGGTTGCCCTCTTTGGAAATTTTTGGTCGATTTTCCACCCCAGAATTTTTTTAGAAAGCAGGTGTCTCTTACCGAACTGCAAGTTTGGTGAATATTTAGTGACCTTTAACAATGGGTTTAAAGCTGCTGTTGTAGGAAGTGGCCTCAAGCAGGAAGCATATCTCCATTCCCATATCTGGGTACTAGGGGAGCAGAGCCTTTCTGGAAGTCGTGTTCCTAGTTTGTAAATTACATTGGAATGTGCATGGAGAAAGCCCGATAAGTTTATGTCTCATTATTTCTTCTTGGTTTTAAAATTTTTTTTAATTGGGGTAAAACTTAGAATATTGTTTGTCCTAGGTGTACACCATCTGGTTCGTTTGTACATTATATATGTCTATTCAAGTACAGATACTCTTCCCATGTAAAATGTTACTGAGGGTTCCGCAGACCTCCCTTGCTATATGGTTGGTCTTTTTGAGATATGTATATAATATGTGTTTGTATACATATAGTAACACTAATCTTAATTTATCCATTCCCCCCACCTTTCCTTTTAGATGAGCATAGTTTGTTTTCTAAGTCTGTGAGTGTCTTTCTCTGTGGAAATATGTTCCTTTGTGTCAGTTATTAGATAACGCCTATAAGGGATATCATAGAATATAGGTCTTTTGCTTTCCGACTTACCTCATGTTTTGTGATTATCTCCAGACTCATTTGTGGTGCCTCAGAGAGCAGTGGTTCATTGTTTTCCATGGCTATTATTCCATTGTGTACATGGACCACTTCTTCTTTATCCATTTACCGGTTGTTGGGCATTTTGATTGCTTCACTGTCTTGGCTATTGTGAATAAGGCTGCACTGCAGCTTTTGCGGTCTGTGTCTTCTCGATTCTTGTCTTCTCAAGTGAGAGGTCCATTGGTGCGCCTGCTGGATTGAATGGTACCTCCATTTTTACTTTTAAACACAGCTCCTTTCTGTTCTCATTATTGGCTGTTACCCCTTTACGTCTCACCAGCAGGTAGAGGGTACACAGTTCCCTAAAACCCCATCAGCATTTATTGTTTGTAGACTTTTTGCTCATGGTCAGGCGACTGCTGTAAGTTGAAACTTTTTGTAGATTAGATTGCATGGGTCTAACACTCCCTGAGGTTGAGCTTTTATCCATTTTCCTTTTTTTTAAAAGAGCGTGAGTAAAACTTAACTCTTCATACTCTCTTCTTGAAACATTTGCCTGTTTTGAATTGTTTTGTCCATTCCCTCCTTCAGCACAATTTTTTAGGGCAGGTGTCCTTTACAGCCCTGAGTCCTTGGGAATGTTAAGTGACCATTAGCTGTGAGTTTAAAGCTGTTCTTGCAGGAAACGGCCACAAGGTGGCAGCATTTCCCCTTTACCATATTTGGTTACTAGGGAAACAGAGCCTTAATGGAAGTGGTGTTGTAGGTTGTAAATTAGAATGGAATGTGCCAGGGAAAAGCCCTTTAAGTTTATGTCTCATTACTTCTTGTTCATATTTGTAATTTTATTTTTTATCCCAGCAAATATGATTAGAATGGTTTGTTTGTTCTAGGTGTGCAAGATGTGGTTCTTTCACACATATACATGCATCTATTCTTCCTCGCACCCTTTTCCCATGTAGGTTATGACACAATGTTGAGTAGTCTTCTCCTGGTTTTCCGTACGTCTTTGGTGGTTATATATTTCACATGGTTTGTATATCTCTGTTAACCCCAATGTGGTAATGTATCCAATCCTCATCCCTTTCTATTTGGTGAACCATAAGTTTTTTAATGAATCTGTGATTGCCTTTCTCTGTGGAAATATCTTCATTGGTATCAATTTTTAAGTAACTCTTAAAAGTGATATGATAGGATATGTGTCTTTTGCTTTCTCACTTACTACACGTGGCGTGATTACGTCTAGACTCATCTATGGTGCTGCAAACGGCATTGTTTCATTTTTTTCACTAGCGAATATTCCATCTGTACATGGAGGAGTTCTTCTTTGTCCATCCATCTGTTGGTGGACTTTTTGGTTACTTCCATATCTTGGCTATTGTAATACTGTGCAGTGCAGATTTGCCTGCCTGTGTCTTTCCAATTCTCTCTTCTTAGGTTTTACGTCGAGGAGTGGGCCTGCTGGATCATATAGTAGCTCAATGTTTACCTTTTTAAGGCACCTCCATTCTGTTCTCATTCGTGGCCCTTTCCAAGTTACGTCCCCTTTGAAGTTGAGGGTATGCATTTCTCCACAACACCTTCAGCATTTATTGTTTGTAGTTTTCTTGCTGATGTTTATTCTGACAAGTGTGAGCTGATACCTCTCTGTGGTTGAATTCGAATGTGCCACATAATCTGTTGAAATTGAGTTTTAAGGCATGTCCTTTTCTATTTTTCAAGCTGTGATTACCCCTTAGTTCTTCAAAGTGTTCTCTTTAAGTATGTGTCATATTTTGAAATGTTTTGGCCTTTACCTCCCTCAAGACATTTTGAGGGCCTGTTTCATTTACATTTCTGCAGTACTTGTTCCTATGAAGTGACCATTAGCACAGGCTTTAAAGCTGCTTTTGCAGGTAACTGCCAGAGGGCGGCAGCCTTTCTATGTCCCCCACCCTGGTAACTAGGGAAAAGCCCTTGCGGCCTGTGGTGTTTCTCGGTTATAAATTAGAGTGGAGTGTGCCCGGACAAACCCACACAAGCTGATGTCTCCTTACTTTTGTTGGATTTTTACATTTAATTTTTATTTTTTATTGGAGTAATTTTCCACTGTGTACGTGGACCACTTCTACTTTGTGCATTCCTCGGTTGATGGACATTTTCATTGCTTCCAAGTGTTGGCTATGGTAAATATTGTTGGAGTGCAGGATTGCCAGGCTGTGACTTTTCGATTCTCATTTTCTCAGGTGATAGGCCCAGCAGTGGGTGTGATTGATTGACTGGTAGCACCGTGTTTCCCTTTACAAAGCACCTTCTTTGTGTTTTCATTAGTGGCTCTTACCATGTCCCCCTTAGAATCCAGGGTACGCATTTCTCCACAATCGCTTCAGCATTTATTGTTTGCAGCATTTATGCTAATGGCCCTTCTGGCTGCTGTGAGCTGATAGGTTTTTGTAATTTGGGTTTGCATGTCTTTGAAAATTCGTAAAACTCATCATTTTTCTCCACCGTTTTCTTTTCTGTTAAAAAAAAGGAAACAATTGGGAGTACAATAGAACTCTTGAAATTGTGTTCTTGGAAGGTTGCCCTCTTTTGAAATTTTTGGTCGATTTTCCACCCCAGAATTTTTTTAGAAAGCAGGTGTCTCTTACCGAACTGCAAGTTTGGTGAATATTTAGTGACCTTTAGCAATGGGTTTAAAGCTGCTGTTGTAGGAAGTGGCCTCAAGCAGGCAGCATATCTCCATTCCCATATCTGGGTACTAGGGCAGCAGAGCCTTTCTGGAAGTCGTGTTCCTAGTTTGTAAATTACATTGGAATGTGCATGGAGAAAGCCCCATAAGTTTATGTCTCATTATTCCTTCTTGGTTTTAAAATTTTTTTTAATTGGGGTAAAACTTAGAATATTGTTTGTCCTAGGTGTACACCATCTGGTTCGTTTGTATATTATAGATGTCTATTCAAGTACAGATCCTCTTCCCATGTAAAATGTTACTGACGGTTCCGCAGACCTCCCTTGCTATATGGTTGGTCTTTTTGAGATATGGATATAATATGTGTTTGTATACATATAGTAACACTAATCTTAATTTATCCATTCCCCCCACCTTTCCTTTTAGATGAGCATAGTTTGTTTTCTAAGTCTGTGAGTGTCTTTCTCTGTGGAAATATGTTCCTTTGTGTCAGTTATTAGATAACGCCTATAAGTGATATCATAGAATATAGGTCTTTTGCTTTCCGACTTACCTCGTTTCGTGATTATCTCCAGACTCATTTGTGGTGCCTCAGAGAGCAGTGGTTCATTGTTTTCCATGGCTATTATTCCATTGTGTACATGGACCACTTCTTCTTTATCCATTTACTGGTTGTTGGACATTTTGATTGCTTCACTGTCTTGGCTATTGTGAATAAGGCTGCACTGCAGCTTTTGCGGCCTGTGTCTTCTCGATTCTTGTCTTCTCAAGTGAGAGGTCCATTGGTGCGCCTGCTGGATTGAATGGTACCTCCATTTTTACTTTTAAACACAGCTCCTTTCTGTTCTCATTATTGGCTGTTACCCCTTTACGTCTCACCAGCAGGTAGAGGGTACACAGTTCCCTAAAACCCCTTCAGCATTTATTGTTTGTAGACTTTTTGCTCATGTTCTGTCGAATGGTGTAAGTTGAAACTTTTTGTAGATTAGATTGCATGGGTCTAACACTCCCTGAGGTTGAGCTTTTATCCATTTTCCTTTTTTTTAAAAGAACGTGAGTAAAACTTAACTCTTCATACTCTCTTCTTGAAATATTTGCCTGTTTTGAATTGTTTTGCCCATTCCCTCCTTCAGCACAATTTTTTTAGGGCAGGTGTCCTTTACTGCCCTGAGTCCTTGGGAATGTTAAGTGACCATTAGCTGTGAGTTTAAAGCTGTTCTTGCAGGAAACGGCCACAAGGTGGCAGCATTTCCCCTTTACCATATTTGGTTACTAGGGAAACAGAGCCTTAATGGAAGTGGTGTTGTAGGTTGTAAATTAGAATGGAATGTGCCAGGGAAAAGCCCTTTAAGTTTATGTCTCATTACTTCTTGTTCATATTTGTAGTTTACTTTTTATTTTTTATCCCAGTAAATATGATTACAATGGTTTGTTTGTTCTAGGTGTGCAAGATGTGGTTCTTTCCCACATATACATGTATCTATTCTTCCTCGCATCCTTTTGCCATGTAGGTTATGACACAATGTTGAGTAGTCTTCTCCTGGTCTTCCGTACGTCTTTGGTGGTTATATATTTCACATGGTTTGTATATCTCTGTTAACCCCAATGTGGCAATGTATCCAATCCTCATCCCTTTCTATTTGGTGAACCATAAGTTTTTTAATGAATCTGTGATTGCCTTTCTCTGTGGAAATATCTTCATTGGTATCAATTTTTAAGTAACTCTTAAAAGTGATATGATAGGATATGTGTCTTTTGCTTTCTCACTTACTACACGTGGCGTGATTACGTCTAGACTCATCTATGGTGCTGCAAACGGCATTGTTTCATTTTTTTCACTAGCGAATATTCCATCTGTACATGGAGGAGTTCTTCTTTGTCCACCCATCTGTTGGTGGACTTTTTGGTTACTTCCATATCTTGGCTATTGTAATACTGTGCAGTGCAGATTTGCCTGCCTGTGTCTTTCCAATTCTCTCTTCTTAGGTTTTACGTCGAGGAGTGGGCCTGCTGGATCATATAGTAGCTCAATGTTTACCTTTTTAAGGCACCTCCATTCTGTTCTCATTCGTGGCCCTTTCCAAGTTACGTCCCCTTTGAAGTTGAGGGTATGCATTTCTCCACAACACCTTCAGCATTTATTGTTTGTAGTTTTCTTGCTGATGGTTATTCTGACAAGTGTGAGCTGATACCTCTCTGTGGTTGAATTCGAATGTGCCACATAATCTGTTGAAATTGAGCTTTAAGGCATGTCCTTTTCTATTTTTCAAGCTGTGATTACCCCTTAGTTCTTCAAAGTGTTCTCTTTAAGTATGTGTCACATTTTGAAATGTTTTGGCCTTTACCTCCCTCAAGACATTTTGAGGGCCTGTTTCATTTACAGTTCTGCAGTACTTGTTCCTATGAAGTGACCATTAGCACAGGCTTAAAAGCTGCTTTTGCAGGTAACTGCCAGAGGGCGGCAGCCTTTCTATGTCCCCCACCCTGGTAACTAGGGAAAAGCCCTTGCGGCCTGTGGTGTTTCTCGGTTATAAATTAGAGTGGAGTGTGCCCGGACAAACCCACACAAGCTGATGTCTCCTTACTTTTGTTGGATTTTTACATTTAATTTTTATTTTTTATTGGAGTAATTTTCCACTGTGTACGTGGACCACTTCTACTTTGTGCATTCCTCGGTTGATGGACATTTTCATTGCTTCCAAGTGTTGGCTATGGTAAATATTGTTGGAGTGCAGGATTGCCAGGCTGTGACTTTTCGATTCTCATTTTCTCAGGTGATAGGCCCAGCAGTGGGTGTGATTGATTGACTGGTAGCACCGTGTTTCCCTTTTCAAAGCACCTTCTTTGTGTTTTGATTAGTGGCTCTTACCACGTCCCCCTTAGAATCCAGGGTACGCATTTCTCCACAATCGCTTCAGCATTTATTGTTTGCAGCATTTATGCTAATGGCCCTTCTGGCTGCTGTGAGCTGATAGGTTTTTGTAATTTGGGTTTGCATGTCTTTGAAAATTCGTAAAACTCATCATTTTTCTCCACCGTTTTCTTTTCTGTTAAAAAAAAGGAAACAATTGGGAGTACAATAGAACTCTTGAAATTGTGTTCTTGGAAGGTTGCCCTCTTTGGAAATTTTTGGTCGATTTTCCACCCCAGAATTTTTTTAGAAAGCAGGTGTCTCTTACCGAACTGCAAGTTTGGTGAATATTTAGTGACCTTTAGCAATGGGTTTAAAGCTGCTGTTGTAGGAAGTGGCCTCAAGCAGGAAGCATATCTCCATTCCCATATCTGGGTACTAGGGCAGCAGAGCCTTTCTGGAAGTCGTGTTCCTAGTTTGTAAATTACATTGGAATGTGCATGGAGAAAGCCCCATAAGTTTATGTCTCATTATTTCTTCTTGGTTTTAAAATTTTTTTTAATTGGGGTAAAGCTTAGAATATTGTTTGTCCTAGGTGTACACCATCTGGTTCGTTTGTACATTATATATGTCTATTCAAGTACAGATCCTCTTCCCATGTAAAATGTTACTGAGGGTTCCGCAGACCTCCCTTGTTATATGCTTGGTCTTTTTGAGATATGTATATAATATGTGTTTGTATACATATAGTAACACTAATCTTAATTTATCCATTCCCCCCACCTTTCCTTTTAGATGATCATAGTTTGTTTTCTAAGTCTGTGAGTGTCTTTCTCTGTGGAAATATGTTCCTTTGTGTCAGTTATTAGATAACGCCTATAAGTGATATCATAGAATATAGGTCTTTTGCTTTCCGACTTACCTCGTTTCGTGATTATCTCCAGACTCATTTGTGGTGCCTCAGAGAGCAGTGGTTCATTGTTTTCCATGGCTATTATTCCATTGTGTACATGGACCACTTCTTCTTTATCCATTTACTGGTTGTTGGACATTTTGATTGCTTCACTGTTTTGGCTATTGTGAATAAGGCTGCACTGCAGCTTTTGCGGCCTGTGTCTTCTCGATTCTTGTCTTCTCAAGTGAGAGGTCCATTGGTGCGCCTGCTGGATTGAATGGTACCTCCATTTTTACTTTTAAACACAGCTCCTTTCTGTTCTCATTATTGGCTGTTACCCCTTTACGTCTCACCAGCAGGTAGAGGGTACACAGTTCCCTAAAACCCCTTCAGCATTTATTGTTTGTAGACTTTTTGCTCATGGTCAGTCGACTGGTGTAAGTTGAAACTTTTTGTAGATTAGATTGCATGGGTCTAACACTCCCTGAGGTTGAGCTTTTATCCATTTTCCTTTTTTTTTAAAAGAGCGTGAGTAAAACTTAACTCTTCACACTCTCTTCTTGAAACATTTGCCTGTTTTGAATTGTTTTGCCCATTCCCTCCTTCAGCACAATTTTTTTAGGGCAGGTGTCCTTTACAGCCCTGAGTCCTTGGGAATGTTAAGTGACCATTAGCTGTGAGTTTAAAGCTGTTCTTGCAGGAAACGGCCACAAGGTGGCAGCATTTCCCCTTTACCATATTTGGTTACTAGGGAAACAGAGCCTTAATGGAAGTGGTGTTGTAGGTTGTAAATTAGAATGGAATGTGCCAGGGAAAAGCCCTTTAAGTTTATGTCTCATTACTTCTTGTTCATATTTGTAGTTTACTTTTTATTTTTTATCCCAGTAAATATGATTACAATGGTTTGTTTGTTCTAGGTGTGCAAGATGTGGTTCTTTCCCACATATACATGTATCTATTCTTCCTCGCATCCTTTTCCCATGTAGGTTATGACACAATGTTGAGTAGTCTTCTCCTGGTCTTCCGTACGTCTTTGGTGGTTATATATTTCACATGGTTTGTATATCTCTGTTAACCCCAATGTGGCAATGTATCCAATCCTCATCCCTTTCTATTTGGTGAACCATAAGTTTTTTAATGAATCTGTGATTGCCTTTCTCTGTGGAAATATCTTCATTGGTATCAATTTTTAAGTAACTCTTAAAAGTGATATGATAGGATATGTGTCTTTTGCTTTCTCACTTACTACACGTGGCGTGATTACGTCTAGACTCATCTATGGTGCTGCAAACGGCATTGTTTCATTTTTTTCACTAGCGAATATTCCATCTGTACATGGAGGAGTTCTTCTTTGTCCACCCATCTGTTGGTGGACTTTTTGGTTACTTCCATATCTTGGCTATTGTAATACTGTGCAGTGCAGATTTGCCTGCCTGTGTCTTTCCAATTCTCTCTTCTTAGGTTTTACGTCGAGGAGTGGGCCTGCTGGATCATATAGTAGCTCAATGTTTACCTTTTTAAGGCACCTCCATTCTGTTCTCATTCGTGGCCCTTTCCAAGTTACGTCCCCTTTGAAGTTGAGGGTATGCATTTCTCCACAACACTTTCAGCATTTATTGTTTGTAGTTTTCTTGCTGATGGTTATTCTGACAAGTGTGAGCTGATACCTCTCTGTGGTTGAATTCGAATGTGCCACATAATCTGTTGAAATTGAGCTTTAAGGCATGTCCTTTGCTATTTTTCAAGCTGTGATTACCCCTTAGTTCTTCAAAGTGTTCTCTTTAAGTATGTGTCACATTTTGAAATGTTTTGGCCTTTACCTCCCTCAAGACATTTTGAGGGCCTGTTTCATTTACAGTTCTGCAGTACTTGTTCCTATGAAGTGACCATTAGCACAGGCTTAAAAGCTGCTTTTGCAGGTAACTGCCAGAGGGCGGCAGCCTTTCTATGTCCCCCACCCTGGTAACTAGGGAAAAGCCCTTGCGGCCTGTGGTGTTTCTCGGTTATAAATTAGAGTGGAGTGTGCCCGGACAAACCCACACAAGCTGATGTCTCCTTACTTTTGTTGGATTTTTACATTTAATTTTTATTTTTTATTGGAGTAATTTTCCACTGTGTACGTGGACCACTTCTACTTTGTGCATTCCTCGGTTGATGGACATTTTCATTGCTTCCAAGTGTTGGCTATGGTAAATATTGTTGGAGTGCAGGATTGCCAGGCTGTGACTTTTCGATTCTCATTTTCTCAGGTGATAGGCCCAGCAGTGGGTGTGATTGATTGACTGGTAGCACCGTGTTTCCCTTTTCAAAGCACCTTCTTTGTGTTTTCATTAGTGGCTCTTACCACGTCCCCCTTAGAATCCAGGGTACGCATTTCTCCACAATCGCTTCAGCATTTATTGTTTGCAGCATTTATGCTAATGGCCCTTCTGGCTGCTGTGAGCTGATAGGTTTTTGTAATTTGGGTTTGCATGTCTTTGAAAATTCGTAAAACTCATCATTTTTCTCCACCGTTTTCTTTTCTGTTTAAAAAAAAGGAAACAATTGGGAGTACAATAGAACTCTTGAAATTGTGTTCTTGGAAGGTTGCCCTCTTTGGAAATTTTTGGTCGATTTTCCACCCCAGAATTTTTTTAGAAAGCAGGTGTCTTTTACCGAACTGCAAGTTTGGTGAATATTTAGTGACCTTTAGCAATGGGTTTAAAGCTGCTGTTGTAGGAAGTGGCCTCAAGCAGGAAGCATGTCTCCATTCCCATATCTGGGTACTAGGGCAGCAGAGCCTTTCTGGAAGTCGTTTTCCAAATTTGTAAATTACATTGGAATGTGCATGGAGAAAGCCCCATAAGTTTATGTCTCATTATTTCTTCTTGGTTTTAAATTTTTTTTTAATTGGGGTAAAGCTTAGAATATTGTTTGTCCTAGGTGTACACCATCTGGTTCGTTTGTACATTATATATGTCTATTCAAGTACAGATCCTCTTCCCATGTAAAATGTTACTGACGGTTCCGCAGACCTCCCTTGCTATATGGTTGGTCTTTTTGAGATATGGATATAATATGTGTTTGTATACATATAGTAACACTAATCTTAATTTATCCATTCCCCCCACCTTTCCTTTTAGATGAGCATAGTTTGTTTTCTAAGTCTGTGAGTGTCTTTCTCTGTGGAAATATGTTCCTTTGTGTCAGTTATTAGATAACGCCTATAAGTGATATCATAGAATATAGGTCTTTTGCTTTCCGACTTACCTCGTTTCGTGATTATCTCCAGACTCATTTGTGGTGCCTCAGAGAGCAGTGGTTCATTGTTTTCCATGGCTATTATTCCATTGTGTACATGGACCACTTCTTCTTTATCCATTTACCGGTTGTTGGACATTTTGATTGCTTCACTGTCTTGGCTATTGTGAATAAGGCTGCACTGCAGCTTTTGCGGCCTGTGCCTTCTCGATTCTTGTCTTCTCAAGTGAGAGGTCCATTGGTGCGCCTGCTGGATTGAATGGTACCTCCATTTTTACTTTTAAACACAGCTCCTTTCTGTTCTCATTATTGGCTGTTACCCCTTTACGTCTCACCAGCAGGTAGAGGGTACACAGTTCCCTAAAACCCCTTCAGCATTTATTGTTTGTAGACTTTTTGCTCATGTTCTGTCGAATGGTGTAAGTTGAAACTTTTTGTAGATTAGATTGCATGGGTCTAACACTCCCTGAGGTTGAGCTTTTATCCATTTTCCTTTTTTTTAAAAGAACGTGAGTAAAACTTAACTCTTCATACTCTCTTCTTGAAATATTTGCCTGTTTTGAATTTTTTTCTCCATTCCTTCCTTCAGCACAATTTTTTAGGGCAGGTGTCCTTTACTGCCCTGAGTCCTTGGGAATGTTAAGTGACCATTAGCTGTGATTTTAAAGCTGTTCTTGCAGGAAACAGCCTCAAGGTGGCAGCATTTCCCCTTTACCATATTTGGTTACTAGGGAAACAGAGCCTTAATGGAAGTGGTGTTGTAGGTTGTAAATTAGAATGGAATGTGCCAGGGAAAAGCCCTTTAAGTTTATGTCTCATTACTTCTTGTTCATATTTGTAATTTACTTTTTATTTTTTATCCCAGCAAATATGATTACAATGGTTTGTTTGTTCTAGGTGTGCAAGATGTGGTTCTTTCCCACATATACATGTATCTATTCTTCCTCGCACCCTTTTCCCATGTAGGTTATGACACAATGTTGAGTAGTCTTCTCCTGGTCTTCCGGACGTCTTTGGTGGTTATATATTTCACATGGTTTGTATATCTCTGTTAACCCCAATGTGGTAATGTATCCAATCCTCATCCCTTTCTATTTGGTGAACCATAAGTTTTTTAATGAATCTGTGATTGCCTTTCTCTGTGGAAATATCTTCATTGGTATCAATTTTTAAGTAACTCTTAAAAGTGATATGATAGGATATGTGTCTTTTGCTTTCTCACTTACTACACGTGGCGTGATTACGTCTAGACTCATCTATGGTGCTGCAAACGGCATTGTTTCATTTTTTTCACTAGCGAATATTCCATCTGTACATGGAGGAGTTCTTCTTTGTCCATCCATCTGTTGGTGGACTTTTTGGTTACTTCCATATCTTGGCTATTGTAATACTGTGCAGTGCAGATTTGCCTGCCTGTGTCTTTCCAATTCTCTCTTCTTAGGTTTTACGTCGAGGAGTGGGCCTGCTGGATCATATAGTAGCTCAATTTTTACCTTTTTAAGGCACCTCCATTCTGTTCTCATTCGTGGCCCTTTCCAAGTTACGTCCCCTTTGAAGTTGAGGGTATGCCTTTCTCCACAACAGCTTCAGCATTTATTGTTTGTAGTTTTCTTGCTGATGTTTATTCTGACAAGTGTGAGCTGATACCTCTCTGTGGTTGAATTCGAATGTGCCACATAATCTGTTGAAATTGAGCTTTAAGGCATGTCCTTTTCTATTTTTCAAGCTGTGATTACCCCTTAGTTCTTCAAAGTGTTCTCTTTAAGTATGTGTCATATTTTGAAATGTTTTGGCCTTTACCTCCCTCAAGACATTTTGAGGGCCTGTTTCATTTACAGTTCTGCAGTACTTGTTCCTATGAAGTGACCATTAGCACAGGCTTTAAAGCTGCTTTTGCAGGTAACTACCAGAGGGCGGCAGCCTTTCTATGTCCCCCACCCTGGTAACTAGGGAAAAGCCCTTGCGGCCTGTGGTGTTTCTCGGTTATAAATTAGAGTGGAGTGTGCCCGGACAAACCCACACAAGCTGATGTCTCCTTACTTTTGTTGGATTGTTACATTTAATTTTTATTTTTTATTGGAGTAATTTTCCACTGTGTACGTGGACCACTTCTACTTTGTGCATTCCTCGGTTGATGGACATTTTCATTGCTTCCAAGTGTTGGCTATGGTAAATATTGTTGGAGTGCAGGATTGCCAGGCTGTGACTTTTCGATTCTCATTTTCTCAGGTGATAGGCGCAGCAGTGGGTGTGATTGATTGACTGGTAGCACCGTGTTTCCCTTTTCAAAGCACTTTCTTTGTGTTTTCATTAGTGGCTCTTACCACGTCCCCCTTAGAATCCAGGGTACGCATTTCTCCACAATCGCTTCAGCATTTATTGTTTGCAGCATTTATGCTAATGGCCCTTCTGGCTGCTCTGAGCTGATAGGTTTTTGTAATTTGGGTTTGCATGTCTTTGAAAATTCGTAAAACTCATCATTTTTCTCCACCGTTTTCTTTTCTGTTAAAAAAAAGGAAACAATTGGGAGTACAATAGAACTCTTGAAATTGTGTTCTTGGAAGGTTGCCCTCTTTGGAAATTTTTGGTCGATTTTCCACCCCAGAATTTTTTTAGAAAGCAGGTGTCTCTTACCGAACTGCAAGTTTGGTGAATATTTAGTGACCTTTAACAATGGGTTTAAAGCTGCTGTTGTAGGAAGTGGCCTCAAGCAGGAAGCATATCTCCATTCCCATATCTGGGTACTAGGGGAGCAGAGCCTTTCTGGAAGTCGTGTTCCTAGTTTGTAAATTACATTGGAATGTGCATGGAGAAAGCCCGATAAGTTTATGTCTCATTATTTCTTCTTGGTTTTAAAATTTTTTTTAATTGGGGTAAAACTTAGAATATTGTTTGTCCTAGGTGTACACCATCTGGTTCGTTTGTACATTATATATGTCTATTCAAGTACAGATACTCTTCCCATGTAAAATGTTACTGAGGGTTCCGCAGACCTCCCTTGCTATATGGTTGGTCTTTTTGAGATATGTATATAATATGTGTTTGTATACATATAGTAACACTAATCTTAATTTATCCATTCCCCCCACCTTTCCTTTTAGATGAGCATAGTTTGTTTTCTAAGTCTGTGAGTGTCTTTCTCTGTGGAAATATGTTCCTTTGTGTCAGTTATTAGATAACGCCTATAAGGTATATCATAGAATATAGGTCTTTTGCTTTCCGACTTACCTCATGTTTTGTGATTATCTCCAGACTCATTTGTGGTGCCTCAGAGAGCAGTGGTTCATTGTTTTCCATGGCTATTATTCCATTGTGTACATGGACCACTTCTTCTTTATCCATTTACCGGTTGTTGGGCATTTTGATTGCTTCACTGTCTTGGCTATTGTGAATAAGGCTGCACTGCAGCTTTTGCGGTCTGTGTCTTCTCGATTCTTGTCTTCTCAAGTGAGAGGTCCATTGGTGCGCCTGCTGGATTGAATGGTACCTCCATTTTTACTTTTAAACACAGCTCCTTTCTGTTCTCATTATTGGCTGTTACCCCTTTACGTCTCACCAGCAGGTAGAGGGTACACAGTTCCCTAAAACCCCATCAGCATTTATTGTTTGTAGACTTTTTGCTCATGGTCAGGCGACTGCTGTAAGTTGAAACTTTTTGTAGATTAGATTGCATGGGTCTAACACTCCCTGAGGTTGAGCTTTTATCCATTTTCCTTTTTTTTAAAAGAGCGTGAGTAAAACTTAACTCTTCATACTCTCTTCTTGAAACATTTGCCTGTTTTGAATTGTTTTGTCCATTCCCTCCTTCAGCACAATTTTTTAGGGCAGGTGTCCTTTACAGCCCTGAGTCCTTGGGAATGTTAAGTGACCATTAGCTGTGAGTTTAAAGCTGTTCTTGCAGGAAACGGCCACAAGGTGGCAGCATTTCCCCTTTACCATATTTGGTTACTAGGGAAACAGAGCCTTAATGGAAGTGGTGTTGTAGGTTGTAAATTAGAATGGAATGTGCCAGGGAAAAGCCCTTTAAGTTTATGTCTCATTACTTCTTGTTCATATTTGTAATTTTATTTTTTATCCCAGCAAATATGATTAGAATGGTTTGTTTGTTCTAGGTGTGCAAGATGTGGTTCTTTCACACATATACATGCATCTATTCTTCCTCGCACCCTTTTCCCATGTAGGTTATGACACAATGTTGAGTAGTCTTCTCCTGGTTTTCCGTACGTCTTTGGTGGTTATATATTTCACATGGTTTGTATATCTCTGTTAACCCCAATGTGGTAATGTATCCAATCCTCATCCCTTTCTATTTGGTGAACCATAAGTTTTTTAATGAATCTGTGATTGCCTTTCTCTGTGGAAATATCTTCATTGGTATCAATTTTTAAGTAACTCTTAAAAGTGATATGATAGGATATGTGTCTTTTGCTTTCTCACTTACTACACGTGGCGTGATTACGTCTAGACTCATCTATGGTGCTGCAAACGGCATTGTTTCATTTTTTTCACTAGCGAATATTCCATCTGTACATGGAGGAGTTCTTCTTTGTCCATCCATCTGTTGGTGGACTTTTTGGTTACTTCCATATCTTGGCTATTGTAATACTGTGCAGTGCAGATTTGCCTGCCTGTGTCTTTCCAATTCTCTCTTCTTAGGTTTTACGTCGAGGAGTGGGCCTGCTGGATCATATAGTAGCTCAATGTTTACCTTTTTAAGGCACCTCCATTCTGTTCTCATTCGTGGCCCTTTCCAAGTTACGTCCCCTTTGAAGTTGAGGGTATGCATTTCTCCACAACACCTTCAGCATTTATTGTTTGTAGTTTTCTTGCTGATGTTTATTCTGACAAGTGTGAGCTGATACCTCTCTGTGGTTGAATTCGAATGTGCCACATAATCTGTTGAAATTGAGTTTTAAGGCATGTCCTTTTCTATTTTTCAAGCTGTGATTACCCCTTAGTTCTTCAAAGTGTTCTCTTTAAGTATGTGTCATATTTTGAAATGTTTTGGCCTTTACCTCCCTCAAGACATTTTGAGGGCCTGTTTCATTTACATTTCTGCAGTACTTGTTCCTATGAAGTGACCATTAGCACAGGCTTTAAAGCTGCTTTTGCAGGTAACTGCCAGAGGGCGGCAGCCTTTCTATGTCCCCCACCCTGGTAACTAGGGAAAAGCCCTTGCGGCCTGTGGTGTTTCTCGGTTATAAATTAGAGTGGAGTGTGCCCGGACAAACCCACACAAGCTGATGTCTCCTTACTTTTGTTGGATTTTTACATTTAATTTTTATTTTTTATTGGAGTAATTTTCCACTGTGTACGTGGACCACTTCTACTTTGTGCATTCCTCGGTTGATGGACATTTTCATTGCTTCCAAGTGTTGGCTATGGTAAATATTGTTGGAGTGCAGGATTGCCAGGCTGTGACTTTTCGATTCTCATTTTCTCAGGTGATAGGCCCAGCAGTGGGTGTGATTGATTGACTGGTAGCACCGTGTTTCCCTTTACAAAGCACCTTCTTTGTGTTTTCATTAGTGGCTCTTACCATGTCCCCCTTAGAATCCAGGGTACGCATTTCTCCACAATCGCTTCAGCATTTATTGTTTGCAGCATTTATGCTAATGGCCCTTCTGGCTGCTGTGAGCTGATAGGTTTTTGTAATTTGGGTTTGCATGTCTTTGAAAATTCGTAAAACTCATCATTTTTCTCCACGGTTTTCTTTTCTGTTAAAAAAAAGGAAACAATTGGGAGTACAATAGAACTCTTGAAATTGTGTTCTTGGAAGGTTGCCCTCTTTTGAAATTT
This sequence comes from Balaenoptera borealis, assembly GCF_965194805.1. Taxonomy (NCBI): domain Eukaryota; kingdom Metazoa; phylum Chordata; class Mammalia; order Artiodactyla; family Balaenopteridae; genus Balaenoptera; species Balaenoptera borealis. Next base: position 41,950,229 of record NC_138864.1, on the reverse strand, counting down.
TTGGTCGATTTTCCACCCCAGAATTTTTTTAGAAAGCAGGTGTCTCTTACCGAACTGCAAGTTTGGTGAATATTTAGTGACCTTTAGCAATGGGTTTAAAGCTGCTGTTGTAGGAAGTGGCCTCAAGCAGGCAGCATATCTCCATTCCCATATCTGGGTACTAGGGCAGCAGAGCCTTTCTGGAAGTCGTGTTCCTAGTTTGTAAATTACATTGGAATGTGCATGGAGAAAGCCCCATAAGTTTATGTCTCATTATTCCTTCTTGGTTTTAAAATTTTTTTTAATTGGGGTAAAACTTAGAATATTGTTTGTCCTAGGTGTACACCATCTGGTTCGTTTGTACATTATATATGTCTATTCAAGTACAGATACTCTTCCCATGTAAAATGTTACTGAGGGTTCCGCAGACCTCCCTTGTTATATGCTTGGTCTTTTTGAGATATGGATATAATATGTGTTTGTATACATATAGTAACACTAATCTTAATTTATCCATTCCCCCCACCTTTCCTTTTAGATGAGCATAGTTTGTTTTCTAAGTCTGTGAGTGTCTTTCTCTGTGGAAATATGTTCCTTTGTGTCAGTTATTAGATAACGCCTATAAGTGATATCATAGAATATAGGTCTTTTGCTTTCCGACTTACCTCGTTTCGTGATTATCTCCAGACTCATTTGTGGTGCCTCAGAGAGCAGTGGTTCATTGTTTTCCATGGCTATTATTCCATTGTGTACATGGACCACTTCTTCTTTATCCATTTACTGGTTGTTGGACATTTTGATTGCTTCACTGTTTTGGCTATTGTGAATAAGGCTGCACTGCAGCTTTTGCGGCCTGTGTCTTCTCGATTCTTGTCTTCTCAAGTGAGAGGTCCATTGGTGCGCCTGCTGGATTGAATGGTACCTCCATTTTTACTTTTAAACACAGCTCCTTTCTGTTCTCATTATTGGCTGTTACCCCTTTACGTCTCACCAGCAGGTAGAGGGTACACAGTTCCCTAAAACCCCTTCAGCATTTATTGTTTGTAGACTTTTTGCTCATGGTCAGTCGACTGGTGTAAGTTGAAACTTTTTGTAGATTAGATTGCATGGGTCTAACACTCCCTGAGGTTGAGCTTTTATCCATTTTCCTTTTTTTTTTAAAAGAGCGTGAGTAAAACTTAACTCTTCACACTCTCTTCTTGAAACATTTGCCTGTTTTGAATTGTTTTGCCCATTCCCTCCTTCAGCACAATTTTTTTAGGGCAGGTGTCCTTTACAGCCCTGAGTCCTTGGGAATGTTAAGTGACCATTAGCTGTGAGTTTAAAGCTGTTCTTGCAGGAAACGGCCACAAGGTGGCAGCATTTCCCCTTTACCATATTTGGTTACTAGGGAAACAGAGCCTTAATGGAAGTGGTGTTGTAGGTTGTAAATTAGAATGGAATGTGCCAGGGAAAAGCCCTTTAAGTTTATGTCTCATTACTTCTTGTTCATATTTGTAGTTTACTTTTTATTTTTTATCCCAGTAAATATGATTACAATGGTTTGTTTGTTCTAGGTGTGCAAGATGTGGTTCTTTCACACATATACATGTATCTATTCTTCCTCGCATCCTTTTGCCATGTAGGTTATGACACAATGTTGAGTAGTCTTCTCCTGGTCTTCCGTACGTCTTTGGTGGTTATATATTTCACATGGTTTGTATATCTCTGTTAACCCCAATGTGGCAATGTATCCAATCCTCATCCCTTTCTATTTGGTGAACCATAAGTTTTTTAATGAATCTGTGATTGCCTTTCTCTGTGGAAATATCTTCATTGGTATCAATTTTTAAGTAACTCTTAAAAGTGATATGATAGGATATGTGTCTTTTGCTTTCTCACTTACTACACGTGGCGTGATTACGTCTAGACTCATCTATGGTGCTGCAAACGGCATTGTTTCATTTTTTTCACTAGCGAATATTCCATCTGTACATGGAGGAGTTCTTCTTTGTCCACCCATCTGTTGGTGGACTTTTTGGTTACTTCCATATCTTGGCTATTGTAATACTGTGCAGTGCAGATTTGCCTGCCTGTGTCTTTCCAATTCTCTCTTCTTAGGTTTTACGTCGAGGAGTGGGCCTGCTGGATCATATAGTAGCTCAATGTTTACCTTTTTAAGGCACCTCCATTCTGTTCTCATTCGTGGCCCTTTCCAAGTTACGTCCCCTTTGAAGTTGAGGGTATGCATTTCTCCACAACACTTTCAGCATTTATTGTTTGTAGTTTTCTTGCTGATGGTTATTCTGACAAGTGTGAGCTGATACCTCTCTGTGGTTGAATTCGAATGTGCCACATAATCTGTTGAAATTGAGCTTTAAGGCATGTCCTTTGCTATTTTTCAAGCTGTGATTACCCCTTAGTTCTTCAAAGTGTTCTCTTTAAGTATGTGTCACATTTTGAAATGTTTTGGCCTTTACCTCCCTCAAGACATTTTGAGGGCCTGTTTCATTTACAGTTCTGCAGTACTTGTTCCTATGAAGTGACCATTAGCACAGGCTTAAAAGCTGCTTTTGCAGGTAACTGCCAGAGGGCGGCAGCCTTTCTATGTCCCCCACCCTGGTAACTAGGGAAAAGCCCTTGCGGCCTGTGGTGTTTCTCGGTTATAAATTAGAGTGGAGTGTGCCCGGACAAACCCACACAAGCTGATGTCTCCTTACTTTTGTTGGATTTTTACATTTAATTTTTATTTTTTATTGGAGTAATTTTCCACTGTGTACGTGGACCACTTCTACTTTGTGCATTCCTCGGTTGATGGACATTTTCATTGCTTCCAAGTGTTGGCTATGGTAAATATTGTTGGAGTGCAGGATTGCCAGGCTGTGACTTTTCGATTCTCATTTTCTCAGGTGATAGGCCCAGCAGTGGGTGTGATTGATTGACTGGTAGCACCGTGTTTCCCTTTTCAAAGCACCTTCTTTGTGTTTTCATTAGTGGCTCTTACCACGTCCCCCTTAGAATCCAGGGTACGCATTTCTCCACAATCGCTTCAGCATTTATTGTTTGCAGCATTTATGCTAATGGCCCTTCTGGCTGCTGTGAGCTGATAGGTTTTTGTAATTTGGGTTTGCATGTCTTTGAAAATTCGTAAAACTCATCATTTTTCTCCACCGTTTTCTTTTCTGTTTAAAAAAAAGGAAACAATTGGGAGTACAATAGAACTCTTGAAATTGTGTTCTTGGAAGGTTGCCCTCTTTGGAAATTTTTGGTCGATTTTCCACCCCAGAATTTTTTTAGAAAGCAGGTGTCTTTTACCGAACTGCAAGTTTGGTGAATATTTAGTGACCTTTAGCAATGGGTTTAAAGCTGCTGTTGTAGGAAGTGGCCTCAAGCAGGAAGCATGTCTCCATTCCCATATCTGGGTACTAGGGCAGCAGAGCCTTTCTGGAAGTCGTTTTCCAAATTTGTAAATTACATTGGAATGTGCATGGAGAAAGCCCCATAAGTTTATGTCTCATTATTTCTTCTTGGTTTTAAATTTTTTTTTAATTGGGGTAAAGCTTAGAATATTGTTTATCCTAGGTGTACACCATCTGGTTCGTTTGTACATTATATATGTCTATTCAATTACAGACACTCTTCCCATGTAAAATGTTACTGAGGGTTCCGCAGACCTCCCTTGTTATATGGTTGGTCTTTTTGAGATATGTATATAATATGTGTTTGTATACATATAGTAACACTAATCTTAATTTATCCATTCCCCCCACCTTTCCTTTTAGATGAGCATAGTTTGTTTTCTAAGTCTGTGAGTGTCTTTCTCTGTGGAAATATGTTCCTTTGTGTCAGTTATTAGATAACGCCTATAAGTGATATCATAGAATATAGGTCTTTTGCTTTCCGACTTACCTCATGTTTCGTGATTATCTCCAGACTCATTTGTGGTGCCTCAGAGAGCAGTGGTTCATTGTTTTCCATGGCTATTATTCCATTGTGTACATGGACCACTTCTTCTTTATCCATTTACCGGTTGTTGGACATTTTGATTGCTTCACTGTCTTGGCTATTGTGAATAAGGCTGCACTGCAGCTTTTGCGGCCTGTGCCTTCTCGATTCTTGTCTTCTCAAGTGAGAGGTCCATTGGTGCGCCTGCTGGATTGAATGGTACCTCCATTTTTACTTTTAAACACAGCTCCTTTCTGTTCTCATTATTGGCTGTTACCCCTTTACGTCTCACCAGCAGGTAGAGGGTACACAGTTCCCTAAAACCCCTTCAGCATTTATTGTTTGTAGACTTTTTGCTCATGTTCTGTCGAATGGTGTAAGTTGAAACTTTTTGTAGATTAGATTGCATGGGTCTAACACTCCCTGAGGTTGAGCTTTTATCCATTTTCCTTTTTTTTAAAAGAACGTGAGTAAAACTTAACTCTTCATACTCTCTTCTTGAAATATTTGCCTGTTTTGAATTTTTTTCTCCATTCCTTCCTTCAGCACAATTTTTTAGGGCAGGTGTCCTTTACTGCCCTGAGTCCTTGGGAATGTTAAGTGACCATTAGCTGTGATTTTAAAGCTGTTCTTGCAGGAAACAGCCTCAAGGTGGCAGCATTTCCCCTTTACCATATTTGGTTACTAGGGAAACAGAGCCTTAATGGAAGTGGTGTTGTAGGTTGTAAATTAGAATGGAATGTGCCAGGGAAAAGCCCTTTAATTTTATGTCTCATTACTTCTTGTTCATATTTGTAATTTACTTTTTATTTTTTATCCCAGCAAATATGATTACAATGGTTTGTTTGTTCTAGGTGTGCAAGATGTGGTTCTTTCCCACATATACATGTATCTATTCTTCCTCGCACCCTTTTCCCATGTAGGTTATGACACAATGTTGAGTAGTCTTCTCCTGGTCTTCCGGACGTCTTTGGTGGTTATATATTTCACATGGTTTGTATATCTCTGTTAACCCCAATGTGGTAATGTATCCAATCCTCATCCCTTTCTATTTGGTGAACCATAAGTTTTTTAATGAATCTGTGATTGCCTTTCTCTGTGGAAATATCTTCATTGGTATCAATTTTTAAGTAACTCTTAAAAGTGATATGATAGGATATGTGTCTTTTGCTTTCTCACTTACTACACGTGGCGTGATTACGTCTAGACTCATCTATGGTGCTGCAAACGGCATTGTTTCATTTTTTTCACTAGCGAATATTCCATCTGTACATGGAGGAGTTCTTCTTTGTCCATCCATCTGTTGGTGGACTTTTTGGTTACTTCCATATCTTGGCTATTGTAATACTGTGCAGTGCAGATTTGCCTGCCTGTGTCTTTCCAATTCTCTCTTCTTAGGTTTTACGTCGAGGAGTGGGCCTGCTGGATCATATAGTAGCTCAATGTTTACCTTTTTAAGGCACCTCCATTCTGTTCTCATTCGTGGCCCTTTCCAAGTTACGTCCCCTTTGAAGTTGAGGGTATGCATTTCTCCACAACACCTTCAGCATTTATTGTTTGTAGTTTTCTTGCTGATGTTTATTCTGACAAGTGTGAGCTGATACCTCTCTGTGGTTGAATTCGAATGTGCCACATAATCTGTTGAAATTGAGCTTTAAGGCATGTCCTTTTCTATTTTTCAAGCTGTGATTACCCCTTAGTTCTTCAAAGTGTTCTCTTTAAGTATGTGTCATATTTTGAAATGTTTTGGCCTTTACCTCCCTCAAGACATTTTGAGGGCCTGTTTCATTTACAGTTCTGCAGTACTTGTTCCTATGAAGTGACCATTAGCACAGGCTTAAAAGCTGCTTTTGCAGGTAACTGCCAGAGGGCGGCAGCCTTTCTATGTCCCCCACCCTGGTAACTAGGGAAAAGCCCTTGCGGCCTGTGGTGTTTCTCGGTTATAAATTAGAGTGGAGTGTGCCCGGACAAACCCACACAAGCTGATGTCTCCTTACTTTTGTTGGATTTTTACATTTAATTTTTATTTTTTATTGGAGTAATTTTCCACTGTGTACGTGGACCACTTCTACTTTGTGCATTCCTCGGTTGATGGACATTTTCATTGCTTCCAAGTGTTGGCTATGGTAAATATTGTTGGAGTGCAGGATTGCCAGGCTGTGACTTTTCGATTCTCATTTTCTCAGGTGATAGGCCCAGCAGTGGGTGTGATTGATTGACTGGTAGCACCGTGTTTCCCTTTTCAAAGCACCTTCTTTGTGTTTTCATTAGTGGCTCTTACCACGTCCCCCTTAGAATCCAGGGTACGCATTTCTCCACAATCGCTTCAGCATTTATTGTTTGCAGCATTTATGCTAATGGCCCTTCTGGCTGCTCTGAGCTGATAGGTTTTTGTAATTTGGGTTTGCATGTCTTTGAAAATTCGTAAAACTCATCATTTTTCTCCACCGTTTTCTTTTCTGTTAAAAAAAAGGAAACAATTGGGAGTACAATAGAACTCTTGAAATTGTGTTCTTGGAAGGTTGCCCTCTTTGGAAATTTTTGGTCGATTTTCCACCCCAGAATTTTTTTAGAAAGCAGGTGTCTCTTACCGAACTGCAAGTTTGGTGAATATTTAGTGACCTTTAACAATGGGTTTAAAGCTGCTGTTGTAGGAAGTGGCCTCAAGCAGGAAGCATATCTCCATTCCCATATCTGGGTACTAGGGCAGCAGAGCCTTTCTGGAAGTCGTGTTCCTAGTTTGTAAATTACATTGGAATGTGCATGGAGAAAGCCCGATAAGTTTATGTCTCATTATTTCTTCTTGGTTTTAAAATTTTTTTTAATTGGGGTAAAACTTAGAATATTGTTTGTCCTAGGTGTACACCATCTGGTTCGTTTGTACATTATATATGTCTATTCAAGTACAGATCCTCTTCCCATGTAAAATGTTACTGAGGGTTCCGCAGACCTCCCTTGTTATATGCTTGGTCTTTTTGAGATATGTATATAATATGTGTTTGTATACATATAGTAACACTAATCTTAATTTATCCATTCCCCCCACCTTTCCTTTTAGATGAGCATAGTTTGTTTTCTAAGTCTGTGAGTGTCTTTCTCTGTGGAAATATGTTCCTTTGTGTCAGTTATTAGATAACGCCTATAAGTGATATCATAGAATATAGGTCTTTTGCTTTCCGACTTACCTCGTTTCGTGATTATCTCCAGACTCATTTGTGGTGCCTCAGAGAGCAGTGGTTCATTGTTTTCCATGGCTATTATTCCATTGTGTACATGGACCACTTCTTCTTTATCCATTTACTGGTTGTTGGACATTTTGATTGCTTCACTGTTTTGGCTATTGTGAATAAGGCTGCACTGCAGCTTTTGCGGCCTGTGTCTTCTCGATTCTTGTCTTCTCAAGTGAGAGGTCCATTGGTGCGCCTGCTGGATTGAATGGTACCTCCATTTTTACTTTTAAACACAGCTCCTTTCTGTTCTCATTATTGGCTGTTACCCCTTTACGTCTCACCAGCAGGTAGAGGGTACACAGTTCCCTAAAACCCCTTCAGCATTTATTGTTTGTAGACTTTTTGCTCATGGTCAGTCGACTGGTGTAAGTTGAAACTTTTTGTAGATTAGATTGCATGGGTCTAACACTCCCTGAGGTTGAGCTTTTATCCATTTTCCTTTTTTTTTAAAAGAGCGTGAGTAAAACTTAACTCTTCACACTCTCTTCTTGAAACATTTGCCTGTTTTGAATTGTTTTGCCCATTCCCTCCTTCAGCACAATTTTTTTAGGGCAGGTGTCCTTTACAGCCCTGAGTCCTTGGGAATGTTAAGTGACCATTAGCTGTGAGTTTAAAGCTGTTCTTGCAGGAAACGGCCACAAGGTGGCAGCATTTCCCCTTTACCATATTTGGTTACTAGGGAAACAGAGCCTTAATGGAAGTGGTGTTGTAGGTTGTAAATTAGAATGGAATGTGCCAGGGAAAAGCCCTTTAAGTTTATGTCTCATTACTTCTTGTTCATATTTGTAGTTTACTTTTTATTTTTTATCCCAGTAAATATGATTACAATGGTTTGTTTGTTCTAGGTGTGCAAGATGTGGTTCTTTCCCACATATACATGTATCTATTCTTCCTCGCATCCTTTTCCCATGTAGGTTATGACACAATGTTGAGTAGTCTTCTCCTGGTCTTCCGTACGTCTTTGGTGGTTATATATTTCACATGGTTTGTATATCTCTGTTAACCCCAATGTGGCAATGTATCCAATCCTCATCCCTTTCTATTTGGTGAACCATAAGTTTTTTAATGAATCTGTGATTGCCTTTCTCTGTGGAAATATCTTCATTGGTATCAATTTTTAAGTAACTCTTAAAAGTGATATGATAGGATATGTGTCTTTTGCTTTCTCACTTACTACACGTGGCGTGATTACGTCTAGACTCATCTATGGTGCTGCAAACGGCATTGTTTCATTTTTTTCACTAGCGAATATTCCATCTGTACATGGAGGAGTTCTTCTTTGTCCACCCATCTGTTGGTGGACTTTTTGGTTACTTCCATATCTTGGCTATTGTAATACTGTGCAGTGCAGATTTGCCTGCCTGTGTCTTTCCAATTCTCTCTTCTTAGGTTTTACGTCGAGGAGTGGGCCTGCTGGATCATATAGTAGCTCAATGTTTACCTTTTTAAGGCACCTCCATTCTGTTCTCATTCGTGGCCCTTTCCAAGTTACGTCCCCTTTGAAGTTGAGGGTATGCATTTCTCCACAACACTTTCAGCATTTATTGTTTGTAGTTTTCTTGCTGATGGTTATTCTGACAAGTGTGAGCTGATACCTCTCTGTGGTTGAATTCGAATGTGCCACATAATCTGTTGAAATTGAGCTTTAAGGCATGTCCTTTGCTATTTTTCAAGCTGTGATTACCCCTTAGTTCTTCAAAGTGTTCTCTTTAAGTATGTGTCACATTTTGAAATGTTTTGGCCTTTACCTCCCTCAAGACATTTTGAGGGCCTGTTTCATTTACAGTTCTGCAGTACTTGTTCCTATGAAGTGACCATTAGCACAGGCTTAAAAGCTGCTTTTGCAGGTAACTGCCAGAGGGCGGCAGCCTTTCTATGTCCCCCACCCTGGTAACTAGGGAAAAGCCCTTGCGGCCTGTGGTGTTTCTCGGTTATAAATTAGAGTGGAGTGTGCCCGGACAAACCCACACAAGCTGATGTCTCCTTACTTTTGTTGGATTTTTACATTTAATTTTTATTTTTTATTGGAGTAATTTTCCACTGTGTACGTGGACCACTTCTACTTTGTGCATTCCTCGGTTGATGGACATTTTCATTGCTTCCAAGTGTTGGCTATGGTAAATATTGTTGGAGTGCAGGATTGCCAGGCTGTGACTTTTCGATTCTCATTTTCTCAGGTGATAGGCCCAGCAGTGGGTGTGATTGATTGACTGGTAGCACCGTGTTTCCCTTTACAAAGCACCTTCTTTGTGTTTTCATTAGTGGCTCTTACCACGTCCCCCTTAGAATCCAGGGTACGCATTTCTCCACAATCGCTTCAGCATTTATTGTTTGCAGCATTTATGCTAATGGCCCTTCTGGCTGCTGTGAGCTGATAGGTTTTTGTAATTTGGGTTTGCATGTCTTTGAAAATTCGTAAAACTCATCATTTTTTTCCACCGTTTTCTTTTCTGTTAAAAAAAAGGAAACAATTGGGAGTACAATAGAACTCTTGAAATTGTGTTCTTGGAAGGTTGCCGTCTTTTGAAATTTTTGGTCGATTTTCCACCCCAGAATTTTTTTAGAAAGCAGGTGTCTTTTAGCGAACTGCAAGTTTGGTGAATATTTAGTGACCTTTAGCAATGGGTTTAAAGCTGCTGTTGTAGGAAGTGGCCTCAAGCAGGCAGCATATCTCCATTCCCATATCTGGGTACTAGGGCAGCAGTGCCTTTCTGGAAGTCGTGTTCCTAGTTTGTAAATTACATTGGAATGTGCATGGAGAAAGCCCCATAAGTTTATGTCTCATTATTTCTTCTTGGTTTTAAAATTTTTTTAAATTGGGGTAAAGCTTAGAATATTGTTTGTCCTAGGTGTACACCATCTGGTTCGTTTGTACATTATATATGTCTATTCAAGTACAGATCCTCTTCCCATGTAAAATGTTACTGAGGGTTCCGCAGACCTCCCTTGCTATATGGTTGGTCTTTTTGAGATATGGATATAATATGTGTTTGTATACATATAGTAACACTAATCTTAATTTATCCATTCCCCCCACCTTTCCTTTTAGATGAGCATAGTTTGTTTTCTAAGTCTGTGAGTGTCTTTCTCTGTGGAAATATGTTCCTTTGTGTCAGTTATTAGATAACGCCTATAAGTGATATCATAGAATATAGGTCTTTTGCTTTCCGACTTACCTCGTTTCGTGATTATCTCCAGACTCATTTGTGGTGCCTCAGAGAGCAGTGGTTCATTGTTTTCCATGGCTATTATTCCATTGTGTACATGGACCACTTCTTCTTTATCCATTTACTGGTTGTTGGACATTTTGATTGCTTCACTGTTTTGGCTATTGTGAATAAGGCTGCACTGCAGCTTTTGCGGCCTGTGTCTTCTCGATTCTTGTCTTCTCAAGTGAGAGGTCCATTGGTGCGCCTGCTGGATTGAATGGTACCTCCATTTTTACTTTTAAACACAGCTCCTTTCTGTTCTCATTATTGGCTGTTACCCCTTTACGTCTCACCAGCAGGTAGAGGGTACACAGTTCCCTAAAACCCCTTCAGCATTTATTGTTTGTAGACTTTTTGCTCATGGTCAGTCGACTGGTGTAAGTTGAAACTTTTTGTAGATTAGATTGCATGGGTCTAACACTCCCTGAGGTTGAGCTTTTATCCATTTTCCTTTTTTTTTAAAAGAGCGTGAGTAAAACTTAACTCTTCACACTCTCTTCTTGAAACATTTGCCTGTTTTGAATTGTTTTGTCCATTCCCTCCTTCAGCACAATTTTTTTAGGGCAGGTGTCCTTTACAGCCCTGAGTCCTTGGGAATGTTAAGTGACCATTAGCTGTGAGTTTAAAGCTGTTCTTGCAGGAAACGGCCACAAGGTGGCAGCATTTCCCCTTTACCATATTTGGTTACTAGGGAAACAGAGCCTTAATGGAAGTGGTGTTGTAGGTTGTAAATTAGAATGGAATGTGCCAGGGAAAAGCCCTTTAAGTTTATGTCTCATTACTTCTTGTTCATATTTGTAGTTTACTTTTTATTTTTTATCCCAGCAAATATGATTACAATGGTTTGTTTGTTCTAGGTGTGCAAGATGTGGTTCTTTCCCACATATACATGTATCTATTCTTCCTCGCACCCTTTTCCCATGTAGGTTATGACACAATGTTGAGTAGTCTTCTCCTGGTCTTCCGTACGTCTTTGGTGGTTATATATTTCACATGGTTTGTATATCTCTGTTAACCCCAATGTGGTAATGTATCCAATCCTCATCCCTTTCTATTTGGTGAACCATAAGTTTTTTAATGAATCTGTGATTGCCTTTCTCTGTGGAAATATCTTCATTGGTATCAATTTTTAAGTAACTCTTAAAAGTGATATGATAGGATATGTGTCTTTTGCTTTCTCACTTACTACACGTGGCGTGATTACGTCTAGACTCATCTATGGTGCTGCAAACGGCATTGTTTCATTTTTTTCACTAGCGAATATTCCATCTGTACATGGAGGAGTTCTTCTTTGTCCATCCATCTGTTGGTGGACTTTTTGGTTACTTCCATATCTTGGCTATTGTAATACTGTGCAGTGCAGATTTGCCTGCCTGTGTCTTTCCAATTCTCTCTTCTTAGGTTTTACGTCGAGGAGTGGGCCTGCTGGATCATATAGTAGCTCAATGTTTACCTTTTTAAGGCACCTCCATTCTGTTCTCATTCGTGGCCCTTTCCAAGTTACGTCCCCTTTGAAGTTGAGGGTATGCATTTCTCCACAACACCTTCAGCATTTATTGTTTGTAGTTTTCTTGCTGATGTTTATTCTGACAAGTGTGAGCTGATACCTCTCTGTGGTTGAATTCGAATGTGCCACATAATCTGTTGAAATTGAGCTTTAAGGCATGTCCTTTGCTATTTTTCAAGCTGTGATTACCCCTTAGTTCTTCAAAGTGTTCTCTTTAAGTATGTGTCATATTTTGAAATGTTTTGGCCTTTACCTCCCTCAAGACATTTTGAGGGCCTGTTTCATTTACAGTGCTGCAGTACTTGTTCCTATGAAGTGACCATTAGCACAGGCTTAAAAGCTGCTTTTGCAGGTAACTGCCAGAGGGCGGCAGCCTTTCTATGTCCCCCACCCTGGTAACTAGGGAAAAGCCCTTGCGGCCTGTGGTGTTTCTCGGTTATAAATTAGAGTGGAGTGTGCCCGGACAAACCCACACAAGCTGATGTCTCCTTACTTTTGTTGGATTTTTACATTTAATTTTTATTTTTTATTGGAGTAATTTTCCACTGTGTACGTGGACCACTTCTACTTTGTGCATTCCTCGGTTGATGGACATTTTCATTGCTTCCAAGTGTTGGCTATGGTAAATATTGTTGGAGTGCAGGATTGCCAGGCTGTGACTTTTCGATTCTCATTTTCTCAGGTGATAGGCCCAGCAGTGGGTGTGATTGATTGACTGGTAGCACCGTGTTTCCCTTTTCAAAGCACCTTCTTTGTGTTTTCATTAGTGGCTCTTACCACGTCCCCCTTAGAATCCAGGGTACGCATTTCTCCACAATCGCTTCAGCATTTATTGTTTGCAGCATTTATGCTAATGGCCCTTCTGGCTGCTGTGAGCTGATAGGTTTTTGTAATTTGGGTTTGCATGTCTTTGAAAATTCGTAAAACTCATCATTTTTCTCCACCGTTTTCTTTTCTGTTAAAAAAAAAGGAAACAATTGGGAGTACAATAGAACTCTTGAAATTGTGTTCTTGGAAGGTTGCCCTCTTTTGAAATTTTTGGTCGATTTTCCACCCCAGAATTTTTTTAGAAAGCAGGTGTCTCTTACCGAACTGCAAGTTTGGTGAATATTTAGTGACCTTTAACAATGAGTTTAAAGCTGCTGTTGTAGGAAGTGGCCTCAAGCAGGAAGCATATCTCCATTCCCATATCTGGGTACTAGGGCAGCAGAGCCTTTCTGGAAGTCGTGTTCCTAGTTTGTAAATTACATTGGAATGTGCATGGAGAAAGCCCGATAAGTTTATGTCTCATTATTTCTTCTTGGTTTTAAAATTTTTTTTAATTGGGGTAAAACTTAGAATATTGTTTGTCCTAGGTGTACACCATCTGGTTCGTTTGTACATTATATATGTCTATTCAAGTACAGATACTCTTCCCATGTAAAATGTTACTGAGGGTTCCGCAGACCTCCCTTGCTATATGGTTGGTCTTTTTGAGATATGGATATAATATGTGTTTGTATACATATAGTAACACTAATCTTAATTTATCCATTCCCCCCACCTTTCCTTTTAGATGAGCATAGTTTGTTTTCTAAGTCTGTGAGTGTCTTTCTCTGTGGAAATATGTTCCTTTGTGTCAGTTATTAGATAACGCTTATAAGTGATATCATAGAATATAGGTCTTTTGCTTTCCGACTTACCTCATGTTTCGTGATTATCTCCAGACTCATTTGTGGTGCCTCAGAGAGCAGTGGTTCATTGTTTTCCATGGCTATTATTCCATTGTGTACATGGACCACTTCTTCTTTATCCATTCACCTGTTGTTGGACATTTTGATTGCTCCACTATCTTGGCTATTGTGAATAAGGCTGCACTGCAGCTTTTGCGGCCTGTGTCTTCTCGATTCTTGTCTTCGCAGGTGAAAGGTCCAATGGTGCGCCTGCTGCATTGAATGGTGCCTGCAGTTTTACTTTTAAACACAGCTCCTTTCTGTTCTCATTATTGGCTGTTACCCCTTGACGTCTCACCAGCAGGTAGCGTGTACACAGTTCTCTAAAACCCCTTCAGCATTTATTGTTTGTTGACTTTTTGCTGATGGTAAGTCAACTGGTGTAAGTTGAAACTTTTTGTAGATTAGATTGCATGGGTCTAACACTCCCTGAGGTTGAGCTTTTATCCATTTTCCTTTTTTTTAAAAGAACGTGAGTAAAACTTAACTCTTCATACTCTCTTCTTGAAATATTTGCCTGTTTTGAATTTTTTTGTCCATTCCTTCCTTCAGCACAATTTTTTAGGGCAGGTGTCCTTTACAGCCCTGAGTCCTTGGGAATGTTAAGTGACCATGCGCTGTGAGTTTAAAGCTGTTCTTGCAGGAAACGGCCACATGGTGGCAGCATTTCCCCTTTACCATATTTGGTTACTAGGGAAACAGAGCCTTAATGGAAGTGGTGTTGTAGGTTGTAAATTAGAATGGAATGTGCCAGGGAAAAGCCCTTTAAGTTTATGTCTCATTACTTCTTGTTCATATTTGTAATTTACTTTTTATTTTTTATCCCAGCAAATATGATTACAATGGTTTGTTTGTTCTAGGTGTGTAAGATGTGGTTCTTTCCCACATATACATGTATCTATTCTTCCTCGCACCCTTTTCCCATGTAGGTTATGACACAATGTTGAGTAGTCTTCTCCTGGTCTTCCGTACGTCTTTGGTGGTTATATATTTCACATGGTTTGTATATCTCTGTTAACCCCAATGTGGCAATGTATCCAATCCTCATCCCTTTCTATTTGGTGAACCATAAGTTTTTTAATGAATCTGTGATTGCCTTTCTCTGTGGAAATATCTTCATTGGTATCAATTTTTAAGTAACTCTTAAAAGTGATATGATAGGATATGTGTCTTTTGCTTTCTCACTTACTACACGTGGCGTGATTACGTCTAGACTCATCTATGGTGCTGCAAACGGCATTGTTTCATTTTTTTCACTAGCGAATATTCCATCTGTACATGGAGGAGTTCTTCTTTGTCCATCCATCTGTTGGTGGACTTTTTGGTTACTTCCATATCTTGGCTATTGTAATACTGTGCAGTGCAGATTTGCCTGCCTGTGTCTTTCCAATTCTCTCTTCTTAGGTTTTACGTCGAGGAGTGGGCCTGCTGGATCATATAGTAGCTCAATGTTTACCTTTTTAAGGCACCTCCATTCTGTTCTCATTCGTGGCCCTTTCCAAGTTACGTCCCCTTTGAAGTTGAGGGTATGCATTTCTCCACAACACCTTCAGCATTTATTGTTTGTAGTTTTCTTGCTGATGTTTATTCTGACAAGTGTGAGCTGATACCTCTCTGTGGTTGAATTCGAATGTGCCACATAATCTGTTGAAATTGAGCTTTAAGGCATGTCCTTTGCTATTTTTCAAGCTGTGATTACCCCTTAGTTCTTCAAAGTGTTCTCTTTAAGTATGTGTCACATTTTGAAATGTTTTGGCCTTTACCTCCCTCAAGACATTTTGAGGGCCTGTTTCATTTACAGTTCTGCAGTACTTGTTCCTATGAAGTGACCATTAGCACAGGCTTAAAAGCTGCTTTTGCAGGTAACTGCCAGAGGGCGGCAGCCTTTCTATGTCCCCCACCCTGGTAACTAGGGAAAAGCCCTTGCGGCCTGTGGTGTTTCTCGGTTATAAATTAGAGTGGAGTGTGCCCGGACAAACCCACACAAGCTGATGTCTCCTTACTTTTGTTGGATTTTTACATTTAATTTTTATTTTTTATTGGAGTAATTTTCCACTGTGTACGTGGACCACTTCTACTTTGTGCATTCCTCGGTTGATGGACATTTTCATTGCTTCCAAGTGTTGGCTATGGTAAATATTGTTGGAGTGCAGGATTGCCAGGCTGTGACTTTTCGATTCTCATTTTCTCAGGTGATAGGCCCAGCAGTGGGTGTGATTGATTGACTGGTAGCACCGTGTTTCCCTTTACAAAGCACCTTCTTTGTGTTTTCATTAGTGGCTCTTACCACGTCCCCCTTAGAATCCAGGGTACGCATTTCTCCACAATCGCTTCAGCATTTATTGTTTGCAGCATTTATGCTAATGGCCCTTCTGGCTGCTGTGAGCTGATAGGTTTTTGTAATTTGGGTTTGCATGTCTTTGAAAATTCGTAAAACTCATCATTTTTTTCCACCGTTTTCTTTTCTGTTAAAAAAAAGGAAACAATTGGGAGTACAATAGAACTCTTGAAATTGTGTTCTTGGAAGGTTGCCGTCTTTTGAAATTTTTGGTCGATTTTCCACCCCAGAATTTTTTTAGAAAGCAGGTGTCTTTTAGCGAACTGCAAGTTTGGTGAATATTTAGTGACCTTTAGCAATGGGTTTAAAGCTGCTGTTGTAGGAAGTGGCCTCAAGCAGGCAGCATATCTCCATTCCCATATCTGGGTACTAGGGCAGCAGTGCCTTTCTGGAAGTCGTGTTCCTAGTTTGTAAATTACATTGGAATGTGCATGGAGAAAGCCCCATAAGTTTATGTCTCATTATTTCTTCTTGGTTTTAAAATTTTTTTAAATTGGGGTAAAACTTAGAATATTGTTTGTCCTAGGTGTACACCATCTGGTTCGTTTGTACATTATATATGTCTATTCAAGTACAGATACTCTTCCCATGTAAAATGTTACTGAGGGTTCCGCAGACCTCCCTTGCTATATGGTTGGTCTTTTTGAGATATGGATATAATATGTGTTTGTATACATATAGTAACACTAATCTTAATTTATCCATTCCCCCCACCTTTCCTTTTAGATGAGCATAGTTTGTTTTCTAAGTCTGTGAGTGTCTTTCTCTGTGGAAATATGTTCCTTTGTGTCAGTTATTAGATAACGCCTATAAGTGATATCATAGAATATAGGTCTTTTGCTTTCCGACTTACCTCGTTTCGTGATTATCTCCAGACTCATTTGTGGTGCCTCAGAGAGCAGTGGTTCATTGTTTTCCATGGCTATTATTCCATTGTGTACATGGACCACTTCTTCTTTATCCATTTACTGGTTGTTGGACATTTTGATTGCTTCACTGTTTTGGCTATTGTGAATAAGGCTGCACTGCAGCTTTTGCGGCCTGTGTCTTCTCGATTCTTGTCTTCTCAAGTGAGAGGTCCATTGGTGCGCCTGCTGGATTGAATGGTACCTCCATTTTTACTTTTAAACACAGCTCCTTTCTGTTCTCATTATTGGCTGTTACCCCTTGACGTCTCACCAGCAGGTAGAGTGTACACAGTTCCCTAAAACCCCTTCAGCATTTATTGTTTGTAGATTTTTTGCTCATGGTCAGTCGACTGGTGTAAGTTGAAACTTTTTGTAGATTAGATTGCATGGGTCTAACACTCCCTGAGGTTGAGCTTTTATCCATTTTCCTTTTTTTTTAAAAGAGCGTGAGTAAAACTTAACTCTTCACACTCTCTTCTTGAAACATTTGCCTGTTTTGAATTGTTTTGTCCATTCCCTCCTTCAGCACAATTTTTTTAGGGCAGGTGTCCTTTACAGCCCTGAGTCCTTGGGAATGTTAAGTGACCATTAGCTGTGAGTTTAAAGCTGTTCTTGCAGGAAACGGCCACAAGGTGGCAGCATTTCCCCTTTACCATATTTGGTTACTAGGGAAACAGAGCCTTAATGGAAGTGGTGTTGTAGGTTGTAAATTAGAATGGAATGTGCCAGGGAAAAGCCCTTTAAGTTTATGTCTCATTACTTCTTGTTCATATTTGTAGTTTACTTTTTATTTTTTATCCCAGCAAATATGATTACAATGGTTTGTTTGTTCTAGGTGTGCAAGATGTGGTTCTTTCCCACATATACATGTATCTATTCTTCCTCGCACCCTTTTCCCATGTAGGTTATGACACAATGTTGAGTAGTCTTCTCCTGGTCTTCCGTACGTCTTTGGTGGTTATATATTTCACATGGTTTGTATATCTCTGTTAACCCCAATGTGGTAATGTATCCAATCCTCATCCCTTTCTATTTGGTGAACCATAAGTTTTTTAATGAATCTGTGATTGCCTTTCTCTGTGGAAATATCTTCATTGGTATCAATTTTTAAGTAACTCTTAAAAGTGATATGATAGGATATGTGTCTTTTGCTTTCTCACTTACTACACGTGGCGTGATTACGTCTAGACTCATCTATGGTGCTGCAAACGGCATTGTTTCATTTTTTTCACTAGCGAATATTCCATCTGTACATGGAGGAGTTCTTCTTTGTCCATCCATCTGTTGGTGGACTTTTTGGTTACTTCCATATCTTGGCTATTGTAATACTGTGCAGTGCAGATTTGCCTGCCTGTGTCTTTCCAATTCTCTCTTCTTAGGTTTTACGTCGAGGAGTGGGCCTGCTGGATCATATAGTAGCTCAATGTTTACCTTTTTAAGGCACCTCCATTCTGTTCTCATTCGTGGCCCTTTCCAAGTTACGTCCCCTTTGAAGTTGAGGGTATGCATTTCTCCACAACACCTTCAGCATTTATTGTTTGTAGTTTTCTTGCTGATGTTTATTCTGACAAGTGTGAGCTGATACCTCTCTGTGGTTGAATTCGAATGTGCCACATAATCTGTTGAAATTGAGCTTTAAGGCATGTCCTTTGCTATTTTTCAAGCTGTGATTACCCCTTAGTTCTTCAAAGTGTTCTCTTTAAGTATGTGTCATATTTTGAAATGTTTTGGCCTTTACCTCCCTCAAGACATTTTGAGGGCCTGTTTCATTTACAGTGCTGCAGTACTTGTTCCTATGAAGTGACCATTAGCACAGGCTTAAAAGCTGCTTTTGCAGGTAACTGCCAGAGGGCGGCAGCCTTTCTATGTCCCCCACCCTGGTAACTAGGGAAAAGCCCTTGCGGCCTGTGGTGTTTCTCGGTTATAAATTAGAGTGGAGTGTGCCCGGACAAACCCACACAAGCTGATGTCTCCTTACTTTTGTTGGATTTTTACATTTAATTTTTATTTTTTATTGGAGTAATTTTCCACTGTGTACGTGGACCACTTCTACTTTGTGCATTCCTCGGTTGATGGACATTTTCATTGCTTCAAAGTGTTGGCTATGGTAAATATTGTTGGAGTGCAGGATTGCCAGGCTGTGACTTTTCGATTCTCATTTTCTCAGGTGATAGGCCCAGCAGTGGGTGTGATTGATTGACTGGTAGCACCGTGTTTCCCTTTTCAAAGCACCTTCTTTGTGTTTTCATTAGTGGCTCTTACCACGTCCCCCTTAGAATCCAGGGTACGCATTTCTCCACAATCGCTTCAGCATTTATTGTTTGCAGCATTTATGCTAATGGCCCTTCTGGCTGCTGTGAGCTGATAGGTTTTTGTAATTTGGGTTTGCATGTCTTTGAAAATTCGTAAAACTCATCATTTTTCTCCACCGTTTTCTTTTCTGTTAAAAAAAAAGGAAACAATTGGGAGTACAATAGAACTCTTGAAATTGTGTTCTTGGAAGGTTGCCCTCTTTTGAAATTTTTGGTCGATTTTCCACCCCAGAATTTTTTTAGAAAGCAGGTGTCTCTTACCGAACTGCAAGTTTGGTGAATATTTAGTGACCTTTAACAATGAGTTTAAAGCTGCTGTTGTAGGAAGTGGCCTCAAGCAGGAAGCATATCTCCATTCCCATATCTGGGTACTAGGGCAGCAGAGCCTTTCTGGAAGTCGTGTTCCTAGTTTGTAAATTACATTGGAATGTGCATGGAGAAAGCCCGATAAGTTTATGTCTCATTATTTCTTCTTGGTTTTAAAATTTTTTTTAATTGGGGTAAAACTTAGAATATTGTTTGTCCTAGGTGTACACCATCTGGTTCGTTTGTACATTATATATGTCTATTCAAGTACAGATACTCTTCCCATGTAAAATGTTACTGAGGGTTCCGCAGACCTCCCTTGCTATATGGTTGGTCTTTTTGAGATATGGATA
The DNA here is from genome assembly GCF_965194805.1 of Balaenoptera borealis. Taxonomy (NCBI): domain Eukaryota; kingdom Metazoa; phylum Chordata; class Mammalia; order Artiodactyla; family Balaenopteridae; genus Balaenoptera; species Balaenoptera borealis. The sequence continues at coordinate 41,930,451 of NC_138864.1, read as the reverse complement.
TAATATGTGTTTGTATACATATAGTAACACTAATCTTAATTTATCCATTCCCCCCACCTTTCCTTTTAGATGAGCATAGTTTGTTTTCTAAGTCTGTGAGTGTCTTTCTCTGTGGAAATATGTTCCTTTGTGTCAGTTATTAGATAACGCTTATAAGTGATATCATAGAATATAGGTCTTTTGCTTTCCGACTTACCTCATGTTTCGTGATTATCTCCAGACTCATTTGTGGTGCCTCAGAGAGCAGTGGTTCATTGTTTTCCATGCCTATTATTCCATTGTGTACATGGACCACTTCTTCTTTATCCATTCACCTGTTGTTGGACATTTTGATTGCTCCACTGTCTTGGCTATTGTGAATAAGGCTGCACTGCAGCTTTTGCGGCCTGTGTCTTCTCGATTCTTGTCTTCGCAGGTGAAAGGTCCAATGGTGCGCCTGCTGCATTGAATGGTGCCTGCAGTTTTACTTTTAAACACAGCTCCTTTCTGTTCTCATTATTGGCTGTTACCCCTTGACGTCTCACCAGCAGGTAGAGGGTACACAGTTCCCTAAAACCCCTTCAGCATTTATTGTTTGTAGATTTTTTGCTCATGGTCAGTCGACTGGTGTAAGTTGAAACTTTTTGTAGATTAGATTGCATGGGTCTAACACTCCCTGAGGTTGAGCTTTTATCCATTTTCCTTTTTTTTTAAAAGAGCGTGAGTAAAACTTAACTCTTCACACTCTCTTCTTGAAACATTTGCCTGTTTTGAATTGTTTTGTCCATTCCCTCCTTCAGCACAATTTTTTTAGGGCAGGTGTCCTTTACAGCCCTGAGTCCTTGGGAATGTTAAGTGACCATTAGCTGTGAGTTTAAAGCTGTTCTTGCAGGAAACGGCCACAAGGTGGCAGCATTTCCCCTTTACCATATTTGGTTACTAGGGAAACAGAGCCTTAATGGAAGTGGTGTTGTAGGTTGTAAATTAGAATGGAATGTGCCAGGGAAAAGCCCTTTAAGTTTATGTCTCATTACTTCTTGTTCATATTTGTAGTTTACTTTTTATTTTTTATCCCAGCAAATATGATTACAATGGTTTGTTTGTTCTAGGTGTGCAAGATGTGGTTCTTTCCCACATATACATGTATCTATTCTTCCTCGCACCCTTTTCCCATGTAGGTTATGACACAATGTTGAGTAGTCTTCTCCTGGTCTTCCGTACGTCTTTGGTGGTTATATATTTCACATGGTTTGTATATCTCTGTTAACCCCAATGTGGTAATGTATCCAATCCTCATCCCTTTCTATTTGGTGAACCATAAGTTTTTTAATGAATCTGTGATTGCCTTTCTCTGTGGAAATATCTTCATTGGTATCAATTTTTAAGTAACTCTTAAAAGTGATATGATAGGATATGTGTCTTTTGCTTTCTCACTTACTACACGTGGCGTGATTACGTCTAGACTCATCTATGGTGCTGCAAACGGCATTGTTTCATTTTTTTCACTAGCGAATATTCCATCTGTACATGGAGGAGTTCTTCTTTGTCCATCCATCTGTTGGTGGACTTTTTGGTTACTTCCATATCTTGGCTATTGTAATACTGTGCAGTGCAGATTTGCCTGCCTGTGTCTTTCCAATTCTCTCTTCTTAGGTTTTACGTCGAGGAGTGGGCCTGCTGGATCATATAGTAGCTCAATGTTTACCTTTTTAAGGCACCTCCATTCTGTTCTCATTCGTGGCCCTTTCCAAGTTACGTCCCCTTTGAAGTTGAGGGTATGCATTTCTCCACAACACCTTCAGCATTTATTGTTTGTAGTTTTCTTGCTGATGTTTATTCTGACAAGTGTGAGCTGATACCTCTCTGTGGTTGAATTCGAATGTGCCACATAATCTGTTGAAATTGAGCTTTAAGGCATGTCCTTTGCTATTTTTCAAGCTGTGATTACCCCTTAGTTCTTCAAAGTGTTCTCTTTAAGTATGTGTCATATTTTGAAATGTTTTGGCCTTTACCTCCCTCAAGACATTTTGAGGGCCTGTTTCATTTACAGTGCTGCAGTACTTGTTCCTATGAAGTGACCATTAGCACAGGCTTAAAAGCTGCTTTTGCAGGTAACTGCCAGAGGGCGGCAGCCTTTCTATGTCCCCCACCCTGGTAACTAGGGAAAAGCCCTTGCGGCCTGTGGTGTTTCTCGGTTATAAATTAGAGTGGAGTGTGCCCGGACAAACCCACACAAGCTGATGTCTCCTTACTTTTGTTGGATTTTTACACTTAATTTTTATTTTTTATTGGAGTAATTTTCCACTGTGTACGTGGACCACTTCTACTTTGTGCATTCCTCGGTTGATGGACATTTTCATTGCTTCCAAGTGTTGGCTATGGTAAATATTGTTGGAGTGCAGGATTGCCAGGCTGTGACTTTTCGATTCTCATTTTCTCAGGTGATAGGCCCAGCAGTGTGTGTGATTGATTGACTGGTAGCACCGTGTTTCCCTTTTCAAAGCACCTTCTTTGTGTTTTCATTAGTGGCTCTTACCACGTCCCCCTTAGAATCCAGGGTACGCATTTCTCCACAATCGCTTCAGCATTTATTGTTTGCAGCATTTATGCTAATGGCCCTTCTGGCTGCTCTGAGCTGATAGGTTTTTGTAATTTGGGTTTGCATGTCTTTGAAAATTCGTAAAACTCATCATTTTTCTCCACCGTTTTCTGTTAAAAAAAAAGGAAACAATTGGGAGTACAATAGAACTCTTGAAATTGTGTTCTTGGAAGGTTGCCCTCTTTTGAAATTTTTGGTCGATTTTCCACCCCAGAATTTTTTTAGAAAGCAGGTGTCTCTTACCGAACTGCAAGTTTGGTGAATATTTAGTGACCTTTAACAATGAGTTTAAAGCTGCTGTTGTAGGAAGTGGCCTCAAGCAGGAAGCATATCTCCATTCCCATATCTGGGTACTAGGGCAGCAGAGCCTTTCTGGAAGTCGTGTTCCTAGTTTGTAAATTACATTGGAATGTGCATGGAGAAAGCCCGATAAGTTTATGTCTCATTATTTCTTCTTGGTTTTAAAATTTTTTTTAATTGGGGTAAAACTTAGAATATTGTTTGTCCTAGGTGTACACCATCTGGTTCGTTTGTACATTATATATGTCTATTCAAGTACAGATACTCTTCCCATGTAAAATGTTACTGAGGGTTCCGCAGACCTCCCTTGCTATATGGTTGGTCTTTTTGAGATATGGATATAATATGTGTTTGTATACATATAGTAACACTAATCTTAATTTATCCATTCCCCCCACCTTTCCTTTTAGATGAGCATAGTTTGTTTTCTAAGTCTGTGAGTGTCTTTCTCTGTGGAAATATGTTCCTTTGTGTCAGTTATTAGATAACGCTTATAAGTGATATCATAGAATATAGGTCTTTTGCTTTCCGACTTACCTCATGTTTCGTGATTATCTCCAGACTCATTTGTGGTGCCTCAGAGAGCAGTGGTTCATTGTTTTCCATGGCTATTATTCCATTATGTACATGGACCACTTCTTCTTTATCCATTCACCTGTTGTTGGACATTTTGATTGCTCCACTGTCTTGGCTATTGTGAATAAGGCTGCACTGCAGCTTTTGCGGCCTGTGTCTTCTCGATTCTTGTCTTCGCAGGTGAAAGGTCCAATGGTGCGCCTGCTGCATTGAATGGTGCCTGCAGTTTTACTTTTAAACACAGCTCCTTTCTGTTCTCATTATTGGCTGTTACCCCTTGACGTCTCACCAGCAGGTAGAGTGTACACAGTTCTCTAAAACCCCTTCAGCATTTATTGTTTGTTGACTTTTTGCTGATGGTAAGTCAACTGGTGTAAGTTGAAACTTTTTGTAGATTAGATTGCATGGGTCTAACACTCCCTGAGGTTGAGCTTTTATCCATTTTCCTTTTTTTTAAAAGAACGTGAGTAAAACTTAACTCTTCATACTCTCTTCTTGAAATATTTGCTGTTTTGAATTTTTTTGTCCATTCCTTCCTTCAGCACAATTTTTTAGGGCAGGTGTCCTTTACAGCCCTGAGTCCTTGGGAATGTTAAGTGACCATGCGCTGTGAGTTTAAAGCTGTTCTTGCAGGAAACGGCCACATGGTGGCAGCATTTCCCCTTTACCATATTTGGTTACTAGGGAAACAGAGCCTTAATGGAAGTGGTGTTGTAGGTTGTAAATTAGAATGGAATGTGCCAGGGAAAAGCCCTTTAAGTTTATGTCTCATTACTTCTTGTTCATATTTGTAATTTACTTTTTATTTTTTATCCCAGCAAATATGATTACAATGGTTTGTTTGTTCTAGGTGTGCAAGATGTGGTTCTTTCCCACATATACATGTATCTATTCTTCCTCGCACCCTTTTCCCATGTAGGTTATGACACAATGTTGAGTAGTCTTCTCCTGGTCTTCCGTACGTCTTTGGTGGTTATATATTTCACATGGTTTGTATATCTCTGTTAACCCCAATGTGGCAATGTATCCAATCCTCATCCCTTTCTATTTGGTGAACCATAAGTTTTTTAATGAATCTGTGATTGCCTTTCTCTGTGGAAATATCTTCATTGGTATCAATTTTTAAGTAACTCTTAAAAGTGATATGATAGGATATGTGTCTTTTGCTTTCTCACTTACTACACGTGGCGTGATTACGTCTAGACTCATCTATGGTGCTGCAAACGGCATTGTTTCATTTTTTTCACTAGCGAATATTCCATCTGTACATGGAGGAGTTCTTCTTTGTCCATCCATCTGTTGGTGGACTTTTTGGTTACTTCCATATCTTGGCTATTGTAATACTGTGCAGTGCAGATTTGCCTGCCTGTGTCTTTCCAATTCTCTCTTCTTAGGTTTTACGTCGAGGAGTGGGCCTGCTGGATCATATAGTAGCTCAATGTTTACCTTTTTAAGGCACCTCCATTCTGTTCTCATTCGTGGCCCTTTCCAAGTTACGTCCCCTTTGAAGTTGAGGGTATGCATTTCTCCACAACACTTTCAGCATTTATTGTTTGTAGTTTTCTTGCTGATGGTTATTCTGACAAGTGTGAGCTGATACCTCTCTGTGGTTGAATTCGAATGTGCCACATAATCTGTTGAAATTGAGCTTTAAGGCATGTCCTTTTCTATTTTTCAAGCTGTGATTACCCCTTAGTTCTTCAAAGTGTTCTCTTTAAGTATGTGTCACATTTTGAAATGTTTTGGCCTTTACCTCCCTCAAGACATTTTGAGGGCCTGTTTCCTTTACAGTTCTGCAGTACTTGTTCCTATGAAGTGACCATTAGCACAGGCTTTAAAGCTGCTATTGCAGGTAACTGCCAGAGGGCGGCAGCCTTTCTATGTCCCCCACCCTGGTAACTAGGGAAAAGCCCTTGCGGCCTGTGGTGTTTCTCGGTTATAAATTAGAGTGGAGTGTGCCCGGACAAACCCACACAAGCTGATGTCTCCTTACTTTTGTTGGATTTTTACATTTAATTTTTATTTTTTATTGGAGTAATTTTCCACTGTGTACGTGGACCACTTCTACTTTGTGCATTCCTCGGTTGATGGACATTTTCATTGCTTCCAAGTGTTGGCTATGGTAAATATTGTTGGAGTGCAGGATTGCCAGGCTGTGACTTTTCGATTCTCATTTTCTCAGGTGATAGGCCCAGCAGTGTGTGTGATTGATTGACTGGTAGCACCGTGTTTCCCTTTTCAAAGCACCTTCTTTGTGTTTTCATTAGTGGCTCTTACCACGTCCCCCTTAGAATCCAGGGTACGCATTTCTCCACAATCGCTTCAGCATTTATTGTTTGCAGCATTTATGCTAATGGCCCTTCTGGCTGCTCTGAGCTGATAGGTTTTTGTAATTTGGGTTTGCATGTCTTTGAAAATTCGTAAAACTCATCATTTTTCTCCACCGTTTTCTTTTCTGTTAAAAAAAAAGGAAACAATTGGGAGTACAATAGAACTCTTGAAATTGTGTTCTTGGAAGGTTGCCCTCTTTTGAAATTTTTGGTCGATTTTCCACCCCAGAATTTTTTTAGAAAGCAGGTGTCTCTTACCGAACTGCAAGTTTGGTGAATATTTAGTGACCTTTAACAATGAGTTTAAAGCTGCTGTTGTAGGAAGTGGCCTCAAGCAGGAAGCATATCTCCATTCCCATATCTGGGTACTAGGGCAGCAGAGCCTTTCTGGAAGTCGTGTTCCTAGTTTGTAAATTACATTGGAATGTGCATGGAGAAAGCCCGATAAGTTTATGTCTCATTATTTCTTCTTGGTTTTAAAATTTTTTTTAATTGGGGTAAAACTTAGAATATTGTTTGTCCTAGGTGTACACCATCTGGTTCGTTTGTACATTATATATGTCTATTCAAGTACAGATCCTCTTCCCATGTAAAATGTTACTGAGGGTTCCGCAGACCTCCCTTGCTATATGTTTGGTCTTTTTGAGATATGGATATAATATGTGTTTGTATACATATAGTAACACTAATCTTAATTTATCCATTCCCCCCACCTTTCCTTTTAGATGAGCATAGTTTGTTTTCTAAGTCTGTGAGTGTCTTTCTCTGTGGAAATATGTTCCTTTGTGTCAGTTATTAGATAACGCTTATAAGTGATATCATAGAATATAGGTCTTTTGCTTTCCGACTTACCTCATGTTTCGTGATTATCTCCAGACTCATTTGTGGTGCCTCAGAGAGCAGTGGTTCATTGTTTTCCATGGCTATTATTCCATTGTGTACATGGACCACTTCTTCTTTATCCATTCACCTGTTGTTGGACATTTTGATTGCTCCACTGTCTTGGCTATTGTGAATAAGGCTGCACTGCAGCTTTTGCGGCCTGTGTCTTCTCGATTCTTGTCTTCGCAGGTGAAAGGTCCAATGGTGCGCCTGCTGCATTGAATGGTGCCTGCAGTTTTACTTTTAAACACAGCTCCTTTCTGTTCTCATTATTGGCTGTTACCCCTTGACGTCTCACCAGCAGGTAGAGTGTACACAGTTCTCTAAAACCCCTTCAGCATTTATTGTTTGTTGACTTTTTGCTGATGGTAAGTCAACTGGTGTAAGTTGAAACTTTTTGTAGATTAGATTGCATGGGTCTAACACTCCCTGAGGTTGAGCTTTTATCCATTTTCCTTTTTTTTAAAAGAACGTGAGTAAAACTTAACTCTTCATACTCTCTTCTTGAAATATTTGCTGTTTTGAATTTTTTTGTCCATTCCTTCCTTCAGCACAATTTTTTAGGGCAGGTGTCCTTTACAGCCCTGAGTCCTTGGGAATGTTAAGTGACCATGCGCTGTGAGTTTAAAGCTGTTCTTGCAGGAAACGGCCACATGGTGGCAGCATTTCCCCTTTACCATATTTGGTTACTAGGGAAACAGAGCCTTAATGGAAGTGGTGTTGTAGGTTGTAAATTAGAATGGAATGTGCCAGGGAAAAGCCCTTTAAGTTTATGTCTCATTACTTCTTGTTCATATTTGTAATTTACTTTTTATTTTTTATCCCAGCAAATATGATTACAATGGTTTGTTTGTTCTAGGTGTGCAAGATGTGGTTCTTTCCCACATATACATGTATCTATTCTTCCTCGCACCCTTTTCCCATGTAGGTTATGACACAATGTTGAGTAGTCTTCTCCTGGTCTTCCGTACGTCTTTGGTGGTTATATATTTCACATGGTTTGTATATCTCTGTTAACCCCAATGTGGCAATGTATCCAATCCTCATCCCTTTCTATTTGGTGAACCATAAGTTTTTTAATGAATCTGTGATTGCCTTTCTCTGTGGAAATATCTTCATTGGTATCAATTTTTAAGTAACTCTTAAAAGTGATATGATAGGATATGTGTCTTTTGCTTTCTCACTTACTACACGTGGCGTGATTACGTCTAGACTCATCTATGGTGCTGCAAACGGCATTGTTTCATTTTTTTCACTAGCGAATATTCCATCTGTACATGGAGGAGTTCTTCTTTGTCCATCCATCTGTTGGTGGACTTTTTGGTTACTTCCATATCTTGGCTATTGTAATACTGTGCAGTGCAGATTTGCCTGCCTGTGTCTTTCCAATTCTCTCTTCTTAGGTTTTACGTCGAGGAGTGGGCCTGCTGGATCATATAGTAGCTCAATGTTTACCTTTTTAAGGCACCTCCATTCTGTTCTCATTCGTGGCCCTTTCCAAGTTACGTCCCCTTTGAAGTTGAGGGTATGCATTTCTCCACAACACTTTCAGCATTTATTGTTTGTAGTTTTCTTGCTGATGGTTATTCTGACAAGTGTGAGCTGATACCTCTCTGTGGTTGAATTCGAATGTGCCACATAATCTGTTGAAATTGAGCTTTAAGGCATGTCCTTTTCTATTTTTCAAGCTGTGATTACCCCTTAGTTCTTCAAAGTGTTCTCTTTAAGTATGTGTCACATTTTGAAATGTTTTGGCCTTTACCTCCCTCAAGACATTTTGAGGGCCTGTTTCATTTACAGTTCTGCAGTACTTGTTCCTATGAAGTGACCATTAGCACAGGCTTTAAAGCTGCTTTTGCAGGTAACTGCCAGAGGGCGGCAGCCTTTCTATGTCCCCCACCCTGGTAACTAGGGAAAAGCCCTTGCGGCCTGTGGTGTTTCTCGGTTATAAATTAGAGTGGAGTGTGCCCGGACAAACCCACACAAGCTGATGTCTCCTTACTTTTGTTGGATTTTTACATTTAATTTTTATTTTTTATTGGAGTAATTTTCCACTGTGTACGTGGACCACTTCTACTTTGTGCATTCCTCAGTTGATGGACATTTTCATTGCTTCCAAGTGTTGGCTATGGTAAATATTGTTGGAGTGCAGGATTGCCAGGCTGTGACTTTTCGATTCTCATTTTCTCAGGTGATAGGCCCAGCAGTGGGTGTGATTGATTGACTGGTAGCACCGTGTTTCCCTTTTCAAAGCACCTTCTTTGTGTTTTCATTAGTGGCTCTTACCACGTCCCCCTTAGAATCCAGGGTACGCATTTCTCCACAATCGCTTCAGCATTTATTGTTTGCAGCATTTATGCTAATGGCCCTTCTGGCTGCTCTGAGCTGATAGGTTTTTGTAATTTGGGTTTGCATGTCTTTGAAAATTCGTAAAACTCATCATTTTTCTCCACCGTTTTCTTTTCTGTTAAAAAAAAGGAAACAATTGGGAGTACAATAGAACTCTTGAAATTGTGTTCTTGGAAGGTTGCCCTCTTTGGAAATTTTTGGTCGATTTTCCACCCCAGAATTTTTTTAGAAAGCAGGTGTCTCTTACCGAACTGCAAGTTTGGTGAATATTTAGTGACCTTTAACAATGGGTTTAAAGCTGCTGTTGTAGGAAGTGGCCTCAAGCAGGAAGCATATCTCCATTCCCATATCTGGGTACTAGGGCAGCAGAGCCTTTCTGGAAGTCGTGTTCCTAGTTTGTAAATTACATTGGAATGTGCATGGAGAAAGCCCCATAAGTTTATGTCTCATTATTTCTTCTTGGTTTTAAAATTTTTTTTAATTGGGGTAAAACTTAGAATATTGTTTGTCCTAGGTGTACACCATCTGGTTCGTTTGTACATTATATATGTCTATTCAAGTACAGATACTCTTCCCATGTAAAATGTTACTGAGGGTTCCGCAGACCTCCCTTGCTATATGGTTGGTCTTTTTGAGATATGTATATAATATGTGTTTGTATACATATAGTAACACTAATCTTAATTTATCCATTCCCCCCACCTTTCCTTTTAGATGAGCATAGTTTGTTTTCTAAGTCTGTGAGTGTCTTTCTCTGTGGAAATATGTTCCTTTGTGTCAGTTATTAGATAACGCCTATAAGTGATATCATAGAATATAGGTCTTTTGCTTTCCGACTTACCTCATGTTTTGTGATTATCTCCAGACTCATTTGTGGTGCCTCAGAGAGCAGTGGTTCATTGTTTTCCATGGCTATTATTCCATTGTGTACATGGATCACTTCTTCTTTATCCATTTACCGGTTGTTGGGCATTTTGATTGCTTCACTGTCTTGGCTATTGTGAATAAGGCTGCACTGCAGCTTTTGCGGTCTGTGTCTTCTCGATTCTTGTCTTCTCAAGTGAGAGGTCCATTGGTGCGCCTGCTGGATTGAATGGTACCTCCATTTTTACTTTTAAACACAGCTCCTTTCTGTTCTCATTATTGGCTGTTACCCCTTTACGTCTCACCAGCAGGTAGAGGGTACACAGTTCCCTAAAACCCCTTCAGCATTTATTGTTTGTAGACTTTTTGCTCATGGTCAGGCGACTGCTGTAAGTTGAAACTTTTTGTAGATTAGATTGCATGGGTCTAACACTCCCTGAGGTTGAGCTTTTATCCATTTTCCTTTTTTTTAAAAGAGCGTGAGTAAAACTTAACTCTTCATACTCTCTTCTTGAAACATTTGCCTGTTTTGAATTGTTTTGTCCATTCCCTCCTTCAGCACAATTTTTTAGGGCAGGTGTCCTTTACAGCCCTGAGTCCTTGGGAATGTTAAGTGACCATTAGCTGTGAGTTTAAAGCTGTTCTTGCAGGAAACGGCCACAAGGTGGCAGCATTTCCCCTTTACCATATTTGGTTACTAGGGAAACAGAGCCTTAATGGAAGTGGTGTTGTAGGTTGTAAATTAGAATGGAATGTGCCAGGGAAAAGCCCTTTAAGTTTATGTCTCATTACTTCTTGTTCATATTTGTAATTTTATTTTTTATCCCAGCAAATATGATTAGAATGGTTTGTTTGTTCTAGGTGTGCAAGATGTGGTTCTTTCACACATATACATGCATCTATTCTTCCTCGCACCCTTTTCCCATGTAGGTTATGACACAATGTTGAGTAGTCTTCTCCTGGTTTTCCGTACGTCTTTGTTGGTTATATATTTCACATGGTTTGTATATCTCTGTTAACCCCAATGTGGTAATGTATCCAATCCTCATCCCTTTCTATTTGGTGAACCATAAGTTTTTTAATGAATCTGTGATTGCCTTTCTCTGTGGAAATATCTTCATTGGTATCAATTTTTAAGTAACTCTTAAAAGTGATATGATAGGATATGTGTCTTTTGCTTTCTCACTTACTACACGTGGCGTGATTACGTCTAGACTCATCTATGGTGCTGCAAACGGCATTGTTTCATTTTTTTCACTAGCGAATATTCCATCTGTACATGGAGGAGTTCTTCTTTGTCCATCCATCTGTTGGTGGACTTTTTGGTTACTTCCATATCTTGGCTATTGTAATACTGTGCAGTGCAGATTTGCCTGCCTGTGTCTTTCCAATTCTCTCTTCTTAGGTTTTACGTCGAGGAGTGGGCCTGCTGGATCATATAGTAGCTCAATGTTTACCTTTTTAAGGCACCTCCATTCTGTTCTCATTCGTGGCCCTTTCCAAGTTACGTCCCCTTTGAAGTTGAGGGTATGCATTTCTCCACAACACCTTCAGCATTTATTGTTTGTAGTTTTCTTGCTGATGTTTATTCTGACAAGTGTGAGCTGATACCTCTCTGTGGTTGAATTCGAATGTGCCACATAATCTGTTGAAATTGAGCTTTAAGGCATGTCCTTTTCTATTTTTCAAGCTGTGATTACCCCTTAGTTCTTCAAAGTGTTCTCTTTAAGTATGTGTCATATTTTGAAATGTTTTGGCCTTTACCTCCCTCAAGACATTTTGAGGGCCTGTTTCATTTACAGTTCTGCAGTACTTGTTCCTATGAAGTGACCATTAGCACAGGCTTAAAAGCTGCTTTTGCAGGTAACTGCCAGAGGGCGGCAGCCTTTCTATGTCCCCCACCCTGGTAACTAGGGAAAAGCCCTTGCGGCCTGTGGTGTTTCTCGGTTATAAATTAGAGTGGAGTGTGCCCGGACAAACCCACACAAGCTGATGTCTCCTTACTTTTGTTGGATTTTTACATTTAATTTTTATTTTTTATTGGAGTAATTTTCCACTGTGTACGTGGACCACTTCTACTTTGTGCATTCCTCGGTTGATGGACATTTTCATTGCTTCCAAGTGTTGGCTATGGTAAATATTGTTGGAGTGCAGGATTGCCAGGCTGTGACTTTTCGATTCTCATTTTCTCAGGTGATAGGCCCAGCAGTGTGTGTGATTGATTGACTGGTAGCACCGTGTTTCCCTTTTCAAAGCACCTTCTTTGTGTTTTCATTAGTGGCTCTTACCACGTCCCCCTTAGAATCCAGGGTACGCATTTCTCCACAATCGCTTCAGCATTTATTGTTTGCAGCATTTATGCTAATGGCCCTTCTGGCTGCTCTGAGCTGATAGGTTTTTGTAATTTGGGTTTGCATGTCTTTGAAAATTCGTAAAACTCATCATTTTTCTCCACCGTTTTCTTTTCTGTTAAAAAAAAGGAAACAATTGGGAGTACAATAGAACTCTTGAAATTGTGTTCTTGGAAGGTTGCCCTCTTTGGAAATTTTTGGTCGATTTTCCACCCCAGAATTTTTTTAGAAAGCAGGTGTCTCTTACCGAACTGCAAGTTTGGTGAATATTTAGTGACCTTTAACAATGAGTTTAAAGCTGCTGTTGTAGGAAGTGGCCTCAAGCAGGAAGCATATCTCCATTCCCATATCTGGGTACTAGGGCAGCAGAGCCTTTCTGGAAGTCGTGTTCCTAGTTTGTAAATTACATTGGAATGTGCATGGAGAAAGCCCCATAAGTTTATGTCTCATTATTTCTTCTTGGTTTTAAAATTTTTTTTAATTGGGGTAAAACTTAGAATATTGTTTGTCCTAGGTGTACACCATCTGGTTCGTTTGTACATTATATATGTCTATTCAAGTACAGATCCTCTTCCCATGTAAAATGTTACTGAGGGTTCCGCAGACCTCCCTTGTTATATGCTTGGTCTTTTTGAGATATGGATATAATATGTGTTTGTATACATATAGTAACACTAATCTTAATTTATCCATTCCCCCCACCTTTCCTTTTAGATGAGCATAGTTTGTTTTCTAAGTCTGTGAGTGTCTTTCTCTGTGGAAATATGTTCCTTTGTGTCAGTTATTAGATAACGCCTATAAGTGATATCATAGAATATAGGTCTTTTGCTTTCCGACTTACCTCGTTTCGTGATTATCTCCAGACTCATTTGTGGTGCCTCAGAGAGCAGTGGTTCATTGTTTTCCATGGCTATTATTCCATTGTGTACATGGACCACTTCTTCTTTATCCATTTACTGGTTGTTGGACATTTTGATTGCTTCACTGTTTTGGCTATTGTGAATAAGGCTGCACTGCAGCTTTTGCGGCCTGTGTCTTCTCGATTCTTGTCTTCTCAAGTGAGAGGTCCATTGGTGCGCCTGCTGGATTGAATGGTACCTCCATTTTTACTTTTAAACACAGCTCCTTTCTGTTCTCATTATTGGCTGTTACCCCTTTACGTCTCACCAGCAGGTAGAGGGTACACAGTTCCCTAAAACCCCTTCAGCATTTATTGTTTGTAGACTTTTTGCTCATGGTCAGTCGACTGGTGTAAGTTGAAACTTTTTGTAGATTAGATTGCATGGGTCTAACACTCCCTGAGGTTGAGCTTTTATCCATTTTCCTTTTTTTTTAAAAGAGCGTGAGTAAAACTTAACTCTTCACACTCTCTTCTTGAAACATTTGCCTGTTTTGAATTGTTTTGTCCATTCCCTCCTTCAGCACAATTTTTTTAGGGCAGGTGTCCTTTACAGCCCTGAGTCCTTGGGAATGTTAAGTGACCATTAGCTGTGAGTTTAAAGCTGTTCTTGCAGGAAACGGCCACAAGGTGGCAGCATTTCCCCTTTACCATATTTGGTTACTAGGGAAACAGAGCCTTAATGGAAGTGGTGTTGTAGGTTGTAAATTAGAATGGAATGTGCCAGGGAAAAGCCCTTTAAGTTTATGTCTCATTACTTCTTGTTCATATTTGTAGTTTACTTTTTATTTTTTATCCCAGCAAATATGATTACAATGGTTTGTTTGTTCTAGGTGTGCAAGATGTGGTTCTTTCCCACATATACATGTATCTATTCTTCCTCGCACCCTTTTCCCATGTAGGTTATGACACAATGTTGAGTAGTCTTCTCCTGGTCTTCCGTACGTCTTTGGTGGTTATATATTTCACATGGTTTGTATATCTCTGTTAACCCCAATGTGGTAATGTATCCAATCCTCATCCCTTTCTATTTGGTGAACCATAAGTTTTTTAATGAATCTGTGATTGCCTTTCTCTGTGGAAATATCTTCATTGGTATCAATTTTTAAGTAACTCTTAAAAGTGATATGATAGGATATGTGTCTTTTGCTTTCTCACTTACTACACGTGGCGTGATTACGTCTAGACTCATCTATGGTGCTGCAAACGGCATTGTTTCATTTTTTTCACTAGCGAATATTCCATCTGTACATGGAGGAGTTCTTCTTTGTCCATCCATCTGTTGGTGGACTTTTTGGTTACTTCCATATCTTGGCTATTGTAATACTGTGCAGTGCAGATTTGCCTGCCTGTGTCTTTCCAATTCTCTCTTCTTAGGTTTTACGTCGAGGAGTGGGCCTGCTGGATCATATAGTAGCTCAATGTTTACCTTTTTAAGGCACCTCCATTCTGTTCTCATTCGTGGCCCTCTCCAAGTTACGTCCCCTTTGAAGTTGAGGGTATGCATTTCTCCACAACACCTTCAGCATTTATTGTTTGTAGTTTTCTTGCTGATGTTTATTCTGACAAGTGTGAGCTGATACCTCTCTGTGGTTGAATTCGAATGTGCCACATAATCTGTTGAAATTGAGCTTTAAGGCATGTCCTTTGCTATTTTTCAAGCTGTGATTACCCCTTAGTTCTTCAAAGTGTTCTCTTTAAGTATGTGTCATATTTTGAAATGTTTTGGCCTTTACCTCCCTCAAGACATTTTGAGGGCCTGTTTCATTTACAGTGCTGCAGTACTTGTTCCTATGAAGTGACCATTAGCACAGGCTTAAAAGCTGCTTTTGCAGGTAACTGCCAGAGGGCGGCAGCCTTTCTATGTCCCCCACCCTGGTAACTAGGGAAAAGCCCTTGCGGCCTGTGGTGTTTCTCGGTTATAAATTAGAGTGGAGTGTGCCCGGACAAACCCACACAAGCTGATGTCTCCTTACTTTTGTTGGATTTTTACATTTAATTTTTATTTTTTATTGGAGTAATTTTCCACTGTGTACGTGGACCACTTCTACTTTGTGCATTCCTCGGTTGATGGACATTTTCATTGCTTCCAAGTGTTGGCTATGGTAAATATTGTTGGAGTGCAGGATTGCCAGGCTGTGACTTTTCGATTCTCATTTTCTCAGGTGATAGGCCCAGCAGTGGGTGTGATTGATTGACTGGTAGCACCGTGTTTCCCTTTTCAAAGCACCTTCTTTGTGTTTTCATTAGTGGCTCTTACCACGTCCCCCTTAGAATCCAGGGTACGCATTTCTCCACAATCGCTTCAGCATTTATTGTTTGCAGCATTTATGCTAATGGCCCTTCTGGCTGCTGTGAGCTGATAGGTTTTTGTAATTTGGGTTTGCATGTCTTTGAAAATTCGTAAAACTCATCATTTTTCTCCACCGTTTTCTTTTCTGTTAAAAAAAAAGGAAACAATTGGGAGTACAATAGAACTCTTGAAATTGTGTTCTTGGAAGGTTGCCCTCTTTTGAAATTTTTGGTCGATTTTCCACCCCAGAATTTTTTTAGAAAGCAGGTGTCTCTTACCGAACTGCAAGTTTGGTGAATATTTAGTGACCTTTAACAATGAGTTTAAAGCTGCTGTTGTAGGAAGTGGCCTCAAGCAGGAAGCATATCTCCATTCCCATATCTGGGTACTAGGGCAGCAGAGCCTTTCTGGAAGTCGTGTTCCTAGTTTGTAAATTACATTGGAATGTGCATGGAGAAAGCCCGATAAGTTTATGTCTCATTATTTCTTCTTGGTTTTAAAATTTTTTTTAATTGGGGTAAAACTTAGAATATTGTTTGTCCTAGGTGTACACCATCTGGTTTGTTTGTACATTATATATGTCTATTCAAGTACAGATACTCTTCCCATGTAAAATGTTACTGAGGGTTCCGCAGACCTCCCTTGCTATATGGTTGGTCTTTTTGAGATATGGATATAATATGTGTTTGTATACATATAGTAACACTAATCTTAATTTATCCATTCCCCCCACCTTTCCTTTTAGATGAGCATAGTTTGTTTTCTAAGTCTGTGAGTGTCTTTCTCTGTGGAAATATGTTCCTTTGTGTCAGTTATTAGATAACGCTTATAAGTGATATCATAGAATATAGGTCTTTTGCTTTCCGACTTACCTCATGTTTCGTGATTATCTCCAGACTCATTTGTGGTGCCTCAGAGAGCAGTGGTTCATTGTTTTCCATGGCTATTATTCCATTGTGTACATGGACCACTTCTTCTTTATCCATTCACCTGTTGTTGGACATTTTGATTGCTCCACTATCTTGGCTATTGTGAATAAGGCTGCACTGCAGCTTTTGCGGCCTGTGTCTTCTCGATTCTTGTCTTCGCAGGTGAAAGGTCCAATGGTGCGCCTGCTGCATTGAATGGTGCCTGCAGTTTTACTTTTAAACACAGCTCCTTTCTGTTCTCATTATTGGCTGTTACCCCTTGACGTCTCACCAGCAGGTAGCGTGTACACAGTTCTCTAAAACCCCTTCAGCATTTATTGTTTGTTGACTTTTTGCTGATGGTAAGTCAACTGGTGTAAGTTGAAACTTTTTGTAGATTAGATTGCATGGGTCTAACACTCCCTGAGGTTGAGCTTTTATCCATTTTCCTTTTTTTTAAAAGAACGTGAGTAAAACTTAACTCTTCATACTCTCTTCTTGAAATATTTGCCTGTTTTGAATTTTTTTGTCCATTCCTTCCTTCAGCACAATTTTTTAGGGCAGGTGTCCTTTACAGCCCTGAGTCCTTGGGAATGTTAAGTGACCATGCGCTGTGAGTTTAAAGCTGTTCTTGCAGGAAACGGCCACATGGTGGCAGCATTTCCCCTTTACCATATTTGGTTACTAGGGAAACAGAGCCTTAATGGAAGTGGTGTTGTAGGTTGTAAATTAGAATGGAATGTGCCAGGGAAAAGCCCTTTAAGTTTATGTCTCATTACTTCTTGTTCATATTTGTAATTTACTTTTTATTTTTTATCCCAGCAAATATGATTACAATGGTTTGTTTGTTCTAGGTGTGCAAGATGTGGTTCTTTCCCACATATACATGTATCTATTCTTCCTCGCACCCTTTTCCCATGTAGGTTATGACACAATGTTGAGTAGTCTTCTCCTGGTCTTCCGTACGTCTTTGGTGGTTATATATTTCACATGGTTTGTATATCTCTGTTAACCCCAATGTGGCAATGTATCCAATCCTCATCCCTTTCTATTTGGTGAACCATAAGTTTTTTAATGAATCTGTGATTGCCTTTCTCTGTGGAAATATCTTCATTGGTATCAATTTTTAAGTAACTCTTAAAAGTGATATGATAGGATATGTGTCTTTTGCTTTCTCACTTACTACACGTGGCGTGATTACGTCTAGACTCATCTATGGTGCTGCAAACGGCATTGTTTCATTTTTTTCACTAGCGAATATTCCATCTGTACATGGAGGAGTTCTTCTTTGTCCATCCATCTGTTGGTGGACTTTTTGGTTACTTCCATATCTTGGCTATTGTAATACTGTGCAGTGCAGATTTGCCTGCCTGTGTCTTTCCAATTCTCTCTTCTTAGGTTTTACGTCGAGGAGTGGGCCTGCTGGATCATATAGTAGCTCAATGTTTACCTTTTTAAGGCACCTCCATTCTGTTCTCATTCGTGGCCCTTTCCAAGTTACGTCCCCTTTGAAGTTGAGGGTATGCATTTCTCCACAACACCTTCAGCATTTATTGTTTGTAGTTTTCTTGCTGATGTTTATTCTGACAAGTGTGAGCTGATACCTCTCTGTGGTTGAATTCGAATGTGCCACATAATCTGTTGAAATTGAGCTTTAAGGCATGTCCTTTGCTATTTTTCAAGCTGTGATTACCCCTTAGTTCTTCAAAGTGTTCTCTTTAAGTATGTGTCACATTTTGAAATGTTTTGGCCTTTACCTCCCTCAAGACATTTTGAGGGCCTGTTTCATTTACAGTTCTGCAGTACTTGTTCCTATGAAGTGACCATTAGCACAGGCTTAAAAGCTGCTTTTGCAGGTAACTGCCAGAGGGCGGCAGCCTTTCTATGTCCCCCACCCTGGTAACTAGGGAAAAGCCCTTGCGGCCTGTGGTGTTTCTCGGTTATAAATTAGAGTGGAGTGTGCCCGGACAAACCCACACAAGCTGATGTCTCCTTACTTTTGTTGGATTTTTACATTTAATTTTTATTTTTTATTGGAGTAATTTTCCACTGTGTACGTGGACCACTTCTACTTTGTGCATTCCTCGGTTGATGGACATTTTCATTGCTTCCAAGTGTTGGCTATGGTAAATATTGTTGGAGTGCAGGATTGCCAGGCTGTGACTTTTCGATTCTCATTTTCTCAGGTGATAGGCCCAGCAGTGGGTGTGATTGATTGACTGGTAGCACCGTGTTTCCCTTTACAAAGCACCTTCTTTGTGTTTTCATTAGTGGCTCTTACCACGTCCCCCTTAGAATCCAGGGTACGCATTTCTCCACAATCGCTTCAGCATTTATTGTTTGCAGCATTTATGCTAATGGCCCTTCTGGCTGCTGTGAGCTGATAGGTTTTTGTAATTTGGGTTTGCATGTCTTTGAAAATTCGTAAAACTCATCATTTTTTTCCACCGTTTTCTTTTCTGTTAAAAAAAAGGAAACAATTGGGAGTACAATAGAACTCTTGAAATTGTGTTCTTGGAAGGTTGCCGTCTTTTGAAATTTTTGGTCGATTTTCCACCCCAGAATTTTTTTAGAAAGCAGGTGTCTTTTAGCGAACTGCAAGTTTGGTGAATATTTAGTGACCTTTAGCAATGGGTTTAAAGCTGCTGTTGTAGGAAGTGGCCTCAAGCAGGCAGCATATCTCCATTCCCATATCTGGGTACTAGGGCAGCAGTGCCTTTCTGGAAGTCGTGTTCCTAGTTTGTAAATTACATTGGAATGTGCATGGAGAAAGCCCCATAAGTTTATGTCTCATTATTTCTTCTTGGTTTTAAAATTTTTTTTAATTGGGGTAAAGCTTAGAATATTGTTTGTCCTAGGTGTACACCATCTGGTTCGTTTGTACATTATATATGTCTATTCAAGTACAGATACTCTTCCCATGTAAAATGTTACTGAGGGTTCCGCAGACCTCCCTTGCTATATGGTTGGTCTTTTTGAGATATGGATATAATATGTGTTTGTATACATATAGTAACACTAATCTTAATTTATCCATTCCCCCCACCTTTCCTTTTAGATGAGCATAGTTTGTTTTCTAAGTCTGTGAGTGTCTTTCTCTGTGGAAATATGTTCCTTTGTGTCAGTTATTAGATAACGCCTATAAGTGATATCATAGAATATAGGTCTTTTGCTTTCCGACTTACCTCGTTTCGTGATTATCTCCAGACTCATTTGTGGTGCCTCAGAGAGCAGTGGTTCATTGTTTTCCATGGCTATTATTCCATTGTGTACATGGACCACTTCTTCTTTATCCATTTACTGGTTGTTGGACATTTTGATTGCTTCACTGTTTTGGCTATTGTGAATAAGGCTGCACTGCAGCTTTTGCGGCCTGTGTCTTCTCGATTCTTGTCTTCTCAAGTGAGAGGTCCATTGGTGCGCCTGCTGGATTGAATGGTACCTCCATTTTTACTTTTAAACACAGCTCCTTTCTGTTCTCATTATTGGCTGTTACCCCTTGACGTCTCACCAGCAGGTAGAGGGTACACAGTTCCCTAAAACCCCTTCAGCATTTATTGTTTGTAGATTTTTTGCTCATGGTCAGTCGACTGGTGTAAGTTGAAACTTTTTGTAGATTAGATTGCATGGGTCTAACACTCCCTGAGGTTGAGCTTTTATCCATTTTCCTTTTTTTTTAAAAGAGCGTGAGTAAAACTTAACTCTTCACACTCTCTTCTTGAAACATTTGCCTGTTTTGAATTGTTTTGTCCATTCCCTCCTTCAGCACAATTTTTTTAGGGCAGGTGTCCTTTACAGCCCTGAGTCCTTGGGAATGTTAAGTGACCATTAGCTGTGAGTTTAAAGCTGTTCTTGCAGGAAACGGCCACAAGGTGGCAGCATTTCCCCTTTACCATATTTGGTTACTAGGGAAACAGAGCCTTAATGGAAGTGGTGTTGTAGGTTGTAAATTAGAATGGAATGTGCCAGGGAAAAGCCCTTTAAGTTTATGTCTCATTACTTCTTGTTCATATTTGTAGTTTACTTTTTATTTTTTATCCCAGCAAATATGATTACAATGGTTTGTTTGTTCTAGGTGTGCAAGATGTGGTTCTTTCCCACATATACATGTATCTATTCTTCCTCGCACCCTTTTCCCATGTAGGTTATGACACAATGTTGAGTAGTCTTCTCCTGGTCTTCCGTACGTCTTTGGTGGTTATATATTTCACATGGTTTGTATATCTCTGTTAACCCCAATGTGGTAATGTATCCAATCCTCATCCCTTTCTATTTGGTGAACCATAAGTTTTTTAATGAATCTGTGATTGCCTTTCTCTGTGGAAATATCTTCATTGGTATCAATTTTTAAGTAACTCTTAAAAGTGATATGATAGGATATGTGTCTTTTGCTTTCTCACTTACTACACGTGGCGTGATTACGTCTAGACTCATCTATGGTGCTGCAAACGGCATTGTTTCATTTTTTTCACTAGCGAATATTCCATCTGTACATGGAGGAGTTCTTCTTTGTCCATCCATCTGTTGGTGGACTTTTTGGTTACTTCCACATCTTGGCTATTGTAATACTGTGCAGTGCAGATTTGCCTGCCTGTGTCTTTCCAATTCTCTCTTCTTAGGTTTTACGTCGAGGAGTGGGCCTGCTGGATCATATAGTAGCTCAATGTTTACCTTTTTAAGGCACCTCCATTCTGTTCTCATTCGTGGCCCTTTCCAAGTTACGTCCCCTTTGAAGTTGAGGGTATGCATTTCTCCACAACACCTTCAGCATTTATTGTTTGTAGTTTTCTTGCTGATGTTTATTCTGACAAGTGTGAGCTGATACCTCTCTGTGGTTGAATTCGAATGTGCCACATAATCTGTTGAAATTGAGCTTTAAGGCATGTCCTTTGCTATTTTTCAAGCTGTGATTACCCCTTAGTTCTTCAAAGTGTTCTCTTTAAGTATGTGTCATATTTTGAAATGTTTTGGCCTTTACCTCCCTCAAGACATTTTGAGGGCCTGTTTCATTTACAGTGCTGCAGTACTTGTTCCTATGAAGTGACCATTAGCACAGGCTTAAAAGCTGCTTTTGCAGGTAACTGCCAGAGGGCGGCAGCCTTTCTATGTCCCCCACCCTGGTAACTAGGGAAAAGCCCTTGCGGCCTGTGGTGTTTCTCGGTTATAAATTAGAGTGGAGTGTGCCCGGACAAACCCACACAAGCTGATGTCTCCTTACTTTTGTTGGATTTTTACATTTAATTTTTATTTTTTATTGGAGTAATTTTCCACTGTGTACGTGGACCACTTCTACTTTGTGCATTCCTCGGTTGATGGACATTTTCATTGCTTCAAAGTGTTGGCTATGGTAAATATTGTTGGAGTGCAGGATTGCCAGGCTGTGACTTTTCGATTCTCATTTTCTCAGGTGATAGGCCCAGCAGTGGGTGTGATTGATTGACTGGTAGCACCGTGTTTCCCTTTTCAAAGCACCTTCTTTGTGTTTTCATTAGTGGCTCTTACCACGTCCCCCTTAGAATCCAGGGTACGCATTTCTCCACAATCGCTTCAGCATTTATTGTTTGCAGCATTTATGCTAATGGCCCTTCTGGCTGCTGTGAGCTGATAGGTTTTTGTAATTTGGGTTTGCATGTCTTTGAAAATTCGTAAAACTCATCATTTTTCTCCACCGTTTTCTTTTCTGTTAAAAAAAAAGGAAACAATTGGGAGTACAATAGAACTCTTGAAATTGTGTTCTTGGAAGGTTGCCCTCTTTTGAAATTTTTGGTCGATTTTCCACCCCAGAATTTTTTTAGAAAGCAGGTGTCTCTTACCGAACTGCAAGTTTGGTGAATATTTAGTGACCTTTAACAATGAGTTTAAAGCTGCTGTTGTAGGAAGTGGCCTCAAGCAGGAAGCATATCTCCATTCCCATATCTGGGTACTAGGGCAGCAGAGCCTTTCTGGAAGTCGTGTTCCTAGTTTGTAAATTACATTGGAATGTGCATGGAGAAAGCCCGATAAGTTTATGTCTCATTATTTCTTCTTGGTTTTAAAATTTTTTTTAATTGGGGTAAAACTTAGAATATTGTTTGTCCTAGGTGTACACCATCTGGTTCGTTTGTACATTATATATGTCTATTCAAGTACAGATACTCTTCCCATGTAAAATGTTACTGAGGGTTCCGCAGACCTCCCTTGCTATATGGTTGGTCTTTTTGAGATATGGATATAATATGTGTTTGTATACATATAGTAACACTAATCTTAATTTATCCATTCCCCCCACCTTTCCTTTTAGATGAGCATAGTTTGTTTTCTAAGTCTGTGAGTGTCTTTCTCTGTGGAAATATGTTCCTTTGTGTCAGTTATTAGATAACGCTTATAAGTGATATCATAGAATATAGGTCTTTTGCTTTCCGACTTACCTCATGTTTCGTGATTATCTCCAGACTCATTTGTGGTGCCTCAGAGAGCAGTGGTTCATTGTTTTCCATGCCTATTATTCCATTGTGTACATGGACCACTTCTTCTTTATCCATTCACCTGTTGTTGGACATTTTGATTGCTCCACTGTCTTGGCTATTGTGAATAAGGCTGCACTGCAGCTTTTGCGGCCTGTGTCTTCTCGATTCTTGTCTTCGCAGGTGAAAGGTCCAATGGTGCGCCTGCTGCATTGAATGGTGCCTGCAGTTTTACTTTTAAACACAGCTCCTTTCTGTTCTCATTATTGGCTGTTACCCCTTGACGTCTCACCAGCAGGTAGAGGGTACACAGTTCCCTAAAACCCCTTCAGCATTTATTGTTTGTAGATTTTTTGCTCATGGTCAGTCGACTGGTGTAAGTTGAAACTTTTTGTAGATTAGATTGCATGGGTCTAACACTCCCTGAGGTTGAGCTTTTATCCATTTTCCTTTTTTTTTAAAAGAGCGTGAGTAAAACTTAACTCTTCACACTCTCTTCTTGAAACATTTGCCTGTTTTGAATTGTTTTGTCCATTCCCTCCTTCAGCACAATTTTTTTAGGGCAGGTGTCCTTTACAGCCCTGAGTCCTTGGGAATGTTAAGTGACCATTAGCTGTGAGTTTAAAGCTGTTCTTGCAGGAAACGGCCACAAGGTGGCAGCATTTCCCCTTTACCATATTTGGTTACTAGGGAAACAGAGCCTTAATGGAAGTGGTGTTGTAGGTTGTAAATTAGAATGGAATGTGCCAGGGAAAAGCCCTTTAAGTTTATGTCTCATTACTTCTTGTTCATATTTGTAGTTTACTTTTTATTTTTTATCCCAGCAAATATGATTACAATGGTTTGTTTGTTCTAGGTGTGCAAGATGTGGTTCTTTCCCACATATACATGTATCTATTCTTCCTCGCACCCTTTTCCCATGTAGGTTATGACACAATGTTGAGTAGTCTTCTCCTGGTCTTCCGTACGTCTTTGGTGGTTATATATTTCACATGGTTTGTATATCTCTGTTAACCCCAATGTGGTAATGTATCCAATCCTCATCCCTTTCTATTTGGTGAACCATAAGTTTTTTAATGAATCTGTGATTGCCTTTCTCTGTGGAAATATCTTCATTGGTATCAATTTTTAAGTAACTCTTAAAAGTGATATGATAGGATATGTGTCTTTTGCTTTCTCACTTACTACACGTGGCGTGATTACGTCTAGACTCATCTATGGTGCTGCAAACGGCATTGTTTCATTTTTTTCACTAGCGAATATTCCATCTGTACATGGAGGAGTTCTTCTTTGTCCATCCATCTGTTGGTGGACTTTTTGGTTACTTCCATATCTTGGCTATTGTAATACTGTGCAGTGCAGATTTGCCTGCCTGTGTCTTTCCAATTCTCTCTTCTTAGGTTTTACGTCGAGGAGTGGGCCTGCTGGATCATATAGTAGCTCAATGTTTACCTTTTTAAGGCACCTCCATTCTGTTCTCATTCGTGGCCCTTTCCAAGTTACGTCCCCTTTGAAGTTGAGGGTATGCATTTCTCCACAACACCTTCAGCATTTATTGTTTGTAGTTTTCTTGCTGATGTTTATTCTGACAAGTGTGAGCTGATACCTCTCTGTGGTTGAATTCGAATGTGCCACATAATCTGTTGAAATTGAGCTTTAAGGCATGTCCTTTGCTATTTTTCAAGCTGTGATTACCCCTTAGTTCTTCAAAGTGTTCTCTTTAAGTATGTGTCATATTTTGAAATGTTTTGGCCTTTACCTCCCTCAAGACATTTTGAGGGCCTGTTTCATTTACAGTGCTGCAGTACTTGTTCCTATGAAGTGACCATTAGCACAGGCTTAAAAGCTGCTTTTGCAGGTAACTGCCAGAGGGCGGCAGCCTTTCTATGTCCCCCACCCTGGTAACTAGGGAAAAGCCCTTGCGGCCTGTGGTGTTTCTCGGTTATAAATTAGAGTGGAGTGTGCCCGGACAAACCCACACAAGCTGATGTCTCCTTACTTTTGTTGGATTTTTACATTTAATTTTTATTTTTTATTGGAGTAATTTTCCACTGTGTACGTGGACCACTTCTACTTTGTGCATTCCTCGGTTGATGGACATTTTCATTGCTTCCAAGTGTTGGCTATGGTAAATATTGTTGGAGTGCAGGATTGCCAGGCTGTGACTTTTCGATTCTCATTTTCTCAGGTGATAGGCCCAGCAGTGTGTGTGATTGATTGACTGGTAGCACCGTGTTTCCCTTTTCAAAGCACCTTCTTTGTGTTTTCATTAGTGGCTCTTACCACGTCCCCCTTAGAATCCAGGGTACGCATTTCTCCACAATCGCTTCAGCATTTATTGTTTGCAGCATTTATGCTAATGGCCCTTCTGGCTGCTGTGAGCTGATAGGTTTTTGTAATTTGGGTTTGCATGTCTTTGAAAATTCGTAAAACTCATCATTTTTCTCCACCGTTTTCTTTTCTGTTAAAAAAAAAGGAAACAATTGGGAGTACAATAGAACTCTTGAAATTGTGTTCTTGGAAGGTTGCCCTCTTTTGAAATTTTTGGTCGATTTTCCACCCCAGAATTTTTTTAGAAAGCAGGTGTCTCTTACCGAACTGCAAGTTTGGTGAATATTTAGTGACCTTTAACAATGAGTTTAAAGCTGCTGTTGTAGGAAGTGGCCTCAAGCAGGAAGCATATCTCCATTCCCATATCTGGGTACTAGGGCAGCAGAGCCTTTCTGGAAGTCGTGTTCCTAGTTTGTAAATTACATTGGAATGTGCATGGAGAAAGCCCGATAAGTTTATGTCTCATTATTTCTTCTTGGTTTTAAAATTTTTTTTAATTGGGGTAAAACTTAGAATATTGTTTGTCCTAGGTGTACACCATCTGGTTCGTTTGTACATTATATATGTCTATTCAAGTACAGATACTCTTCCCATGTAAAATGTTACTGAGGGTTCCGCAGACCTCCCTTGCTATATGGTTGGTCTTTTTGAGATATGGATATAATATGTGTTTGTATACATATAGTAACACTAATCTTAATTTATCCATTCCCCCCACCTTTCCTTTTAGATGAGCATAGTTTGTTTTCTAAGTCTGTGAGTGTCTTTCTCTGTGGAAATATGTTCCTTTGTGTCAGTTATTAGATAACGCTTATAAGTGATATCATAGAATATAGGTCTTTTGCTTTCCGACTTACCTCATGTTTCGTGATTATCTCCAGACTCATTTGTGGTGCCTCAGAGAGCAGTGGTTCATTGTTTTCCATGGCTATTATTCCATTATGTACATGGACCACTTCTTCTTTATCCATTCACCTGTTGTTGGACATTTTGATTGCTCCACTGTCTTGGCTATTGTGAATAAGGCTGCACTGCAGCTTTTGCGGCCTGTGTCTTCTCGATTCTTGTCTTCGCAGGTGAAAGGTCCAATGGTGCGCCTGCTGCATTGAATGGTGCCTGCAGTTTTACTTTTAAACACAGCTCCTTTCTGTTCTCATTATTGGCTGTTACCCCTTGACGTCTCACCAGCAGGTAGAGTGTACACAGTTCTCTAAAACCCCTTCAGCATTTATTGTTTGTTGACTTTTTGCTGATGGTAAGTCAACTGGTGTAAGTTGAAACTTTTTGTAGATTAGATTGCATGGGTCTAACACTCCCTGAGGTTGAGCTTTTATCCATTTTCCTTTTTTTTAAAAGAACGTGAGTAAAACTTAACTCTTCATACTCTCTTCTTGAAATATTTGCTGTTTTGAATTTTTTTGTCCATTCCTTCCTTCAGCACAATTTTTTAGGGCAGGTGTCCTTTACAGCCCTGAGTCCTTGGGAATGTTAAGTGACCATGCGCTGTGAGTTTAAAGCTGTTCTTGCAGGAAACGGCCACATGGTGGCAGCATTTCCCCTTTACCATATTTGGTTACTAGGGAAACAGAGCCTTAATGGAAGTGGTGTTGTAGGTTGTAAATTAGAATGGAATGTGCCAGGGAAAAGCCCTTTAAGTTTATGTCTCATTACTTCTTGTTCATATTTGTAATTTACTTTTTATTTTTTATCCCAGCAAATATGATTACAATGGTTTGTTTGTTCTAGGTGTGCAAGATGTGGTTCTTTCCCACATATACATGTATCTATTCTTCCTCGCACCCTTTTCCCATGTAGGTTATGACACAATGTTGAGTAGTCTTCTCCTGGTCTTCCGTACGTCTTTGGTGGTTATATATTTCACATGGTTTGTATATCTCTGTTAACCCCAATGTGGCAATGTATCCAATCCTCATCCCTTTCTATTTGGTGAACCATAAGTTTTTTAATGAATCTGTGATTGCCTTTCTCTGTGGAAATATCTTCATTGGTATCAATTTTTAAGTAACTCTTAAAAGTGATATGATAGGATATGTGTCTTTTGCTTTCTCACTTACTACACGTGGCGTGATTACGTCTAGACTCATCTATGGTGCTGCAAACGGCATTGTTTCATTTTTTTCACTAGCGAATATTCCATCTGTACATGGAGGAGTTCTTCTTTGTCCATCCATCTGTTGGTGGACTTTTTGGTTACTTCCATATCTTGGCTATTGTAATACTGTGCAGTGCAGATTTGCCTGCCTGTGTCTTTCCAATTCTCTCTTCTTAGGTTTTACGTCGAGGAGTGGGCCTGCTGGATCATATAGTAGCTCAATGTTTACCTTTTTAAGGCACCTCCATTCTGTTCTCATTCGTGGCCCTTTCCAAGTTACGTCCCCTTTGAAGTTGAGGGTATGCATTTCTCCACAACACTTTCAGCATTTATTGTTTGTAGTTTTCTTGCTGATGGTTATTCTGACAAGTGTGAGCTGATACCTCTCTGTGGTTGAATTCGAATGTGCCACATAATCTGTTGAAATTGAGCTTTAAGGCATGTCCTTTTCTATTTTTCAAGCTGTGATTACCCCTTAGTTCTTCAAAGTGTTCTCTTTAAGTATGTGTCACATTTTGAAATGTTTTGGCCTTTACCTCCCTCAAGACATTTTGAGGGCCTGTTTCACTTACAGTTCTGCAGTACTTGTTCCTATGAAGTGACCATTAGCACAGGCTTTAAAGCTGCTATTGCAGGTAACTGCCAGAGGGCGGCAGCCTTTCTATGTCCCCCACCCTGGTAACTAGGGAAAAGCCCTTGCGGCCTGTGGTGTTTCTCGGTTATAAATTAGAGTGGAGTGTGCCCGGACAAACCCACACAAGCTGATGTCTCCTTACTTTTGTTGGATTTTTACATTTAATTTTTATTTTTTATTGGAGTAATTTTCCACTGTGTACGTGGACCACTTCTACTTTGTGCATTCCTCGGTTGATGGACATTTTCATTGCTTCCAAGTGTTGGCTATGGTAAATATTGTTGGAGTGCAGGATTGCCAGGCTGTGACTTTTCGATTCTCATTTTCTCAGGTGATAGGCCCAGCAGTGTGTGTGATTGATTGACTGGTAGCACCGTGTTTCCCTTTTCAAAGCACCTTCTTTGTGTTTTCATTAGTGGCTCTTACCACGTCCCCCTTAGAATCCAGGGTACGCATTTCTCCACAATCGCTTCAGCATTTATTGTTTGCAGCATTTATGCTAATGGCCCTTCTGGCTGCTCTGAGCTGATAGGTTTTTGTAATTTGGGTTTGCATGTCTTTGAAAATTCGTAAAACTCATCATTTTTCTCCACCGTTTTCTTTTCTGTTAAAAAAAAAGGAAACAATTGGGAGTACAATAGAACTCTTGAAATTGTGTTCTTGGAAGGTTGCCCTCTTTTGAAATTTTTGGTCGATTTTCCACCCCAGAATTTTTTTAGAAAGCAGGTGTCTCTTACCGAACTGCAAGTTTGGTGAATATTTAGTGACCTTTAACAATGAGTTTAAAGCTGCTGTTGTAGGAAGTGGCCTCAAGCAGGAAGCATATCTCCATTCCCATATCTGGGTACTAGGGCAGCAGAGCCTTTCTGGAAGTCGTGTTCCTAGTTTGTAAATTACATTGGAATGTGCATGGAGAAAGCCCGATAAGTTTATGTCTCATTATTTCTTCTTGGTTTTAAAATTTTTTTTAATTGGGGTAAAACTTAGAATATTGTTTGTCCTAGGTGTACACCATCTGGTTCGTTTGTACATTATATATGTCTATTCAAGTACAGATCCTCTTCCCATGTAAAATGTTACTGAGGGTTCCGCAGACCTCCCTTGCTATATGTTTGGTCTTTTTGAGATATGGATATAATATGTGTTTGTATACATATAGTAACACTAATCTTAATTTATCCATTCCCCCCACCTTTCCTTTTAGATGAGCATAGTTTGTTTTCTAAGTCTGTGAGTGTCTTTCTCTGTGGAAATATGTTCCTTTGTGTCAGTTATTAGATAACGCTTATAAGTGATATCATAGAATATAGGTCTTTTGCTTTCCGACTTACCTCATGTTTCGTGATTATCTCCAGACTCATTTGTGGTGCCTCAGAGAGCAGTGGTTCATTGTTTTCCATGGCTATTATTCCATTGTGTACATGGACCACTTCTTCTTTATCCATTCACCTGTTGTTGGACATTTTGATTGCTCCACTGTCTTGGCTATTGTGAATAAGGCTGCACTGCAGCTTTTGCGGCCTGTGTCTTCTCGATTCTTGTCTTCGCAGGTGAAAGGTCCAATGGTGCGCCTGCTGCATTGAATGGTGCCTGCAGTTTTACTTTTAAACACAGCTCCTTTCTGTTCTCATTATTGGCTGTTACCCCTTGACGTCTCACCAGCAGGTAGAGTGTACACAGTTCTCTAAAACCCCTTCAGCATTTATTGTTTGTTGACTTTTTGCTGATGGTAAGTCAACTGGTGTAAGTTGAAACTTTTTGTAGATTAGATTGCATGGGTCTAACACTCCCTGAGGTTGAGCTTTTATCCATTTTCCTTTTTTTTAAAAGAACGTGAGTAAAACTTAACTCTTCATACTCTCTTCTTGAAATATTTGCTGTTTTGAATTTTTTTGTCCATTCCTTCCTTCAGCACAATTTTTTAGGGCAGGTGTCCTTTACAGCCCTGAGTCCTTGGGAATGTTAAGTGACCATGCGCTGTGAGTTTAAAGCTGTTCTTGCAGGAAACGGCCACATGGTGGCAGCATTTCCCCTTTACCATATTTGGTTACTAGGGAAACAGAGCCTTAATGGAAGTGGTGTTGTAGGTTGTAAATTAGAATGGAATGTGCCAGGGAAAAGCCCTTTAAGTTTATGTCTCATTACTTCTTGTTCATATTTGTAATTTACTTTTTATTTTTTATCCCAGCAAATATGATTACAATGGTTTGTTTGTTCTAGGTGTGCAAGATGTGGTTCTTTCCCACATATACATGTATCTATTCTTCCTCGCACCCTTTTCCCATGTAGGTTATGACACAATGTTGAGTAGTCTTCTCCTGGTCTTCCGTACGTCTTTGGTGGTTATATATTTCACATGGTTTGTATATCTCTGTTAACCCCAATGTGGCAATGTATCCAATCCTCATCCCTTTCTATTTGGTGAACCATAAGTTTTTTAATGAATCTGTGATTGCCTTTCTCTGTGGAAATATCTTCATTGGTATCAATTTTTAAGTAACTCTTAAAAGTGATATGATAGGATATGTGTCTTTTGCTTTCTCACTTACTACACGTGGCGTGATTACGTCTAGACTCATCTATGGTGCTGCAAACGGCATTGTTTCATTTTTTTCACTAGCGAATATTCCATCTGTACATGGAGGAGTTCTTCTTTGTCCATCCATCTGTTGGTGGACTTTTTGGTTACTTCCATATCTTGGCTATTGTAATACTGTGCAGTGCAGATTTGCCTGCCTGTGTCTTTCCAATTCTCTCTTCTTAGGTTTTACGTCGAGGAGTGGGCCTGCTGGATCATATAGTAGCTCAATGTTTACCTTTTTAAGGCACCTCCATTCTGTTCTCATTCGTGGCCCTTTCCAAGTTACGTCCCCTTTGAAGTTGAGGGTATGCATTTCTCCACAACACTTTCAGCATTTATTGTTTGTAGTTTTCTTGCTGATGGTTATTCTGACAAGTGTGAGCTGATACCTCTCTGTGGTTGAATTCGAATGTGCCACATAATCTGTTGAAATTGAGCTTTAAGGCATGTCCTTTTCTATTTTTCAAGCTGTGATTACCCCTTAGTTCTTCAAAGTGTTCTCTTTAAGTATGTGTCACATTTTGAAATGTTTTGGCCTTTACCTCCCTCAAGACATTTTGAGGGCCTGTTTCATTTACAGTTCTGCAGTACTTGTTCCTATGAAGTGACCATTAGCACAGGCTTTAAAGCTGCTTTTGCAGGTAACTGCCAGAGGGCGGCAGCCTTTCTATGTCCCCCACCCTGGTAACTAGGGAAAAGCCCTTGCGGCCTGTGGTGTTTCTCGGTTATAAATTAGAGTGGAGTGTGCCCGGACAAACCCACACAAGCTGATGTCTCCTTACTTTTGTTGGATTTTTACATTTAATTTTTATTTTTTATTGGAGTAATTTTCCACTGTGTACGTGGACCACTTCTACTTTGTGCATTCCTCGGTTGATGGACATTTTCATTGCTTCCAAGTGTTGGCTATGGTAAATATTGTTGGAGTGCAGGATTGCCAGGCTGTGACTTTTCGATTCTCATTTTCTCAGGTGATAGGCCCAGCAGTGGGTGTGATTGATTGACTGGTAGCACCGTGTTTCCCTTTTCAAAGCACCTTCTTTGTGTTTTCATTAGTGGCTCTTACCACGTCCCCCTTAGAATCCAGGGTACGCATTTCTCCACAATCGCTTCAGCATTTATTGTTTGCAGCATTTATGCTAATGGCCCTTCTGGCTGCTCTGAGCTGATAGGTTTTTGTAATTTGGGTTTGCATGTCTTTGAAAATTCGTAAAACTCATCATTTTTCTCCACCGTTTTCTTTTCTGTTAAAAAAAAGGAAACAATTGGGAGTACAATAGAACTCTTGAAATTGTGTTCTTGGAAGGTTGCCCTCTTTGGAAATTTTTGGTCGATTTTCCACCCCAGAATTTTTTTAGAAAGCAGGTGTCTCTTACCGAACTGCAAGTTTGGTGAATATTTAGTGACCTTTAACAATGGGTTTAAAGCTGCTGTTGTAGGAAGTGGCCTCAAGCAGGAAGCATATCTCCATTCCCATATCTGGGTACTAGGGCAGCAGAGCCTTTCTGGAAGTCGTGTTCCTAGTTTGTAAATTACATTGGAATGTGCATGGAGAAAGCCCCATAAGTTTATGTCTCATTATTTCTTCTTGGTTTTAAAATTTTTTTTAATTGGGGTAAAACTTAGAATATTGTTTGTCCTAGGTGTACACCATCTGGTTCGTTTGTACATTATATATGTCTATTCAAGTACAGATACTCTTCCCATGTAAAATGTTACTGAGGGTTCCGCAGACCTCCCTTGCTATATGGTTGGTCTTTTTGAGATATGTATATAATATGTGTTTGTATACATATAGTAACACTAATCTTAATTTATCCATTCCCCCCACCTTTCCTTTTAGATGAGCATAGTTTGTTTTCTAAGTCTGTGAGTGTCTTTCTCTGTGGAAATATGTTCCTTTGTGTCAGTTATTAGATAACGCCTATAAGTGATATCATAGAATATAGGTCTTTTGCTTTCCGACTTACCTCATGTTTTGTGATTATCTCCAGACTCATTTGTGGTGCCTCAGAGAGCAGTGGTTCATTGTTTTCCATGGCTATTATTCCATTGTGTACATGGATCACTTCTTCTTTATCCATTTACCGGTTGTTGGGCATTTTGATTGCTTCACTGTCTTGGCTATTGTGAATAAGGCTGCACTGCAGCTTTTGCGGTCTGTGTCTTCTCGATTCTTGTCTTCTCAAGTGAGAGGTCCATTGGTGCGCCTGCTGGATTGAATGGTACCTCCATTTTTACTTTTAAACACAGCTCCTTTCTGTTCTCATTATTGGCTGTTACCCCTTTACGTCTCACCAGCAGGTAGAGGGTACACAGTTCCCTAAAACCCCTTCAGCATTTATTGTTTGTAGACTTTTTGCTCATGGTCAGGCGACTGCTGTAAGTTGAAACTTTTTGTAGATTAGATTGCATGGGTCTAACACTCCCTGAGGTTGAGCTTTTATCCATTTTCCTTTTTTTTAAAAGAGCGTGAGTAAAACTTAACTCTTCATACTCTCTTCTTGAAACATTTGCCTGTTTTGAATTGTTTTGTCCATTCCCTCCTTCAGCACAATTTTTTAGGGCAGGTGTCCTTTACAGCCCTGAGTCCTTGGGAATGTTAAGTGACCATTAGCTGTGAGTTTAAAGCTGTTCTTGCAGGAAACGGCCACAAGGTGGCAGCATTTCCCCTTTACCATATTTGGTTACTAGGGAAACAGAGCCTTAATGGAAGTGGTGTTGTAGGTTGTAAATTAGAATGGAATGTGCCAGGGAAAAGCCCTTTAAGTTTATGTCTCATTACTTCTTGTTCATATTTGTAATTTTATTTTTTATCCCAGCAAATATGATTAGAATGGTTTGTTTGTTCTAGGTGTGCAAGATGTGGTTCTTTCACACATATACATGCATCTATTCTTCCTCGCACCCTTTTCCCATGTAGGTTATGACACAATGTTGAGTAGTCTTCTCCTGGTTTTCCGTACGTCTTTGTTGGTTATATATTTCACATGGTTTGTATATCTCTGTTAACCCCAATGTGGTAATGTATCCAATCCTCATCCCTTTCTATTTGGTGAACCATAAGTTTTTTAATGAATCTGTGATTGCCTTTCTCTGTGGAAATATCTTCATTGGTATCAATTTTTAAGTAACTCTTAAAAGTGATATGATAGGATATGTGTCTTTTGCTTTCTCACTTACTACACGTGGCGTGATTACGTCTAGACTCATCTATGGTGCTGCAAACGGCATTGTTTCATTTTTTTCACTAGCGAATATTCCATCTGTACATGGAGGAGTTCTTCTTTGTCCATCCATCTGTTGGTGGACTTTTTGGTTACTTCCATATCTTGGCTATTGTAATACTGTGCAGTGCAGATTTGCCTGCCTGTGTCTTTCCAATTCTCTCTTCTTAGGTTTTACGTCGAGGAGTGGGCCTGCTGGATCATATAGTAGCTCAATGTTTACCTTTTTAAGGCACCTCCATTCTGTTCTCATTCGTGGCCCTTTCCAAGTTACGTCCCCTTTGAAGTTGAGGGTATGCATTTCTCCACAACACCTTCAGCATTTATTGTTTGTAGTTTTCTTGCTGATGTTTATTCTGACAAGTGTGAGCTGATACCTCTCTGTGGTTGAATTCGAATGTGCCACATAATCTGTTGAAATTGAGCTTTAAGGCATGTCCTTTTCTATTTTTCAAGCTGTGATTACCCCTTAGTTCTTCAAAGTGTTCTCTTTAAGTATGTGTCATATTTTGAAATGTTTTGGCCTTTACCTCCCTCAAGACATTTTGAGGGCCTGTTTCATTTACAGTTCTGCAGTACTTGTTCCTATGAAGTGACCATTAGCACAGGCTTAAAAGCTGCTTTTGCAGGTAACTGCCAGAGGGCGGCAGCCTTTCTATGTCCCCCACCCTGGTAACTAGGGAAAAGCCCTTGCGGCCTGTGGTGTTTCTCGGTTATAAATTAGAGTGGAGTGTGCCCGGACAAACCCACACAAGCTGATGTCTCCTTACTTTTGTTGGATTTTTACATTTAATTTTTATTTTTTATTGGAGTAATTTTCCACTGTGTACGTGGACCACTTCTACTTTGTGCATTCCTCGGTTGATGGACATTTTCATTGCTTCCAAGTGTTGGCTATGGTAAATATTGTTGGAGTGCAGGATTGCCAGGCTGTGACTTTTCGATTCTCATTTTCTCAGGTGATAGGCCCAGCAGTGTGTGTGATTGATTGACTGGTAGCACCGTGTTTCCCTTTTCAAAGCACCTTCTTTGTGTTTTCATTAGTGGCTCTTACCACGTCCCCCTTAGAATCCAGGGTACGCATTTCTCCACAATCGCTTCAGCATTTATTGTTTGCAGCATTTATGCTAATGGCCCTTCTGGCTGCTCTGAGCTGATAGGTTTTTGTAATTTGGGTTTGCATGTCTTTGAAAATTCGTAAAACTCATCATTTTTCTCCACCGTTTTCTTTTCTGTTAAAAAAAAGGAAACAATTGGGAGTACAATAGAACTCTTGAAATTGTGTTCTTGGAAGGTTGCCCTCTTTGGAAATTTTTGGTCGATTTTCCACCCCAGAATTTTTTTAGAAAGCAGGTGTCTCTTACCGAACTGCAAGTTTGGTGAATATTTAGTGACCTTTAGCAATGGGTTTAAAGCTGCTGTTGTAGGAAGTGGCCTCAAGCAGGAAGCATATCTCCATTCCCATATCTGGGTACTAGGGCAGCAGAGCCTTTCTGGAAGTCGTGTTCCTAGTTTGTAAATTACATTGGAATGTGCATGGAGAAAGCCCCATAAGTTTATGTCTCATTATTTCTTCTTGGTTTTAAAATTTTTTTTAATTGGGGTAAAACTTAGAATATTGTTTGTCCTAGGTGTACACCATCTGGTTCGTTTGTACATTATATATGTCTATTCAAGTACAGATCCTCTTCCCATGTAAAATGTTACTGAGGGTTCCGCAGACCTCCCTTGTTATATGCTTGGTCTTTTTGAGATATGGATATAATATGTGTTTGTATACATATAGTAACACTAATCTTAATTTATCCATTCCCCCCACCTTTCCTTTTAGATGAGCATAGTTTGTTTTCTAAGTCTGTGAGTGTCTTTCTCTGTGGAAATAT
The DNA here is from genome assembly GCF_965194805.1 of Balaenoptera borealis. Classification (NCBI taxonomy): domain Eukaryota; kingdom Metazoa; phylum Chordata; class Mammalia; order Artiodactyla; family Balaenopteridae; genus Balaenoptera; species Balaenoptera borealis. Next base: position 41,894,910 of record NC_138864.1, on the reverse strand, counting down.
GTTCCTTTGTGTCAGTTATTAGATAACGCCTATAAGTGATATCATAAAATATAGGTCTTTTGCTTTCCGACTTACCTCGTTTCGTGATTATCTCCAGACTCATTTGTGGTGCCTCAGAGAGCAGTGGTTCATTGTTTTCCATGGCTATTATTCCATTGTGTACATGGACCACTTCTTCTTTATCCATTTACTGGTTGTTGGACATTTTGATTGCTTCACTGTTTTGGCTATTGTGAATAAGGCTGCACTGCAGCTTTTGCGGCCTGTGTCTTCTCGATTCTTGTCTTCTCAAGTGAGAGGTCCATTGGTGCGCCTGCTGGATTGAATGGTACCTCCATTTTTACTTTTAAACACAGCTCCTTTCTGTTCTCATTATTGGCTGTTACCCCTTTACGTCTCACCAGCAGGTAGAGGGTACACAGTTCCCTAAAACCCCTTCAGCATTTATTGTTTGTAGACTTTTTGCTCATGGTCAGTCGACTGGTGTAAGTTGAAACTTTTTGTAGATTAGATTGCATGGGTCTAACACTCCCTGAGGTTGAGCTTTTATCCATTTTCCTTTTTTTTTAAAAGAGCGTGAGTAAAACTTAACTCTTCACACTCTCTTCTTGAAACATTTGCCTGTTTTGAATTGTTTTGCCCATTCCCTCCTTCAGCACAATTTTTTTAGGGCAGGTGTCCTTTACAGCCCTGAGTCCTTGGGAATGTTAAGTGACCATTAGCTGTGAGTTTAAAGCTGTTCTTGCAGGAAACGGCCACAAGGTGGCAGCATTTCCCCTTTACAATATTTGGTTACTAGGGAAACAGAGCCTTAATGGAAGTGGTGTTGTAGGTTGTAAATTAGAATGGAATGTGCCAGGGAAAAGCCCTTTAAGTTTATGTCTCATTACTTCTTGTTCATATTTGTAGTTTACTTTTTATTTTTTATCCCAGTAAATATGATTACAATGGTTTGTTTGTTCTAGGTGTGCAAGATGTGGTTCTTTCACACATATACATGTATCTATTCTTCCTCGCATCCTTTTCCCATGTAGGTTATGACACAATGTTGAGTAGTCTTCTCCTGGTCTTCCGTACGTCTTTGGTGGTTATATATTTCACATGGTTTGTATATCTCTGTTAACCCCAATGTGGCAATGTATCCAATCCTCATCCCTTTCTATTTGGTGAACCATAAGTTTTTTAATGAATCTGTGATTGCCTTTCTCTGTGGAAATATCTTCATTGGTATCAATTTTTAAGTAACTCTTAAAAGTGATATGATAGGATATGTGTCTTTTGCTTTCTCACTTACTACACGTGGCGTGATTACGTCTAGACTCATCTATGGTGCTGCAAACGGCATTGTTTCATTTTTTTCACTAGCGAATATTCCATCTGTACATGGAGGAGTTCTTCTTTGTCCACCCATCTGTTGGTGGACTTTTTGGTTACTTCCATATCTTGGCTATTGTAATACTGTGCAGTGCAGATTTGCCTGCCTGTGTCTTTCCAATTCTCTCTTCTTAGGTTTTACGTCGAGGAGTGGGCCTGCTGGATCATATAGTAGCTCAATGTTTACCTTTTTAAGGCACCTCCATTCTGTTCTCATTCGTGGCCCTTTCCAAGTTACGTCCCCTTTGAAGTTGAGGGTATGCATTTCTCCACAACACCTTCAGCATTTATTGTTTGTAGTTTTCTTGCTGATGGTTATTCTGACAAGTGTGAGCTGATACCTCTCTGTGGTTGAATTCGAATGTGCCACATAATCTGTTGAAATTGAGCTTTAAGGCATGTCCTTTGCTATATTTCAAGCTGTGATTACCCCTTAGTTCTTCAAAGTGTTCTCTTTAAGTATGTGTCACATTTTGAAATGTTTTGGCCTTTACCTCCCTCAAGACATTTTGAGGGCCTGTTTCATTTACAGTTCTGCAGTACTTGTTCCTATGAAGTGACCATTAGCACAGGCTTAAAAGCTGCTTTTGCAGGTAACTGCCAGAGGGCGGCAGCCTTTCTATGTCCCCCACCCTGGTAACTAGGGAAAAGCCCTTGCGGCCTGTGGTGTTTCTCGGTTATAAATTAGAGTGGAGTGTGCCCGGACAAACCCACACAAGCTGATGTCTCCTTACTTTTGTTGGATTTTTACATTTAATTTTTATTTTTTATTGGAGTAATTTTCCACTGTGTACGTGGACCACTTCTACTTTGTGCATTCCTCGGTTGATGGACATTTTCATTGCTTCCAAGTGTTGGCTATGGTAAATATTGTTGGAGTGCAGGATTGCCAGGCTGTGACTTTTCGATTCTCATTTTCTCAGGTGATAGGCCCAGCAGTGGGTGTGATTGATTGACTGGTAGCACCGTGTTTCCCTTTACAAAGCACCTTCTTTGTGTTTTCATTAGTGGCTCTTACCACGTCCCCCTTAGAATCCAGGGTACGCATTTCTCCACAATCGCTTCAGCATTTATTGTTTGCAGCATTTATCCTAATGGCCCTTCTGGCTGCTGTGAGCTGATAGGTTTTTGTAATTTGGGTTTGCATGTCTTTGAAAATTCGTAAAACTCATCATTTTTTTCCACCGTTTTCTTTTCTGTTAAAAAAAAGGAAACAATTGGGAGTACAATAGAACTCTTGAAATTGTGTTCTTGGAAGGTTGCCGTCTTTTGAAATTTTTGGTCGATTTTCCACCCCAGAATTTTTTTAGAAAGCAGGTGTCTTTTAGCGAACTGCAAGTTTGGTGAATATTTAGTGACCTTTAGCAATGGGTTTAAAGCTGCTGTTGTAGGAAGTGGCCTCAAGCAGGCAGCATATCTCCATTCCCATATCTGGGTACTAGGGCAGCAGTGCCTTTCTGGAAGTCGTGTTCCTAGTTTGTAAATTACATTGGAATGTGCATGGAGAAAGCCCCATAAGTTTATGTCTCATTATTTCTTCTTGGTTTTAAAATTTTTTTAAATTGGGGTAAAGCTTAGAATATTGTTTGTCCTAGGTGTACACCATCTGGTTCGTTTGTACATTATATATGTCTATTCAAGTACAGATCCTCTTCCCATGTAAAATGTTACTGAGGGTTCCGCAGACCTCCCTTGCTATATGGTTGGTCTTTTTGAGATATGGATATAATATGTGTTTGTATACATATAGTAACACTAATCTTAATTTATCCATTCCCCCCACCTTTCCTTTTAGATGAGCATAGTTTGTTTTCTAAGTCTGTGAGTGTCTTTCTCTGTGGAAATATGTTCCTTTGTGTCAGTTATTAGATAACGCCTATAAGTGATATCATAGAATATAGGTCTTTTGCTTTCCGACTTACCTCGTTTCGTGATTATCTCCAGACTCATTTGTGGTGCCTCAGAGAGCAGTGGTTCATTGTTTTCCATGGCTATTATTCCATTGTGTACATGGACCACTTCTTCTTTATCCATTCACCTGTTGTTGGACATTTTGATTGCTCCACTGTCTTGGCTATTGTGAATAAGGCTGCACTGCAGCTTTTGCGGCCTGTGTCTTCTCGATTCTTGTCTTCTCAGGTGAAAGGTCCAATGGTGCGCCTGCTGCATTGAATGGTGCCTGCAGTTTTACTTTTAAACACAGCTCCTTTCTGTTCTCATTATTGGCTGTTACCCCTTCATGTCTCACCAGCAGGTAGAGTGTACACAGTTCTCTAAAACCCCTTCAGCATTTATTGTTTGTTGACTTTTTGCTGATGGTAAGTCAACTGGTGTAAGTTGAAACTTTTTGTAGATTAGATTGCATGGGTCTAACACTCCCTGAGGTTGAGCTTTTATCCATTTTCCTTTTTTTTAAAAGAACGTGAGTAAAACTTAACTCTTCATACTCTCTTCTTGAAATATTTGCTGTTTTGAATTTTTTTGTCCATTCCTTCCTTCAGCACAATTTTTTAGGGCAGGTGTCCTTTACAGCCCTGAGTCCTTGGGAATGTTAAGTGACCATGCGCTGTGAGTTTAAAGCTGTTCTTGCAGGAAACGGCCACAAGGTGGCAGCATTTCCCCTTTACCATATTTGGTTACTAGGGAAACAGAGCCTTAATGGAAGTGGTGTTGTAGGTTGTAAATTAGAATGGAATGTGCCAGGGAAAAGCCCTTTAAGTTTATGTCTCATTACTTCTTGTTCATATTTGTAATTTACTTTTTATTTTTTATCCCAGCAAATATGATTACAATGGTTTGTTTGTTCTAGGTGTGCAAGATGTGGTTCTTTCCCACATATACATGTATCTATTCTTCCTCGCACCCTTTTCCCATGTAGGTTATGACACAATGTTGAGTAGTCTTCTCCTGGTCTTCCGTACGTCTTTGGTGGTTATATATTTCACATGGTTTGTATATCTCTGTTAACCCCAATGTGGTAATGTATCCAATCCTCATCCCTTTCTATTTGGTGAACCATAAGTTTTTTAATGAATCTGTGATTGCCTTTCTCTGTGGAAATATCTTCATTGGTATCAATTTTTAAGTAACTCTTAAAAGTGATATGATAGGATATGTGTCTTTTGCTTTCTCACTTACTACACGTGGCGTGGTTACGTCTAGACTCATCTATGGTGCTGCAAACGGCATTGTTTCATTTTTTTCACTAGCGAATATTCCATCTGTACATGGAGGAGTTCTTCTTTGTCCATCCATCTGTTGGTGGACTTTTTGGTTACTTCCATATCTTGGCTATTGTAATACTGTGCAGTGCAGATTTGCCTGCCTGTGTCTTTCCAATTCTCTCTTCTTAGGTTTTACGTCGAGGAGTGGGCCTGCTGGATCATATAGTAGCTCAATGTTTACCTTTTTAAGGCACCTCCATTCTGTTCTCATTCGTGGCCCTTTCCAAGTTACGTCCCCTTTGAAGTTGAGGGTATGCATTTCTCCACAACACTTTCAGCATTTATTGTTTGTAGTTTTCTTGCTGATGGTTATTCTGACAAGTGTGAGCTGATACCTCTCTGTGGTTGAATTCGAATGTGCCACATAATCTGTTGAAATTGAGCTTTAAGGCATGTCCTTTTCTATTTTTCAAGCTGTGATTACCCCTTAGTTCTTCAAAGTGTTCTCTTTAAGTATGTGTCACATTTTGAAATGTTTTGGCCTTTACCTCCCTCAAGACATTTTGAGGGCCTGTTTCATTTACAGTTCTGCAGTACTTGTTCCTATGAAGTGACCATTAGCACAGGCTTTAAAGCTGCTTTTGCAGGTAACTGCCAGAGGGCGGCAGCCTTTCTATGTCCCCCACCCTGGTAACTAGGGAAAAGCCCTTGCGGCCTGTGGTGTTTCTCGGTTATAAATTAGAGTGGAGTGTGCCCGGACAAACCCACACAAGCTGATGTCTCCTTACTTTTGTTGGATTTTTACATTTAATTTTTATTTTTTATTGGAGTAATTTTCCACTGTGTACGTGGACCACTTCTACTTTGTGCATTCCTCGGTTGATGGACATTTTCATTGCTTCCAAGTGTTGGCTATGGTAAATATTGTTGGAGTGCAGGATTGCCAGGCTGTGACTTTTCGATTCTCATTTTCTCAGGTGATAGGCCCAGCAGTGGGTGTGATTGATTGACTGGTAGCACCGTGTTTCCCTTTTCAAAGCACCTTCTTTGTGTTTTCATTAGTGGCTCTTACCACGTCCCCCTTAGAATCCAGGGTACGCATTTCTCCACAATCGCTTCAGCATTTATTGTTTGCAGCATTTATGCTAATGGCCCTTCTGGCTGCTGTGAGCTGATAGGTTTTTGTAATTTGGGTTTGCATGTCTTTGAAAATTCGTAAAACTCATCATTTTTCTCCACCGTTTTCTTTTCTGTTAAAAAAAAGGAAACAATTGGGAGTACAATAGAACTCTTGAAATTGTGTTCTTGGAAGGTTGCCCTCTTTGGAAATTTTTGGTCGATTTTCCACCCCAGAATTTTTTTAGAAAGCAGGTGTCTCTTACCGAACTGCAAGTTTGGTGAATATTTAGTGACCTTTAACAATGGGTTTAAAGCTGCTGTTGTAGGAAGTGGCCTCAAGCAGGAAGCATATCTCCATTCCCATATCTGGGTACTAGGGCAGCAGAGCCTTTCTGGAAGTCGTGTTCCTAGTTTGTAAATTACATTGGAATGTGCATGGAGAAAGCCCCATAAGTTTATGTCTCATTATTTCTTCTTGGTTTTAAAATTTTTTTTAATTGGGGTAAAACTTAGAATATTGTTTGTCCTAGGTGTACACCATCTGGTTCGTTTGTACATTATATATGTCTATTCAAGTACAGATACTCTTCCCATGTAAAATGTTACTGAGGGTTCCGCAGACCTCCCTTGCTATATGGTTGGTCTTTTTGAGATATGTATATAATATGTGTTTGTATACATATAGTAACACTAATCTTAATTTATCCATTCCCCCCACCTTTCCTTTTAGATGAGCATAGTTTGTTTTCTAAGTCTGTGAGTGTCTTTCTCTGTGGAAATATGTTCCTTTGTGTCAGTTATTAGATAACGCCTATAAGTGATATCATAGAATATAGGTCTTTTGCTTTCCGACTTACCTCATGTTTTGTGATTTTCTCCAGACTCATTTGTGGTGCCTCAGAGAGCAGTGGTTCATTGTTTTCCATGGCTATTATTCCATTGTGTACATGGATCACTTCTTCTTTATCCATTTACCGGTTGTTGGGCATTTTGATTGCTTCACTGTCTTGGCTAATGTGAATAAGGCTGCACTGCAGCTTTTGCGGTCTGTGTCTTCTCGATTCTTGTCTTCTCAAGTGAGAGGTCCATTGGTGCGCCTGCTGGATTGAATGGTACCTCCATTTTTACTTTTAAACACAGCTCCTTTCTGTTCTCATTATTGGCTGTTACCCCTTTACGTCTCACCAGCAGGTAGAGGGTACACAGTTCCCTAAAACCCCTTCAGCATTTATTGTTTGTAGACTTTTTGCTCATGGTCAGGCGACTGCTGTAAGTTGAAACTTTTTGTAGATTAGATTGCATGGGTCTAACACTCCCTGAGGTTGAGCTTTTATCCATTTTCCTTTTTTTTAAAAGAGCGTGAGTAAAACTTAACTCTTCATACTCTCTTCTTGAAACATTTGCCTGTTTTGAATTGTTTTGTCCATTCCCTCCTTCAGCACAATTTTTTAGGGCAGGTGTCCTTTACAGCCCTGAGTCCTTGGGAATGTTAAGTGACCATTAGCTGTGAGTTTAAAGCTGTTCTTGCAGGAAACGGCCACAAGGTGGCAGCATTTCCCCTTTACCATATTTGGTTACTAGGGAAACAGAGCCTTAATGGAAGTGGTGTTGTAGGTTGTAAATTAGAATGGAATGTGCCAGGGAAAAGCCCTTTAAGTTTATGTCTCATTACTTCTTGTTCATATTTGTAATTTTATTTTTTATCCCAGCAAATATGATTACAATGGTTTGTTTGTTCTAGGTGTGCAAGATGTGGTTCTTTCCCACATATACATGTATCTATTCTTCCTCGCACCCTTTTCCCATGTAGTTTATGACACAATGTTGAGTAGTCTTCTCCTGGTCTTCCGTACGTCTTTGGTGGTTATATATTTCACATGGTTTGTATATCTCTGTTAACCCCAATGTGGTAATGTATCCAATCCTCATCCCTTTCTATTTGGTGAACCATAAGTTTTTTAATGAATCTGTGATTGCCTTTCTCTGTGGAAATATCTTCATTGGTATCAATTTTTAAGTAACTCTTAAAAGTGATATGATAGGATATGTGTCTTTTGCTTTCTCACTTACTACACGTGGCGTGATTACGTCTAGACTCATCTATGGTGCTGCAAACGGCATTGTTTCATTTTTTTCACTAGCGAATATTCCATCTGTACATGGAGGAGTTCTTCTTTGTCCATCCATCTGTTGGTGGACTTTTTGGTTACTTCCATATCTTGGCTATTGTAATACTGTGCAGTGCAGATTTGCCTGCCTGTGTCTTTCCAATTCTCTCTTCTTAGGTTTTACGTCGAGGAGTGGGCCTGCTGGATCATATAGTAGCTCAATGTTTACCTTTTTAAGGCACCTCCATTCTGTTCTCATTCGTGGCCCTTTCCAAGTTACGTCCCCTTTGAAGTTGAGGGTATGCATTTCTCCACAACACTTTCAGCATTTATTGTTTGTAGTTTTCTTGCTGATGGTTATTCTGACAAGTGTGAGCTGATACCTCTCTGTGGTTGAATTCGAATGTGCCACATAATCTGTTGAAATTGAGCTTTAAGGCATGTCCTTTTCTATTTTTCAAGCTGTGATTACCCCTTAGTTCTTCAAAGTGTTCTCTTTAAGTATGTGTCACATTTTGAAATGTTTTGGCCTTTACCTCCCTCAAGACATTTTGAGGGCCTGTTTCATTTACAGTTCTGCAGTACTTGTTCCTATGAAGTGACCATTAGCACAGGCTTTAAAGCTGCTTTTGCAGGTAACTGCCAGAGGGCGGCAGCCTTTCTATGTCCCCCACCCTGGTAACTAGGGAAAAGCCCTTGCGGCCTGTGGTGTTTCTCGGTTATAAATTAGAGTGGAGTGTGCCCGGACAAACCCACACAAGCTGATGTCTCCTTACTTTTGTTGGATTTTTACATTTAATTTTTATTTTTTATTGGAGTAATTTTCCACTGTGTACGTGGACCACTTCTACTTTGTGCATTCCTCGGTTGATGGACATTTTCATTGCTTCCAAGTGTTGGCTATGGTAAATATTGTTGGAGTGCAGGATTGCCAGGCTGTGACTTTTCGATTCTCATTTTCTCAGGTGATAGGCCCAGCAGTGGGTGTGATTGATTGACTGGTAGCACCGTGTTTCCCTTTACAAAGCACCTTCTTTGTGTTTTCATTAGTGGCTCTTACCACGTCCCCCTTAGAATCCAGGGTACGCATTTCTCCACAATCGCTTCAGCATTTATTGTTTGCAGCATTTATGCTAATGGCCCTTCTGGCTGCTGTGAGCTGATAGGTTTTTGTAATTTGGGTTTGCATGTCTTTGAAAATTCGTAAAACTCATCATTTTTCTCCACCGTTTTCTTTTCTGTTAAAAAAAAGGAAACAATTGGGAGTACAATAGAACTCTTGAAATTGTGTTCTTGGAAGGTTGCCCTCTTTGGAAATTTTTGGTCGATTTTCCACCCCAGAATTTTTTTAGAAAGCAGGTGTCTCTTACCGAACTGCAAGTTTGGTGAATATTTAGTGACCTTTAACAATGGGTTTAAAGCTGCTGTTGTAGGAAGTGGCCTCAAGCAGGAAGCATATCTCCATTCCCATATCTGGGTACTAGGGCAGCAGAGCCTTTCTGGAAGTCGTGTTCCTAGTTTGTAAATTACATTGGAATGTGCATGGAGAAAGCCCCATAAGTTTATGTCTCATTATTTCTTCTTGGTTTTAAATTTTTTTTTAATTGGGGTAAAACTTAGAATATTGTTTGTCCTAGGTGTACACCATCTGGTTCGTTTGTACATTATATATGTCTATTCAAGTACAGATACTCTTCCCATGTAAAATGTTACTGAGGGTTCCGCAGACCTCCCTTGCTATATGGTTGGTCTTTTTGAGATATGTATATAATATGTGTTTGTATACATATAGTAACACTAATCTTAATTTATCCATTCCCCCCACCTTTCCTTTTAGATGAGCATAGTTTGTTTTCTAAGTCTGTGAGTGTCTTTCTCTGTGGAAATATGTTCCTTTGTGTCAGTTATTAGATAACGCCTATAAGTGATATCATAGAATATAGGTCTTTTGCTTTCCGACTTACCTCATGTTTTGTGATTATCTCCAGACTCATTTGTGGTGCCTCAGAGAGCAGTGGTTCATTGTTTTCCATGGCTATTATTCCATTGTGTACATGGATCACTTCTTCTTTATCCATTTACCGGTTGTTGGGCATTTTGATTGCTTCACTGTCTTGGCTATTGTGAATAAGGCTGCACTGCAGCTTTTGCGGTCTGTGTCTTCTCGATTCTTGTCTTCTCAAGTGAGAGGTCCATTGGTGCGCCTGCTGGATTGAATGGTACCTCCATTTTTACTTTTAAACACAGCTCCTTTCTGTTCTCATTATTGGCTGTTACCCCTTTACGTCTCACCAGCAGGTAGAGGGTACACAGTTCCCTAAAACCCCTTCAGCATTTATTGTTTGTAGACTTTTTGCTCATGGTCAGGCGACTGCTGTAAGTTGAAACTTTTTGTAGATTAGATTGCATGGGTCTAACACTCCCTGAGGTTGAGCTTTTATCCATTTTCCTTTTTTTTAAAAGAGCGTGAGTAAAACTTAACTCTTCATACTCTCTTCTTGAAACATTTGCCTGTTTTGAATTGTTTTGTCCATTCCCTCCTTCAGCACAATTTTTTAGGGCAGGTGTCCTTTACAGCCCTGAGTCCTTGGGAATGTTAAGTGACCATTAGCTGTGAGTTTAAAGCTGTTCTTGCAGGAAACGGCCACAAGGTGGCAGCATTTCCCCTTTACCATATTTGGTTACTAGGGAAACAGAGCCTTAATGGAAGTGGTGTTGTAGGTTGTAAATTAGAATGGAATGTGCCAGGGAAAAGCCCTTTAAGTTTATGTCTCATTACTTCTTGTTCATATTTGTAATTTTATTTTTTATCCCAGCAAATATGATTAGAATGGTTTGTTTGTTCTAGGTGTGCAAGATGTGGTTCTTTCACACATATACATGCATCTATTCTTCCTCGCACCCTTTTCCCATGTAGGTTATGACACAATGTTGAGTAGTCTTCTCCTGGTTTTCCGTACGTCTTTGTTGGTTATATATTTCACATGGTTTGTATATCTCTGTTAACCCCAATGTGGTAATGTATCCAATCCTCATCCCTTTCTATTTGGTGAACCATAAGTTTTTTAATGAATCTGTGATTGCCTTTCTCTGTGGAAATATCTTCATTGGTATCAATTTTTAAGTAACTCTTAAAAGTGATATGATAGGATATGTGTCTTTTGCTTTCTCACTTACTACACGTGGCGTGATTACGTCTAGACTCATCTATGGTGCTGCAAACGGCATTGTTTCATTTTTTTCACTAGCGAATATTCCATCTGTACATGGAGGAGTTCTTCTTTGTCCATCCATCTGTTGGTGGACTTTTTGGTTACTTCCATATCTTGGCTATTGTAATACTGTGCAGTGCAGATTTGCCTGCCTGTGTCTTTCCAATTCTCTCTTCTTAGGTTTTACGTCGAGGAGTGGGCCTGCTGGATCATATAGTAGCTCAATGTTTACCTTTTTAAGGCACCTCCATTCTGTTCTCATTCGTGGCCCTTTCCAAGTTACGTCCCCTTTGAAGTTGAGGGTATGCATTTCTCCACAACACCTTCAGCATTTATTGTTTGTAGTTTTCTTGCTGATGTTTATTCTGACAAGTGTGAGCTGATACCTCTCTGTGGTTGAATTCGAATGTGCCACATAATCTGTTGAAATTGAGCTTTAAGGCATGTCCTTTTCTATTTTTCAAGCTGTGATTACCCCTTAGTTCTTCAAAGTGTTCTCTTTAAGTATGTGTCATATTTTGAAATGTTTTGGCCTTTACCTCCCTCAAGACATTTTGAGGGCCTGTTTCATTTACAGTTCTGCAGTACTTGTTCCTATGAAGTGACCATTAGCACAGGCTTTAAAGCTGCTTTTGCAGGTAACTGCCAGAGGGCGGCAGCCTTTCTATGTCCCCCACCCTGGTAACTAGGGAAAATCCCTTGCGGCCTGTGGTGTTTCTCGGTTATAAATTAGAGTGGAGTGTGCCCGGACAAACCCACACAAGCTGATGTCTCCTTACTTTTGTTGGATTTTTACATTTAATTTTTATTTTTTATTGGAGTAATTTTCCACTGTGTACGTGGACCACTTCTACTTTGTGCATTCCTCGGTTGATGGACATTTTCATTGCTTCCAAGTGTTGGCTATGGTAAATATTGTTGGAGTGCAGGATTGCCAGGCTGTGACTTTTCGATTCTCATTTTCTCAGGTGATAGGCCCAGCAGTGTGTGTGATTGATTGACTGGTAGCACCGTGTTTCCCTTTTCAAAGCACCTTCTTTGTGTTTTCATTAGTGGCTCTTACCACGTCCCCCTTAGAATCCAGGGTACGCATTTCTCCACAATCGCTTCAGCATTTATTGTTTGCAGCATTTATGCTAATGGCCCTTCTGGCTGCTCTGAGCTGATAGGTTTTTGTAATTTGGGTTTGCATGTCTTTGAAAATTCGTAAAACTCATCATTTTTCTCCACCGTTTTCTTTTCTGTTAAAAAAAAGGAAACAATTGGGAGTACAATAGAACTCTTGAAATTGTGTTCTTGGAAGGTTGCCCTCTTTGGAAATTTTTGGTCGATTTTCCACCCCAGAATTTTTTTAGAAAGCAGGTGTCTCTTACCGAACTGCAAGTTTGGTGAATATTTAGTGACCTTTAGCAATGGGTTTAAAGCTGCTGTTGTAGGAAGTGGCCTCAAGCAGGAAGCATATCTCCATTCCCATATCTGGGTACTAGGGCAGCAGAGCCTTTCTGGAAGTCGTGTTCCTAGTTTGTAAATTACATTGGAATGTGCATGGAGAAAGCCCCATAAGTTTATGTCTCATTATTTCTTCTTGGTTTTAAAATTTTTTTTAATTGGGGTAAAACTTAGAATATTGTTTGTCCTAGGTGTACACCATCTGGTTCGTTTGTACATTATATATGTCTATTCAAGTACAGATACTCTTCCCATGTAAAATGTTACTGAGGGTTCCGCAGACCTCCCTTGTTATATGCTTGGTCTTTTTGAGATATGTATATAATATGTGTTTGTATACATATAGTAACACTAATCTTAATTTATCCATTCCCCCCACCTTTCCTTTTAGATGAGCATAGTTTGTTTTCTAAGTCTGTGAGTGTCTTTCTCTGTGGAAATATGTTCCTTTGTGTCAGTTATTAGATAACGCCTATAAGTGATATCATAGAATATAGGTCTTTTGCTTTCCGACTTACCTCGTTTCGTGATTATCTCCAGACTCATTTGTGGTGCCTCAGAGAGCAGTGGTTCATTGTTTTCCATGGCTATTATTCCATTGTGTACATGGACCACTTCTTCTTTATCCATTTACTGGTTGTTGGACATTTTGATTGCTTCACTGTTTTGGCTATTGTGAATAAGGCTGCACTGCAGCTTTTGCGGCCTGTGTCTTCTCGATTCTTGTCTTCTCAAGTGAGAGGTCCATTGGTGCGCCTGCTGGATTGAATGGTACCTCCATTTTTACTTTTAAACACAGCTCCTTTCTGTTCTCATTATTGGCTGTTACCCCTTTACGTCTCACCAGCAGGTAGAGGGTACACAGTTCCCTAAAACCCCTTCAGCATTTATTGTTTGTAGACTTTTTGCTCATGGTCAGTCGACTGGTGTAAGTTGAAACTTTTTGTAGATTAGATTGCATGGGTCTAACACTCCCTGAGGTTGAGCTTTTATCCATTTTCCTTTTTTTTTAAAAGAGCGTGAGTAAAACTTAACTCTTCACACTCTCTTCTTGAAACATTTGCCTGTTTTGAATTGTTTTGCCCATTCCCTCCTTCAGCACAATTTTTTTAGGGCAGGTGTCCTTTACAGCCCTGAGTCCTTGGGAATGTTAAGTGACCATTAGCTGTGAGTTTAAAGCTGTTCTTGCAGGAAACGGCCACAAGGTGGCAGCATTTCCCCTTTACAATATTTGGTTACTAGGGAAACAGAGCCTTAATGGAAGTGGTGTTGTAGGTTGTAAATTAGAATGGAATGTGCCAGGGAAAAGCCCTTTAAGTTTATGTCTCATTACTTCTTGTTCATATTTGTAGTTTACTTTTTATTTTTTATCCCAGTAAATATGATTACAATGGTTTGTTTGTTCTAGGTGTGCAAGATGTGGTTCTTTCACACATATACATGTATCTATTCTTCCTCGCATCCTTTTCCCATGTAGGTTATGACACAATGTTGAGTAGTCTTCTCCTGGTCTTCCGTACGTCTTTGGTGGTTATATATTTCACATGGTTTGTATATCTCTGTTAACCCCAATGTGGCAATGTATCCAATCCTCATCCCTTTCTATTTGGTGAACCATAAGTTTTTTAATGAATCTGTGATTGCCTTTCTCTGTGGAAATATCTTCATTGGTATCAATTTTTAAGTAACTCTTAAAAGTGATATGATAGGATATGTGTCTTTTGCTTTCTCACTTACTACACGTGGCGTGATTACGTCTAGACTCATCTATGGTGCTGCAAACGGCATTGTTTCATTTTTTTCACTAGCGAATATTCCATCTGTACATGGAGGAGTTCTTCTTTGTCCACCCATCTGTTGGTGGACTTTTTGGTTACTTCCATATCTTGGCTATTGTAATACTGTGCAGTGCAGATTTGCCTGCCTGTGTCTTTCCAATTCTCTCTTCTTAGGTTTTACGTCGAGGAGTGGGCCTGCTGGATCATATAGTAGCTCAATGTTTACCTTTTTAAGGCACCTCCATTCTGTTCTCATTCGTGGCCCTTTCCAAGTTACGTCCCCTTTGAAGTTGAGGGTATGCATTTCTCCACAACACTTTCAGCATTTATTGTTTGTAGTTTTCTTGCTGATGGTTATTCTGACAAGTGTGAGCTGATACCTCTCTGTGGTTGAATTCGAATGTGCCACATAATCTGTTGAAATTGAGCTTTAAGGCATGTCCTTTGCTATTTTTCAAGCTGTGATTACCCCTTAGTTCTTCAAAGTGTTCTCTTTAAGTATGTGTCACATTTTGAAATGTTTTGGCCTTTACCTCCCTCAAGACATTTTGAGGGCCTGTTTCATTTACAGTTCTGCAGTACTTGTTCCTATGAAGTGACCATTAGCACAGGCTTAAAAGCTGCTTTTGCAGGTAACTGCCAGAGGGCGGCAGCCTTTCTATGTCCCCCACCCTGGTAACTAGGGAAAAGCCCTTGCGGCCTGTGGTGTTTCTCGGTTATAAATTAGAGTGGAGTGTGCCCGGACAAACCCACACAAGCTGATGTCTCCTTACTTTTGTTGGATTTTTACATTTAATTTTTATTTTTTATTGGAGTAATTTTCCACTGTGTACGTGGACCACTTCTACTTTGTGCATTCCTCGGTTGATGGACATTTTCATTGCTTCCAAGTGTTGGCTATGGTAAATATTGTTGGAGTGCAGGATTGCCAGGCTGTGACTTTTCGATTCTCATTTTCTCAGGTGATAGGCCCAGCAGTGGGTGTGATTGATTGACTGGTAGCACCGTGTTTCCCTTTACAAAGCACCTTCTTTGTGTTTTCATTAGTGGCTCTTACCACGTCCCCCTTAGAATCCAGGGTACGCATTTCTCCACAATCGCTTCAGCATTTATTGTTTGCAGCATTTATGCTAATGGCCCTTCTGGCTGCTGTGAGCTGATAGGTTTTTGTAATTTGGGTTTGCATGTCTTTGAAAATTCGTAAAACTCATCATTTTTTTCCACCGTTTTCTTTTCTGTTAAAAAAAAGGAAACAATTGGGAGTACAATAGAACTCTTGAAATTGTGTTCTTGGAAGGTTGCCGTCTTTTGAAATTTTTGGTCGATTTTCCACCCCAGAATTTTTTTAGAAAGCAGGTGTCTTTTAGCGAACTGCAAGTTTGGTGAATATTTAGTGACCTTTAGCAATGGGTTTAAAGCTGCTGTTGTAGGAAGTGGCCTCAAGCAGGCAGCATATCTCCATTCCCATATCTGGGTACTAGGGCAGCAGTGCCTTTCTGGAAGTCGTGTTCCTAGTTTGTAAATTACATTGGAATGTGCATGGAGAAAGCCCCATAAGTTTATGTCTCATTATTTCTTCTTGGTTTTAAAATTTTTTTAAATTGGGGTAAAGCTTAGAATATTGTTTGTCCTAGGTGTACACCATCTGGTTCGTTTGTACATTATATATGTCTATTCAAGTACAGATACTCTTCTCATGTAAAATGTTACTGAGGGTTCTGCAGACCTCCCTTGTTATATGCTTGGTCTTTTTGAGATATGTATATAATATGTGTTTGCATACATATAGTAACACTAATCTTAATTTATCCATTCCCCCCACCTTTCCTTTTAGATGAGCATAGTTTGTTTTCTAAGTCTGTGAGTGTCTTTCTCTGTGGAAATATGTTCCTTTGTGTCAGTTATTAGATAACGCCTATAAGTGATATCATAGAATATAGGTCTTTTGCTTTCCGACTTACCTCGTTTCGTGATTATCTCCAGACTCATTTGTGGTGCCTCAGAGAGCAGTGGTTCATTGTTTTCCATGGCTATTATTCCATTGTGTACATGGACCACTTCTTCTTTATCCATTTACAGGTTGTTGGACATTTTGATTGCTTCACTGTTTTGGCTATTGTGAATAAGGCTGCACTGCAGCTTTTGCGGCCTGTGTCTTCTCGATTCTTGTCTTCTCAAGTGAGAGGTCCATTGGTGCGCCTGCTGGATTGAATGGTACCTCCATTTTTACTTTTAAACACAGCTCCTTTCTGTTCTCATTATTGGCTGTTACCCCTTTACGTCTCACCAGCAGGTAGAGGGTACACAGTTCCCTAAAACCCCTTCAGCATTTATAGTTTGTAGACTTTTTGCTCATGGTCAGTCGACTGGTGTAAGTTGAAACATTTTGTAGATTAGATTGCATGGGTCTAACACTCCCTGAGGTTGAGCTTTTATCCATTTTCCTTTTTTTTTAAAAGAGCGTGAGTAAAACTTAACTCTTCACACTCTCTTCTTGAAACATTTGCCTGTTTTGAATTGTTTTGTCCATTCCCTCCTTCAGCACAATTTTTTTAGGGCAGGTGTCCTTTACAGCCCTGAGTCCTTGGGAATGTTAAGTGACCATTAGCTGTGAGTTTAAAGCTGTTCTTGCAGGAAACGGCCACAAGGTGGCAGCATTTCCCCTTTACCATATTTGGTTACTAGGGAAACAGAGCCTTAATGGAAGTGGTGTTGTAGGTTGTAAATTAGAATGGAATGTGCCAGGGAAAAGCCCTTTAAGTTTATGTCTCATTACTTCTTGTTCATATTTGTAGTTTACTTTTTATTTTTTATCCCAGTAAATATGATTACAATGGTTTGTTTGTTCTAGGTGTGCAAGATGTGGTTCTTTCACACATATACATGTATCTATTCTTCCTCGCATCCTTTTCCCATGTAGGTTATGACACAATGTTGAGTAGTCTTCTCCTGGTCTTCTGTACGTCTTTGGTGGTTATATATTTCACATGGTTTGTATATCTCTGTTAACCCCAATGTGGCAATGTATCCAATCCTCATCCCTTTCTATTTGGTGAACCATAAGTTTTTTAATGAATCTGTGATTGCCTTTCTCTGTGGAAATATCTTCATTGGTATCAATTTTTAAGTAACTCTTAAAAGTGATATGATAGGATATGTGTCTTTTGCTTTCTCACTTACTACACGTGGCGTGGTTATGTCTAGACTCATCTATGGTGCTGCAAATGGCATTGTTTCATTTTTTTCACTAGCGAATATTCCATCTGTACATGGAGGAGTTCTTCTTTGTCCATCCATCTGTTGGTGGACTTTTTGGTTACTTCCATATCTTGGCTATTGTAATACTGTGCAGTGCAGATTTGCCTGCCTGTGTCTTTCCAATTCTCTCTTCTTAGGTTTTACGTCGAGGAGTGGGCCTGCTGGATCATATAGTAGCTCAATGTTTACCTTTTTAAGGCACCTCCATTCTGTTCTCATTCGTGGCCCTTTCCAAGTTACGTCCCCTTTGAAGTTGAGGGTATGCATTTCTCCACAACACTTTCAGCATTTATTGTTTGTAGTTTTCTTGCTGATGGTTATTCTGACAAGTGTGAGCTGATACCTCTCTGTGGTTGAATTCGAATGTGCCACATAATCTGTTGAAATTGAGCTTTAAGGCATGTCCTTTGCTATTTTTCAAGCTGTGATTACCCCTTAGTTCTTCAAAGTGTTCTCTTTAAGTATGTGTCACATTTTGAAATGTTTTGGCCTTTACCTCCCTCAAGACATTTTGAGGGCCTGTTTCATTTACAGTTCTGCAGTACTTGTTCCTATGAAGTGACCATTAGCACAGGCTTAAAAGCTGCTTTTGCAGGTAACTGCCAGAGGGCGGCAGCCTTTCTATGTCCCCCACCCTGGTAACTAGGGAAAAGCCCTTGCGGCCTGTGGTGTTTCTCGGTTATAAATTAGAGTGGAGTGTGCCCGGACAAACCCACACAAGCTGATGTCTCCTTACTTTTGTTGGATTTTTACATTTAATTTTTATTTTTTATTGGAGTAATTTTCCACTGTGTACGTGGACCACTTCTACTTTGTGCATTCCTCGGTTGATGGACATTTTCATTGCTTCCAAGTGTTGGCTATGGTAAATATTGTTGGAGTGCAGGATTACCAGGCTGTGACTTTTCGATTCTCATTTTCTCAGGTGATAGGCCCAGCAGTGGGTGTGATTGATTGACTGGTAGCACCGTGTTTCCCTTTTCAAAGCACCTTCTTTGTGTTTTCATTAGTGGCTCTTACCACGTCCCCCTTAGAATCCAGGGTACGCATTTCTCCACAATCGCTTCAGCATTTATTGTTTGCAGCATTTATGCTAATGGCCCTTCTGGCTGCTGTGAGCTGATAGGTTTTTGTAATTTGGGTTTGCATGTCTTTGAAAATTCGTAAAAATCATCATTTTTCTCCACCGTTTTCTTTTCTGTTAAAAAAAAGGAAACAATTGGGAGTACAGTAGAACTCTTGAAATTGTGTTCTTGGAAGGTTGCCCTCTTTGGAAATTTTTGGTCGATTTTCCACCCCAGAATTTTTTTAGAAAGCAGGTGTCTTTTACCGAACTGCAAGTTTGGTGAATATTTAGTGACCTTTAGCAATGGGTTTAAAGCTGCTGTTGTAGGAAGTGGCCCCAAGCAGGAAGCATGTCTCCATTCCCATATCTGGGTACTAGGGCAGCAGAGCCTTTCTGGAAGTCGTTTTCCTAATTTGTAAATTACATTGGAATGTGCATGGAGAAAGCCCCATAAGTTTATGTCTCATTATTTCTTCTTGGTTTTAAATTTTTTTTTAATTGGGGTAAAGCTTAGAATATTGTTTGTCCTAGGTGTACACCATCTGGTTCGTTTGTACATTATATATGTCTATTCAAGTACAGATCCTCTTCCCATGTAAAATGTTACTGAGGGTTCCGCAGACCTCCCTTGCTATATGGTTGGTCTTTTTGAGATATGTATATAATATGTGTTTGTATACATATAGTAACACTAATCTTAATTTATCCATTCCCCCCACCTTTCCTTTTAGATGAGCATAGTTTGTTTTCTAAGTCTGTGAGTGTCTTTCTCTGTGGAAATATGTTCCTTTGTGTCAGTTATTAGATAACGCCTATAAGTGATATCATAGAATATAGGTCTTTTGCTTTCCGACTTACCTCGTTTCGTGATTATCTCCAGACTCATTTGTGGTGCCTCAGAGAGCAGTGGTTCATTGTTTTCCATGGCTATTATTCCATTGTGTACATGGACCACTTCTTCTTTATCCATTCACCTGTTGTTGGACATTTTGATTGCTCCACTGTCTTGGCTATTGTGAATAAGGCTGCACTGCAGCTTTTGCGGCCTGTGTCTTCTCGATTCTTGTCTTCTCAGGTGAAAGGTCCAATGGTGCGCCTGCTGCATTGAATGGTGCCTGCAGTTTTACTTTTAAACACAGCTCCTTTCTGTTCTCATTATTGGCTGTTACCCCTTCACGTCTCACCAGCAGGTAGAGTGTACACAGTTCTCTAAAACCCCTTCAGCATTTATTGTTTGTTGACTTTTTGCTGATGGTAAGTCAACTGGTGTAAGTTGAAACTTTTTGTAGATTAGATTGCATGGGTCTAACACTCCCTGAGGTTGAGCTTTTATCCATTTTCCTTTTTTTTAAAAGAACGTGAGTAAAACTTAACTCTTCATACTCTCTTCTTGAAATATTTGCTGTTTTGAATTATTTTGTCCATTCCTTCCTTCAGCACAATTTTTTAGGGCAGGTGTCCTTTACAGCCCTGAGTCCTTGGGAATGTTAAGTGACCATGCGCTGTGAGTTTAAAGCTGTTCTTGCAGGAAACGGCCACAAGGTGGCAGCATTTCCCCTTTACCATATTTGGTTACTAGGGAAACAGAGCCTTAATGGAAGTGGTGTTGTAGGTTGTAAATTAGAATGGAATGTGCCAGGGAAAAGCCCTTTAAGTTTATGTCTCATTACTTCTTGTTCATATTTGTAATTTACTTTTTATTTTTTATCCCAGCAAATATGATTACAATGGTTTGTTTGTTCTAGGTGTGCAAGATGTGGTTCTTTCCCACATATACATGTATCTATTCTTCCTCGCACCCTTTTCCCATGTAGGTTATGACACAATGTTGAGTAGTCTTCTCCTGGTCTTCCGTACGTCTTTGGTGGTTATATATTTCACATGGTTTGTATATCTCTGTTAACCCCAATGTGGTAATGTATCCAATCCTCATCCCTTTCTATTTGGTGAACCATAAGTTTTTTAATGAATCTGTGATTGCCTTTCTCTGTGGAAATATCTTCATTGGTATCAATTTTTAAGTAACTCTTAAAAGTGATATGATAGGATATGTGTCTTTTGCTTTCTCACTTACTACACGTGGCGTGATTACGTCTAGACTCATCTATGGTGCTGCAAACGGCATTGTTTCATTTTTTTCACTAGCGAATATTCCATCTGTACATGGAGGAGTTCTTCTTTGTCCATCCATCTGTTGGTGGACTTTTTGGTTACTTCCATATCTTGGCTATTGTAATACTGTGCAGTGCAGATTTGCCTGCCTGTGTCTTTCCAATTCTCTCTTCTTAGGTTTTACGTCGAGGAGTGGGCCTGCTGGATCATATAGTAGCTCAATGTTTACCTTTTTAAGGCACCTCCATTCTGTTCTCATTCGTGGCTCTTTCCAAGTTACGTCCCCTTTGAAGTTGAGGGTATGCATTTCTCCACAACACTTTCAGCATTTATTGTTTGTAGTTTTCTTGCTGATGGTTATTCTGACAAGTGTGAGCTGATACCTCTCTGTGGTTGAATTCGAATGTGCCACATAATCTGTTGAAATTGAGCTTTAAGGCATGTCCTTTTCTATTTTTCAAGCTGTGATTACCCCTTAGTTCTTCAAAGTGTTCTCTTTAAGTATGTGTCACATTTTGAAATGTTTTGGCCTTTACCTCCCTCAAGACATTTTGAGGGCCTGTTTCATTTACAGTTCTGCAGTACTTGTTCCTATGAAGTGACCATTAGCACAGGCTTAAAAGCTGCTTTTGCAGGTAACTGCCAGAGGGCGGCAGCCTTTCTATGTCCCCCACCCTGGTAACTAGGGAAAAGCCCTTGCGGCCTGTGGTGTTTCTCGGTTATAAATTAGAGTGGAGTGTGCCCGGACAAACCCACACAAGCTGATGTCTCCTTACTTTTGTTGGATTTTTACATTTAATTTTTATTTTTTATTGGAGTAATTTTCCACTGTGTACGTGGACCACTTCTACTTTGTGCATTCCTCGGTTGATGGACATTTTCATTGCTTCCAAGTGTTGGCTATGGTAAATATTGTTGGAGTGCAGGATTGCCAGGCTGTGACTTTTCGATTCTCATTTTCTCAGGTGATAGGCCCAGCAGTGGGTGTGATTGATTGACTGGTAGCACCGTGTTTCCCTTTTCAAAGCACCTTCTTTGTGTTTTCATTAGTGGCTCTTACCACGTCCCCCTTAGAATCCAGGGTACGCATTTCTCCACAATCGCTTCAGCATTTATTGTTTGCAGCATTTATGCTAATGGCCCTTCTGGCTGCTGTGAGCTGATAGGTTTTTGTAATTTGGGTTTGCATGTCTTTGAAAATTCGTAAAAATCATCATTTTTCTCCACCGTTTTCTTTTCTGTTAAAAAAAAGGAAACAATTGGGAGTACAGTAGAACTCTTGAAATTGTGTTCTTGGAAGGTTGCCGTCTTTTGAAATTTTTGGTCGATTTTCCACCCCAGAATTTTTTTAGAAAGCAGGTGTCTTTTACCGAACTGCAAGTTTGGTGAATATTTAGTGACCTTTAGCAATGGGTTTAAAGCTGCTGTTGTAGGAAGTGGCCCCAAGCAGGAAGCATGTCTCCATTCCCATATCTGGGTACTAGGGCAGCAGAGCCTTTCTGGAAGTCGTTTTCCTAATTTGTAAATTACATTGGAATGTGCATGGAGAAAGCCCCATAAGTTTATGTCTCATTATTTCTTCTTGGTTTTAAATTTTTTTTTAATTGGGGTAAAGCTTAGAATATTGTTTGTCCTAGGTGTACACCATCTGGTTCGTTTGTACATTATATATGTCTATTCAAGTACAGATCCTCTTCCCATGTAAAATGTTACTGAGGGTTCCGCAGACCTCCCTTGCTATATGGTTGGTCTTTTTGAGATATGTATATAATATGTGTTTGTATACATATAGTAACACTAATCTTAATTTATCCATTCCCCCCACCTTTCCTTTTAGATGAGCATAGTTTGTTTTCTAAGTCTGTGAGTGTCTTTCTCTGTGGAAATATGTTCCTTTGTGTCAGTTATTAGATAACGCCTATAAGTGATATCATAGAATATAGGTCTTTTGCTTTCCGACTTACCTCGTTTCGTGATTATCTCCAGACTCATTTGTGGTGCCTCAGAGAGCAGTGGTTCATTGTTTTCCATGGCTATTATTCCATTGTGTACATGGACCACTTCTTCTTTATCCATTCACCTGTTGTTGGACATTTTGATTGCTCCACTGTCTTGGCTATTGTGAATAAGGCTGCACTGCAGCTTTTGCGGCCTGTGTCTTCTCGATTCTTGTCTTCTCAGGTGAAAGGTCCAATGGTGCGCCTGCTGCATTGAATGGTGCCTGCAGTTTTACTTTTAAACACAGCTCCTTTCTGTTCTCATTATTGGCTGTTACCCCTTCACGTCTCACCAGCAGGTAGAGTGTACACAGTTCTCTAAAACCCCTTCAGCATTTATTGTTTGTTGACTTTTTGCTGATGGTAAGTCAACTGGTGTAAGTTGAAACTTTTTGTAGATTAGATTGCATGGGTCTAACACTCCCTGAGGTTGAGCTTTTATCCATTTTGTTTTTTTTAAAAGAACGTGAGTAAAACTTAACTCTTCATACTCTCTTCTTGAAATATTTGCTGTTTTGAATTTTTTTGTCCATTCCTTCCTTCAGCACAATTTTTTAGGGCAGGTGTCCTTTACAGCCCTGAGTCCTTGGGAATGTTAAGTGACCATGCGCTGTGAGTTTAAAGCTGTTCTTGCAGGAAACGGCCACAAGGTGGCAGCATTTCCCCTTTACCATATTTGGTTACTAGGGAAACAGAGCCTTAATGGAAGTGGTGTTGTAGGTTGTAAATTAGAATGGAATGTGCCAGGGAAAAGCCCTTTAAGTTTATGTCTCATTACTTCTTGTTCATATTTGTAATTTACTTTTTATTTTTTATCCCAGCAAATATGATTACAATGGTTTGTTTGTTCTAGGTGTGCAAGATGTGGTTCTTTCCCACATATACATGTATCTATTCTTCCTCGCACCCTTTTCCCATGTAGGTTATGACACAATGTTGAGTAGTCTTCTCCTGGTCTTCCGTACGTCTTTGGTGGTTATATATTTCACATGGTTTGTATATCTCTGTTAACCCCAATGTGGTAATGTATCCAATCCTCATCCCTTTCTATTTGGTGAACCATAAGTTTTTTAATGAATCTGTGATTGCCTTTCTCTGTGGAAATATCTTCATTGGTATCAATTTTTAAGTAACTCTTAAAAGTGATATGATAGGATATGTGTCTTTTGCTTTCTCACTTACTACACGTGGCGTGATTACGTCTAGACTCATCTATGGTGCTGCAAACGGCATTGTTTCATTTTTTTCACTAGCGAATATTCCATCTGTACATGGAGGAGTTCTTCTTTGTCCATCCATCTGTTGGTGGACTTTTTGGTTACTTCCATATCTTGGCTATTGTAATACTGTGCAGTGCAGATTTGCCTGCCTGTGTCTTTCCAATTCTCTCTTCTTAGGTTTTACGTCGAGGAGTGGGCCTGCTGGATCATATAGTAGCTCAATGTTTACCTTTTTAAGGCACCTCCATTCTGTTCTCATTCGTGGCCCTTTCCAAGTTACGTCCCCTTTGAAGTTGAGGGTATGCATTTCTCCACAACACTTTCAGCATTTATTGTTTGTAGTTTTCTTGCTGATGGTTATTCTGACAAGTGTGAGCTGATACCTCTCTGTGGTTGAATTCGAATGTGCCACATAATCTGTTGAAATTGAGCTTTAAGGCATGTCCTTTGCTATTTTTCAAGCTGTGATTACCCCTTAGTTCTTCAAAGTGTTCTCTTTAAGTATGTGTCACATTTTGAAATGTTTTGGCCTTTACCTCCCTCAAGACATTTTGAGGGCCTGTTTCATTTACAGTTCTGCAGTACTTGTTCCTATGAAGTGACCATTAGCACAGGCTTAAAAGCTGCTTTTGCAGGTAACTGCCAGAGGGCGGCAGCCTTTCTATGTCCCCCACCCTGGTAACTAGGGAAAAGCCCTTGCGGCCTGTGGTGTTTCTCGGTTATAAATTAGAGTGGAGTGTGCCCGGACAAACCCACACAAGCTGATGTCTCCTTACTTTTGTTGGATTTTTACATTTAATTTTTATTTTTTATTGGAGTAATTTTCCACTGTGTACGTGGACCACTTCTACTTTGTGCATTCCTCGGTTGATGGACATTTTCATTGCTTCCAAGTGTTGGCTATGGTAAATATTGTTGGAGTGCAGGATTGCCAGGCTGTGACTTTTCGATTCTCATTTTCTCAGGTGATAGGCCCAGCAGTGGGTGTGATTGATTGACTGGTAGCACCGTGTTTCCCTTTTCAAAGCACCTTCTTTGTGTTTTCATTAATGGCTCTTACCACGTCCCCCTTAGAATCCAGGGTACGCATTTCTCCACAATCGCTTCAGCATTTATTGTTTGCAGCATTTATGCTAATGGCCCTTCTGGCTGCTGTGAGCTGATAGGTTTTTGTAATTTGGGTTTGCATGTCTTTGAAAATTCGTAAAACTCATCATTTTTCTCCACCGTTTTCTTTTCTGTTAAAAAAAAGGAAACAATTGGGAGTACAATAGAACTCTTGAAATTGTGTTCTTGGAAGGTTGCCCTCTTTGGAAATTTTTCGTCGATTTTCCACCCCAGAATTTTTTTAGAAAGCAGGTGTCTCTTACCGAACTGCAAGTTTGGTGAATATTTAGTGACCTTTAACAATGGGTTTAAAGCTGCTGTTGTAGGAAGTGGCCTCAAGCAGGAAGCATATCTCCATTCCCATATCTGGGTACTAGGGCAGCAGAGCCTTTCTGGAAGTCGTGTTCCTAGTTTGTAAATTACATTGGAATGTGCATGGAGAAAGCCCCATAAGTTTATGTCTCATTATTTCTTCTTGGTTTTAAAATTTTTTTTAATTGGGGTAAAACTTAGAATATTGTTTGTCCTAGGTGTACACCATCTGGTTCGTTTGTACATTATATATGTCTATTCAAGTACAGATCCTCTTCCCATGTAAAATGTTACTGAGGGTTCCGCAGACCTCCCTTGCTATATGGTTGGTCTTTTTGAGATATGTATATAATATGTGTTTGTATACATATAGTAACACTAATCTTAATTTATCCATTCCCCCCACCTTTCCTTTTAGATGAGCATAGTTTGTTTTCTAAGTCTGTGAGTGTCTTTCTCTGTGGAAATATGTTCCTTTGTGTCAGTTATTAGATAACGCCTATAAGTGATATCATAGAATATAGGTCTTTTGCTTTCCGACTTACCTCATGTTTTGTGATTATCTCCAGACTCATTTGTGGTGCCTCAGAGAGCAGTGGTTCATTGTTTTCCATGGCTATTATTCCATTGTGTACATGGATCACTTCTTCTTTATCCATTTACCGGTTGTTGGGCATTTTGATTGCTTCACTGTCTTGGCTATTGTGAATAAGGCTGCACTGCAGCTTTTGCGGTCTGTGTCTTCTCGATTCTTGTCTTCTCAAGTGAGAGGTCCATTGGTGCGCCTGCTGGATTGAATGGTACCTCCATTTTTACTTTTAAACACAGCTCCTTTCTGTTCTCATTATTGGCTGTTACCCCTTTACGTCTCACCAGCAGGTAGAGGGTACACAGTTCCCTAAAACCCCTTCAGCATTTATTGTTTGTAGACTTTTTGCTCATGGTCAGGCGACTGCTGTAAGTTGAAACTTTTTGTAGATTAGATTGCATGGGTCTAACACTCCCTGAGGTTGAGCTTTTATCCATTTTCCTTTTTTTTAAAAGAGCGTGAGTAAAACTTAACTCTTCATACTCTCTTCTTGAAACATTTGCCTGTTTTGAATTGTTTTGTCCATTCCCTCCTTCAGCACAATTTTTTAGGGCAGGTGTCCTTTACAGCCCTGAGTCCTTGGGAATGTTAAGTGACCATTAGCTGTGAGTTTAAAGCTGTTCTTGCAGGAAACGGCCACAAGGTGGCAGCATTTCCCCTTTACCATATTTGGTTACTAGGGAAACAGAGCCTTAATGGAAGTGGTGTTGTAGGTTGTAAATTAGAATGGAATGTGCCAGGGAAAAGCCCTTTAAGTTTATGTCTCATTACTTCTTGTTCATATTTGTAATTTTATTTTTTATCCCAGCAAATATGATTAGAATGGTTTGTTTGTTCTAGGTGTGCAAGATGTGGTTCTTTCACACATATACATGCATCTATTCTTCCTCGCATCCTTTTCCCATGTAGGTTATGACACAATGTTGAGTAGTCTTCTCCTGGTCTTCCGTACGTCTTTGGTGGTTATATATTTCACATGGTTTGTATATCTCTGTTAACCCCAATGTGGCAATGTATCCAATCCTCATCCCTTTCTATTTGGTGAACCATAAGTTTTTTAATGAATCTGTGATTGCCTTTCTCTGTGGAAATATCTTCATTGGTATCAATTTTTAAGTAACTCTTAAAAGTGATATGATAGGATATGTGTCTTTTGCTTTCTCACTTACTACACGTGGCGTGATTACGTCTAGACTCATCTATGGTGCTGCAAACGGCATTGTTTCATTTTTTTCACTAGCGAATATTCCATCTGTACATGGAGGAGTTCTTCTTTGTCCATCCATCTGTTGGTGGACTTTTTGGTTACTTCCATATCTTGGCTATTGTAATACTGTGCAGTGCAGATTTGCCTGCCTGTGTCTTTCCAATTCTCTCTTCTTAGGTTTTACGTCGAGGAGTGGGCCTGCTGGATCATATAGTAGCTCAATGTTTACCTTTTTAAGGCACCTCCATTCTGTTCTCATTCGTGGCCCTTTCCAAGTTACGTCCCCTTTGAAGTTGAGGGTATGCATTTCTCCACAACACTTTCAGCATTTATTGTTTGTAGTTTTCTTGCTGATGGTTATTCTGACAAGTGTGAGCTGATACCTCTCTGTGGTTGAATTCGAATGTGCCACATAATCTGTTGAAATTGAGCTTTAAGGCATGTCCTTTGCTATTTTTCAAGCTGTGATTACCCCTTAGTTCTTCAAAGTGTTCTCTTTAAGTATGTGTCACATTTTGAAATGTTTTGGCCTTTACCTCCCTCAAGACATTTTGAGGGCCTGTTTCATTTACAGTTCTGCAGTACTTGTTCCTATGAAGTGACCATTAGCACAGGCTTAAAAGCTGCTTTTGCAGGTAACTGCCAGAGGGCGGCAGCCTTTCTATGTCCCCCACCCTGGTAACTAGGGAAAAGCCCTTGCGGCCTGTGGTGTTTCTCGGTTATAAATTAGAGTGGAGTGTGCCCGGACAAACCCACACAAGCTGATGTCTCCTTACTTTTGTTGGATTTTTACATTTAATTTTTATTTTTTATTGGAGTAATTTTCCACTGTGTACGTGGACCACTTCTACTTTGTGCATTCCTCGGTTGATGGACATTTTCATTGCTTCCAAGTGTTGGCTATGGTAAATATTGTTGGAGTGCAGGATTGCCAGGCTGTGACTTTTCGATTCTCATTTTCTCAGGTGATAGGCCCAGCAGTGGGTGTGATTGATTGACTGGTAGCACCGTGTTTCCCTTTTCAAAGCACCTTCTTTGTGTTTTCATTAATGGCTCTTACCAGGTCCCCCTTAGAATCCAGGGTACGCATTTCTCCACAATCGCTTCAGCATTTATTGTTTGCAGCATTTATGCTAATGGCCCTTCTGGCTGCTGTGAGCTGATAGGTTTTTGTAATTTGGGTTTGCATGTCTTTGAAAATTCGTAAAACTCATCATTTTTCTCCACCGTTTTCTTTTCTGTTAAAAAAAAGGAAACAATTGGGAGTACAATAGAACTCTTGAAATTGTGTTCTTGGAAGGTTGCCCTCTTTGGAAATTTTTCGTCGATTTTCCACCCCAGAATTTTTTTAGAAAGCAGGTGTCTCTTACCGAACTGCAAGTTTGGTGAATATTTAGTGACCTTTAACAATGGGTTTAAAGCTGCTGTTGTAGGAAGTGGCCTCAAGCAGGAAGCATATCTCCATTCCCATATCTGGGTACTAGGGCAGCAGAGCCTTTCTGGAAGTCGTGTTCCTAGTTTGTAAATTACATTGGAATGTGCATGGAGAAAGCCCCATAAGTTTATGTCTCATTATTTCTTCTTGGTTTTAAAATTTTTTTTAATTGGGGTAAAACTTAGAATATTGTTTGTCCTAGGTGTACACCATCTGGTTCGTTTGTACATTATATATGTCTATTCAAGTACAGATACTCTTCCCATGTAAAATGTTACTGAGGGTTCCGCAGACCTCCCTTGCTATATGGTTGGTCTTTTTGAGATATGTATATAATATGTGTTTGTATACATATAGTAACACTAATCTTAATTTATCCATTCCCCCCACCTTTCCTTTTAGATTAGCATAGTTTGTTTTCTAAGTCTGTGAGTGTCTTTCTCTGTGGAAATATGTTCCTTTGTGTCAGTTATTAGATAACGCCTATAAGTGATATCATAGAATATAGGTCTTTTGCTTTCCGACTTACCTCATGTTTTGTGATTATCTCCAGACTCATTTGTGGTGCCTCAGAGAGCAGTGGTTCATTGTTTTCCATGGCTATTATTCCATTGTGTACATGGATCACTTCTTCTTTATCCATTTACCGGTTGTTGGGCATTTTGATTGCTTCACTGTCTTGGCTATTGTGAATAAGGCTGCACTGCAGCTTTTGCGGTCTGTGTCTTCTCGATTCTTGTCTTCTCAAGTGAGAGGTCCATTGGTGCGCCTGCTGTATTGAATGGTACCTCCATTTTTACTTTTAAACACAGCTCCTTTCTGTTCTCATTATTGGCTGTTACCCCTTTACGTCTCACCAGCAGGTAGAGGGTACACAGTTCCCTAAAACCCCTTCAGCATTTATTGTTTGTAGACTTTTTGCTCATGGTCAGGCGACTGCTGTAAGTTGAAACTTTTTGTAGATTAGATTGCATGGGTCTAACACTCCCTGAGGTTGAGCTTTTATCCATTTTCCTTTTTTTTAAAAGAGCGTGAGTAAAACTTAACTCTTCATACTCTCTTCTTGAAACATTTGCCTGTTTTGAATTGTTTTGTCCATTCCCTCCTTCAGCACAATTTTTTAGGGCAGGTGTCCTTTACAGCCCTGAGTCCTTGGGAATGTTAAGTGACCATTAGCTGTGAGTTTAAAGCTGTTCTTGCAGGAAACGGCCACAAGGTGGCAGCATTTCCCCTTTACCATATTTGGTTACTAGGGAAACAGAGCCTTAATGGAAGTGGTGTTGTAGGTTGTAAATTAGAATGGAATGTGCCAGGGAAAAGCCCTTTAAGTTTATGTCTCATTACTTCTTGTTCATATTTGTAATTTTATTTTTTATCCCAGCAAATATGATTAGAATGGTTTGTTTGTTCTAGGTGTGCAAGATGTGGTTCTTTCACACATATACATGCATCTATTCTTCCTCGCATCCTTTTCCCATGTAGGTTATGACACAATGTTGAGTAGTCTTCTCCTGGTCTTCCGTACGTCTTTGGTGGTTATATATTTCACATGGTTTGTATATCTCTGTTAACCCCAATGTGGCAATGTATCCAATCCTCATCCCTTTCTATTTGGTGAACCATAAGTTTTTTAATGAATCTGTGATTGCCTTTCTCTGTGGAAATATCTTCATTGGTATCAATTTTTAAGTAACTCTTAAAAGTGATATGATAGGATATGTGTCTTTTGCTTTCTCACTTACTACACGTGGCGTGATTACGTCTAGACTCATCTATGGTGCTGCAAACGGCATTGTTTCATTTTTTTCACTAGCGAATATTCCATCTGTACATGGAGGAGTTCTTCTTTGTCCACCCATCTGTTGGTGGACTTTTTGGTTACTTCCATATCTTGGCTATTGTAATACTGTGCAGTGCAGATTTGCCTGCCTGTGTCTTTCCAATTCTCTCTTCTTAGGTTTTACGTCGAGGAGTGGGCCTGCTGGATCATATAGTAGCTCAATGTTTACCTTTTTAAGGCACCTCCATTCTGTTCTCATTCGTGGCCCTTTCCAAGTTACGTCCCCTTTGAAGTTGAGGGTATGCATTTCTCCACAACACTTTCAGCATTTATTGTTTGTAGTTTTCTTGCTGATGGTTATTCTGACAAGTGTGAGCTGATACCTCTCTGTGGTTGAATTCGAATGTGCCACATAATCTGTTGAAATTGAGCTTTAAGGCATGTCCTTTGCTATATTTCAAGCTGTGATTACCCCTTAGTTCTTCAAAGTGTTCTCTTTAAGTATGTGTCACATTTTGAAATGTTTTGGCCTTTACCTCCCTCAAGACATTTTGAGGGCCTGTTTCATTTACAGTTCTGCAGTACTTGTTCCTATGAAGTGACCATTAGCACAGGCTTAAAAGCTGCTTTTGCAGGTAACTGCCAGAGGGCGGCAGCCTTTCTATGTCCCCCACCCTGGTAACTAGGGAAAAGCCCTTGCGGCCTGTGGTGTTTCTCGGTTATAAATTAGAGTGGAGTGTGCCCGGACAAACCCACACAAGCTGATGTCTCCTTACTTTTGTTGGATTTTTACATTTAATTTTTATTTTTTATTGGAGTAATTTTCCACTGTGTACGTGGACCACTTCTACTTTGTGCATTCCTCGGTTGATGGACATTTTCATTGCTTCCAAGTGTTGGCTATGGTAAATATTGTTGGAGTGCAGGATTGCCAGGCTGTGACTTTTCGATTCTCATTTTCTCAGGTGATAGGCCCAGCAGTGGGTGTGATTGATTGACTGGTAGCACCGTGTTTCCCTTTACAAAGCACCTTCTTTGTGTTTTCATTAGTGGCTCTTACCACGTCCCCCTTAGAATCCAGGGTACGCATTTCTCCACAATCGCTTCAGCATTTATTGTTTGCAGCATTTATGCTAATGGCCCTTCTGGCTGCTGTGAGCTGATAGGTTTTTGTAATTTGGGTTTGCATGTCTTTGAAAATTCGTAAAACTCATCATTTTTTTCCACCGTTTTCTTTTCTGTTAAAAAAAAGGAAACAATTGGGAGTACAATAGAACTCTTGAAATTGTGTTCTTGGAAGGTTGCCGTCTTTTGAAATTTTTGGTCGATTTTCCACCCCAGAATTTTTTTAGAAAGCAGGTGTCTTTTAGCGAACTGCAAGTTTGGTGAATATTTAGTGACCTTTAGCAATGGGTTTAAAGCTGCTGTTGTAGGAAGTGGCCTCAAGCAGGCAGCATATCTCCATTCCCATATCTGGGTACTAGGGCAGCAGTGCCTTTCTGGAAGTCGTGTTCCTAGTTTGTAAATTACATTGGAATGTGCATGGAGAAAGCCCCATAAGTTTATGTCTCATTATTTCTTCTTGGTTTTAAAATTTTTTTTTAATTGGGGTAAAGCTTAGAATATTGTTTGTCCTAGGTGTACACCATCTGGTTCGTTTGTACATTATATATGTCTATTCAAGTACAGATACTCTTCTCATGTAAAATGTTACTGAGGGTTCTGCAGACCTCCCTTGTTATATGGTTGGTCTTTTTGAGATATGTATATAATATGTGTTTGCATACATATAGTAACACTAATCTTAATTTATCCATTCCCCCCACCTTTCCTTTTAGATGAGCATAGTTTGTTTTCTAAGTCTGTGAGTGTCTTTCTCTGTGGAAATATGTTCCTTTGTGTCAGTTATTAGATAACGCCGATAAGTGATATCATAGAATATAGGTCTTTTGCTTTCCGACTTACCTCGTTTCGTGATTATCTCCAGACTCATTTGTGGTGCCTCAGAGAGCAGTGGTTCATTGTTTTCCATGGCTATTATTCCATTGTGTACATGGACCACTTCTTCTTTATCCATTTACTGGTTGTTGGACATTTTGATTGCTTCACTGTTTTGGCTATTGTGAATAAGGCTGCACTGCAGCTTTTGCGGCCTGTGTCTTCTCGATTCTTGTCTTCTCAAGTGAGAGGTCCATTGGTGCGCCTGCTGGATTGAATGGTACCTCCATTTT
This sequence comes from Balaenoptera borealis, assembly GCF_965194805.1. Classification (NCBI taxonomy): domain Eukaryota; kingdom Metazoa; phylum Chordata; class Mammalia; order Artiodactyla; family Balaenopteridae; genus Balaenoptera; species Balaenoptera borealis. Next base: position 41,862,392 of record NC_138864.1, on the reverse strand, counting down.
TACTTTTAAACACAGCTCCTTTCTGTTCTCATTATTGGCTGTTACCCCTTTACGTCTCACCAGCAGGTAGAGGGTACACAGTTCCCTAAAACCCCTTCAGCATTTATTGTTTGTAGACTTTTTGCTCATGGTCAGTCGACTGGTGTAAGTTGAAACTTTTTGTAGATTAGATTGCATGGGTCTAACACTCCCTGAGGTTGAGCTTTTATCCATTTTCCTTTTTTTTTAAAAGAGCGTGAGTAAAACTTAACTCTTCACACTCTCTTCTTGAAACATTTGCCTGTTTTGAATTGTTTTGCCCATTCCCTCCTTCAGCACAATTTTTTTAGGGCAGGTGTCCTTTACAGCCCTGAGTCCTTGGGAATGTTAAGTGACCATTAGCTGTGAGTTTAAAGCTGTTCTTGCAGGAAACGGCCACAAGGTGGCAGCATTTCCCCTTTACCATATTTGGTTACTAGGGAAACAGAGCCTTAATGGAAGTGGTGTTGTAGGTTGTAAATTAGAATGGAATGTGCCAGGGAAAAGCCCTTTAAGTTTATGTCTCATTACTTCTTGTTCATATTTGTAGTTTACTTTTTATTTTTTATCCCAGTAAATATGATTACAATGGTTTGTTTGTTCTAGGTGTGCAAGATGTGGTTCTTTCACACATATACATGTATCTATTCTTCCTCGCATCCTTTTCCCATGTAGGTTATGACACAATGTTGAGTAGTCTTCTCCTGGTCTTCCGTACGTCTTTGGTGGTTATATATTTCACATGGTTTGTATATCTCTGTTAACCCCAATGTGGCAATGTATCCAATCCTCATCCCTTTCTATTTGGTGAACCATAAGTTTTTTAATGAATCTGTGATTGCCTTTCTCTGTGGAAATATCTTCATTGGTATCAATTTTTAAGTAACTCTTAAAAGTGATATGATAGGATATGTGTCTTTTGCTTTCTCACTTACTACACGTGGCGTGGTTATGTCTAGACTCATCTATGGTGCTGCAAATGGCATTGTTTCATTTTTTTCACTAGCGAATATTCCATCTGTACATGGAGGAGTTCTTCTTTGTCCATCCATCTGTTGGTGGACTTTTTGGTTACTTCCATATCTTGGCTATTGTAATACTGTGCAGTGCAGATTTGCCTGCCTGTGTCTTTCCAATTCTCTCTTCTTAGGTTTTACGTCGAGGAGTGGGCCTGCTGGATCATATAGTAGCTCAATGTTTACCTTTTTAAGGCACCTCCATTCTGTTCTCATTCGTGGCCCTTTCCAAGTTACGTCCCCTTTGAAGTTGAGGGTATGCATTTCTCCACAACACTTTCAGCATTTATTGTTTGTAGTTTTCTTGCTGATGGTTATTCTGACAAGTGTGAGCTGATACCTCTCTGTGGTTGAATTCGAATGTGCCACATAATCTGTTGAAATTGAGCTTTAAGGCATGTCCTTTTCTATTTTTCAAGCTGTGATTACCCCTTAGTTCTTCAAAGTGTTCTCTTTAAGTATGTGTCACATTTTGAAATGTTTTGGCCTTTACCTCCCTCAAGACATTTTGAGGGCCTGTTTCATTTACAGTTCTGCAGTACTTGTTCCTATGAAGTGACCATTAGCACAGGCTTAAAAGCTGCTTTTGCAGGTAACTGCCAGAGGGCGGCAGCCTTTCTATGTCCCCCACCCTGGTAACTAGGGAAAAGCCCTTGCGGCCTGTGGTGTTTCTCGGTTATAAATTAGAGTGGAGTGTGCCCGGACAAACCCACACAAGCTGATGTCTCCTTACTTTTGTTGGATTTTTACATTTAATTTTTATTTTTTATTGGAGTAATTTTCCACTGTGTACGTGGACCACTTCTACTTTGTGCATTCCTCGGTTGATGGACATTTTCATTGCTTCCAAGTGTTGGCTATGGTAAATATTGTTGGAGTGCAGGATTGCCAGGCTGTGACTTTTCGATTCTCATTTTCTCAGGTGATAGGCCCAGCAGTGGGTGTGATTGATTGACTGGTAGCACCGTGTTTCCCTTTTCAAAGCACCTTCTTTGTGTTTTCATTAGTGGCTCTTACCACGTCCCCCTTAGAATCCAGGGTACGCATTTCTCCACAATCGCTTCAGCATTTATTGTTTGCAGCATTTATGCTAATGGCCCTTCTGGCTGCTGTGAGCTGATAGGTTTTTGTAATTTGGGTTTGCATGTCTTTGAAAATTCGTAAAAATCATCATTTTTCTCCACCGTTTTCTTTTCTGTTAAAAAAAAGGAAACAATTGGGAGTACAGTAGAACTCTTGAAATTGTGTTCTTGGAAGGTTGCCGTCTTTTGAAATTTTTGGTCGATTTTCCACCCCAGAATTTTTTTAGAAAGCAGGTGTCTTTTACCGAACTGCAAGTTTGGTGAATATTTAGTGACCTTTAGCAATGGGTTTAAAGCTGCTGTTGTAGGAAGTGGCCCCAAGCAGGAAGCATGTCTCCATTCCCATATCTGGGTACTAGGGCAGCAGAGCCTTTCTGGAAGTCGTTTTCCTAATTTGTAAATTACATTGGAATGTGCATGGAGAAAGCCCCATAAGTTTATGTCTCATTATTTCTTCTTGGTTTTAAATTTTTTTTTAATTGGGGTAAAGCTTAGAATATTGTTTGTCCTAGGTGTACACCATCTGGTTCGTTTGTACATTATATATGTCTATTCAAGTACAGATCCTCTTCCCATGTAAAATGTTACTGACGGTTCCGCAGACCTCCCTTGCTATATGGTTGGTCTTTTTGAGATATGTATATAATATGTGTTTGTATACATATAGTAACACTAATCTTAATTTATCCATTCCCCCCACCTTTCCTTTTAGATGAGCATAGTTTGTTTTCTAAGTCTGTGAGTGTCTTTCTCTGTGGAAATATGTTCCTTTGTGTCAGTTATTAGATAACGCCTATAAGTGATATCATAGAATATAGGTCTTTTGCTTTCCGACTTACCTCGTTTCGTGATTATCTCCAGACTCATTTGTGGTGCCTCAGAGAGCAGTGGTTCATTGTTTTCCATGGCTATTATTCCATTGTGTACATGGACCACTTCTTCTTTATCCATTCACCTGTTGTTGGACATTTTGATTGCTCCACTGTCTTGGCTATTGTGAATAAGGCTGCACTGCAGCTTTTGCGGCCTGTGTCTTCTCGATTCTTGTCTTCTCAGGTGAAAGGTCCAATGGTGCGCCTGCTGCATTGAATGGTGCCTGCAGTTTTACTTTTAAACACAGCTCCTTTCTGTTCTCATTATTGGCTGTTACCCCTTCACGTCTCACCAGCAGGTAGAGTGTACACAGTTCTCTAAAACCCCTTCAGCATTTATTGTTTGTTGACTTTTTGCTGATGGTAAGTCAACTGGTGTAAGTTGAAACTTTTTGTAGATTAGATTGCATGGGTCTAACACTCCCTGAGGTTGAGCTTTTATCCATTTTCCTTTTTTTTAAAAGAACGTGAGTAAAACTTAACTCTTCATACTCTCTTCTTGAAATATTTGCTGTTTTGAATTTTTTTGTCCATTCCTTCCTTCAGCACAATTTTTTAGGGCAGGTGTCCTTTACAGCCCTGAGTCCTTGGGAATGTTAAGTGACCATGCGCTGTGAGTTTAAAGCTGTTCTTGCAGGAAACGGCCACAAGGTGGCAGCATTTCCCCTTTACCATATTTGGTTACTAGGGAAACAGAGCCTTAATGGAAGTGGTGTTGTAGGTTGTAAATTAGAATGGAATGTGCCAGGGAAAAGCCCTTTAAGTTTATGTCTCATTACTTCTTGTTCATATTTGTAATTTACTTTTTATTTTTTATCCCAGCAAATATGATTACAATGGTTTGTTTGTTCTAGGTGTGCAAGATGTGGTTCTTTCCCACATATACATGTATCTATTCTTCCTCGCACCCTTTTCCCATGTAGGTTATGACACAATGTTGAGTAGTCTTCTCCTGGTCTTCCGTACGTCTTTGGTGGTTATATATTTCACATGGTTTGTATATCTCTGTTAACCCCAATGTGGTAATGTATCCAATCCTCATCCCTTTCTATTTGGTGAACCATAAGTTTTTTAATGAATCTGTGATTGCCTTTCTCTGTGGAAATATCTTCATTGATATCAATTTTTAAGTAACTCTTAAAAGTGATATGATAGGATATGTGTCTTTTGCTTTCTCACTTACTACACGTGGCGTGATTACGTCTAGACTCATCTATGGTGCTGCAAACGGCATTGTTTCATTTTTTTCACTAGCGAATATTCCATCTGTACATGGAGGAGTTCTTCTTTGTCCATCCATCTGTTGGTGGACTTTTTGGTTACTTCCATATCTTGGCTATTGTAATACTGTGCAGTGCAGATTTGCCTGCCTGTGTCTTTCCAATTCTCTCTTCTTAGGTTTTACGTTGAGGAGTGGGCCTGCTGGATCATATAGTAGCTCAATGTTTACCTTTTTAAGGCACCTCCATTCTGTTCTCATTCGTGGCCCTTTCCAAGTTACGTCCCCTTTGAAGTTGAGGGTATGCATTTCTCCACAACACTTTCAGCATTTATTGTTTGTAGTTTTCTTGCTGATGGTTATTCTGACAAGTGTGAGCTGATACCTCTCTGTGGTTGAATTCGAATGTGCCACATAATCTGTTGAAATTGAGCTTTAAGGCATGTCCTTTTCTATTTTTCAAGCTGTGATTACCCCTTAGTTCTTCAAAGTGTTCTCTTTAAGTATGTGTCACATTTTGAAATGTTTTGGCCTTTACCTCCCTCAAGACATTTTGAGGGCCTGTTTCATTTACAGTTCTGCAGTACTTGTTCCTATGAAGTGACCATTATCACAGGCTTAAAAGCTGCTTTTGCAGGTAACTGCCAGAGGGCGGCAGCCTTTCTATGTCCCCCACCCTGGTAACTAGGGAAAAGCCCTTGCGGCCTGTGGTGTTTCTCGGTTATAAATTAGAGTGGAGTGTGCCCGGACAAACCCACACAAGCTGATGTCTCCTTACTTTTGTTGGATTTTTACATTTAATTTTTATTTTTTATTGGAGTAATTTTCCACTGTGTACGTGGACCACTTCTACTTTGTGCATTCCTCGGTTGATGGACATTTTCATTGCTTCCAAGTGTTGGCTATGGTAAATATTGTTGGAGTGCAGGATTGCCAGGCTGTGACTTTTCGATTCTCATTTTCTCAGGTGATAGGCCCAGCAGTGGGTGTGATTGATTGACTGGTAGCACCGTGTTTCCCTTTTCAAAGCACCTTCTTTGTGTTTTCATTAGTGGCTCTTACCACGTCCCCCTTAGAATCCAGGGTACGCATTTCTCCACAATCGCTTCAGCATTTATTGTTTGCAGCATTTATGCTAATGGCCCTTCTGGCTGCTGTGAGCTGATAGGTTTTTGTAATTTGGGTTTGCATGTCTTTGAAAATTCGTAAAACTCATCATTTTTCTCCACCGTTTTCTTTTCTGTTAAAAAAAAGGAAACAATTGGGAGTACAATAGAACTCTTGAAATTGTGTTCTTGGAAGGTTGCCCTCTTTGGAAATTTTTGGTCGATTTTCCACCCCAGAATTTTTTTAGAAAGCAGGTGTCTCTTACCGAACTGCAAGTTTGGTGAATATTTAGTGACCTTTAACAATGGGTTTAAAGCTGCTGTTGTAGGAAGTGGCCTCAAGCAGGAAGCATATCTCCATTCCCATATCTGGGTACTAGGGCAGCAGAGCCTTTCTGGAAGTCGTGTTCCTAGTTTGTAAATTACATTGGAATGTGCATGGAGAAAGCCCCATAAGTTTATGTCTCATTATTTCTTCTTGGTTTTAAAATTTTTTTTAATTGGGGTAAAACTTAGAATATTGTTTGTCCTAGGTGTACACCATCTGGTTCGTTTGTACATTATATATGTCTATTCAAGTACAGATACTCTTCCCATGTAAAATGTTACTGAGGGTTCCGCAGACCTCCCTTGCTATATGGTTGGTCTTTTTGAGATATGTATATAATATGTGTTTGTATACATATAGTAACACTAATCTTAATTTATCCATTCCCCCCACCTTTCCTTTTAGATGAGCATAGTTTGTTTTCTAAGTCTGTGAGTGTCTTTCTCTGTGGAAATATGTTCCTTTGTGTCAGTTATTAGATAACGCCTATAAGTGATATCATAGAATATAGGTCTTTTGCTTTCCGACTTACCTCATGTTTTGTGATTATCTCCAGACTCATTTGTGGTGCCTCAGAGAGCAGTGGTTCATTGTTTTCCATGGCTATTATTCCATTGTGTACATGGATCACTTCTTCTTTATCCATTTACCGGTTGTTGGGCATTTTGATTGCTTCACTGTCTTGGCTATTGTGAATAAGGCTGCACTGCAGCTTTTGCGGTCTGTGTCTTCTCGATTCTTGTCTTCTCAAGTGAGAGGTCCATTGGTGCGCCTGCTGGATTGAATGGTACCTCCATTTTTACTTTTAAACACAGCTCCTTTCTGTTCTCATTATTGGCTGTTACCCCTTTACGTCTCACCAGCAGGTAGAGGGTACACAGTTCCCTAAAACCCCTTCAGCATTTATTGTTTGTAGACTTTTTGCTCATGGTCAGGCGACTGCTGTAAGTTGAAACTTTTTGTAGATTAGATTGCATGGGTCTAACACTCCCTGAGGTTGAGCTTTTATCCATTTTCCTTTTTTTTAAAAGAGCGTGAGTAAAACTTAACTCTTCATACTCTCTTCTTGAAACATTTGCCTGTTTTGAATTGTTTTGTCCATTCCCTCCTTCAGCACAATTTTTTAGGGCAGGTGTCCTTTACAGCCCTGAGTCCTTGGGAATGTTAAGTGACCATTAGCTGTGAGTTTAAAGCTGTTCTTGCAGGAAACGGCCACAAGGTGGCAGCATTTCCCCTTTACCATATTTGGTTACTAGGGAAACAGAGCCTTAATGGAAGTGGTGTTGTAGGTTGTAAATTAGAATGGAATGTGCCAGGGAAAAGCCCTTTAAGTTTATGTCTCATTACTTCTTGTTCATATTTGTAATTTTATTTTTATCCCAGCAAATATGATTAGAATGGTTTGTTTGTTCTAGGTGTGCAAGATGTGGTTCTTTCACACATATACATGCATCTATTCTTCCTCGCACCCTTTTCCCATGTAGGTTATGACACAATGTTGAGTAGTCTTCTCCTGGTTTTCCGTACGTCTTTGGTGGTTATATATTTCACATGGTTTGTATATCTCTGTTAACCCCAATGTGGTAATGTATCCAATCCTCATCCCTTTCTATTTGGTGAACCATAAGTTTTTTAATGAATCTGTGATTGCCTTTCTCTGTGGAAATATCTTCATTGGTATCAATTTTTAAGTAACTCTTAAAAGTGATATGATAGGATATGTGTCTTTTGCTTTCTCACTTACTACACGTGGCGTGATTACGTCTAGACTCATCTATGGTGCTGCAAACGGCATTGTTTCATTTTTTTCACTAGCGAATATTCCATCTGTACATGGAGGAGTTCTTCTTTGTCCATCCATCTGTTGGTGGACTTTTTGGTTACTTCCATATCTTGGCTATTGTAATACTGTGCAGTGCAGATTTGCCTGCCTGTGTCTTTCCAATTCTCTCTTCTTAGGTTTTACGTCGAGGAGTGGGCCTGCTGGATCATATAGTAGCTCAATGTTTACCTTTTTAAGGCACCTCCATTCTGTTCTCATTCGTGGCCCTTTCCAAGTTACGTCCCCTTTGAAGTTGAGGGTATGCATTTCTCCACAACACCTTCAGCATTTATTGTTTGTAGTTTTCTTGCTGATGTTTATTCTGACAAGTGTGAGCTGATACCTCTCTGTGGTTGAATTCGAATGTGCCACATAATCTGTTGAAATTGAGCTTTAAGGCATGTCCTTTTCTATTTTTCAAGCTGTGATTACCCCTTAGTTCTTCAAAGTGTTCTCTTTAAGTATGTGTCATATTTTGAAATGTTTTGGCCTTTACCTCCCTCAAGACATTTTGAGGGCCTGTTTCATTTACAGTTCTGCAGTACTTGTTCCTATGAAGTGACCATTAGCACAGGCTTTAAAGATGCTTTTGCAGGTAACTGCCAGAGGGCGACAGCCTTTCTATGTCCCCCACCCTGGTAACTAGGGAAAAGCCCTTGCGGCCTGTGGTGTTTCTCGGTTATAAATTAGAGTGGAGTGTGCCCGGACAAACCCACACAAGCTGATGTCTCCTTACTTTTGTTGGATTTTTACATTTAATTTTTATTTTTTATTGGAGTAATTTTCCACTGTGTACGTGGACCACTTCTACTTTGTGCATTCCTCGGTTGATGGACATTTTCATTGCTTCCAAGTGTTGGCTATGGTAAATATTGTTGGAGTGCAGGATTGCCAGGCTGTGACTTTTCGATTCTCATTTTCTCAGGTGATAGGCCCAGCAGTGTGTGTGATTGATTGACTGGTAGCACCGTGTTTCCCTTTTCAAAGCACCTTCTTTGTGTTTTCATTAGTGGCTCTTACCACGTCCCCCTTAGAATCCAGGGTACGCATTTCTCCACAATCGCTTCAGCATATATTGTTTGCAGCATTTATGCTAATGGCCCTTCTGGCTGCTCTGAGCTGATAGGTTTTTGTAATTTGGGTTTGCATGTCTTTGAAAATTCGTAAAACTCATCATTTTTCTCCACCGTTTTCTTTTCTGTTAAAAAAAAGGAAACAATTGGGAGTACAATAGAACTCTTGAAATTGTGTTCTTGGAAGGTTGCCCTCTTTGGAAATTTTTGGTCGATTTTCCACCCCAGAATTTTTTTAGAAAGCAGGTGTCTCTTACCGAACTGCAAGTTTGGTGAATATTTAGTGACCTTTAGCAATGGGTTTAAAGCTGCTGTTGTAGGAAGTGGCCTCAAGCAGGAAGCATATCTCCATTCCCATATCTGGGTACTAGGGCAGCAGAGCCTTTCTGGAAGTCGTGTTCCTAGTTTGTAAATTACATTGGAATGTGCATGGAGAAAGCCCCATAAGTTTATGTCTCATTATTTCTTCTTGGTTTTAAAATTTTTTTTAATTGGGGTAAAACTTAGAATATTGTTTGTCCTAGGTGTACACCATCTGGTTCGTTTGTACATTATATATGTCTATTCAAGTACAGATACTCTTCCCATGTAAAATGTTACTGAGGGTTCCGCAGACCTCCCTTGTTATATGCTTGGTCTTTTTGAGATATGTATATAATATGTGTTTGTATACATATAGTAACACTAATCTTAATTTATCCATTCCCCCCACCTTTCCTTTTAGATGAGCATAGTTTGTTTTCTAAGTCTGTGAGTGTCTTTCTCTGTGGAAATATGTTCCTTTGTGTCAGTTATTAGATAACGCCTATAAGTGATATCATAGAATATAGGTCTTTTGCTTTCCGACTTACCTCGTTTCGTGATTATCTCCAGACTCATTTGTGGTGCCTCAGAGAGCAGTGGTTCATTGTTTTCCATGGCTATTATTCCATTGTGTACATGGACCACTTCTTCTTTATCCATTTACTGGTTGTTGGACATTTTGATTGCTTCACTGTTTTGGCTATTGTGAATAAGGCTGCACTGCAGCTTTTGCGGCCTGTGTCTTCTCGATTCTTGTCTTCTCAAGTGAGAGGTCCATTGGTGCGCCTGCTGGATTGAATGGTACCTCCATTTTTACTTTTAAACACAGCTCCTTTCTGTTCTCATTATTGGCTGTTACCCCTTTACGTCTCACCAGCAGGTAGAGGGTACACAGTTCCCTAAAACCCCTTCAGCATTTATTGTTTGTAGACTTTTTGCTCATGGTCAGTCGACTGGTGTAAGTTGAAACTTTTTGTAGATTAGATTGCATGGGTCTAACACTCCCTGAGGTTGAGCTTTTATCCATTTTCCTTTTTTTTTAAAAGAGCGTGAGTAAAACTTAACTCTTCACACTCTCTTCTTGAAACATTTGCCTGTTTTGAATTGTTTTGCCCATTCCCTCCTTCAGCACAATTTTTTTAGGGCAGGTGTCCTTTACAGCCCTGAGTCCTTGGGAATGTTAAGTGACCATTAGCTGTGAGTTTAAAGCTGTTCTTGCAGGAAACGGCCACAAGGTGGCAGCATTTCCCCTTTACCATATTTGGTTACTAGGGAAACAGAGCCTTAATGGAAGTGGTGTTGTAGGTTGTAAATTAGAATGGAATGTGCCAGGGAAAAGCCCTTTAAGTTTATGTCTCATTACTTCTTGTTCATATTTGTAGTTTACTTTTTATTTTTTATCCCAGTAAATATGATTACAATGGTTTGTTTGTTCTAGGTGTGCAAGATGTGGTTCTTTCACACATATACATGTATCTATTCTTCCTCGCATCCTTTTCCCATGTAGGTTATGACACAATGTTGAGTAGTCTTCTCCTGGTCTTCCGTACGTCTTTGGTGGTTATATATTTCACATGGTTTGTATATCTCTGTTAACCCCAATGTGGCAATGTATCCAATCCTCATCCCTTTCTATTTGGTGAACCATAAGTTTTTTAATGAATCTGTGATTGCCTTTCTCTGTGGAAATATCTTCATTGGTATCAATTTTTAAGTAACTCTTAAAAGTGATATGATAGGATATGTGTCTTTTGCTTTCTCACTTACTACACGTGGCGTGATTACGTCTAGACTCATCTATGGTGCTGCAAACGGCATTGTTTCATTTTTTTCACTAGCGAATATTCCATCTGTACATGGAGGAGTTCTTCTTTGTCCACCCATCTGTTGGTGGACTTTTTGGTTACTTCCATATCTTGGCTATTGTAATACTGTGCAGTGCAGATTTGCCTGCCTGTGTCTTTCCAATTCTCTCTTCTTAGGTTTTACGTCGATGAGTGGGCCTGCTGGATCATATAGTAGCTCAATGTTTACCTTTTTAAGGCACCTCCATTCTGTTCTCATTCGTGGCCCTTTCCAAGTTACGTCCCCTTTGAAGTTGAGGGTATGCATTTCTCCACAACACTTTCAGCATTTATTGTTTGTAGTTTTCTTGCTGATGTTTATTCTGACAAGTGTGAGCTGATACCTCTCTGTGGTTGAATTCGAATGTGCCACATAATCTGTTGAAATTGAGCTTTAAGGCATGACCTTTGCTATTTTTCAAGCTGTGATTACCCCTTAGTTCTTCAAAGTGTTCTCTTTAAGTATGTGTCACATTTTGAAATGTTTTGGCCTTTACCTCCCTCAAGACATTTTGAGGGCCTGTTTCATTTACAGTTCTGCAGTACTTGTTCCTATGAAGTGACCATTAGCACAGGCTTAAAAGCTGCTTTTGCAGGTAACTGCCAGAGGGCGGCAGCCTTTCTATGTCCCCCACCCTGGTAACTAGGGAAAAGCCCTTGCGGCCTGTGGTGTTTCTCGGTTATAAATTAGAGTGGAGTGTGCCCGGACAAACCCACACAAGCTGATGTCTCCTTACTTTTGTTGGATTTTTACATTTAATTTTTATTTTTTATTGGAGTAATTTTCCACTGTGTACGTGGACCACTTCTACTTTGTGCATTCCTCGGTTGATGGACATTTTCATTGCTTCCAAGTGTTGGCTATGGTAAATATTGTTGGAGTGCAGGATTGCCAGGCTGTGACTTTTCGATTCTCATTTTCTCAGGTGATAGGCCCAGCAGTGGGTGTGATTGATTGACTGGTAGCACCGTGTTTCCCTTTTCAAAGCACCTTCTTTGTGTTTTCATTAGTGGCTCTTACCACGTCCCCCTTAGAATCCAGGGTACGCATTTCTCCACAATCGCTTCAGCATTTATTGTTTGCAGCATTTATGCTAATGGCCCTTCTGGCTGCTCTGAGCTGATAGGTTTTTGTAATTTGGGTTTGCATGTCTTTGAAAATTCGTAAAACTCATCATTTTTTTCCACCGTTTTCTTTTCTGTTAAAAAAAAGGAAACAATTGGGAGTACAATAGAACTCTTGAAATTGTGTTCTTGGAAGGTTGCCGTCTTTTGAAATTTTTGGTCGATTTTCCACCCCAGAATTTTTTTAGAAAGCAGGTGTCTTTTAGCGAACTGCAAGTTTGGTGAATATTTAGTGACCTTTAGCAATGGGTTTAAAGCTGCTGTTGTAGGAAGTGGCCTCAAGCAGGCAGCATATCTCCATTCCCATATCTGGGTACTAGGGCAGCAGTGCCTTTCTGGAAGTCGTGTTCCTAGTTTGTAAATTACATTGGAATGTGCATGGAGAAAGCCCCATAAGTTTATGTCTCATTATTTCTTCTTGGTTTTAAAATTTTTTTAAATTGGGGTAAAGCTTAGAATATTGTTTGTCCTAGGTGTACACAATCTGGTTCGTTTGTACATGATATATGTCTATTCAAGTACAGATACTCTTCTCATGTAAAATGTTACTGAGGGTTCTGCAGACCTCCCTTGTTATATGCTTGGTCTTTTTGAGATATGTATATAATATGTGTTTGCATACATATAGTAACACTAATCTTAATTTATCCATTCCCCCCACCTTTCCTTTTAGATGAGCATAGTTTGTTTTCTAAGTCTGTGAGTGTCTTTCTCTGTGGAAATATGTTCCTTTGTGTCAGTTATTAGATAACGCCTATAAGTGATATCATAGAATATAGGTCTTTTGCTTTCCGACTTACCTCGTTTCGTGATTATCTCCAGACTCATTTGTGGTGCCTCAGAGAGCAGTGGTTCATTGTTTTCCATGGCTATTATTCCATTGTATACATGGATCACTTCTTCTTTATCCATTTACCGGTTGTTGGGCATTTTGATTGCTTCACTGTCTTGGCTATTGTGAATAAGGCTGCACTGCAGCTTTTGCGGTCTGTGTCTTCTCGATTCTTGTCTTCTCAAGTGAGAGGTCCATTGGTGCGCCTGCTGGATTGAATGGTACCTCCATTTTTACTTTTAAACACAGCTCCTTTCTGTTCTCATTATTGGCTGTTACCCCTTTACGTCTCACCAGCAGGTAGAGGGTACACAGTTCCCTAAAACCCCATCAGCATTTATTGTTTGTAGACTTTTTGCTCATGGTCAGGCGACTGCTGTAAGTTGAAACTTTTTGTAGATTAGATTGCATGGGTCTAACACTCCCTGAGGTTGAGCTTTTATCCATTTTCCTTTTTTTTAAAAGAGCGTGAGTAAAACTTAACTCTTCATACTCTCTTCTTGAAACATTTGCCTGTTTTGAATTGTTTTGTCCATTCCCTCCTTCAGCACAATTTTTTAGGGCAGGTGTCCTTTACAGCCCTGAGTCCTTGGGAATGTTAAGTGACCATTAGCTGTGAGTTTAAAGCTGTTCTTGCAGGAAACGGCCACAAGGTGGCAGCATTTCCCCTTTACCATATTTGGTTACTAGGGAAACAGAGCCTTAATGGAAGTGGTGTTGTAGGTTGTAAATTAGAATGGAATGTGCCAGGGAAAAGCCCTTTAAGTTTATGTCTCATTACTTCTTGTTCATATTTGTAATTTTATTTTTTATCCCAGCAAATATGATTAGAATGGTTTGTTTGTTCTAGGTGTGCAAGATGTGGTTCTTTCACACATATACATGCATCTATTCTTCCTCGCACCCTTTTCCCATGTAGGTTATGACACAATGTTGAGTAGTCTTCTCCTGGTTTTCCGTACGTCTTTGGTGGTTATATATTTCACATGGTTTGTATATCTCTGTTAACCCCAATGTGGTAATGTATCCAATCCTCATCCCTTTCTATTTGGTGAACCATAAGTTTTTTAATGAATCTGTGATTGCCTTTCTCTGTGGAAATATCTTCATTGGTATCAATTTTTAAGTAACTCTTAAAAGTGATATGATAGGATATGTGTCTTTTGCTTTCTCACTTACTACACGTGGCGTGATTACGTCTAGACTCATCTATGGTGCTGCAAACGGCATTGTTTCATTTTTTTCACTAGCGAATATTCCATCTGTACATGGAGGAGTTCTTCTTTGTCCATCCATCTGTTGGTGGACTTTTTGGTTACTTCCATATCTTGGCTATTGTAATACTGTGCAGTGCAGATTTGCCTGCCTGTGTCTTTCCAATTCTCTCTTCTTAGGTTTTACGTCGAGGAGTGGGCCTGCTGGATCATATAGTAGCTCAATGTTTACCTTTTTAAGGCACCTCCATTCTGTTCTCATTCGTGGCCCTTTCCAAGTTACGTCCCCTTTGAAGTTGAGGGTATGCATTTCTCCACAACACCTTCAGCATTTATTGTTTGTAGTTTTCTTGCTGATGTTTATTCTGACAAGTGTGAGCTGATACCTCTCTGTGGTTGAATTCGAATGTGCCACATAATCTGTTGAAATTGAGCTTTAAGGCATGTCCTTTGCTATTTTTCAAGCTGTGATTACCCCTTAGTTCTTCAAAGTGTTCTCTTTAAGTATGTGTCATATTTTGAAATGTTTTGGCCTTTACCTCCCTCAAGACATTTTGAGGGCCTGTTTCATTTACAGTTCTGCAGTACTTGTTCCTATGAAGTGACCATTAGCACAGGCTTTAAAGATGCTTTTGCAGGTAACTGCCAGAGGGCGACAGCCTTTCTATGTCCCCCACCCTGGTAACTAGGGAAAAGCCCTTGCGGCCTGTGGTGTTTCTCGGTTATAAATTAGAGTGGAGTGTGCCCGGACAAACCCACACAAGCTGATGTCTCCTTACTTTTGTTGGATTTTTACATTTAATTTTTATTTTTTATTGGAGTAATTTTCCACTGTGTACGTGGACCACTTCTACTTTGTGCATTCCTCGGTTGATGGACATTTTCATTGCTTCCAAGTGTTGGCTATGGTAAATATTGTTGGAGTGCAGGATTGCCAGGCTGTGACTTTTCGATTCTCATTTTCTCAGGTGATAGGCCCAGCAGTGTGTGTGATTGATTGACTGGTAGCACCGTGTTTCCCTTTTCAAAGCACCTTCTTTGTGTTTTCATTAGTGGCTCTTACCACGTCCCCCTTAGAATCCAGGGTACGCATTTCTCCACAATCGCTTCAGCATATATTGTTTGCAGCATTTATGCTAATGGCCCTTCTGGCTGCTCTGAGCTGATAGGTTTTTGTAATTTGGGTTTGCATGTCTTTGAAAATTCGTAAAACTCATCATTTTTCTCCACCGTTTTCTTTTCTGTTAAAAAAAAGGAAACAATTGGGAGTACAATAGAACTCTTGAAATTGTGTTCTTGGAAGGTTGCCCTCTTTGGAAATTTTTGGTCGATTTTCCACCCCAGAATTTTTTTAGAAAGCAGGTGTCTCTTACCGAACTGCAAGTTTGGTGAATATTTAGTGACCTTTAGCAATGGGTTTAAAGCTGCTGTTGTAGGAAGTGGCCTCAAGCAGGAAGCATATCTCCATTCCCATATCTGGGTACTAGGGCAGCAGAGCCTTTCTGGAAGTCGTGTTCCTAGTTTGTAAATTACATTGGAATGTGCATGGAGAAAGCCCCATAAGTTTATGTCTCATTATTTCTTCTTGGTTTTAAAATTTTTTTTAATTGGGGTAAAACTTAGAATATTGTTTGTCCTAGGTGTACACCATCTGGTTCGTTTGTACATTATATATGTCTATTCAAGTACAGATACTCTTCCCATGTAAAATGTTACTGAGGGTTCCGCAGACCTCCCTTGTTATATGCTTGGTCTTTTTGAGATATGTATATAATATGTGTTTGTATACATATAGTAACACTAATCTTAATTTATCCATTCCCCCCACCTTTCCTTTTAGATGAGCATAGTTTGTTTTCTAAGTCTGTGAGTGTCTTTCTCTGTGGAAATATGTTCCTTTGTGTCAGTTATTAGATAACGCCTATAAGTGATATCATAGAATATAGGTCTTTTGCTTTCCGACTTACCTCGTTTCGTGATTATCTCCAGACTCATTTGTGGTGCCTCAGAGAGCAGTGGTTCATTGTTTTCCATGGCTATTATTCCATTGTGTACATGGACCACTTCTTCTTTATCCATTTACTGGTTGTTGGACATTTTGATTGCTTCACTGTTTTGGCTATTGTGAATAAGGCTGCACTGCAGCTTTTGCGGCCTGTGTCTTCTCGATTCTTGTCTTCTCAAGTGAGAGGTCCATTGGTGCGCCTGCTGGATTGAATGGTACCTCCATTTTTACTTTTAAACACAGCTCCTTTCTGTTCTCATTATTGGCTGTTACCCCTTTACGTCTCACCAGCAGGTAGAGGGTACACAGTTCCCTAAAACCCCTTCAGCATTTATTGTTTGTAGACTTTTTGCTCATGGTCAGTCGACTGGTGTAAGTTGAAACTTTTTGTAGATTAGATTGCATGGGTCTAACACTCCCTGAGGTTGAGCTTTTATCCATTTTCCTTTTTTTTTAAAAGAGCGTGAGTAAAACTTAACTCTTCACACTCTCTTCTTGAAACATTTGCCTGTTTTGAATTGTTTTGCCCATTCCCTCCTTCAGCACAATTTTTTTAGGGCAGGTGTCCTTTACAGCCCTGAGTCCTTGGGAATGTTAAGTGACCATTAGCTGTGAGTTTAAAGCTGTTCTTGCAGGAAACGGCCACAAGGTGGCAGCATTTCCCCTTTACCATATTTGGTTACTAGGGAAACAGAGCCTTAATGGAAGTGGTGTTGTAGGTTGTAAATTAGAATGGAATGTGCCAGGGAAAAGCCCTTTAAGTTTATGTCTCATTACTTCTTGTTCATATTTGTAGTTTACTTTTTATTTTTTATCCCAGTAAATATGATTACAATGGTTTGTTTGTTCTAGGTGTGCAAGATGTGGTTCTTTCACACATATACATGTATCTATTCTTCCTCGCATCCTTTTCCCATGTAGGTTATGACACAATGTTGAGTAGTCTTCTCCTGGTCTTCCGTACGTCTTTGGTGGTTATATATTTCACATGGTTTGTATATCTCTGTTAACCCCAATGTGGCAATGTATCCAATCCTCATCCCTTTCTATTTGGTGAACCATAAGTTTTTTAATGAATCTGTGATTGCCTTTCTCTGTGGAAATATCTTCATTGGTATCAATTTTTAAGTAACTCTTAAAAGTGATATGATAG
Organism: Balaenoptera borealis; assembly: GCF_965194805.1. Classification (NCBI taxonomy): domain Eukaryota; kingdom Metazoa; phylum Chordata; class Mammalia; order Artiodactyla; family Balaenopteridae; genus Balaenoptera; species Balaenoptera borealis. The sequence continues at coordinate 41,845,380 of NC_138864.1, read as the reverse complement.
GATATGTGTCTTTTGCTTTCTCACTTACTACACGTGGCGTGATTACGTCTAGACTCATCTATGGTGCTGCAAACGGCATTGTTTCATTTTTTTCACTAGCGAATATTCCATCTGTACATGGAGGAGTTCTTCTTTGTCCACCCATCTGTTGGTGGACTTTTTGGTTACTTCCATATCTTGGCTATTGTAATACTGTGCAGTGCAGATTTGCCTGCCTGTGTCTTTCCAATTCTCTCTTCTTAGGTTTTACGTCGAGGAGTGGGCCTGCTGGATCATATAGTAGCTCAATGTTTACCTTTTTAAGGCACCTCCATTCTGTTCTCATTCGTGGCCCTTTCCAAGTTACGTCCCCTTTGAAGTTGAGGGTATGCATTTCTCCACAACACTTTCAGCATTTATTGTTTGTAGTTTTCTTGCTGATGGTTATTCTGACAAGTGTGAGCTGATACCTCTCTGTGGTTGAATTCGAATGTGCCACATAATCTGTTGAAATTGAGCTTTAAGGCATGACCTTTGCTATTTTTCAAGCTGTGATTACCCCTTAGTTCTTCAAAGTGTTCTCTTTAAGTATGTGTCACATTTTGAAATGTTTTGGCCTTTACCTCCCTCAAGACATTTTGAGGGCCTGTTTCATTTACAGTTCTGCAGTACTTGTTCCTATGAAGTGACCATTAGCACAGGCTTAAAAGCTGCTTTTGCAGGTAACTGCCAGAGGGCGGCAGCCTTTCTATGTCCCCCACCCTGGTAACTAGGGAAAAGCCCTTGCGGCCTGTGGTGTTTCTCGGTTATAAATTAGAGTGGAGTGTGCCCGGACAAACCCACACAAGCTGATGTCTCCTTACTTTTGTTGGATTTTTACATTTAATTTTTATTTTTTATTGGAGTAATTTTCCACTGTGTACGTGGACCACTTCTACTTTGTGCATTCCTCGGTTGATGGACATTTTCATTGCTTCCAAGTGTTGGCTATGGTAAATATTGTTGGAGTGCAGGATTGCCAGGCTGTGACTTTTCGATTCTCATTTTCTCAGGTGATAGGCCCAGCAGTGGGTGTGATTGATTGACTGGTAGCACCGTGTTTCCCTTTTCAAAGCACCTTCTTTGTGTTTTCATTAGTGGCTCTTACCACGTCCCCCTTAGAATCCAGGGTACGCATTTCTCCACAATCGCTTCAGCATTTATTGTTTGCAGCATTTATGCTAATGGCCCTTCTGGCTGCTCTGAGCTGATAGGTTTTTGTAATTTGGGTTTGCATGTCTTTGAAAATTCGTAAAACTCATCATTTTTTTCCACCGTTTTCTTTTCTGTTAAAAAAAAGGAAACAATTGGGAGTACAATAGAACTCTTGAAATTGTGTTCTTGGAAGGTTGCCGTCTTTTGAAATTTTTGGTCGATTTTCCACCCCAGAATTTTTTTAGAAAGCAGGTGTCTTTTAGCGAACTGCAAGTTTGGTGAATATTTAGTGACCTTTAGCAATGGGTTTAAAGCTGCTGTTGTAGGAAGTGGCCTCAAGCAGGCAGCATATCTCCATTCCCATATCTGGGTACTAGGGCAGCAGTGCCTTTCTGGAAGTCGTGTTCCTAGTTTGTAAATTACATTGGAATGTGCATGGAGAAAGCCCCATAAGTTTATGTCTCATTATTTCTTCTTGGTTTTAAAATTTTTTAAATTGGGGTAAAGCTTAGAATATTGTTTGTCCTAGGTGTACACAATCTGGTTCGTTTGTACATTATATATGTCTATTCAAGTACAGATACTCTTCTCATGTAAAATGTTACTGAGGGTTCTGCAGACCTCCCTTGTTATATGCTTGGTCTTTTTGAGATATGTATATAATATGTGTTTGCATACATATAGTAACACTAATCTTAATTTATCCATTCCCCCCACCTTTCCTTTTAGATGAGCATAGTTTGTTTTCTAAGTCTGTGAGTGTCTTTCTCTGTGGAAATATGTTCCTTTGTGTCAGTTATTAGATAACGCCTATAAGTGATATCATAGAATATAGGTCTTTTGCTTTCCAACTTACCTCGTTTCGTGATTATCTCCAGACTCATTTGTGGTGCCTCAGAGAGCAGTGGTTCATTGTTTTCCATGGCTATTATTCCATTGTGTACATGGACCACTTCTTCTTTATCCATTTACTGGTTGTTGGACATTTTGATTGCTTCACTGTTTTGGCTATTGTGAATAAGGCTGCACTGCAGCTTTTGCGGCCTGTGTCTTCTCGATTCTTGTCTTCTCAAGTGAGAGGTCCATTGGTGCGCCTGCTGGATTGAATGGTACCTCCATTTTTACTTTTAAACACAGCTCCTTTCTGTTCTCATTATTGGCTGTTACCCCTTTACGTCTCACCAGCAGGTAGAGGGTACACAGTTCCCTAAAACCCCTTCAGCATTTATTGTTTGTAGACTTTTTGCTCATGGTCAGTCGACTGGTGTAAGTTGAAACTTTTTGTAGATTAGATTGCATGGGTCTAACACTCCCTGAGGTTGAGCTTTTATCCATTTTCCTTTTTTTTTAAAAGAGCGTGAGTAAAACTTAACTCTTCACACTCTCTTCTTGAAACATTTGCCTGTTTTGAATTGTTTTGCCCATTCCCTCCTTCAGCACAATTTTTTTAGGGCAGGTGTCCTTTACAGCCCTGAGTCCTTGGGAATGTTAAGTGACCATTAGCTGTGAGTTTAAAGCTGTTCTTGCAGGAAACGGCCACAAGGTGGCAGCATTTCCCCTTTACCATATTTGGTTACTAGGGAAACAGAGCCTTAATGGAAGTGGTGTTGTAGGTTGTAAATTAGAATGGAATGTGCCAGGGAAAAGCCCTTTAAGTTTATGTCTCATTACTTCTTGTTCATATTTGTAGTTTACTTTTTATTTTTTATCCCAGTAAATATGATTACAATGGTTTGTTTGTTCTAGGTGTGCAAGATGTGGTTCTTTCACACATATACATGTATCTATTCTTCCTCGCATCCTTTTCCCATGTAGGTTATGACACAATGTTGAGTAGTCTTCTCCTGGTCTTCCGTACGTCTTTGGTGGTTATATATTTCACATGGTTTGTATATCTCTGTTAACCCCAATGTGGCAATGTATCCAATCCTCATCCCTTTCTATTTGGTGAACCATAAGTTTTTTAATGAATCTGTGATTGCCTTTCTCTGTGGAAATATCTTCATTGGTATCAATTTTTAAGTAACTCTTAAAAGTGATATGATAGGATATGTGTCTTTTGCTTTCTCACTTACTACACGTGGCGTGATTACGTCTAGACTCATCTATGGTGCTGCAAACGGCATTGTTTCATTTTTTTCACTAGCGAATATTCCATCTGTACATGGAGGAGTTCTTCTTTGTCCACCCATCTGTTGGTGGACTTTTTGGTTACTTCCATATCTTGGCTATTGTAATACTGTGCAGTGCAGATTTGCCTGCCTGTGTCTTTCCAATTCTCTCTTCTTAGGTTTTACGTCGAGGAGTGGGCCTGCTGGATCATATAGTAGCTCAATGTTTACCTTTTTAAGGCACCTCCATTCTGTTCTCATTCGTGGCCCTTTCCAAGTTACGTCCCCTTTGAAGTTGAGGGTATGCATTTCTCCACAACACCTTCAGCATTTATTGTTTGTAGTTTTCTTGCTGATGTTTATTCTGACAAGTGTGAGCTGATACCTCTCTGTGGTTGAATTCGAATGTGCCACATAATCTGTTGAAATTGAGCTTTAAGGCATGTCCTTTTCTATTTTTCAAGCTGTGATTACCCCTTAGTTCTTCAAAGTGTTCTCTTTAAGTATGTGTCATATTTTGAAATGTTTTGGCCTTTACCTCCCTCAAGACATTTTGAGGGCCTGTTTCATTTACAGTTCTGCAGTACTTGTTCCTATGAAGTGACCATTAGCACAGGCTTTAAAGCTGCTTTTGCAGGTAACTACCAGAGGGCAGCAGCCTTTCTATGTCCCCCACCCTGGTAACTAGGGAAAAGCCCTTGCGGCCTGTGGTGTTTCTCGGTTATAAATTAGAGTGGAGTGTGCCCGGACAAACCCACACAAGCTGATGTCTCCTTACTTTTGTTGGATTTTTACATTTAATTTTTATTTTTTATTGGAGTAATTTTCCACTGTGTACGTGGACCACTTCTACTTTGTGCATTCCTCGGTTGATGGACATTTTCATTGCTTCCAAGTGTTGGCTATGGTAAATATTGTTGGAGTGCAGGATTGCCAGGCTGTGACTTTTCGATTCTCATTTTCTCAGGTGATAGGCCCAGCAGTGGGTGTGATTGATTGACTGGTAGCACCGTGTTTCCCTTTTCAAAGCACCTTCTTTGTGTTTTCATTAGTGGCTCTTACCACGTCCCCCTTAGAATCCAGGGTACGCATTTCTCCACAATCGCTTCAGCATTTATTGTTTGCAGCATTTATGCTAATGGCCCTTCTGGCTGCTCTGAGCTGATAGGTTTTTGTAATTTGGGTTTGCATGTCTTTGAAAATTCGTAAAACTCATCATTTTTCTCCACCGTTTTCTTTTCTGTTAAAAAAAAGGAAACAATTGGGAGTACAATAGAACTCTTGAAATTGTGTTCTTGGAAGGTTGCCCTCTTTTGAAATTTTTGGTCGATTTTCCACCCCAGAATTTTTTAAGAAAGCAGGTGTCTCTTACCGAACTGCAAGTTTGGTGAATATTTAGTGACCTTTAACAATGGGTTTAAAGCTGCTGTTGTAGGAAGTGGCCTCAAGCAGGAAGCATATCTCCATTCCCATATCTGGGTACTAGGGCAGCAGAGCCTTTCTGGAAGTCGTGTTCCTAGTTTGTAAATTACATTGGAATGTGCATGGAGAAAGCCCCATAAGTTTATGTCTCATTATTTCTTCTTGGTTTTAAAATTTTTTTTAATTGGGGTAAAACTTAGAATATTGTTTGTCCTAGGTGTACACCATCTGGTTCGTTTGTACATTATATATGTCTATTCAAGTACAGATACTCTTCCCATGTAAAATGTTACTGAGGGTTCCGCAGACCTCCCTTGCTATATGGTTGGTCTTTTTGAGATATGGATATAATATGTGTTTGTATACATATAGTAACACTAATCTTAATTTATCCATTCCCCCCACCTTTCCTTTTAGATGAGCATAGTTTGTTTTCTAAGTCTGTGAGTGTCTTTCTCTGTGGAAATATGTTCCTTTGTGTCAGTTATTAGATAACGCCTATAAGTGATATCATAGAATATAGGTCTTTTGCTTTCCGACTTACCTCATGTTTCGTGATTATCTCCAGACTCATTTGTGGTGCCTCAGAGAGCAGTGGTTCATTGTTTTCCATGGCTATTATTCCATTGTGTACATGGACCACTTCTTCTTTATCCATTCACCAGTTGTTGGACATTTTGATTGCTCCACTGTCTTGGCTATTGTGAATAAGGCTGCACTGCAGCTTTTGCGGCCTGTGTCTTCTCGATTCTTGTCTTCTCAGGTGAAAGGTCCAATGGTGCGCCTGCTGCATTGAATGGTGCCTGCAGTTTTACTTTTAAACACAGCTCCTTTCTGTTCTCATTATTGGCTGTTACCCCTTCACGTCTCACCAGCAGGTAGAGTGTACACAGTTCTCTAAAACCCCTTCAGCATTTATTGTTTGTTCACTTTTTGCTGATGGTAAGTCAACTGGTGTAAGTTGAAACTTTTTGTAGATTAGATTGCATGGGTCTAACACTCCCTGAGGTTGAGCTTTTATCCATTTTCCTTTTTTTTAAAAGAACGTGAGTAAAACTTAACTCTTCATACTCTCTTCTTGAAATATTTGCCTGTTTTGAATTTTTTTCTCCATTCCTTCCTTCAGCACAATTTTTTAGGGCAGGTGTCCTTTACAGCCCTGAGTCCTTGGGAATGTTAAGTGACCATGCGCTGTGAGTTTAAAGCTGTTCTTGCAGGAAACAGCCACAAGGTGGCAGCATTTCCCCTTTACCATATTTGGTTACTAGGGAAACAGAGCCTTAATGGAAGTGGTGTTGTAGGTTGTAAATTAGAATGGAATGTGCCAGGGAAAAGCCCTTTAAGTTTATGTCTCATTACTTCTTGTTCATATTTGTAATTTACTTTTTATTTTTTATCCCAGCAAATATGATTACAATGGTTTGTTTGTTCTAGGTGTGCAAAATGTGGTTCTTTCCCACATATACATGTATCTATTCTTCCTCGCACCCTTTTCCCATGTAGGTTATGACACAATGTTGAGTAGTCTTCTCCTGGTCTTCCGTACGTCTTTGGTGGTTATATATTTCACATGGTTTGTATATCTCTGTTAACCCCAATGTGGTAATGTATCCAATCCTCATCCCTTTCTATTTGGTGAACCATAAGTTTTTTAATGAATCTGTGATTGCCTTTCTCTGTGGAAATATCTTCATTGGTATCAATTTTTAAGTAACTCTTAAAAGTGATATGATAGGATATGTGTCTTTTGCTTTCTCACTTACTACACGTGGCGTGATTACGTCTAGACTCATCTATGGTGCTGCAAACGGCATTGTTTCATTTTTTTCACTAGCGAATATTCCATCTGTACATGGAGGAGTTCTTCTTTGTCCATCCATCTGTTGGTGGACTTTTTGGTTACTTCCATATCTTGGCTATTGTAATACTGTGCAGTGCAGATTTGCCTGCCTGTGTCTTTCCAATTCTCTCTTCTTAGGTTTTACGTCGAGGAGTGGGCCTGCTGGATCATATAGTAGCTCAATGTTTACCTTTTTAAGGCACCTCCATTCTGTTCTCATTCGTGGCCCTTTCCAAGTTACGTCCCCTTTGAAGTTGAGGGTATGCATTTCTCCACAACACTTTCAGCATTTATTGTTTGTAGTTTTCTTGCTGATGGTTATTCTGACAAGTGTGAGCTGATACCTCTCTGTGGTTGAATTCGAATGTGCCACATAATCTGTTGAAATTGAGCTTTAAGGCATGTCTTTTTCTATTTTTCAAGCTGTGATTACCCCTTAGTTCTTCAAAGTGTTCTCTTTAAGTATGTGTCACATTTTGAAATGTTTTGGCCTTTACCTCCCTCAAGACATTTTGAGGGCCTGTTTCATTTACAGTTCTGCAGTACTTGTTCCTATGAAGTGACCATTAGCACAGGCTTTAAAGCTGCTTTTGCAGGTAACTGCCAGAGGGCGGCAGCCTTTCTAGGTCCCCCACCCTGGTAACTAGGGAAAAGCCCTTGCGGCCTGTGGTGTTTCTCGGTTATAAATTAGAGTGGAGTGTGCCCGGACAAACCCACACAAGCTGATGTCTCCTTACTTTTGTTGGATTTTTACATTTAATTTTTATTTTTTATTGGAGTAATTTTCCACTGTGTACGTGGACCACTTCTACTTTGTGCATTCCTCGGTTGATGGACATTTTCATTGCTTCCAAGTGTTGGCTATGGTAAATATTGTTGGAGTGCAGGATTGCCAGGCTGTGACTTTTCGATTCTCATTTTCTCAGGTGATAGGCCCAGCAGTGGGTGTGATTGATTGACTGGTAGCACCGTGTTTCCCTTTTCAAAGCACCTTCTTTGTGTTTTCATTAGTGGCTCTTACCACGTCCCCCTTAGAATCCAGGGTACGCATTTCTCCACAATCGCTTCAGCATTTATTGTTTGCAGCATTTATGCTAATGGCCCTTCTGGCTGCTGTGAGCTGATAGGTTTTTGTAATTTGGGTTTGCATGTCTTTGAAAATTCGTAAAACTCATCATTTTTCTCCACCGTTTTCTTTTCTGTTAAAAAAAAGGAAACAATTGGGAGTACAATAGAACTCTTGAAATTGTGTTCTTGGAAGGTTGCCCTCTTTGGAAATTTTTGGTCGATTTTCCACCCCAGAATTTTTTTAGAAAGCAGGTGTCTTTTACCGAACTGCAAGTTTGGTGAATATTTAGTGACCTTTAGCAATGGGTTTAAAGCTGCTGTTGTAGGAAGTGGCCTCAAGCAGGAAGCATGTATCCATTCCCATATCTGGGTACTAGGGCAGCAGAGCCTTTCTGGAAGTCGTTTTCCTAATTTGTAAATTACATTGGAATGTGCATGGAGAAAGCCCCATAAGTTTATGTCTCATTATTTCTTCTTGGTTTTAAATTTTTTTTTAATTGGGGTAAAGCTTAGAATATTGTTTGTCCTAGGTGTACACCATCTGGTTCGTTTGTACATTATATATGTCTATTCAAGTACAGATCCTCTTCCCATGTAAAATGTTACTGAGGGTTCCGCAGACCTCCCTTGCTATATGGTTGGTCTTTTTGAGATATGGATATAATATGTGTTTGTATACATATAGTAACACTAATCTTAATTTATCCATTCCCCCCACCTTTCCTTTTAGATGAGCATAGTTTGTTTTCTAAGTCTGTGAGTGTCTTTCTCTGTGGAAATATGTTCCTTTGTGTCAGTTATTAGATAACGCCTATAAGTGATATCATAGAATATAGGTCTTTTGCTTTCCGACTTACCTCGTTTCGTGATTATCTCCAGACTCATTTGTGGTGCCTCAGAGAGCAGTGGTTCATTGTTTTCCATGGCTATTATTCCATTGTGTACATGGACCACTTCTTCTTTATCCATTTACCGGTTGTTGGACATTTTGATTGCTTCACTGTCTTGGCTATTGTGAATAAGGCTGCACTGCAGCTTTTGCGGCCTGTGTCTTCTCGATTCTTGTCTTCTCAAGTGAGAGGTCCATTGGTGCGCCTGCTGGATTGAATGGTACCTCCATTTTTACTTTTAAACACAGCTCCTTTCTGTTCTCATTATTGGCTGTTACCCCTTTACGTCTCACCAGCAGGTAGAGGGTACACAGTTCCCTAAAACCCCTTCAGCATTCATTGTTTGTAGACTTTTTGCTCATGTTCAGTCGACTGGTGTAAGTTGAAACTTTTTGTAGATTAGATTGCATGGGTCTAACACTCCCTGAGGTTGAGCTTTTATCCATTTTCCTTTTTTTTAAAAGAGCGTGAGTAAAACTTAACTCTTCACACTCTCTTCTTGAAACATTTGCCTGTTTTGAATTGTTTTGCCCATTCCCTCCTTCAGCACAATTTTTTTAGGGCAGGTGTCCTTTACTGCCCTGAGTCCTTGGGAATGTTAAGTGACCATTAGCTGTGATTTTAAAGCTGTTCTTGCAGGAAACAGCCACAAGGTGGCAGCATTTCCCCTTTACCATATTTGGTTACTAGGGAAACAGAGCCTTAATGGAAGTGGTGTTGTAGGTTGTAAATTAGAATGGAATGTGCCAGGGAAAAGCCCTTTAAGTTTATGTCTCATTACTTCTTGTTCATATTTGTAATTTACTTTTTATTTTTTATCCCAGCAAATATGATTACAATGGTTTGTTTGTTCTAGGTGTGCAAGATGTGGTTCTTTCCCACATATACATGTATCTATTCTTCCTCGCATCCTTTTCCCATGTAGGTTATGACACAATGTTGAGTAGTCTTCTCCTGGTCTTCCGTACGTCTTTGGTGGTTATATATTTCACATGTTTTGTATATCTCTGTTAACCGCAATGTGGCAATGTATCCAATCCTCATCCCTTTTTATTTGGTGAACCATAAGTTTTTTAATGAATCTGTGATTGCCTTTCTCTGTGGAAATATCTTCATTGGTATCAATTTTTAAGTAACTCTTAAAAGTGATATGATAGGATATGTGTCTTTTGCTTTCTCACTTACTACACGTGGCGTGATTACGTCTAGACTCATCTATGGTGCTGCAAACGGCATTGTTTCATTTTTTTCACTAGCGAATATTCCATCTGTACATGGAGGAGTTCTTCTTTGTCCACCCATCTGTTGGTGGACTTTTTGGTTACTTCCATATCTTGGCTATTGTAATACTGTGCAGTGCAGATTTGCCTGCCTGTGTCTTTCCAATTCTCTCTTCTTAGGTTTTACGTCGAGGAGTGGGCCTGCTGGATCATATAGTAGCTCAATGTTTACCTTTTTAAGGCACCTCCATTCTGTTCTCATTCGTGGCCCTTTCCAAGTTACGTCCCCTTTGAAGTTGAGGGTATGCATTTCTCCACAACACTTTCAGCATTTATTGTTTGTAGTTTTCTTGCTGATGGTTATTCTGACAAGTGTGAGCTGATACCTCTCTGTGGTTGAATTCGAATGTGCCACATAATCTGTTGAAATTGAGCTTTAAGGCATGTCCTTTGCTATTTTTCAAGCTGTGATTACCCCTTAGTTCTTCAAAGTGTTCTCTTTAAGTATGTGTCACATTTTGAAATGTTTTGGCCTTTACCTCCCTCAAGACATTTTGAGGGCCTGTTTCATTTACAGTTCTGCAGTACTTGTTCCTATGAAGTGACCATTAGCACAGGCTTTAAAGCTGCTTTTGCAGGTAACTGCCAGAGGGCGGCAGCCTTTCTATGTCCCCCACCCTGGTAACTAGGGAAAAGCCCTTGCGGCCTGTGGTGTTTCTCGGTTATAAATTAGAGTGGAGTGTGCCCGGACAAACCCACACAAGCTGATGTCTCCTTACTTTTGTTGGATTTTTACATTTAATTTTTATTTTTTATTGGAGTAATTTTCCACTGTGTACGTGGACCACTTCTACTTTGTGCATTCCTCGGTTGATGGACATTTTCATTGCTTCCAAGTGTTGGCTATGGTAAATATTGTTGGAGTGCAGGATTGCCAGGCTGTGACTTTTCGATTCTCATTTTCTCAGGTGATAGGCCCAGCAGTGGGTGTGATTGATTGACTGGTAGCACCGTGTTTCCCTTTACAAAGCACCTTCTTTGTGTTTTCATTAGTGGCTCTTACCACGTCCCCCTTAGAATCCAGGGTACGCATTTCTCCACAATCGCTTCAGCATTTATTGTTTGCAGCATTTATGCTAATGGCCCTTCTGGCTGCTGTGAGCTGATAGGTTTTTGTAATTTGGGTTTGCATGTCTTTGAAAATTCGTAAAACTCATCATTTTTTTCCACCGTTTTCTTTTCTGTTAAAAAAAAGGAAACAATTGGGAGTACAATAGAACTCTTGAAATTGTGTTCTTGGAAGGTTGCCGTCTTTTGAAATTTTTGGTCGATTTTCCACCCCAGAATTTTTTTAGAAAGCAGGTGTCTTTTAGCGAACTGCAAGTTTGGTGAATATTTAGTGACCTTTAGCAATGGGTTTAAAGCTGCTGTTGTAGGAAGTGGCCTCAAGCAGGCAGCATATCTCCATTCCCATATCTGGGTACTAGGGCAGCAGTGCCTTTCTGGAAGTCGTGTTCCTAGTTTGTAAATTACATTGGAATGTGCATGGAGAAAGCCCCATAAGTTTATGTCTCATTATTTCTTCTTGGTTTTAAAATTTTTTTAAATTGGGGTAAAGCTTAGAATATTGTTTGTCCTAGGTGTACACAATCTGGTTCGTTTGTACATGATATATGTCTATTCAAGTACAGATACTCTTCTCATGTAAAATGTTACTGAGGGTTCTGCAGACCTCCCTTGTTATATGCTTGGTCTTTTTGAGATATGTATATAATATGTGTTTGCATACATATAGTAACACTAATCTTAATTTATCCATTCCCCCCACCTTTCCTTTTAGATGAGCATAGTTTGTTTTCTAAGTCTGTGAGTGTCTTTCTCTGTGGAAATATGTTCCTTTGTGTCAGTTATTAGATAACGCCTATAAGTGATATCATAGAATATAGGTCTTTTGCTTTCCGACTTACCTCGTTTCGTGATTATCTCCAGACTCATTTGTGGTGCCTCAGAGAGCAGTGGTTCATTGTTTTCCATGGCTATTATTCCATTGTATACATGGATCACTTCTTCTTTATCCATTTACCGGTTGTTGGGCATTTTGATTGCTTCACTGTCTTGGCTATTGTGAATAAGGCTGCACTGCAGCTTTTGCGGTCTGTGTCTTCTCGATTCTTGTCTTCTCAAGTGAGAGGTCCATTGGTGCGCCTGCTGGATTGAATGGTACCTCCATTTTTACTTTTAAACACAGCTCCTTTCTGTTCTCATTATTGGCTGTTACCCCTTTACGTCTCACCAGCAGGTAGAGGGTACACAGTTCCCTAAAACCCCATCAGCATTTATTGTTTGTAGACTTTTTGCTCATGGTCAGGCGACTGCTGTAAGTTGAAACTTTTTGTAGATTAGATTGCATGGGTCTAACACTCCCTGAGGTTGAGCTTTTATCCATTTTCCTTTTTTTTAAAAGAGCGTGAGTAAAACTTAACTCTTCAAACTCTCTTCTTGAAACATTTGCCTGTTTTGAATTGTTTTGTCCATTCCCTCCTTCAGCACAATTTTTTAGGGCAGGTGTCCTTTACAGCCCTGAGTCCTTGGGAATGTTAAGTGACCATTAGCTGTGAGTTTAAAGCTGTTCTTGCAGGAAACGGCCACAAGGTGGCAGCATTTCCCCTTTACCATATTTGGTTACTAGGGAAACAGAGCCTTAATGGAAGTGGTGTTGTAGGTTGTAAATTAGAATGGAATGTGCCAGGGAAAAGCCCTTTAAGTTTATGTCTCATTACTTCTTGTTCATATTTGTAATTTACTTTTTATTTTTTATCCCAGCAAATATGATTACAATGGTTTGTTTGTTCTAGGTGTGCAAGATGTGGTTCTTTCCCACATATACATGTATCTATTCTTCCTCGCATCCTTTTCCCATGTAGGTTATGACACAATGTTGAGTAGTCTTCTCCTGGTCTTCCGTACGTCTTTGGTGGTTATATATTTCACATGGTTTGTATATCTCTGTTAACCCCAATGTGGTAATGTATCCAATCCTCATCCCTTTCTATTTGGTGAACCATAAGTTTTTTAATGAATCTGTGATTGCCTTTCTCTGTGGAAATATCTTCATTGGTATCAATTTTTAAGTAACTCTTAAAAGTGATATGATAGGATATGTGTCTTTTGCTTTCTCACTTACTACACGTGGCGTGATTACGTCTAGACTCATCTATGGTGCTGCAAACGGCATTGTTTCATTTTTTTCACTAGCGAATATTCCATCTGTACATGGAGGAGTTCTTCTTTGTCCATCCATCTGTTGGTGGACTTTTTGGTTACTTCCATATCTTGGCTATTGTAATACTGTGCAGTGCAGATTTGCCTGCCTGTGTCTTTCCAATTCTCTCTTCTTAGGTTTTACGTCGAGGAGTGGGCCTGCTGGATCATATAGTAGCTCAATGTTTACCTTTTTAAGGCACCTCCATTCTGTTCTCATTCGTGGCCCTTTCCAAGTTACGTCCCCTTTGAAGTTGAGGGTATGCATTTCTCCACAACACCTTCAGCATTTATTGTTTGTAGTTTTCTTGCTGATGTTTATTCTGACAAGTGTGAGCTGATACCTCTCTGTGGTTGAATTCGAATGTGCCACATAATCTGTTGAAATTGAGCTTTAAGGCATGTCCTTTTCTATTTTTCAAGCTGTGATTACCCCTTAGTTCTTCAAAGTGTTCTCTTTAAGTATGTGTCATATTTTGAAATGTTTTGGCCTTTACCTCCCTCAAGACATTTTGAGGGCCTGTTTCATTTACAGTTCTGCAGTACTTGTTCCTATGAAGTGACCATTAGCACAGGCTTTAAAGATGCTTTTGCAGGTAACTGCCAGAGGGCGACAGCCTTTCTATGTCCCCCACCCTGGTAACTAGGGAAAAGCCCTTGCGGCCTGTGGTGTTTCTCGGTTATAAATTAGAGTGGAGTGTGCCCGGACAAACCCACACAAGCTGATGTCTCCTTACTTTTGTTGGATTTTTACATTTAATTTTTATTTTTTATTGGAGTAATTTTCCACTGTGTACGTGGACCACTTCTACTTTGTGCATTCCTCGGTTGATGGACATTTTCATTGCTTCCAAGTGTTGGCTATGGTAAATATTGTTGGAGTGCAGGATTGCCAGGCTGTGACTTTTCGATTCTCATTTTCTCAGGTGATAGGCCCAGCAGTGTGTGTGATTGATTGACTGGTAGCACCGTGTTTCCCTTTTCAAAGCACCTTCTTTGTGTTTTCATTAGTGGCTCTTACCACGTCCCCCTTAGAATCCAGGGTACGCATTTCTCCACAATCGCTTCAGCATTTATTGTTTGCAGCATTTATGCTAATGGCCCTTCTGGCTGCTCTGAGCTGATAGGTTTTTGTAATTTGGGTTTGCATGTCTTTGAAAATTCGTAAAACTCATCATTTTTCTCCACCGTTTTCTTTTCTGTTAAAAAAAAGGAAACAATTGGGAGTACAATAGAACTCTTGAAATTGTGTTCTTGGAAGGTTGCCCTCTTTGGAAATTTTTGGTCGATTTTCCACCCCAGAATTTTTTTAGAAAGCAGGTGTCTCTTACCGAACTGCAAGTTTGGTGAATATTTAGTGACCTTTAGCAATGGGTTTAAAGCTGCTGTTGTAGGAAGTGGCCTCAAGCAGGAAGCATATCTCCATTCCCATATCTGGGTACTAGGGCAGCAGTGACTTTCTGGAAGTCGTGTTCCTAGTTTGTAAATTACATTGGAATGTGCATGGAGAAAGCCCCATAAGTTTATGTCTCATTATTTCTTCTTGGTTTTAAAATTTTTTTAAATTGGGGTAAAGCTTAGAATATTGTTTGTCCTAGGTGTACACAATCTGGTTCGTTTGTACATTATATATGTCTATTCAAGTACAGATCCTCTTCTCATGTAAAATGTTACTGAGGGTTCTGCAGACCTCCCTTGTTATATGCTTGGTCTTTTTGAGATATGTATATAATATGTGTTTGCATACATATAGTAACACTAATCTTAATTTATCCATTCCCCCCACCTTTCCTTTTAGATGAGCATAGTTTGTTTTCTAAGTCTGTGAGTGTCTTTCTCTGTGGAAATATGTTCCTTTGTGTCAGTTATTAGATAACGCCTATAAGTGATATCATAGAATATAGGTCTTTTGCTTTCCGACTTACCTCGTTTCGTGATTATCTCCAGACTCATTTGTGGTGCCTCAGAGAGCAGTGGTTCATTGTTTTCCATGGCTATTATTCCATTGTGTACATGGACCACTTCTTCTTTATCCATTTACTGGTTGTTGGACATTTTGATTGCTTCACTGTTTTGGCTATTGTGAATAAGGCTGCACTGCAGCTTTTGCGGCCTGTGTCTTCTCGATTCTTGTCTTCTCAAGTGAGAGGTCCATTGGTGCGCCTGCTGGATTGAATGGTACCTCCATTTTTACTTTTAAACACAGCTCCTTTCTGTTCTCATTATTGGCTGTTACCCCTTTACGTCTCACCAGCAGGTAGAGGGTACACAGTTCCCTAAAACCCCTTCAGCATTTATTGTTTGTAGACTTTTTGCTCATGGTCAGTCGACTGGTGTAAGTTGAAACTTTTTGTAGATTAGATTGCATGGGTCTAACACTCCCTGAGGTTGAGCTTTTATCCATTTTCCTTTTTTTTTAAAAGAGCGTGAGTAAAACTTAACTCTTCACACTCTCTTCTTGAAACATTTGCCTGTTTTGAATTGTTTTGCCCATTCCCTCCTTCAGCACAATTTTTTTAGGGCAGGTGTCCTTTACAGCCCTGAGTCCTTGGGAATGTTAAGTGACCATTAGCTGTGAGTTTAAAGCTGTTCTTGCAGGAAACGGCCACAAGGTGGCAGCATTTCCCCTTTACCATATTTGGTTACTAGGGAAACAGAGCCTTAATGGAAGTGGTGTTGTAGGTTGTAAATTAGAATGGAATGTGCCAGGGAAAAGCCCTTTAAGTTTATGTCTCATTACTTCTTGTTCATATTTGTAGTTTACTTTTTATTTTTTATCCCAGTAAATATGATTACAATGGTTTGTTTGTTCTAGGTGTGCAAGATGTGGTTCTTTCACACATATACATGTATCTATTCTTCCTCGCATCCTTTTCCCATGTAGGTTATGACACAATGTTGAGTAGTCTTCTCCTGGTCTTCCGTACGTCTTTGGTGGTTATATATTTCACATGGTTTGTATATCTCTGTTAACCCCAATGTGGCAATGTATCCAATCCTCATCCCTTTCTATTTGGTGAACCATAAGTTTTTTAATGAATCTGTGATTGCCTTTCTCTGTGGAAATATCTTCATTGGTATCAATTTTTAAGTAACTCTTAAAAGTGATATGATAGGATATGTGTCTTTTGCTTTCTCACTTACTACACGTGGCGTGATTACGTCTAGACTCATCTATGGTGCTGCAAACGGCATTGTTTCATTTTTTTCACTAGCGAATATTCCATCTGTACATGGAGGAGTTCTTCTTTGTCCACCCATCTGTTGGTGGACTTTTTGGTTACTTCCATATCTTGGCTATTGTAATACTGTGCAGTGCAGATTTGCCTGCCTGTGTCTTTCCAATTCTCTCTTCTTAGGTTTTACGTCGAGGAGTGGGCCTGCTGGATCATATAGTAGCTCAATGTTTACCTTTTTAAGGCACCTCCATTCTGTTCTCATTCGTGGCCCTTTCCAAGTTACGTCCCCTTTGAAGTTGAGGGTATGCATTTCTCCACAACACCTTCAGCATTTATTGTTTGTAGTTTTCTTGCTGATGTTTATTCTGACAAGTGTGAGCTGATACCTCTCTGTGGTTGAATTCGAATGTGCCACATAATCTGTTGAAATTGAGCTTTAAGGCATGTCCTTTTCTATTTTTCAAGCTGTGATTACCCCTTAGTTCTTCAAAGTGTTCTCTTTAAGTATGTGTCATATTTTGAAATGTTTTGGCCTTTACCTCCCTCAAGACATTTTGAGGGCCTGTTTCATTTACAGTTCTGCAGTACTTGTTCCTATGAAGTGACCATTAGCACAGGCTTTAAAGCTGCTTTTGCAGGTAACTACCAGAGGGCAGCAGCCTTTCTATGTCCCCCACCCTGGTAACTAGGGAAAAGCCCTTGCGGCCTGTGGTGTTTCTCGGTTATAAATTAGAGTGGAGTGTGCCCGGACAAACCCACACAAGCTGATGTCTCCTTACTTTTGTTGGATTTTTACATTTAATTTTTATTTTTTATTGGAGTAATTTTCCACTGTGTACGTGGACCACTTCTACTTTGTGCATTCCTCGGTTGATGGACATTTTCATTGCTTCCAAGTGTTGGCTATGGTAAATATTGTTGGAGTGCAGGATTGCCAGGCTGTGACTTTTCGATTCTCATTTTCTCAGGTGATAGGCCCAGCAGTGGGTGTGATTGATTGACTGGTAGCACCGTGTTTCCCTTTTCAAAGCACCTTCTTTGTGTTTTCATTAGTGGCTCTTACCACGTCCCCCTTAGAATCCAGGGTACGCATTTCTCCACAATCGCTTCAGCATTTATTGTTTGCAGCATTTATGCTAATGGCCCTTCTGGCTGCTGTGAGCTGATAGGTTTTTGTAATTTGGGTTTGCATGTCTTTGAAAATTCGTAAAACTCATCATTTTTCTCCACCGTTTTCTTTTCTGTTAAAAAAAAGGAAACAATTGGGAGTACAATAGAACTCTTGAAATTGTGTTCTTGGAAGGTTGCCCTCTTTTGAAATTTTTGGTCGATTTTCCACCCCAGAATTTTTTAAGAAAGCAGGTGTCTCTTACCGAACTGCAAGTTTGGTGAATATTTAGTGACCTTTAACAATGGGTTTAAAGCTGCTGTTGTAGGAAGTGGCCTCAAGCAGGAAGCATATCTCCATTCCCATATCTGGGTACTAGGGCAGCAGAGCCTTTCTGGAAGTCGTGTTCCTAGTTTGTAAATTACATTGGAATGTGCATGGAGAAAGCCCCATAAGTTTATGTCTCATTATTTCTTCTTGGTTTTAAAATTTTTTTTAATTGGGGTAAAACTTAGAATATTGTTTGTCCTAGGTGTACACCATCTGGTTCGTTTGTACATTATATATGTCTATTCAAGTACAGATACTCTTCCCATGTAAAATGTTACTGAGGGTTCCGCAGACCTCCCTTGCTATATGGTTGGTCTTTTTGAGATATGGATATAATATGTGTTTGTACACATATAGTAACACTAATCTTAATTTATCCATTCCCCCCACCTTTCCTTTTAGATGAGCATAGTTTGTTTTCTAAGTCTGTGAGTGTCTTTCTCTGTGGAAATATGTTCCTTTGTGTCAGTTATTAGATAACGCCTATAAGTGATATCATAGAATATAGGTCTTTTGCTTTCCGACTTACCTCATGTTTCGTGATTATCTCCAGACTCATTTGTGGTGCCTCAGAGAGCAGTGGTTCATTGTTTTCCATGGCTATTATTCCATTGTGTACATGGACCACTTCTTCTTTATCCATTCACCAGTTGTTGGACATTTTGATTGCTCCACTGTCTTGGCTATTGTGAATAAGGCTGCACTGCAGCTTTTGCGGCCTGTGTCTTCTCGATTCTTGTCTTCTCAGGTGAAAGGTCCAATGGTGCGCCTGCTGCATTGAATGGTGCCTGCAGTTTTACTTTTAAACACAGCTCCTTTCTGTTCTCATTATTGGCTGTTACCCCTTCACGTCTCACCAGCAGGTAGAGTGTACACAGTTCTCTAAAACCCCTTCAGCATTTATTGTTTGTTGACTTTTTGCTGATGGTAAGTCAACTGGTGTAAGTTGAAACTTTTTGTAGATTAGATTGCATGGGTCTAACACTCCCTGAGGTTGAGCTTTTATCCATTTTCCTTTTTTTTAAAAGAACGTGAGTAAAACTTAACTCTTCATACTCTCTTCTTGAAATATTTGCCTGTTTTGAATTTTTTTCTCCATTCCTTCCTTCAGCACAATTTTTTAGGGCAGGTGTCCTTTACAGCCCTGAGTCCTTGGGAATGTTAAGTGACCATGCGCTGTGAGTTTAAAGCTGTTCTTGCAGGAAACAGCCACAAGGTGGCAGCATTTCCCCTTTACCATATTTGGTTACTAGGGAAACAGAGCCTTAATGGAAGTGGTGTTGTAGGTTGTAAATTAGAATGGAATGTGCCAGGGAAAAGCCCTTTAAGTTTATGTCTCATTACTTCTTGTTCATATTTGTAATTTACTTTTTATTTTTTATCCCAGCAAATATGATTACAATGGTTTGTTTGTTCTAGGTGTGCAAAATGTGGTTCTTTCCCACATATACATGTATCTATTCTTCCTCGCACCCTTTTCCCATGTAGGTTATGACACAATGTTGAGTAGTCTTCTCCTGGTCTTCCGTACGTCTTTGGTGGTTATATATTTCACATGGTTTGTATATCTCTGTTAACCCCAATGTGGTAATGTATCCAATCCTCATCCCTTTCTATTTGGTGAACCATAAGTTTTTTAATGAATCTGTGATTGCCTTTCTCTGTGGAAATATCTTCATTGGTATCAATTTTTAAGTAACTCTTAAAAGTGATATGATAGGATATGTGTCTTTTGCTTTCTCACTTACTACACGTGGCGTGATTACGTCTAGACTCATCTATGGTGCTGCAAACGGCATTGTTTCATTTTTTTCACTAGCGAATATTCCATCTGTACATGGAGGAGTTCTTCTTTGTCCATCCATCTGTTGGTGGACTTTTTGGTTACTTCCATATCTTGGCTATTGTAATACTGTGCAGTGCAGATTTGCCTGCCTGTGTCTTTCCAATTCTCTCTTCTTAGGTTTTACGTCGAGGAGTGGGCCTGCTGGATCATATAGTAGCTCAATGTTTACCTTTTTAAGGCACCTCCATTCTGTTCTCATTCGTGGCCCTTTCCAAGTTACGTCCCCTTTGAAGTTGAGGGTATGCATTTCTCCACAACACTTTCAGCATTTATTGTTTGTAGTTTTCTTGCTGATGGTTATTCTGACAAGTGTGAGCTGATACCTCTCTGTGGTTGAATTCGAATGTGCCACATAATCTGTTGAAATTGAGCTTTAAGGCATGTCCTTTTCTATTTTTCAAGCTGTGATTACCCCTTAGTTCTTCAAAGTGTTCTCTTTAAGTATGTGTCACATTTTGAAATGTTTTGGCCTTTACCTCCCTCAAGACATTTTGAGGGCCTGTTTCATTTACAGTTCTGCAGTACTTGTTCCTATGAAGTGACCATTAGCACAGGCTTTAAAGCTGCTTTTGCAGGTAACTGCCAGAGGGCAGCAGCCTTTCTATGTCCCCCACCCTGGTAACTAGGGAAAAGCCCTTGCGGCCTGTGGTGTTTCTCGGTTATAAATTAGAGTGGAGTGTGCCCGGACAAACCCACACAAGCTGATGTCTCCTTACTTTTGTTGGATTTTTACATTTAATTTTTATTTTTTATTGGAGTAATTTTCCACTGTGTACGTGGACCACTTCTACTTTGTGCATTCCTCGGTTGATGGACATTTTCATTGCTTCCAAGTGTTGGCTATGGTAAATATTGTTGGAGTGCAGGATTGCCAGGCTGTGACTTTTCGATTCTCATTTTCTCAGGTGATAGGCCCAGCAGTGGGTGTGATTGATTGACTGGTAGCACCGTGTTTCCCTTTTCAAAGCACCTTCTTTGTGTTTTCATTAGTGGCTCTTACCACGTCCCCCTTAGAATCCAGGGTACGCATTTCTCCACAATCGCTTCAGCATTTATTGTTTGCAGCATTTATGCTAATGGCCCTTCTGGCTGCTGTGAGCTGATAGGTTTTTGTAATTTGGGTTTGCATGTCTTTGAAAATTCGTAAAACTCATCATTTTTCTCCACCGTTTTCTTTTCTGTTAAAAAAAAGGAAACAATTGGGAGTACAATAGAACTCTTGAAATTGTGTTCTTGGAAGGTTGCCCTCTTTGGAAATTTTTGGTCGATTTTCCACCCCAGAATTTTTTTAGAAAGCAGGTGTCTTTTACCGAACTGCAAGTTTGGTGAATATTTAGTGACCTTTAGCAATGGGTTTAAAGCTGCTGTTGTAGGAAGTGGCCTCAAGCAGGAAGCATGTATCCATTCCCATATCTGGGTACTAGGGCAGCAGAGCCTTTCTGGAAGTCGTTTTCCTAATTTGTAAATTACATTGGAATGTGCATGGAGAAAGCCCCATAAGTTTATGTCTCATTATTTCTTCTTGGTTTTAAATTTTTTTTTAATTGGGGTAAAGCTTAGAATATTGTTTGTCCTAGGTGTACACCATCTGGTTCGTTTGTACATTATATATGTCTATTCAAGTACAGATCCTCTTCCCATGTAAAATGTTACTGAGGGTTCCGCAGACCTCCCTTGCTATATGGTTGGTCTTTTTGAGATATGGATATAATATGTGTTTGTATACATATAGTAACACTAATCTTAATTTATCCATTCCCCCCACCTTTCCTTTTAGATGAGCATAGTTTGTTTTCTAAGTCTGTGAGTGTCTTTCTCTGTGGAAATATGTTCCTTTGTGTCAGTTATTAGATAACGCCTATAAGTGATATCATAGAATATAGGTCTTTTGCTTTCCGACTTACCTCGTTTCGTGATTATCTCCAGACTCATTTGTGGTGCCTCAGAGAGCAGTGGTTCATTGTTTTCCATGGCTATTATTCCATTGTGTACATGGACCACTTCTTCTTTATCCATTTACCGGTTGTTGGACATTTTGATTGCTTCACTGTCTTGGCTATTGTGAATAAGGCTGCACTGCAGCTTTTGCGGCCTGTGTCTTCTCGATTCTTGTCTTCTCAAGTGAGAGGTCCATTGGTGCGCCTGCTGGATTGAATGGTACCTCCATTTTTACTTTTAAACACAGCTCCTTTCTGTTCTCATTATTGGCTGTTACCCCTTTACGTCTCACCAGCAGGTAGAGGGTACACAGTTCCCTAAAACCCCTTCAGCATTCATTGTTTGTAGACTTTTTGCTCATGTTCAGTCGACTGGTGTAAGTTGAAACTTTTTGTAGATTAGATTGCATGGGTCTAACACTCCCTGAGGTTGAGCTTTTATCCATTTTCCTTTTTTTTAAAAGAGCGTGAGTAAAACTTAACTCTTCACACTCTCTTCTTGAAACATTTGCCTGTTTTGAATTGTTTTGCCCATTCCCTCCTTCAGCACAATTTTTTTAGGGCAGGTGTCCTTTACTGCCCTGAGTCCTTGGGAATGTTAAGTGACCATTAGCTGTGATTTTAAAGCTGTTCTTGCAGGAAACAGCCACAAGGTGGCAGCATTTCCCCTTTACCATATTTGGTTACTAGGGAAACAGAGCCTTAATGGAAGTGGTGTTGTAGGTTGTAAATTAGAATGGAATGTGCCAGGGAAAAGCCCTTTAAGTTTATGTCTCATTACTTCTTGTTCATATTTGTAATTTACTTTTTATTTTTTATCCCAGCAAATATGATTACAATGGTTTGTTTGTTCTAGGTGTGCAAGATGTGGTTCTTTCCCACATATACATGTATCTATTCTTCCTCGCATCCTTTTCCCATGTAGGTTATGACACAATGTTGAGTAGTCTTCTCCTGGTCTTCCGTACGTCTTTGGTGGTTATATATTTCACATGTTTTGTATATCTCTGTTAACCGCAATGTGGCAATGTATCCAATCCTCATCCCTTTTTATTTGGTGAACCATAAGTTTTTTAATGAATCTGTGATTGCCTTTCTCTGTGGAAATATCTTCATTGGTATCAATTTTTAAGTAACTCTTAAAAGTGATATGATAGGATATGTGTCTTTTGCTTTCTCACTTACTACACGTGGCGTGATTACGTCTAGACTCATCTATGGTGCTGCAAACGGCATTGTTTCATTTTTTTCACTAGCGAATATTCCATCTGTACATGGAGGAGTTCTTCTTTGTCCATCCATCTGTTGGTGGACTTTTTGGTTACTTCCATATCTTGGCTATTGTAATACTGTGCAGTGCAGATTTGCCTGCCTGTGTCTTTCCAATTCTCTCTTCTTAGGTTTTACGTCGAGGAGTGGGCCTGCTGGATCATATAGTAGCTCAATGTTTACCTTTTTAAGGCACCTCCATTCTGTTCTCATTCGTGGCCCTTTCCAAGTTACGTCCCCTTTGAAGTTGAGGGTATGCATTTCTCCACAACACTTTCAGCATTTATTGTTTGTAGTTTTCTTGCTGATGGTTATTCTGACAAGTGTGAGCTGATACCTCTCTGTGGTTGAATTCGAATGTGCCACATAATCTGTTGAAATTGAGCTTTAAGGCATGTCCTTTTCTATTTTTCAAGCTGTGATTACCCCTTAGTTCTTCAAAGTGTTCTCTTTAAGTATGTGTCACATTTTGAAATGTTTTGGCCTTTATCTCCCTCAAGACATTTTGAGGGCCTGTTTCATTTACAGTTCTGCAGTACTTGTTCCTATGAAGTGACCATTAGCACAGGCTTTAAAGCTGCTTTTGCAGGTAACTGCCAGAGGGCGGCAGCCTTTCTATGTCCCCCACCCTGGTAACTAGGGAAAAGCCCTTGCGGCCTGTGGTGTTTCTCGGTTATAAATTAGAGTGGAGTGTGCCCGGACAAACCCACACAAGCTGATGTCTCCTTACTTTTGTTGGATTTTTACATTTAATTTTTATTTTTTATTGGAGTAATTTTCCACTGTGTACGTGGACCACTTCTACTTTGTGCATTCCTCGGTTGATGGACATTTTCATTGCTTCCAAGTGTTGGCTATGGTAAATATTGTTGGAGTGCAGGATTGCCAGCCTGTGACTTTTCGATTCTCATTTTCTCAGGTGATAGGCCCAGCAGTGGGTGTGATTGATTGACTGGTAGCACCGTGTTTCCCTTTACAAAGCACCTTCTTTGTGTTTTCATTAGTGGCTCTTACCACGTCCCCCTTAGAATCCAGGGTACGCATTTCTCCACAATCGCTTCAGCATTTATTGTTTGCAGCATTTATGCTAATGGCCCTTCTGGCTGCTGTGAGCTGATAGGTTTTTGTAATTTGGGTTTGCATGTCTTTGAAAATTCGTAAAACTCATCATTTTTTTCCACCGTTTTCTTTTCTGTTAAAAAAAAGGAAACAATTGGGAGTACAATAGAACTCTTGAAATTGTGTTCTTGGAAGGTTGCCGTCTTTTGAAATTTTTGGTCGATTTTCCACCCCAGAATTTTTTTAGAAAGCAGGTGTCTTTTAGCGAACTGCAAGTTTGGTGAATATTTAGTGACCTTTAGCAATGGGTTTAAAGCTGCTGTTGTAGGAAGTGGCCTCAAGCAGGCAGCATATCTCCATTCCCATATCTGGGTACTAGGGCAGCAGTGCCTTTCTGGAAGTCGTGTTCCTAGTTTGTAAATTACATTGGAATGTGCATGGAGAAAGCCCCATAAGTTTATGTCTCATTATTTCTTCTTGGTTTTAAAATTTTTTTAAATTGGGGTAAAGCTTAGAATATTGTTTGTCCTAGGTGTACACAATCTGGTTCGTTTGTACATGATATATGTCTATTCAAGTACAGATACTCTTCTCATGTAAAATGTTACTGAGGGTTCTGCAGACCTCCCTTGTTATATGCTTGGTCTTTTTGAGATATGTATATAATATGTGTTTGCATACATATAGTAACACTAATCTTAATTTATCCATTCCCCCCACCTTTCCTTTTAGATGAGCATAGTTTGTTTTCTAAGTCTGTGAGTGTCTTTCTCTGTGGAAATATGTTCCTTTGTGTCAGTTATTAGATAACGCCTATAAGTGATATCATAGAATATAGGTCTTTTGCTTTCCGACTTACCTCGTTTCGTGATTATCTCCAGACTCATTTGTGGTGCCTCAGAGAGCAGTGGTTCATTGTTTTCCATGGCTATTATTCCATTGTGTACATGGACCACTTCTTCTTTATCCATTTACCGGTTGTTGGACATTTTGATTGCTTCACTGTCTTGGCTATTGTGAATAAGGCTGCACTGCAGCTTTTGCGGCCTGTGTCTTCTCGATTCTTGTCTTCTCAAGTGAGAGGTCCATTGGTGCGCCTGCTGGATTGAATGGTACCTCCATTTTTACTTTTAAACACAGCTCCTTTCTGTTCTCATTATTGGCTGTTACCCCTTTACGTCTCACCAGCAGGTAGAGGGTACACAGTTCCCTAAAACCCCTTCAGCATTCATTGTTTGTAGACTTTTTGCTCATGTTCAGTCGACTGGTGTAAGTTGAAACTTTTTGTAGATTAGATTGCATGGGTCTAACACTCCCTGAGGTTGAGCTTTTATCCATTTTCCTTTTTTTTAAAAGAGCGTGAGTAAAACTTAACTCTTCACACTCTCTTCTTGAAACATTTGCCTGTTTTGAATTGTTTTGCCCATTCCCTCCTTCAGCACAATTTTTTTAGGGCAGGTGTCCTTTACTGCCCTGAGTCCTTGGGAATGTTAAGTGACCATTAGCTGTGATTTTAAAGCTGTTCTTGCAGGAAACAGCCACAAGGTGGCAGCATTTCCCCTTTACCATATTTGGTTACTAGGGAAACAGAGCCTTAATGGAAGTGGTGTTGTAGGTTGTAAATTAGAATGGAATGTGCCAGGGAAAAGCCCTTTAAGTTTATGTCTCATTACTTCTTGTTCATATTTGTAATTTACTTTTTATTTTTTATCCCAGCAAATATGATTACAATGGTTTGTTTGTTCTAGGTGTGCAAGATGTGGTTCTTTCCCACATATACATGTATCTATTCTTCCTCGCATCCTTTTCCCATGTAGGTTATGACACAATGTTGAGTAGTCTTCTCCTGGTCTTCCGTACGTCTTTGGTGGTTATATATTTCACATGTTTTGTATATCTCTGTTAACCGCAATGTGGCAATGTATCCAATCCTCATCCCTTTTTATTTGGTGAACCATAAGTTTTTTAATGAATCTGTGATTGCCTTTCTCTGTGGAAATATCTTCATTGGTATCAATTTTTAAGTAACTCTTAAAAGTGATATGATAGGATATGTGTCTTTTGCTTTCTCACTTACTACACGTGGCGTGATTACGTCTAGACTCATCTATGGTGCTGCAAACGGCATTGTTTCATTTTTTTCACTAGCGAATATTCCATCTGTACATGGAGGAGTTCTTCTTTGTCCACCCATCTGTTGGTGGACTTTTTGGTTACTTCCATATCTTGGCTATTGTAATACTGTGCAGTGCAGATTTGCCTGCCTGTGTCTTTCCAATTCTCTCTTCTTAGGTTTTACGTCGAGGAGTGGGCCTGCTGGATCATATAGTAGCTCAATGTTTACCTTTTTAAGGCACCTCCATTCTGTTCTCATTCGTGGCCCTTTCCAAGTTACGTCCCCTTTGAAGTTGAGGGTATGCATTTCTCCACAACACTTTCAGCATTTATTGTTTGTAGTTTTCTTGCTGATGGTTATTCTGACAAGTGTGAGCTGATACCTCTCTGTGGTTGAATTCGAATGTGCCACATAATCTGTTGAAATTGAGCTTTAAGGCATGTCCTTTTCTATTTTTCAAGCTGTGATTACCCCTTAGTTCTTCAAAGTGTTCTCTTTAAGTATGTGTCACATTTTGAAATGTTTTGGCCTTTACCTCCCTCAAGACATTTTGAGGGCCTGTTTCATTTACAGTTCTGCAGTACTTGTTCCTATGAAGTGACCATTAGCACAGGCTTTAAAGCTGCTTTTGCAGGTAACTGCCAGAGGGCGGCAGCCTTTCTATGTCCCCCACCCTGGTAACTAGGGAAAAGCCCTTGCGGCCTGTGGTGTTTCTCGGTTATAAATTAGAGTGGAGTGTGCCCGGACAAACCCACACAAGCTGATGTCTCCTTACTTTTGTTGGATTTTTACATTTAATTTTTATTTTTTATTGGAGTAATTTTCCACTGTGTACGTGGACCACTTCTACTTTGTGCATTCCTCGGTTGATGGACATTTTCATTGCTTCCAAGTGTTGGCTATGGTAAATATTGTTGGAGTGCAGGATTGCCAGCCTGTGACTTTTCGATTCTCATTTTCTCAGGTGATAGGCCCAGCAGTGGGTGTGATTGATTGACTGGTAGCACCGTGTTTCCCTTTACAAAGCACCTTCTTTGTGTTTTCATTAGTGGCTCTTACCACGTCCCCCTTAGAATCCAGGGTACGCATTTCTCCACAATCGCTTCAGCATTTATTGTTTGCAGCATTTATGCTAATGGCCCTTCTGGCTGCTGTGAGCTGATAGGTTTTTGTAATTTGGGTTTGCATGTCTTTGAAAATTCGTAAAACTCATCATTTTTTTCCACCGTTTTCTTTTCTGTTAAAAAAAAGGAAACAATTGGGAGTACAATAGAACTCTTGAAATTGTGTTCTTGGAAGGTTGCCGTCTTTTGAAATTTTTGGTCGATTTTCCACCCCAGAATTTTTTTAGAAAGCAGGTGTCTTTTAGCGAACTGCAAGTTTGGTGAATATTTAGTGACCTTTAGCAATGGGTTTAAAGCTGCTGTTGTAGGAAGTGGCCTCAAGCAGGCAGCATATCTCCATTCCCATATCTGGGTACTAGGGCAGCAGTGCCTTTCTGGAAGTCGTGTTCCTAGTTTGTAAATTACATTGGAATGTGCATGGAGAAAGCCCCATAAGTTTATGTCTCATTATTTCTTCTTGGTTTTAAAATTTTTTTAAATTGGGGTAAAGCTTAGAATATTGTTTGTCCTAGGTGTACACAATCTGGTTCGTTTGTACATGATATATGTCTATTCAAGTACAGATACTCTTCTCATGTAAAATGTTACTGAGGGTTCTGCAGACCTCCCTTGTTATATGCTTGGTCTTTTTGAGATATGTATATAATATGTGTTTGCATACATATAGTAACACTAATCTTAATTTATCCATTCCCCCCACCTTTCCTTTTAGATGAGCATAGTTTGTTTTCTAAGTCTGTGAGTGTCTTTCTCTGTGGAAATATGTTCCTTTGTGTCAGTTATTAGATAACGCCTATAAGTGATATCATAGAATATAGGTCTTTTGCTTTCCGACTTACCTCGTTTCGTGATTATCTCCAGACTCATTTGTGGTGCCTCAGAGAGCAGTGGTTCATTGTTTTCCATGGCTATTATTCCATTGTGTACATGGACCACTTCTTCTTTATCCATTTACTGGTTGTTGGACATTTTGATTGCTTCACTGTTTTGGCTATTGTGAATAAGGCTGCACTGCAGCTTTTGCGGCCTGTGTCTTCTCGATTCTTGTCTTCTCAAGTGAGAGGTCCATTGGTGCGCCGGCTGGATTGAATGGTACCTCCATTTTTACTTTTAAACACAGCTCCTTTCTGTTCTCATTATTGGCTGTTACCCCTTTACGTCTCACCAGCAGGTAGAGGGTACACAGTTCCCTAAAACCCCTTCAGCATTTATTGTTTGTAGACTTTTTGCTCATGGTCAGTCGACTGGTGTAAGTTGAAACTTTTTGTAGATTAGATTGCATGGGTCTAACACTCCCTGAGGTTGAGCTTTTATCCATTTTCCTTTTTTTTTAAAAGAGCGTGAGTAAAACTTAACTCTTCACACTCTCTTCTTGAAACATTTGCCTGTTTTGAATTGTTTTGCCCATTCCCTCCTTCAGCACAATTTTTTTAGGGCAGGTGTCCTTTACTGCCCTGAGTCCTTGGGAATGTTAAGTGACCATTAGCTGTGATTTTAAAGCTGTTCTTGCAGGAAACGGCCACAAGGTGGCAGCATTTCCCCTTTACCATATTTGGTTACTAGGGAAACAGAGCCTTAATGGAAGTGGTGTTGTAGGTTGTAAATTAGAATGGAATGTGCCAGGGAAAAGCCCTTTAAGTTTATGTCTCATTACTTCTTGTTCATATTTGTAATTTACTTTTTATTTTTTATCCCAGCAAATATGATTACAATGGTTTGTTTGTTCTAGGTGTGCAAGATGTGGTTCTTTCCCACATATACATGTATCTATTCTTCCTCGCATCCTTTTCCCATGTAGGTTATGACACAATGTTGAGTAGTCTTCTCCTGGTCTTCCGTACGTCTTTGGTGGTTATATATTTCACATGGTTTGTATATCTCTGTTATCCGCAATGTGGCAATGTATCCAATCCTCATCCCTTTTTATTTGGTGAACCATAAGTTTTTTAATGAATCTGTGATTGCCTTTCTCTGTGGAAATATCTTCATTGGTATCAATTTTTAAGTAACTCTTAAAAGTGATATGATAGGATATGTGTCTTTTGCTTTCTCACTTACTACACGTGGCGTGATTACGTCTAGACTCATCTATGGTGCTGCAAACGGCATTGTTTCATTTTTTTCACTAGCGAATATTCCATCTGTACATGGAGGAGTTCTTCTTTGTCCACCCATCTGTTGGTGGACTTTTTGGTTACTTCCATATCTTGGCTATTGTAATACTGTGCAGTGCAGATTTGCCTGCCTGTGTCTTTCCAATTCTCTCTTCTTAGGTTTTACGTCGAGGAGTGGGCCTGCTGGATCATATAGTAGCTCAATGTTTACCTTTTTAAGGCACCTCCATTCTGTTCTCATTCGTGGCCCTTTCCAAGTTACGTCCCCTTTGAAGTTGAGGGTATGCATTTCTCCACAACACTTTCAGCATTTATTGTTTGTAGTTTTCTTGCTGATGGTTATTCTGACAAGTGTGAGCTGATACCTCTCTGTGGTTGAATTCGAATGTGCCACATAATCTGTTGAAATTGAGCTTTAAGGCATGTCCTTTGCTATTTTTCAAGCTGTGATTACCCCTTAGTTCTTCAAAGTGTTCTCTTTAAGTATGTGTCACATTTTGAAATGTTTTGGCCTTTACCTCCCTCAAGACATTTTGAGGGCCTGTTTCATTTACAGTTCTGCAGTACTTGTTCCTATGAAGTGACCATTAGCACAGGCTTTAAAGCTGCTTTTGCAGGTAACTGCCAGAGGGCGGCAGCCTTTCTATGTCCCCCACCCTGGTAACTAGGGAAAAGCCCTTGCGGCCTGTGGTGTTTCTCGGTTATAAATTAGAGTGGAGTGTGCCCGGACAAACCCACACAAGCTGATGTCTCCTTACTTTTGTTGGATTTTTACATTTAATTTTTATTTTTTATTGGAGTAATTTTCCACTGTGTACGTGGACCACTTCTACTTTGTGCATTCCTCGGTTGATGGACATTTTCATTGCTTCCAAGTGTTGGCTATGGTAAATATTGTTGGAGTGCAGGATTGCCAGCCTGTGACTTTTCGATTCTCATTTTCTCAGGTGATAGGCCCAGCAGTGGGTGTGATTGATTGACTGGTAGCACCGTGTTTCCCTTTACAAAGCACCTTCTTTGTGTTTTCATTAGTGGCTCTTACCACGTCCCCCTTAGAATCCAGGGTACGCATTTCTCCACAATCGCTTCAGCATTTATTGTTTGCAGCATTTATGCTAATGGCCCTTCTGGCTGCTGTGAGCTGATAGGTTTTTGTAATTTGGGTTTGCATGTCTTTGAAAATTCGTAAAACTCATCATTTTTTTCCACCGTTTTCTTTTCTGTTAAAAAAAAGGAAACAATTGGGAGTACAATAGAACTCTTGAAATTGTGTTCTTGGAAGGTTGCCGTCTTTTGAAATTTTTGGTCGATTTTCCACCCCAGAATTTTTTTAGAAAGCAGGTGTCTTTTAGCGAACTGCAAGTTTGGTGAATATTTAGTGACCTTTAGCAATGGGTTTAAAGCTGCTGTTGTAGGAAGTGGCCTCAAGCAGGCAGCATATCTCCATTCCCATATCTGGGTACTAGGGCAGCAGTGCCTTTCTGGAAGTCGTGTTCCTAGTTTGTAAATTACATTGGAATGTGCATGGAGAAAGCCCCATAAGTTTATGTCTCATTATTTCTTCTTGGTTTTAAAATTTTTTTAAATTGGGGTAAAGCTTAGAATATTGTTTGTCCTAGGTGTACACAATCTGGTTCGTTTGTACATGATATATGTCTATTCAAGTACAGATACTCTTCTCATGTAAAATGTTACTGAGGGTTCTGCAGACCTCCCTTGTTATATGCTTGGTCTTTTTGAGATATGTATATAATATGTGTTTGCATACATATAGTAACACTAATCTTAATTTATCCATTCCCCCCACCTTTCCTTTTAGATGAGCATAGTTTGTTTTCTAAGTCTGTGAGTGTCTTTCTCTGTGGAAATATGTTCCTTTGTGTCAGTTATTAGATAACGCCTATAAGTGATATCATAGAATATAGGTCTTTTGCTTTCCGACTTACCTCGTTTCGTGATTATCTCCAGACTCATTTGTGGTGCCTCAGAGAGCAGTGGTTCATTGTTTTCCATGGCTATTATTCCATTGTGTACATGGACCACTTCTTCTTTATCCATTTACTGGTTGTTGGACATTTTGATTGCTTCACTGTTTTGGCTATTGTGAATAAGGCTGCACTGCAGCTTTTGCGGCCTGTGTCTTCTCGATTCTTGTCTTCTCAAGTGAGAGGTCCATTGGTGCGCCGGCTGGATTGAATGGTACCTCCATTTTTACTTTTAAACACAGCTCCTTTCTGTTCTCATTATTGGCTGTTACCCCTTTACGTCTCACCAGCAGGTAGAGGGTACACAGTTCCCTAAAACCCCTTCAGCATTTATTGTTTGTAGACTTTTTGCTCATGGTCAGTCGACTGGTGTAAGTTGAAACTTTTTGTAGATTAGATTGCATGGGTCTAACACTCCCTGAGGTTGAGCTTTTATCCATTTTCCTTTTTTTTTAAAAGAGCGTGAGTAAAACTTAACTCTTCACACTCTCTTCTTGAAACATTTGCCTGTTTTGAATTGTTTTGCCCATTCCCTCCTTCAGCACAATTTTTTTAGGGCAGGTGTCCTTTACAGCCCTGAGTCCTTGGGAATGTTAAGTGACCATTAGCTGTGAGTTTAAAGCTGTTCTTGCAGGAAACGGCCACAAGGTGGCAGCATTTCCCCTTTACCATATTTGGTTACTAGGGAAACAGAGCCTTAATGGAAGTGGTGTTGTAGGTTGTAAATTAGAATGGAATGTGCCAGGGAAAAGCCCTTTAAGTTTATGTCTCATTACTTCTTGTTCATATTTGTAGTTTACTTTTTATTTTTTATCCCAGTAAATATGATTACAATGGTTTGTTTGTTCTAGGTGTGCAAGATGTGGTTCTTTCACACATATACATGTATCTATTCTTCCTCGCATCCTTTTCCCATGTAGGTTATGACACAATGTTGAGTAGTCTTCTCCTGGTCTTCCGTACGTCTTTGGTGGTTATATATTTCACATGGTTTGTATATCTCTGTTAACCCCAATGTGGCAATGTATCCAATCCTCATCCCTTTCTATTTGGTGAACCATAAGTTTTTTAATGAATCTGTGATTGCCTTTCTCTGTGGAAATATCTTCATTGGTATCAATTTTTAAGTAACTCTTAAAAGTGATATGATAGGATATGTGTCTTTTGCTTTCTCACTTACTACACGTGGCGTGGTTATGTCTAGACTCATCTATGGTGCTGCAAATGGCATTGTTTCATTTTTTTCACTAGCGAATATTCCATCTGTACATGGAGGAGTTCTTCTTTGTCCATCCATCTGTTGGTGGACTTTTTGGTTACTTCCATATCTTGGCTATTGTAATACTGTGCAGTGCAGATTTGCCTGCCTGTGTCTTTCCAATTCTCTCTTCTTAGGTTTTACGTCGAGGAGTGGGCCTGCTGGATCATATAGTAGCTCAATGTTTACCTTTTTAAGGCACCTCCATTCTGTTCTCATTCGTGGCCCTTTCCAAGTTACGTCCCCTTTGAAGTTGAGGGTATGCATTTCTCCACAACACTTTCAGCATTTATTGTTTGTAGTTTTCTTGCTGATGGTTATTCTGACAAGTGTGAGCTGATACCTCTCTGTGGTTGAATTCGAATGTGCCACATAATCTGTTGAAATTGAGCTTTAAGGCATGTCCTTTGCTATTTTTCAAGCTGTGATTACCCCTTAGTTCTTCAAAGTGTTCTCTTTAAGTATGTGTCACATTTTGAAATGTTTTGGCCTTTACCTCCCTCAAGACATTTTGAGGGCCTGTTTCATTTACAGTTCTGCAGTACTTGTTCCTATGAAGTGACCATTAGCACAGGCTTAAAAGCTGCTTTTGCAGGTAACTGCCAGAGGGCGGCAGCCTTTCTATGTCCCCCACCCTGGTAACTAGGGAAAAGCCCTTGCGGCCTGTGGTGTTTCTCGGTTATAAATTAGAGTGGAGTGTGCCCGGACAAACCCACACAAGCTGATGTCTCCTTACTTTTGTTGGATTTTTACATTTAATTTTTATTTTTTATTGGAGTAATTTTCCACTGTGTACGTGGACCACTTCTACTTTGTGCATTCCTCGGTTGATGGACATTTTCATTGCTTCCAAGTGTTGGCTATGGTAAATATTGTTGGAGTGCAGGATTGCCAGGCTGTGACTTTTCGATTCTCATTTTCTCAGGTGATAGGCCCAGCAGTGGGTGTGATTGATTGACTGGTAGCACCGTGTTTCCCTTTTCAAAGCACCTTCTTTGTGTTTTCATTAGTGGCTCTTACCACGTCCCCCTTAGAATCCAGGGTACGCATTTCTCCACAATCGCTTCAGCATTTATTGTTTGCAGCATTTATGCTAATGGCCCTTCTGGCTGCTGTGAGCTGATAGGTTTTTGTAATTTGGGTTTGCATGTCTTTGAAAATTCGTAAAACTCATCATTTTTCTACACCGTTTTCTTTTCTGTTAAAAAAAAGGAAACAATTGGGAGTACAATAGAACTCTTGAAATTGTGTTCTTGGAAGGTTGCCCTCTTTGGAAATTTTTGGTCGATTTTCCACCCCAGAATTTTTTTAGAAAGCAGGTGTCTTTTACCGAACTGCAAGTTTGGTGAATATTTAGTGACCTTTAGCAATGGGTTTAAAGCTGCTGTTGTAGGAAGTGGCCTCAAGCAGGAAGCATGTCTCCATTCCCATATCTGGGTACTAGGGCAGCAGAGCCTTTCTGGAAGTCGTTTTCCTAGTTTGTAAATTACATTGGAATGTGCATGGAGAAAGCCCCATAAGTTTATGTCTCATTATTTCTTCTTGGTTTTAAATTTTTTTTTAATTGGGGTAAAGCTTAGAATATTGTTTGTCCTAGGTGTACACCATCTGGTTCGTTTGTACATTATATATGTCTATTCAAGTACAGATCCTCTTCCCATGTAAAATGTTACTGAGGGTTCCGCAGACCTCCCTTGCTATATGGTTGGTCTTTTTGAGATATGGATATAATATGTGTTTGTATACATATAGTAACACTAATCTTAATTTATCCATTCCCCCCACCTTTCCTTTTAGATGAGCATAGTTTGTTTTCTAAGTCTGTGAGTGTCTTTCTCTGTGGAAATATGTTCCTTTGTGTCAGTTATTAGATAACGCCTATAAGTGATATCATAGAATATAGGTCTTTTGCTTTCCGACTTACCTCGTTTCGTGATTATCTCCAGACTCATTTGTGGTGCCTCAGAGAGCAGTGGTTCATTGTTTTCCATGGCTATTATTCCATTGTGTACATGGACCACTTCTTCTTTATCCATTTACCGGTTGTTGGACATTTTGATTGCTTCACTGTCTTGGCTATTGTGAATAAGGCTGCACTGCAGCTTTTGCGGCCTGTGTCTTCTCGATTCTTGTCTTCTCAAGTGAGAGGTCCATTGGTGCGCCTGCTGGATTGAATGGTACCTCCATTTTTACTTTTAAACACAGCTCCTTTCTGTTCTCATTATTGGCTGTTACCCCTTTACGTCTCACCAGCAGGTAGAGGGTACACAGTTCCCTAAAACCCCTTCAGCATTTATTGTTTGTAGACTTTTTGCTCATGTTCAGTCGACTGGTGTAAGTTGAAACTTTTTGTAGATTAGATTGCATGGGTCTAACACTCCCTGAGGTTGAGCTTTTATCCATTTTCCTTTTTTTTAAAAGAGCGTGAGTAAAACTTAACTCTTCACACTCTCTTCTTGAAACATTTGCCTGTTTTGAATTGTTTTGCCCATTCCCTCCTTCAGCACAATTTTTTTAGGGCAGGTGTCCTTTACTGCCCTGAGTCCTTGGGAATGTTAAGTGACCATTAGCTGTGATTTTAAAGCTGTTCTTGCAGGAAACGGCCACAAGGTGGCAGCATTTCCCCTTTACCATATTTGGTTACTAGGGAAACAGAGCCTTAATGGAAGTGGTGTTGTAGGTTGTAAATTAGAATGGAATGTGCCAGGGAAAAGCCCTTTAAGTTTATGTCTCATTACTTCTTGTTCATATTTGTAATTTACTTTTTATTTTTTATCCCAGCAAATATGATTACAATGGTTTGTTTGTTCTAGGTGTGCAAGATGTGGTTCTTTCACACATATACATGTATCTATTCTTCCTCGCATCCTTTTCCCATGTAGGTTATGACACAATGTTGAGTAGTCTTCTCCTGGTCTTCCGTACGTCTTTGGTGGTTATATATTTCACATGGTTTGTATATCTCTGTTAACCCCAATGTGGCAATGTATCCAATCCTCATCCCTTTTTATTTGGTGAACCATAAGTTTTTTAATGAATCTGTGATTGCCTTTCTCTGTGGAAATATCTTCATTGGTATCAATTTTTAAGTAACTCTTAAAAGTGATATGATAGGATATGTGTCTTTTGCTTTCTCACTTACTACACGTGGCGTGATTACGTCTAGACTCATCTATGGTGCTGCAAACGGCATTGTTTCATTTTTTTCACTAGCGAATATTCCATCTGTACATGGAGGAGTTCTTCTTTGTCCACCCATCTGTTGGTGGACTTTTTGGTTACTTCCATATCTTGGCTATTGTAATACTGTGCAGTGCAGATTTGCCTGCCTGTGTCTTTCCAATTCTCTCTTCTTAGGTTTTACGTCGAGGAGTGGGCCTGCTGGATCATATAGTAGCTCAATGTTTACCTTTTTAAGGCACCTCCATTCTGTTCTCATTCGTGGCCCTCTCCAAGTTACGTCCCCTTTGAAGTTGAGGGTATGCATTTCTCCACAACACTTTCAGCATTTATTGTTTGTAGTTTTCTTGCTGATGGTTATTCTGACAAGTGTGAGCTGATACCTCTCTGTGGTTGAATTCGAATGTGCCACATAATCTGTTGAAATTGAGCTTTAAGGCATGTCCTTTGCTATTTTTCAAGCTGTGATTACCCCTTAGTTCTTCAAAGTGTTCTCTTTAAGTATGTGTCACATTTTGAAATGTTTTGGCCTTTACCTCCCTCAAGACATTTTGAGGGCCTGTTTCATTTACAGTTCTGCAGTACTTGTTCCTATGAAGTGACCATTAGCACAGGCTTAAAAGCTGCTTTTGCAGGTAACTGCCAGAGGGCGGCAGCCTTTCTATGTCCCCCACCCTGGTAACTAGGGAAAAGCCCTTGCGGCCTGTGGTGTTTCTCGGTTATAAATTAGAGTGGAGTGTGCCCGGACAAACCCACACAAGCTGATGTCTCCTTACTTTTGTTGGATTTTTACATTTAATTTTTATTTTTTATTGGAGTAATTTTCCACTGTGTACGTGGACCACTTCTACTTTGTGCATTCCTCGGTTGATGGACATTTTCATTGCTTCCAAGTGTTGGCTATGGTAAATATTGTTGGAGTGCAGGATTGCCAGGCTGTGACTTTTCGATTCTCATTTTCTCAGGTGATAGGCCCAGCAGTGGGTGTGATTGATTGACTGGTAGCACCGTGTTTCCCTTTACAAAGCACCTTCTTTGTGTTTTCATTAGTGGCTCTTACCAAGTCCCCCTTAGAATCCAGGGTACGCATTTCTCCACAATCGCTTCAGCATTTATTGTTTGCAGCATTTATGCTAATGGCCCTTCTGGCTGCTGTGAGCTGATAGGTTTTTGTAATTTGGGTTTGCATGTCTTTGAAAATTCGTAAAACTCATCATTTTTTTCCACCGTTTTCTTTTCTGTTAAAAAAAAGGAAACAATTGGGAGTACAATAGAACTCTTGAAATTGTGTTCTTGGAAGGTTGCCGTGTTTTGAAATTTTTGGTCGATTTTCCACCCCGGAATTTTTTTAGAAAGCAGGTGTCTTTTAGCGAACTGCAAGTTTGGTGAATATTTAGTGACCTTTAGCAATGGGTTTAAAGCTGCTGTTGTAGGAAGTGGCCTCAAGCAGGCAGCATATCTCCATTCCCATATCTGGGTACTAGGGCAGCAGTGCCTTTCTGGAAGTCGTGTTCCTAGTTTGTAAATTACATTGGAATGTGCATGGAGAAAGCCCCATAAGTTTATGTCTCATTATTTCTTCTTGGTTTTAAAATTTTTTTAAATTGGGGTAAAGCTTAGAATATTGTTTGTCCTAGGTGTACACAATCTGGTTCGTTTGTACATGATATATGTCTATTCAAGTACAGATACTCTTCTCATGTAAAATGTTACTGAGGGTTCTGCAGACCTCCCTTGTTATATGCTTGGTCTTTTTGAGCTATGTATATAATATGTGTTTGCATACATATAGTAACACTAATCTTAATTTATCCATTCCCCCCACCTTTCCTTTTAGATGAGCATAGTTTGTTTTCTAAGTCTGTGAGTGTCTTTCTCTGTGGAAATATGTTCCTTTGTGTCAGTTATTAGATAACGCCTATAAGTGATATCATAGAATATAGGTCTTTTGCTTTCCGACTTACCTCGTTTCGTGATTATCTCCAGACTCATTTGTGGTGACTCAGAGAGCAGTGGTTCATTGTTTTCCATGGCTATTATTCCATTGTGTACATGGACCACTTCTTCTTTATCCATTTACTGGTTGTTGGACATTTTGATTGCTTCACTGTTTTGGCTATTGTGAATAAGGCTGCACTGCAGCTTTTGTGGCCTGTGTCTTCTCGATTCTTGTCTTCTCAAGTGAGAGGTCCATTGGTGCGCCGGCTGGATTGAATGGTACCTCCATTTTTACTTTTAAACACAGCTCCTTTCTGTTCTCATTATTGGCTGTTACCCCTTTACGTCTCACCAGCAGGTAGAGGGTACACAGTTCCCTAAAACCCCTTCAGCATTTATTGTTTGTAGACTTTTTGCTCATGGTCAGTCGACTGGTGTAAGTTGAAACTTTTTGTAGATTAGATTGCATGGGTCTAACACTCCCTGAGGTTGAGTTTTTATCCATTTTCCTTTTTTTTAAAAGAGCGTGAGTAAAACTTAACTCTTCATACTCTCTTCTTGAAACATTTGCCTGTTTTGAATTTTTTTCTCCATTCCTTCCTTCAGCACAATTTTTTAGGGCAGGTGTCCTTTACAGCCCTGAGTCCTTGGGAATGTTAAGTGACCATTAGCTGTGAGTTTAAAGCTGTTCTTGCAGGAAACGGCCACAAGGTGGCAGCATTTCCCCTTTACCATATTTGGTTACTAGGGAAACAGAGCCTTAATGGAAGTGGTGTTGTAGGTTGTAAATTAGAATGGAATGTGCCAGGGAAAAGCCCTTTAAGTTTATGTCTCATTACTTCTTGTTCATATTTGTAGTTTACTTTTTATTTTTTATCCCAGTAAATATGATTACAATGGTTTGTTTGTTCTAGGTGTGCAAGATGTGGTTCTTTCACACATATACATGTATCTATTCTTCCTCGCATCCTTTTCCCATGTAGGTTATGACACAATGTTGAGTAGTCTTCTCCTGGTCTTCCGTACGTCTTTGGTGGTTATATATTTCACATGGTTTGTATATCTCTGTTAACCCCAATGTGGCAATGTATCCAATCCTCATCCCTTTCTATTTGGTGAACCATAAGTTTTTTAATGAATCTGTGATTGCCTTTCTCTGTGGAAATATCTTCATTGGTATCAATTTTTAAGTAACTCTTAAAAGTGATATGATAGGATATGTGTCTTTTGCTTTCTCACTTACTACACGTGGCGTGATTACGTCTAGACTCATCTTTGGTGCTGCAAACGGCATTGTTTCATTTTTTTCACTAGCGAATATTCCATCTGTACATGGAGGAGTTCTTCTTTGTCCATCCATCTGTTGGTGGACTTTTTGGTTACTTCCATATCTTGGCTATTGTAATACTGTGCAGTGCAGATTTGCCTGCCTGTGTCTTTCCAATTCTCTCTTCTTAGGTTTTACGTCGAGGAGTGGGCCTGCTGGATCATATAGTAGCTCAATGTTTACCTTTTTAAGGCACCTCCATTCTGTTCTCATTCGTGGCCCTTTCCAAGTTACGTCCCCTTTGAAGTTGAGGGTATGCATTTCTCCACAACACTTTCAGCATTTATTGTTTGTAGTTTTCTTGCTGATGGTTATTCTGACAAGTGTGAGCTGATACCTCTCTGTGGTTGAATTCGAATGTGCCACATAATCTGTTGAAATTGAGCTTTAAGGCATGTCCTTTGCTATTTTTCAAGCTGTGATTACCCCTTAGTTCTTCAAAGTGTTCTCTTTAAGTATGTGTCACATTTTGAAATGTTTTGGCCTTTACCTCCCTCAAGACATTTTGAGGGCCTGTTTCATTTACAGTTCTGCAGTACTTGTTCCTATGAAGTGACCATTAGCACAGGCTTAAAAGCTGCTTTTGCAGGTAACTGCCAGAGGGCGGCAGCCTTTCTATGTCCCCCACCCTGGTAACTAGGGAAAAGCCCTTGCGGCCTGTGGTGTTTCTCGGTTATAAATTAGAGTGGAGTGTGCCCGGACAAACCCACACAAGCTGATGTCTCCTTACTTTTGTTGGATTTTTACATTTAATTTTTATTTTTTATTGGAGTAATTTTCCACTGTGTACGTGGACCACTTCTACTTTGTGCATTCCTCGGTTGATGGACATTTTCATTGCTTCCAAGTGTTGGCTATGGTAAATATTGTTGGAGTGCAGGATTGCCAGGCTGTGACTTTTCGATTCTCATTTTCTCAGGTGATAGGCCCAGCAGTGGGTGTGATTGATTGACTGGTAGCACCGTGTTTCCCTTTACAAAGCACCTTCTTTGTGTTTTCATTAGTGGCTCTTACCAAGTCCCCCTTAGAATCCAGGGTACGCATTTCTCCACAATCGCTTCAGCATTTATTGTTTGCAGCATTTATGCTAATGGCCCTTCTGGCTGCTGTGAGCTGATAGGT
The DNA here is from genome assembly GCF_965194805.1 of Balaenoptera borealis. NCBI lineage: Eukaryota > Metazoa > Chordata > Mammalia > Artiodactyla > Balaenopteridae > Balaenoptera > Balaenoptera borealis. Next base: position 41,805,503 of record NC_138864.1, on the reverse strand, counting down.
TTTTGTAATTTGGGTTTGCATGTCTTTGAAAATTCGTAAAACTCATCATTTTTTTCCACCGTTTTCTTTTCTGTTAAAAAAAAGGAAACAATTGGGAGTACAATAGAACTCTTGAAATTGTGTTCTTGGAAGGTTGCCGTCTTTTGAAATTTTTGGTCGATTTTCCACCCCGGAATTTTTTTAGAAAGCAGGTGTCTTTTAGCGAACTGCAAGTTTGGTGAATATTTAGTGACCTTTAGCAATGGGTTTAAAGCTGCTGTTGTAGGAAGTGGCCTCAAGCAGGCAGCATATCTCCATTCCCATATCTGGGTACTAGGGCAGCAGTGCCTTTCTGGAAGTCGTGTTCCTAGTTTGTAAATTACATTGGAATGTGCATGGAGAAAGCCCCATAAGTTTATGTCTCATTATTTCTTCTTGGTTTTAAAATTTTTTTAAATTGGGGTAAAGCTTAGAATATTGTTTGTCCTAGGTGTACACAATCTGGTTCGTTTGTACATGATATATGTCTATTCAAGTACAGATACTCTTCTCATGTAAAATGTTACTGAGGGTTCTGCAGACCTCCCTTGTTATATGCTTGGTCTTTTTGAGATATGTATATAATATGTGTTTGCATACATATAGTAACACTAATCTTAATTTATCCATTCCCCCCACCTTTCCTTTTAGATGAGCATAGTTTGTTTTCTAAGTCTGTGAGTGTCTTTCTCTGTGGAAATATGTTCCTTTGTGTCAGTTATTAGATAACGCCTATAAGTGATATCATAGAATATAGGTCTTTTGCTTTCCGACTTACCTCGTTTCGTGATTATCTCCAGACTCATTTGTGGTGACTCAGAGAGCAGTGGTTCATTGTTTTCCATGGCTATTATTCCATTGTGTACATGGACCACTTCTTCTTTATCCATTTACTGGTTGTTGGACATTTTGATTGCTTCACTGTTTTGGCTATTGTGAATAAGGCTGCACTGCAGCTTTTGTGGCCTGTGTCTTCTCGATTCTTGTCTTCTCAAGTGAGAGGTCCATTGGTGCGCCGGCTGGATTGAATGGTACCTCCATTTTTACTTTTAAACACAGCTCCTTTCTGTTCTCATTATTGGCTGTTACCCCTTTACGTCTCACCAGCAGGTAGAGGGTACACAGTTCCCTAAAACCCCTTCAGCATTTATTGTTTGTAGACTTTTTGCTCATGGTCAGTCGACTGGTGTAAGTTGAAACTTTTTGTAGATTAGATTGCATGGGTCTAACACTCCCTGAGGTTGAGTTTTTATCCATTTTCCTTTTTTTTAAAAGAGCGTGAGTAAAACTTAACTCTTCATACTCTCTTCTTGAAACATTTGCCTGTTTTGAATTTTTTTCTCCATTCCTTCCTTCAGCACAATTTTTTAGGGCAGGTGTCCTTTACAGCCCTGAGTCCTTGGGAATGTTAAGTGACCATTAGCTGTGAGTTTAAAGCTGTTCTTGCAGGAAACGGCCACAAGGTGGCAGCATTTCCCCTTTACCATATTTGGTTACTAGGGAAACAGAGCCTTAATGGAAGTGGTGTTGTAGGTTGTAAATTAGAATGGAATGTGCCAGGGAAAAGCCCTTTAAGTTTATGTCTCATTACTTCTTGTTCATATTTGTAGTTTACTTTTTATTTTTTATCCCAGTAAATATGATTACAATGGTTTGTTTGTTCTAGGTGTGCAAGATGTGGTTCTTTCACACATATACATGTATCTATTCTTCCTCGCATCCTTTTCCCATGTAGGTTATGACACAATGTTGAGTAGTCTTCTCCTGGTCTTCCGTACGTCTTTGGTGGTTATATATTTCACATGGTTTGTATATCTCTGTTAACCCCAATGTGGCAATGTATCCAATCCTCATCCCTTTCTATTTGGTGAACCATAAGTTTTTTAATGAATCTGTGATTGCCTTTCTCTGTGGAAATATCTTCATTGGTATCAATTTTTAAGTAACTCTTAAAAGTGATATGATAGGATATGTGTCTTTTGCTTTCTCACTTACTACACGTGGCGTGATTACGTCTAGACTCATCTTTGGTGCTGCAAACGGCATTGTTTCATTTTTTTCACTAGCGAATATTCCATCTGTACATGGAGGAGTTCTTCTTTGTCCATCCATCTGTTGGTGGACTTTTTGGTTACTTCCATATCTTGGCTATTGTAATACTGTGCAGTGCAGATTTGCCTGCCTGTGTCTTTCCAATTCTCTCTTCTTAGGTTTTACGTCGAGGAGTGGGCCTGCTGGATCATATAGTAGCTCAATGTTTACCTTTTTAAGGCACCTCCATTCTGTTCTCATTCGTGGCCCTTTCCAAGTTACGTCCCCTTTGAAGTTGAGGGTATGCATTTCTCCACAACACTTTCAGCATTTATTGTTTGTAGTTTTCTTGCTGATGGTTATTCTGACAAGTGTGAGCTGATACCTCTCTGTGGTTGAATTCGAATGTGCCACATAATCTGTTGAAATTGAGCTTTAAGGCATGTCCTTTGCTATTTTTCAAGCTGTGATTACCCCTTAGTTCTTCAAAGTGTTCTCTTTAAGTATGTGTCACATTTTGAAATGTTTTGGCCTTTACCTCCCTCAAGACATTTTGAGGGCCTGTTTCATTTACAGTTCTGCAGTACTTGTTCCTATGAAGTGACCATTAGCACAGGCTTAAAAGCTGCTTTTGCAGGTAACTGCCAGAGGGCGGCAGCCTTTCTATGTCCCCCACCCTGGTAACTAGGGAAAAGCCCTTGCGGCCTGTGGTGTTTCTCGGTTATAAATTAGAGTGGAGTGTGCCCGGACAAACCCACACAAGCTGATGTCTCCTTACTTTTGTTGGATTTTTACATTTAATTTTTATTTTTTATTGGAGTAATTTTCCACTGTGTACGTGGACCACTTCTACTTTGTGCATTCCTCGGTTGATGGACATTTTCATTGCTTCCAAGTGTTGGCTATGGTAAATATTGTTGGAGTGCAGGATTGCCAGGCTGTGACTTTTCGATTCTCATTTTCTCAGGTGATAGGCCCAGCAGTGGGTGTGATTGATTGACTGGTAGCACCGTGTTTCCCTTTACAAAGCACCTTCTTTGTGTTTTCATTAGTGGCTCTTACCAAGTCCCCCTTAGAATCCAGGGTACGCATTTCTCCACAATCGCTTCAGCATTTATTGTTTGCAGCATTTATGCTAATGGCCCTTCTGGCTGCTGTGAGCTGATAGGTTTTTGTAATTTGGGTTTGCATGTCTTTGAAAATTCGTAAAACTCATCATTTTTTTCCACCGTTTTCTTTTCTGTTAAAAAAAAGGAAACAATTGGGAGTACAATAGAACTCTTGAAATTGTGTTCTTGGAAGGTTGCCGTCTTTTGAAATTTTTGGTCGATTTTCCACCCCGGAATTTTTTTAGAAAGCAGGTGTCTTTTAGCGAACTGCAAGTTTGGTGAATATTTAGTGACCTTTAGCAATGGGTTTAAAGCTGCTGTTGTAGGAAGTGGCCTCAAGCAGGCAGCATATCTCCATTCCCATATCTGGGTACTAGGGCAGCAGTGCCTTTCTGGAAGTCGTGTTCCTAGTTTGTAAATTACATTGGAATGTGCATGGAGAAAGCCCCATAAGTTTATGTCTCATTATTTCTTCTTGGTTTTAAAATTTTTTTAAATTGGGGTAAAGCTTAGAATATTGTTTGTCCTAGGTGTACACAATCTGGTTCGTTTGTACATGATATATGTCTATTCAAGTACAGATACTCTTCTCATGTAAAATGTTACTGAGGGTTCTGCAGACCTCCCTTGTTATATGCTTGGTCTTTTTGAGATATGTATATAATATGTGTTTGCATACATATAGTAACACTAATCTTAATTTATCCATTCCCCCCACCTTTCCTTTTAGATGAGCATAGTTTGTTTTCTAAGTCTGTGAGTGTCTTTCTCTGTGGAAATATGTTCCTTTGTGTCAGTTATTAGATAACGCCTATAAGTGATATCATAGAATATAGGTCTTTTGCTTTCCGACTTACCTCGTTTCGTGATTATCTCCAGACTCATTTGTGGTGACTCAGAGAGCAGTGGTTCATTGTTTTCCATGGCTATTATTCCATTGTGTACATGGACCACTTCTTCTTTATCCATTTACTGGTTGTTGGACATTTTGATTGCTTCACTGTTTTGGCTATTGTGAATAAGGCTGCACTGCAGCTTTTGTGGCCTGTGTCTTCTCGATTCTTGTCTTCTCAAGTGAGAGGTCCATTGGTGCGCCGGCTGGATTGAATGGTACCTCCATTTTTACTTTTAAACACAGCTCCTTTCTGTTCTCATTATTGGCTGTTACCCCTTTACGTCTCACCAGCAGGTAGAGGGTACACAGTTCCCTAAAACCCCTTCAGCATTTATTGTTTGTAGACTTTTTGCTCATGGTCAGTCGACTGGTGTAAGTTGAAACTTTTTGTAGATTAGATTGCATGGGTCTAACACTCCCTGAGGTTGAGTTTTTATCCATTTTCCTTTTTTTTAAAAGAGCGTGAGTAAAACTTAACTCTTCATACTCTCTTCTTGAAACATTTGCCTGTTTTGAATTTTTTTCTCCATTCCTTCCTTCAGCACAATTTTTTAGGGCAGGTGTCCTTTACAGCCCTGAGTCCTTGGGAATGTTAAGTGACCATTAGCTGTGAGTTTAAAGCTGTTCTTGCAGGAAACGGCCACAAGGTGGCAGCATTTCCCCTTTACCATATTTGGTTACTAGGGAAACAGAGCCTTAATGGAAGTGGTGTTGTAGGTTGTAAATTAGAATGGAATGTGCCAGGGAAAAGCCCTTTAAGTTTATGTCTCATTACTTCTTGTTCATATTTGTAGTTTACTTTTTATTTTTTATCCCAGTAAATATGATTACAATGGTTTGTTTGTTCTAGGTGTGCAAGATGTGGTTCTTTCACACATATACATGTATCTATTCTTCCTCGCATCCTTTTCCCATGTAGGTTATGACACAATGTTGAGTAGTCTTCTCCTGGTCTTCCGTACGTCTTTGGTGGTTATATATTTCACATGGTTTGTATATCTCTGTTAACCCCAATGTGGCAATGTATCCAATCCTCATCCCTTTCTATTTGGTGAACCATAAGTTTTTTAATGAATCTGTGATTGCCTTTCTCTGTGGAAATATCTTCATTGGTATCAATTTTTAAGTAACTCTTAAAAGTGATATGATAGGATATGTGTCTTTTGCTTTCTCACTTACTACACGTGGCGTGATTACGTCTAGACTCATCTATGGTGCTGCAAACGGCATTGTTTCATTTTTTTCACTAGCGAATATTCCATCTGTACATGGAGGAGTTCTTCTTTGTCCATCCATCTGTTGGTGGACTTTTTGGTTACTTCCATATCTTGGCTATTGTAATACTGTGCAGTGCAGATTTGCCTGCCTGTGTCTTTCCAATTCTCTCTTCTTAGGTTTTACGTCGAGGAGTGGGCCTGCTGGATCATATAGTAGCTCAATGTTTACCTTTTTAAGGCACCTCCATTCTGTTCTCATTCGTGGCCCTTTCCAAGTTACGTCCCCTTTGAAGTTGAGGGTATGCATTTCTCCACAACACTTTCAGCATTTATTGTTTGTAGTTTTCTTGCTGATGGTTATTCTGACAAGTGTGAGCTGATACCTCTCTGTGGTTGAATTCGAATGTGCCACATAATCTGTTGAAATTGAGCTTTAAGGCATGTCCTTTGCTATTTTTCAAGCTGTGATTACCCCTTAGTTCTTCAAAGTGTTCTCTTTAAGTATGTGTCACATTTTGAAATGTTTTGGCCTTTACCTCCCTCAAGACATTTTGAGGGCCTGTTTCATTTACAGTTCTGCAGTACTTGTTCCTATGAAGTGACCATTAGCACAGGCTTAAAAGCTGCTTTTGCAGGTAACTGCCAGAGGGCGGCAGCCTTTCTATGTCCCCCACCCTGGTAACTAGGGAAAAGCCCTTGCGGCCTGTGGTGTTTCTCGGTTATAAATTAGAGTGGAGTGTGCCCGGACAAACCCACACAAGCTGATGTCTCCTTACTTTTGTTGGATTTTTACATTTAATTTTTATTTTTTATTGGAGTAATTTTCCACTGTGTACGTGGACCACTTCTACTTTGTGCATTCCTCGGTTGATGGACATTTTCATTGCTTCCAAGTGTTGGCTATGGTAAATATTGTTGGAGTGCAGGATTGCCAGCCTGTGACTTTTCGATTCTCATTTTCTCAGGTGATAGGCCCAGCAGTGGGTGTGATTGATTGACTGGCAGCACCGTGTTTCCCTTTTCAAAGCACCTTCTTTGTGTTTTCATTAGTGGCTCTTACCACGTCCCCCTTAGAATCCAGGGTACGCATTTCTCCACAATCGCTTCAGCATTTATTGTTTGCAGCATTTATGCTAATGGCCCTTCTGGCTGCTCTGAGCTGATAGGTTTTTGTAATTTGGGTTTGCATGTCTTTGAAAATTCGTAAAACTCATCATTTTTCTCCACCGTTTTCTTTTCTGTTTAAAAAAAAGGAAACAATTGGGAGTACAATAGAACTCTTGAAATTGTGTTCTTGGAAGGTTGCCCTCTTTGGAAATTTTTGGTCGATTTTCCACCCCAGAATTTTTTTAGAAAGCAGGTGTCTCTTACCGAACTGCAAGTTTGGTGAATATTTAGTGACCTTTAACAATGGGTTTAAAGCTGCTGTTGTAGGAAGTGGCCTCAAGCAGGAAGCATATCTCCATTCCCATATCTGGGTACTAGGGCAGCAGAGCCTTTCTGGAAGTCGTGTTCCTAGTTTGTAAATTACATTGGAATGTGCATGGAGAAAGCCCCATAAGTTTATGTCTCATTATTTCTTCTTGGTTTTAAAATTTTTTTTAATTGGGGTAAAACTTAGAATATTGTTTGTCCTAGGTGTACACCATCTGGTTCGTTTGTACATTATATATATCTATTCAAGTACAGATCCTCTTCCCATGTAAAATGTTACTGAGGGTTCCGCAGACCTCCCTTGCTATATGGTTGGTCTTTTTGAGATATGGATATAATATGTGTTTGTATACATATAGTAACACTAATCTTAATTTATCCATTCCCCCCACCTTTCCTTTTAGATGAGCATAGTTTGTTTTCTAAGTCTGTGAGTGTCTTTCTCTGTGGAAATATGTTCCTTTGTGTCAGTTATTAGATAACGCCTATAAGTGATATCATAGAATATAGGTCTTTTGCTTTCCGACTTACCTCGTTTCGTGATTATCTCCAGACTCATTTGTGGTGCCTCAGAGAGCAGTGGTTCATTGTTTTCCATGGCTATTATTCCATTGTGTACATGGACCACTTCTTCTTTATCCATTTACCGGTTGTTGGACATTTTGATTGCTTCACTGTCTTGGCTATTGTGAATAAGGCTGCACTGCAGCTTTTGCGGCCTGTGCCTTCTCGATTCTTGTCTTCTCAAGTGAGAGGTCCATTGGTGCGCCTGCTGGATTGAATGGTACCTCCATTTTTACTTTTAAACACAGCTCCTTTCTGTTCTCATTATTGGCTGTTACCCCTTTACGTCTCACCAGCAGGTAGAGGGTACACAGTTCCCTAAAACCCCTTCAGCATTTATTGTTTGTAGACTTTTTGCTCATGTTCAGTCGACTGGTGTAAGTTGAAACTTTTTGTAGATTAGATTGCATGGGCCTAACACTCCCTGAGGTTGAGTTTTTATCCATTTTCCTTTTTTTTAAAAGAACGTGAGTAAAACTTAACTCTTCATACTCTCTTCTTGAAATATTTGCCTGTTTTGAATTTTTTTCTACATTACTTCCTTCAGCACAATTTTTTAGGGCAGGTGTCCTTTACTGCCCTGAGTCCTTGGGAATGTTAAGTGACCATTAGCTGTGATTTTAAAGCTGTTCTTGCAGGAAACAGCCACAAGGTGGCAGCATTTCCCCTTTACCATATTTGGTTACTAGGGAAACAGAGCCTTAATGGAAGTGGTGTTGTAGGTTGTAAATTAGAATGGAATGTGCCAGGGAAAAGCCCTTTAAGTTTATGTCTCATTACTTCTTGTTCATATTTGTAATTTACTTTTTATTTTTTATCCCAGCAAATATGATTACAATGGTTTGTTTGTTCTAGGTGTGCAAGATGTGGTTCTTTCCCACATATACATGTATCTATTCTTCCTCGCACCCTTTTCCCATGTAGGTTATGACACAATGTTGAGTAGTCTTCTCCTGGTCTTCCGTACGTCTTTGGTGGTTATATATTTCACATGGTTTGTATATCTCTGTTAACCCCAATGTGGTAATGTATCCAATCCTCATCCCTTTCTATTTGGTGAACCATAAGTTTTTTAATGAATCTGTGATTGCCTTTCTCTGTGGAAATATCTTCATTGGTATCAATTTTTAAGTAACTCTTAAAAGTGATATGATAGGATATGTGTCTTTTGCTTTCTCACTTACTACACGTGGCGTGATTACGTCTAGACTCATCTATAGTGCTGCAAACGGCATTGTTTCATTTTTTTCACTAGCGAATATTCCATCTGTACATGGAGGAGTTCTTCTTTGTCCATCCATCTGTTGGTGGACTTTTTGGTTACTTCCATATCTTGGCTATTGTAATACTGTGCAGTGCAGATTTGCCTGCCTGTGTCTTTCCAATTCTCTCTTCTTAGGTTTTACGTCGAGGAGTGGGCCTGCTGGATCATATAGTAGCTCAATGTTTACCTTTTTAAGGCACCTCCATTCTGTTCTCATTCGTGGCCCTTTCCAAGTTACGTCCCCTTTGAAGTTGAGGGTATGCATTTCTCCACAACACCTTCAGCATTTATTGTTTGTAGTTTTCTTGCTGATGTTTATTCTGACAAGTGTGAGCTGATACCTCTCTGTGGTTGAATTCGAATGTGCCACATAATCTGTTGAAATTGAGCTTTAAGGCATGTCCTTTTCTATTTTTCAAGCTGTGATTACCCCTTAGTTCTTCAAAGTGTTCTCTTTAAGTATGTGTCATATTTTGAAATGTTTTGGCCTTTACCTCCCTCAAGACATTTTGAGGGCCTGTTTCATTTACAGTTCTGCAGTACTTGTTCCTATGAAGTGACCATTAGCACAGGCTTTAAAGCTGCTTTTGCAGGTAACTGCCAGAGGGCGGCAGCCTTTCTATGTCCCCCACCCTGGTAACTAGGGAAAAGCCCTTGCGGCCTGTGGTGTTTCTCGGTTATAAATTAGAGTGGAGTGTGCCCGGACAAACCCACACAAGCTGATGTCTCCTTACTTTTGTTGGATTTTTACATTTAATTTTTATTTTTTATTGGAGTAATTTTCCACTGTGTACGTGGACCACTTCTACTTTGTGCATTCCTCGGTTGATGGACATTTTCATTGCTTCCAAGTGTTGGCTATGGTAAATATTGTTGGAGTGCAGGATTGCCAGCCTGTGACTTTTCGATTCTCATTTTCTCAGGTGATAGGCCCAGCAGTGGGTGTGATTGATTGACTGGTAGCACCGTGTTTCCCTTTTCAAAGCACCTTCTTTGTGTTTTCATTAGTGGCTCTTACCACGTCCCCCTTAGAATCCAGGGTACGCATTTCTCCACAATCGCTTCAGCATTTATTGTTTGCAGCATTTATGCTAATGGCCCTTCTGGCTGCTCTGAGCTGATAGGTTTTTGTAATTTGGGTTTGCATGTCTTTGAAAATTCGTAAAACTCATCATTTTTCTCCACCGTTTTCTTTTCTGTTAAAAAAAGGAAACAATTGGGAGTACAATAGAACTCTTGAAATTGTGTTCTTGGAAGGTTGCCCTCTTTGGAAATTTTTGGTCGATTTTCCACCCCAGAATTTTTTTAGAAAGCAGGTGTCTCTTACCGAACTGCAAGTTTGGTGAATATTTAGTGACCTTTAGCAATGGGTTTAAAGCTGCTGTTGTAGGAAGTGGCCTCAAGCAGGAAGCATATCTCCATTCCCATATCTGGGTACTAGGGCAGCAGAGCCTTTCTGGAAGTCGTGTTCCTAGTTTGTAAATTACATTGGAATGTGCATGGAGAAAGCCCCATAAGTTTATGTCTCATTATTTCTTCTTGGTTTTAAAATTTTTTTTAATTGGGGTAAAACTTAGAATATTGTTTGTCCTAGGTGTACACAATCTGGTTCGTTTGTACATTATATATGTCTATTCAAGTACAGATCCTCTTCCCATGTAAAATGTTACTGAGGGTTCCGCAGACCTCCCTTGCTATATGGTTGGTCTTTTTGAGATATGGATATAATATGTGTTTGTATACATATAGTAACACTAATCTTAATTTATCCATTCCCCCCACCTTTCCTTTTAGATGAGCATAGTTTGTTTTCTAAGTCTGTGAGTGTCTTTCTCTGTGGAAATATGTTCCTTTGTGTCAGTTATTAGATAACGCCTATAAGTGATATCATAGAATATAGGTCTTTTGCTTTCCGACTTACCTCGTTTCGTGATTATCTCCAGACTCATTTGTGGTGCCTCAGAGAGCAGTGGTTCATTGTTTTCCATGGCTATTATTCCATTGTGTACATGGACCACTTCTTCTTTATCCATTTACCGGTTGTTGGACATTTTGATTGCTTCACTGTCTTGGCTATTGTGAATAAGGCTGCACTGCAGCTTTTGCGGCCTGTGCCTTCTCGATTCTTGTCTTCTCAAGTGAGAGGTCCATTGGTGCGCCTGCTGGATTGAATGGTACCTCCATTTTTACTTTTAAACACAGCTCCTTTCTGTTCTCATTATTGGCTGTTACCCCTTTACGTCTCACCAGCAGGTAGAGGGTACACAGTTCCCTAAAACCCCTTCAGCATTTATTGTTTGTAGACTTTTTGCTCATGTTCAGTCGACTGGTGTAAGTTGAAACTTTTTGTAGATTAGATTGCATGGGTCTAACACTCCCTGAGGATGAGTTTTTATCCATTTTCCTTTTTTTTAAAAGAACGTGAGTAAAACTTAACTCTTCATACTCTCTTCTTGAAATATTTGCCTGTTTTGAATTTTTTTCTCCATTCCTTCCTTCAGCACAATTTTTTAGGGCAGGTGTCCTTTACTGCCCTGAGTCCTTGGGAATGTTAAGTGACCATTAGCTGTGATTTTAAAGCTGTTCTTGCAGGAAACAGCCACAAGGTGGCAGCATTTCCCCTTTACCATATTTGGTTACTAGGGAAACAGAGCCTTAATGGAAGTGGTGTTGTAGGTTGTAAATTAGAATGGAATGTGCCAGGGAAAAGCCCTTTAAGTTTATGTCTCATTACTTCTTGTTCATATTTGTAATTTACTTTTTATTTTTTATCCCAGCAAATATGATTACAATGGTTTGTTTGTTCTAGGTGTGCAAGATGTGGTTCTTTCCCACATATACATGTATCTATTCTTCCTCGCATCCTTTTCCCATGTAGGTTATGACACAATGTTGAGTAGTCTTCTCCTGGTCTTCCGTACGTCTTTGGTGGTTATATATTTCACATGGTTTGTATATCTCTGTTAACCCCAATGTGGCAATGTATCCAATCCTCATCCCTTTCTATTTGGTGAACCATAAGTTTTTTAATGAATCTGTGATTGCCTTTCTCTGTGGAAATATCTTCATTGGTATCAATTTTTAAGTAACTCTTAAAAGTGATATGATAGGATATGTGTCTTTTGCTTTCTCACTTACTACACGTGGCGTGATTACGTCTAGACTCATCTATGGTGCTGCAAACGGCATTGTTTCATTTTTTTCACTAGCGAATATTCCATCTGTACATGGAGGAGTTCTTCTTTGTCCATCCATCTGTTGGTGGACTTTTTGGTTACTTCCATATCTTGGCTATTGTAATACTGTGCAGTGCAGATTTGCCTGCCTGTGTCTTTCCAATTCTCTCTTCTTAGGTTTTACGTCGAGGAGTGGGCCTGCTGGATCATATAGTAGCTCAATGTTTACCTTTTTAAGGCACCTCCATTCTGTTCTCATTCATGGCCCTTTCCAAGTTACGTCCCCTTTGAAGTTGAGGGTATGCATTTCTCCACAACACCTTCAGCATTTATTGTTTGTAGTTTTCTTGCTGATGTTTATTCTGACAAGTGTGAGCTGATACCTCTCTGTGGTTGAATTCGAATGTGCCACATAATCTGTTGAAATTGAGCTTTAAGGCATGTCCTTTTCTATTTTTCAAGCTGTGATTACCCCTTAGTTCTTCAAAGTGTTCTCTTTAAGTATGTGTCATATTTTGAAATGTTTTGGCCTTTACCTCCCTCAAGACATTTTGAGGGCCTGTTTCATTTACAGTTCTGCAGTACTTGTTCCTATGAAGTGACCATTAGCACAGGCTTTAAAGCTGCTTTTGCAGGTAACTACCAGAGGGCGGCAGCCTTTCTATGTCCCCCACCCTGGTAACTAGGGAAAAGCCCTTGCGGCCTGTGGTGTTTCTCGGTTATAAATTAGAGTGGAGTGTGCCCGGACAAACCCACACAAGCTGATGTCTCCTTACTTTTGTTGGATTTTTACATTTAATTTTTATTTTTTATTGGAGTAATTTTCCACTGTGTACGTGGACCACTTCTACTTTGTGCATTCCTCGGTTGATGGACATTTTCATTGCTTCCAAGTGTTGGCTATGGTAAATATTGTTGGAGTGCAGGATTGCCAGCCTGTGACTTTTCGATTCTCATTTTCTCAGGTGATAGGCCCAGCAGTGGGTGTGATTGATTGACTGGTAGCACCGTGTTTCCCTTTTCAAAGCACCTTCTTTGTGTTTTCATTAGTGGCTCTTACCACGTCCCCCTTAGAATCCAGGGTACGCATTTCTCCACAATCGCTTCAGCATTTATTGTTTGCAGCATTTATGCTAATGGCCCTTCTGGCTGCTCTGAGCTGATAGGTTTTTGTAATTTGGGTTTGCATGTCTTTGAAAATTCGTAAAACTCATCATTTTTCTCCACCGTTTTCTTTTCTGTTAAAAAAAAGGAAACAATTGGGAGTACAATAGAACTCTTGAAATTGTGTTCTTGGAAGGTTGCCCTCTTTTGAAATTTTTGGTCGATTTTCCACCCCAGAATTTTTTTAGAAAGCAGGTGTCTCTTACCGAACTGCAAGTTTGGTGAATATTTAGTGACCTTTAACAATGGGTTTAAAGCTGCTGTTGTAGGAAGTGGCCTCAAGCAGGAAGCATATCTCCATTCCCATATCTGGGTACTAGGGCAGCAGAGCCTTTCTGGAAGTCGTGTTCCTAGTTTGTAAATTACATTGGAATGTGCATGGAGAAAGCCCGATAAGTTTATGTCTCATTATTTCTTCTTGGTTTTAAAATTTTTTTTAATTGGGGTAAAACTTAGAATATTGTTTGTCCTAGGTGTACACCATCTGGTTCGTTTGTACATTATATATGTCTATTCAAGTACAGATCCTCTTCCCATGTAAAATGTTACTGAGGGTTCCGCAGACCTCCCTTGCTATATGGTTGGTCTTTTTGAGATATGGATATAATATGTGTTTGTATACATATAGTAACACTAATCTTAATTTATCCATTCCCCCCACCTTTCCTTTTAGATGAGCATAGTTTGTTTTCTAAGTCTGTGAGTGTCTTTCTCTGTGGAAATATGTTCCTTTGTGTCAGTTATTAGATAACGCCTATAAGTGATATCATAGAATATAGGTCTTTTGCTTTCCGACTTACCTCGTTTCGTGATTATCTCCAGACTCATTTGTGGTGCCTCAGAGAGCAGTGGTTCATTGTTTTCCATGGCTATTATTCCATTGTGTACATGGACCACTTCTTCTTTATCCATTTACTGGTTGTTGGACATTTTGATTGCTTCACTGTTTTGGCTATTGTGAATAAGGCTGCACTGCAGCTTTTGCGCCTGTGTCTTCTCGATTCTTGTCTTCTCAAGTGAGAGGTCCATTGGTGCGCCTGCTGGATTGAATGGTACCTCCATTTTTACTTTTAAACACAGCTCCTTTCTGTTCTCATTATTGGCTGTTACCCCTTTACGTCTCACCAGCAGGTAGAGGGTACACAGTTCCCTAAAACCCCTTCAGCATTTATTGTTTATAGACTTTTTGCTCATGGTCAGTCGACTGGTGTAAGTTGAAACTTTTTGTAGATTAGATTGCATGGGTCTAACACTCCCTGAGGTTGAGCTTTTATCCATTTTCCTTTTTTTTTAAAAGAGCGTGAGTAAAACTTAACTCTTCACACTCTCTTCTTGAAACATTTGCCTGTTTTGAATTGTTTTGCCCATTCCCTCCTTCAGCACAATTTTTTTAGGGCAGGTGTCCTTTACAGCCCTGAGTCCTTGGGAATGTTAAGTGACCATTAGCTGTGAGTTTAAAGCTGTTCTTGCAGGAAACGGCCACAAGGTGGCAGCATTTCCCCTTTACCATATTTGGTTACTAGGGAAACAGAGCCTTAATGGAAGTGGTGTTGTAGGTTGTAAATTAGAATGGAATGTGCCAGGGAAAAGCCCTTTAAGTTTATGTCTCATTACTTCTTGTTCATATTTGTAGTTTACTTTTTATTTTTTATCCCAGTAAATATGATTACAATGGTTTGTTTGTTCTAGGTGTGCAAGATGTGGTTCTTTCACACATATACATGTATCTATTCTTCCTCGCATCCTTTTCCCATGTAGGTTATGACACAATGTTGAGTAGTCTTCTCCTGGTCTTCCGTACGTCTTTGGTGGTTATATATTTCACATGGTTTGTATATCTCTGTTAACCCCAATGTGGCAATGTATCCAATCCTCATCCCTTTCTATTTGGTGAACCATAAGTTTTTTAATGAATCTGTGATTGCCTTTCTCTGTGGAAATATCTTCATTGGTATCAATTTTTAAGTAACTCTTAAAAGTGATATGATAGGATATGTGTCTTTTGCTTTCTCACTTACTACACGTGGCGTGATTACGTCTAGACTCATCTATGGTGCTGCAAACGGCATTGTTTCATTTTTTTCACTAGCGAATATTCCATCTGTACATGGAGGAGTTCTTCTTTGTCCATCCATCTGTTGGTGGACTTTTTGGTTACTTCCATATCTTGGCTATTGTAATACTGTGCAGTGCAGATTTGCCTGCCTGTGTCTTTCCAATTCTCTCTTCTTAGGTTTTACGTCGAGGAGTGGGCCTGCTGGATCATATAGTAGCTCAATGTTTACCTTTTTAAGGCACCTCCATTCTGTTCTCATTCGTGGCCCTTTCCAAGTTACGTCCCCTTTGAAGTTGAGGGTATGCATTTCTCCACAACACTTTCAGCATTTATTGTTTGTAGTTTTCTTGCTGATGTTTATTCTGACAAGTGTGAGCTGATACCTCTCTGTGGTTGAATTCGAATGTGCCACATAATCTGTTGAAATTGAGCTTTAAGGCATGTCCTTTTCTATTTTTCAAGCTGTGATTACCCCTTAGTTCTTCAAAGTGTTCTCTTTAAGTATGTGTCATATTTTGAAATGTTTTGGCCTTTACCTCCCTCAAGACATTTTGAGGGCCTGTTTCATTTACAGTTCTGCAGTACTTGTTCCTATGAAGTGACCATTAGCACAGGCTTTAAAGCTGCTTTTGCAGGTAACTACCAGAGGGCGGCAGCCTTTCTATGTCCCCCACCCTGGTAACTAGGGAAAAGCCCTTGCGGCATGTGGTGTTTCTCGGTTATAAATTAGAGTGGAGTGTGCCCGGACAAACCCACACAAGCTGATGTCTCCTTACTTTTGTTGGATTTTTACATTTAATTTTTATTTTTTATTGGAGTAATTTTCCACTGTGTACGTGGACCACTTCTACTTTGTGCATTCCTCGGTTGATGGACATTTTCATTGCTTCCAAGTGTTGGCTATGGTAAATGTTGTTGGAGTGCAGGATTGCCAGCCTGTGACTTTTCGATTCTCATTTTCTCAGGTGATAGGCCCAGCAGTGGGTGTGATTGATTGACTGGTAGCACCGTGTTTCCCTTTTCAAAGCACCTTCTTTGTGTTTTCATTAGTGGCTCTTACCACGTCCCCCTTAGAATCCAGGGTACGCATTTCTCCACAATCGCTTCAGCATTTATTGTTTGCAGCATTTATGCTAATGGCCCTTCTGGCTGCTCTGAGCTGATAGGTTTTTGTAATTTGGGTTTGCATGTCTTTGAAAATTCGTAAAACTCATCATTTTTCTCCACCGTTTTCTTTTCTGTTAAAAAAAAGGAAACAATTGGGAGTACAATAGAACTCTTGAAATTGTGTTCTTGGAAGGTTGCCCTCTTTTGAAATTTTTGGTCGATTTTCCACCCCAGAATTTTTTTAGAAAGCAGGTGTCTCTTACCGAACTGCAAGTTTGGTGAATATTTAGTGACCTTTAACAATGGGTTTAAAGCTGCTGTTGTAGGAAGTGGCCTCAAGCAGGAAGCATATCTCCATTCCCATATCTGGGTACTAGGGCAGCAGAGCCTTTCTGGAAGTCGTGTTCCTAGTTTGTAAATTACATTGGAATGTGCATGGAGAAAGCCCGATAAGTTTATGTCTCATTATTTCTTCTTGGTTTTAAAATTTTTTTTAATTGGGGTAAAACTTAGAATATTGTTTGTCCTAGGTGTACACCATCTGGTTCGTTTGTACATTATATATGTCTATTCAAGTACAGATCCTCTTCCCATGTAAAATGTTACTGAGGGTTCCGCAGACCTCCCTTGCTATATGGTTGGTCTTTTTGTGATATGGATATAATATGTGTTTGTATACATATAGTAACACTAATCTTAATTTATCCATTCCCCCCACCTTTCCTTTTAGATGAGCATAGTTTGTTTTCTAAGTCTGTGAGTGTCTTTCTCTGTGGAAATATGTTCCTTTGTGTCAGTTATTAGATAACGCCTATAAGTGATATCATAGAATATAGGTCTTTTGCTTTCCGACTTACCTCATGTTTCGTGATTATCTCCAGACTCATTTGTGGTGACTCAGAGAGCAGTGGTTCATTGTTTTCCATGGCTATTATTCCACTGTGTACATGGACCACTTCTTCTTTATCCATTCACCTGTTGTTGGACATTTTGATTGCTCCACTGTCTTAGCTATTGTGAATAAGGCTGCACTGCAGCTTTTGCGGCCTGTGTCTTCTCGATTCTTGTCTTCTCAGGTGAAAGGTCCAATGGTGCGCCTGTTGCATTGAATGGTGCCTGCAGTTTTACTTTTAAACACAGCTCCTTTCTGTTCTCATTATTGGCTGTTACCCCTTCACGTCTCACCAGCAGGTAGCGTGTACACAGTTCTCTAAAACCCCTTCAGCATTTATTGTTTGTTGACTTTTTGCTGATGGTAAGTCAACTGGTGTAAGTTGAAACTTTTTGTAGATTAGATTGCATGGGTCTAACACTCCCTGAGGTTGAGCTTTTATCCATTTTTCTTTTTTTTAAAAGAACGTGAGTAAAACTTAACTCTTCATACTCTCTTCTTGAAATATTTGCCTGATTTGAATTTTTTTGTCCATTCCTTCCTTCAGCACAATTTTTTAGGGCAGGTGTCCTTTACAGCCCTGAGTCCTTGGGAATGTTAAGTGACCATGCGCTGTGAGTTTAAAGCTGTTCTTGCAGGAAACGGCCACAAGGTGGCAGCATTTCCCCTTTACCATATTTGGTTACTAGGGAAACAGAGCCTTAATGGAAGTGGTGTTGTAGGTTGTAAATTAGAATGGAATGTGCCAGGGAAAAGCCCTTTAAGTTTATGTCTCATTACTTCTTGTTCATATTTGTAATTTACTTTTTATTTTTTATCCCAGCAAATATGATTACAATGGTTTGTTTGTTCTAGGTGTGCAAGATGTGGTTCTTTCCCACATATACATGTATCTATTCTTCCTCGCACCCTTTTCCCATGTAGGTTATGACACAATGTTGAGTAGTCTTCTCCTGGTCTTCCGTACGTCTTTGGTGGTTATATATTTCACATGGTTTGTATATCTCTGTTAACCCCAATGTGGTAATGTATCCAATCCTCATCCCTTTCTATTTGGTGAACCATAAGTTTTTTAATGAATCTGTGATTGCCTTTCTCTGTGGAAATATCTTCATTGGTATCAATTTTTAAGTAACTCTTAAAAGTGATATGATAGGATATGTGTCTTTTGCTTTCTCACTTACTACACGTGGCGTGATTACGTCTAGACTCATCTATGGTGCTGCAAACGGCATTGTTTCATTTTTTTCACTAGCGAATATTCCATCTGTACATGGAGGAGTTCTTCTTTGTCCATCCATCTGTTGGTGGACTTTTTGGTTACTTCCATATCTTGGCTATTGTAATACTGTGCAGTGCAGATTTGCCTGCCTGTGTCTTTCCAATTCTCTCTTCTTAGGTTTTACGTCGAGGAGTGGGCCTGCTGGATCATATAGTAGCTCAATGTTTACCTTTTTAAGGCACCTCCATTCTGTTCTCATTCGTGGCCCTTTCCAAGTTACGTCCCCTTTGAAGTTGAGGGTATGCATTTCTCCACAACACTTTCAGCATTTATTGTTTGTAGTTTTCTTGCTGATGGTTATTCTGACAAGTGTGAGCTGATACCTCTCTGTGGTTGAATTCGAATGTGCCACATAATCTGTTGAAATTGAGCTTTAAGGCATGTCCTTTTCTATTTTTCAAGCTGTGATTACCCCTTAGTTCTTCAAAGTGTTCTCTTTAAGTATGTGTCATATTTTGAAATGTTTTGGCCTTTACCTCCCTCAAGACATTTTGAGGGCCTGTTTCATTTACAGTTCTGCAGTACTTGTTCCTATGAAGTGACCATTAGCACAGGCTTTAAAGCTGCTTTTGCAGGTAACTGCCAGAGGGCGGCAGCCTTTCTATGTCCCCCACCCTGGTAACTAGGGAAAAGCCCTTGCGGCCTGTGGTGTTTCTCGGTTATAAATTAGAGTGGAGTGTGCCCGGACAAACCCACACAAGCTGATGTCTCCTTACTTTTGTTGGATTTTTACATTTAATTTTTATTTTTTATTGGAGTAATTTTCCACTGTGTACGTGGACCACTTCTACTTTGTGCATTCCTCGGTTGATGGACATTTTCATTGCTTCCAAGTGTTGGCTATGGTAAATATTGTTGGAGTGCAGGATTGCCAGCCTGTGACTTTTCGATTCTCATTTTCTCAGGTGATAGGCCCAGCAGTGGGTGTGATTGATTGACTGGTAGCACCGTGTTTCCCTTTTCAAAGCACCTTCTTTGTGTTTTCATTAGTGGCTCTTACCACGTCCCCCTTAGAATCCAGGGTACGCATTTCTCCACAATCGCTTCAGCATTTATTGTTTGCAGCATTTATGCTAATGGCCCTTCTGGCTGCTCTGAGCTGATAGGTTTTTGTAATTTGGGTTTGCATGTCTTTGAAAATTCGTAAAACTCATCATTTTTCTCCACCGTTTTCTTTTCTGTTAAAAAAAGGAAACAATTGGGAGTACAATAGAACTCTTGAAATTGTGTTCTTGGAAGGTTGCCCTCTTTGGAAATTTTTGGTCGATTTTCCACCCCAGAATTTTTTTAGAAAGCAGGTGTCTCTTACCGAACTGCAAGTTTGGTGAATATTTAGTGACCTTTAGCAATGGGTTTAAAGCTGCTGTTGTAGGAAGTGGCCTCAAGCAGGAAGCATATCTCCATTCCCATATCTGGGTACTAGGGCAGCAGAGCCTTTCTGGAAGTCGTGTTCCTAGTTTGTAAATTACATTG
Source organism: Balaenoptera borealis (assembly GCF_965194805.1). Taxonomy (NCBI): domain Eukaryota; kingdom Metazoa; phylum Chordata; class Mammalia; order Artiodactyla; family Balaenopteridae; genus Balaenoptera; species Balaenoptera borealis. The sequence continues at coordinate 41,785,821 of NC_138864.1, read as the reverse complement.
GAATGTGCATGGAGAAAGCCCCATAAGTTTATGTCTCATTATTTCTTCTTGGTTTTAAAATTTTTTTTAATTGGGGTAAAACTTAGAATATTGTTTGTCCTAGGTGTACACAATCTGGTTCGTTTGTACATTATATATGTCTATTCAAGTACAGATCCTCTTCCCATGTAAAATGTTACTGAGGGTTCCGCAGACCTCCCTTGCTATATGGTTGGTCTTTTTGAGATATGGATATAATATGTGTTTGTATACATATAGTAACACTAATCTTAATTTATCCATTCCCCCCACCTTTCCTTTTAGATGAGCATAGTTTGTTTTCTAAGTCTGTGAGTGTCTTTCTCTGTGGAAATATGTTCCTTTGTGTCAGTTATTAGATAACGCCTATAAGTGATATCATAGAATATAGGTCTTTTGCTTTCCGACTTACCTCGTTTCGTGATTATCTCCAGACTCATTTGTGGTGCCTCAGAGAGCAGTGGTTCATTGTTTTCCATGGCTATTATTCCATTGTGTACATGGACCACTTCTTCTTTATCCATTTACCGGTTGTTGGACATTTTGATTGCTTCACTGTCTTGGCTATTGTGAATAAGGCTGCACTGCAGCTTTTGCGGCCTGTGCCTTCTCGATTCTTGTCTTCTCAAGTGAGAGGTCCATTGGTGCGCCTGCTGGATTGAATGGTACCTCCATTTTTACTTTTAAACACAGCTCCTTTCTGTTCTCATTATTGGCTGTTACCCCTTTACGTCTCACCAGCAGGTAGAGGGTACACAGTTCCCTAAAACCCCTTCAGCATTTATTGTTTGTAGACTTTTTGCTCATGTTCAGTCGACTGGTGTAAGTTGAAACTTTTTGTAGATTAGATTGCATGGGTCTAACACTCCCTGAGGATGAGTTTTTATCCATTTTCCTTTTTTTTAAAAGAACGTGAGTAAAACTTAACTCTTCATACTCTCTTCTTGAAATATTTGCCTGTTTTGAATTTTTTTCTCCATTCCTTCCTTCAGCACAATTTTTTAGGGCAGGTGTCCTTTACTGCCCTGAGTCCTTGGGAATGTTAAGTGACCATTAGCTGTGATTTTAAAGCTGTTCTTGCAGGAAACAGCCACAAGGTGGCAGCATTTCCCCTTTACCATATTTGGTTACTAGGGAAACAGAGCCTTAATGGAAGTGGTGTTGTAGGTTGTAAATTAGAATGGAATGTGCCAGGGAAAAGCCCTTTAAGTTTATGTCTCATTACTTCTTGTTCATATTTGTAATTTACTTTTTATTTTTTATCCCAGCAAATATGATTACAATGGTTTGTTTGTTCTAGGTGTGCAAGATGTGGTTCTTTCCCACATATACATGTATCTATTCTTCCTCGCATCCTTTTCCCATGTAGGTTATGACACAATGTTGAGTAGTCTTCTCCTGGTCTTCCGTACGTCTTTGGTGGTTATATATTTCACATGGTTTGTATATCTCTGTTAACCCCAATGTGGTAATGTATCCAATCCTCATCCCTTTCTATTTGGTGAACCATAAGTTTTTTAATGAATCTGTGATTGCCTTTCTCTGTGGAAATATCTTCATTGGTATCAATTTTTAAGTAACTCTTAAAAGTGATATGATAGGATATGTGTCTTTTGCTTTCTCACTTACTACACGTGGCGTGATTACGTCTAGACTCATCTATGGTGCTGCAAACGGCATTGTTTCATTTTTTTCACTAGCGAATATTCCATCTGTACATGGAGGAGTTCTTCTTTGTCCATCCATCTGTTGGTGGACTTTTTGGTTACTTCCATATCTTGGCTATTGTAATACTGTGCAGTGCAGATTTGCCTGCCTGTGTCTTTCCAATTCTCTCTTCTTAGGTTTTACGTCGAGGAGTGGGCCTGCTGGATCATATAGTAGCTCAATGTTTACCTTTTTAAGGCACCTCCATTCTGTTCTCATTCATGGCCCTTTCCAAGTTACGTCCCCTTTGAAGTTGAGGGTATGCATTTCTCCACAACACCTTCAGCATTTATTGTTTGTAGTTTTCTTGCTGATGTTTATTCTGACAAGTGTGAGCTGATACCTCTCTGTGGTTGAATTCGAATGTGCCACATAATCTGTTGAAATTGAGCTTTAAGGCATGTCCTTTTCTATTTTTCAAGCTGTGATTACCCCTTAGTTCTTCAAAGTGTTCTCTTTAAGTATGTGTCATATTTTGAAATGTTTTGGCCTTTACCTCCCTCAAGACATTTTGAGGGCCTGTTTCATTTACAGTTCTGCAGTACTTGTTCCTATGAAGTGACCATTAGCACAGGCTTTAAAGCTGCTTTTGCAGGTAACTGCCAGAGGGCGGCAGCCTTTCTATGTCCCCCACCCTGGTAACTAGGGAAAAGCCCTTGCGGCCTGTGGTGTTTCTCGGTTATAAATTAGAGTGGAGTGTGCCCGGACAAACCCACACAAGCTGATGTCTCCTTACTTTTGTTGGATTTTTACATTTAATTTTTATTTTTTATTGGAGTAATTTTCCACTGTGTACGTGGACCACTTCTACTTTGTGCATTCCTCGGTTGATGGACATTTTCATTGCTTCCAAGTGTTGGCTATGGTAAATATTGTTGGAGTGCAGGATTGCCAGCCTGTGACTTTTCGATTCTCATTTTCTCAGGTGATAGGCCCAGCAGTGGGTGTGATTGATTGACTGGTAGCACCGTGTTTCCCTTTTCAAAGCACCTTCTTTGTGTTTTCATTAGTGGCTCTTACCACGTCCCCCTTAGAATCCAGGGTACGCATTTCTCCACAATCGCTTCAGCATTTATTGTTTGCAGCATTTATGCTAATGGCCCTTCTGGCTGCTCTGAGCTGATAGGTTTTTGTAATTTGGGTTTGCATGTCTTTGAAAATTCGTAAAACTCATCATTTTTCTCCACCGTTTTCTTTTCTGTTAAAAAAAGGAAACAATTGGGAGTACAATAGAACTCTTGAAATTGTGTTCTTGGAAGGTTGCCCTCTTTGGAAATTTTTGGTCGATTTTCCACCCCAGAATTTTTTTAGAAAGCAGGTGTCTCTTACCGAACTGCAAGTTTGGTGAATATTTAGTGACCTTTAGCAATGGGTTTAAAGCTGCTGTTGTAGGAAGTGGCCTCAAGCAGGAAGCATATCTCCATTCCCATATCTGGGTACTAGGGCAGCAGAGCCTTTCTGGAAGTCGTGTTCCTAGTTTGTAAATTACATTGGAATGTGCATGGAGAAAGCCCCATAAGTTTATGTCTCATTATTTCTTCTTGGTTTTAAAATTTTTTTTAATTGGGGTAAAACTTAGAATATTGTTTGTCCTAGGTGTACACAATCTGGTTCGTTTGTACATTATATATGTCTATTCAAGTACAGATCCTCTTCCCATGTAAAATGTTACTGAGGGTTCCGCAGACCTCCCTTGCTATATGGTTGGTCTTTTTGAGATATGGATATAATATGTGTTTGTATACATATAGTAACACTAATCTTAATTTATCCATTCCCCCCACCTTTCCTTTTAGATGAGCATAGTTTGTTTTCTAAGTCTGTGAGTGTCTTTCTCTGTGGAAATATGTTCCTTTGTGTCAGTTATTAGATAACGCCTATAAGTGATATCATAGAATATAGGTCTTTTGCTTTCCGACTTACCTCGTTTCGTGATTATCTCCAGACTCATTTGTGGTGCCTCAGAGAGCAGTGGTTCATTGTTTTCCATGGCTATTATTCCATTGTGTACATGGACCACTTCTTCTTTATCCATTTACCGGTTGTTGGACATTTTGATTGCTTCACTGTCTTGGCTATTGTGAATAAGGCTGCACTGCAGCTTTTGCGGCCTGTGCCTTCTCGATTCTTGTCTTCTCAAGTGAGAGGTCCATTGGTGCGCCTGCTGGATTGAATGGTACCTCCATTTTTACTTTTAAACACAGCTCCTTTCTGTTCTCATTATTGGCTGTTACCCCTTTACGTCTCACCAGCAGGTAGAGGGTACACAGTTCCCTAAAACCCCTTCAGCATTTATTGTTTATAGACTTTTTGCTCATGGTCAGTCGACTGGTGTAAGTTGAAACTTTTTGTAGATTAGATTGCATGGGTCTAACACTCCCTGAGGTTGAGCTTTTATCCATTTTCCTTTTTTTTTAAAAGAGCGTGAGTAAAACTTAACTCTTCACACTCTCTTCTTGAAACATTTGCCTGTTTTGAATTGTTTTGCCCATTCCCTCCTTCAGCACAATTTTTTTAGGGCAGGTGTCCTTTACAGCCCTGAGTCCTTGGGAATGTTAAGTGACCATTAGCTGTGAGTTTAAAGCTGTTCTTGCAGGAAACGGCCACAAGGTGGCAGCATTTCCCCTTTACCATATTTGGTTACTAGGGAAACAGAGCCTTAATGGAAGTGGTGTTGTAGGTTGTAAATTAGAATGGAATGTGCCAGGGAAAAGCCCTTTAAGTTTATGTCTCATTACTTCTTGTTCATATTTGTAGTTTACTTTTTATTTTTTATCCCAGTAAATATGATTACAATGGTTTGTTTGTTCTAGGTGTGCAAGATGTGGTTCTTTCACACATATACATGTATCTATTCTTCCTCGCATCCTTTTCCCATGTAGGTTATGACACAATGTTGAGTAGTCTTCTCCTGGTCTTCCGTACGTCTTTGGTGGTTATATATTTCACATGGTTTGTATATCTCTGTTAACCCCAATGTGGCAATGTATCCAATCCTCATCCCTTTCTATTTGGTGAACCATAAGTTTTTTAATGAATCTGTGATTGCCTTTCTCTGTGGAAATATCTTCATTGGTATCAATTTTTAAGTAACTCTTAAAAGTGATATGATAGGATATGTGTCTTTTGCTTTCTCACTTACTACACGTGGCGTGATTACGTCTAGACTCATCTATGGTGCTGCAAACGGCATTGTTTCATTTTTTTCACTAGCGAATATTCCATCTGTACATGGAGGAGTTCTTCTTTGTCCATCCATCTGTTGGTGGACTTTTTGGTTACTTCCATATCTTGGCTATTGTAATACTGTGCAGTGCAGATTTGCCTGCCTGTGTCTTTCCAATTCTCTCTTCTTAGGTTTTACGTCGAGGAGTGGGCCTGCTGGATCATATAGTAGCTCAATGTTTACCTTTTTAAGGCACCTCCATTCTGTTCTCATTCGTGGCCCTTTCCAAGTTACGTCCCCTTTGAAGTTGAGGGTATGCATTTCTCCACAACACTTTCAGCATTTATTGTTTGTAGTTTTCTTGCTGATGTTTATTCTGACAAGTGTGAGCTGATACCTCTCTGTGGTTGAATTCGAATGTGCCACATAATCTGTTGAAATTGAGCTTTAAGGCATGTCCTTTTCTATTTTTCAAGCTGTGATTACCCCTTAGTTCTTCAAAGTGTTCTCTTTAAGTATGTGTCATATTTTGAAATGTTTTGGCCTTTACCTCCCTCAAGACATTTTGAGGGCCTGTTTCATTTACAGTTCTGCAGTACTTGTTCCTATGAAGTGACCATTAGCACAGGCTTTAAAGCTGCTTTTGCAGGTAACTACCAGAGGGCGGCAGCCTTTCTATGTCCCCCACCCTGGTAACTAGGGAAAAGCCCTTGCGGCATGTGGTGTTTCTCGGTTATAAATTAGAGTGGAGTGTGCCCGGACAAACCCACACAAGCTGATGTCTCCTTACTTTTGTTGGATTTTTACATTTAATTTTTATTTTTTATTGGAGTAATTTTCCACTGTGTACGTGGACCACTTCTACTTTGTGCATTCCTCGGTTGATGGACATTTTCATTGCTTCCAAGTGTTGGCTATGGTAAATGTTGTTGGAGTGCAGGATTGCCAGCCTGTGACTTTTCGATTCTCATTTTCTCAGGTGATAGGCCCAGCAGTGGGTGTGATTGATTGACTGGTAGCACCGTGTTTCCCTTTTCAAAGCACCTTCTTTGTGTTTTCATTAGTGGCTCTTACCACGTCCCCCTTAGAATCCAGGGTACGCATTTCTCCACAATCGCTTCAGCATTTATTGTTTGCAGCATTTATGCTAATGGCCCTTCTGGCTGCTCTGAGCTGATAGGTTTTTGTAATTTGGGTTTGCATGTCTTTGAAAATTCGTAAAACTCATCATTTTTCTCCACCGTTTTCTTTTCTGTTAAAAAAAAGGAAACAATTGGGAGTACAATAGAACTCTTGAAATTGTGTTCTTGGAAGGTTGCCCTCTTTTGAAATTTTTGGTCGATTTTCCACCCCAGAATTTTTTTAGAAAGCAGGTGTCTCTTACCGAACTGCAAGTTTGGTGAATATTTAGTGACCTTTAACAATGGGTTTAAAGCTGCTGTTGTAGGAAGTGGCCTCAAGCAGGAAGCATATCTCCATTCCCATATCTGGGTACTAGGGCAGCAGAGCCTTTCTGGAAGTCGTGTTCCTAGTTTGTAAATTACATTGGAATGTGCATGGAGAAAGCCCGATAAGTTTATGTCTCATTATTTCTTCTTGGTTTTAAAATTTTTTTTAATTGGGGTAAAACTTAGAATATTGTTTGTCCTAGGTGTACACCATCTGGTTCGTTTGTACATTATATATGTCTATTCAAGTACAGATCCTCTTCCCATGTAAAATGTTACTGAGGGTTCCGCAGACCTCCCTTGCTATATGGTTGGTCTTTTTGTGATATGGATATAATATGTGTTTGTATACATATAGTAACACTAATCTTAATTTATCCATTCCCCCCACCTTTCCTTTTAGATGAGCATAGTTTGTTTTCTAAGTCTGTGAGTGTCTTTCTCTGTGGAAATATGTTCCTTTGTGTCAGTTATTAGATAACGCCTATAAGTGATATCATAGAATATAGGTCTTTTGCTTTCCGACTTACCTCATGTTTCGTGATTATCTCCAGACTCATTTGTGGTGCCTCAGAGAGCAGTGGTTCATTGTTTTCCATGGCTATTATTCCACTGTGTACATGGACCACTTCTTCTTTATCCATTCACCTGTTGTTGGACATTTTGATTGCTCCACTGTCTTAGCTATTGTGAATAAGGCTGCACTGCAGCTTTTGCGGCCTGTGTCTTCTCGATTCTTGTCTTCTCAGGTGAAAGGTCCAATGGTGCGCCTGTTGCATTGAATGGTGCCTGCAGTTTTACTTTTAAACACAGCTCCTTTCTGTTCTCATTATTGGCTGTTACCCCTTCACGTCTCACCAGCAGGTAGAGTGTACACAGTTCTCTAAAACCCCTTCAGCATTTATTGTTTGTTGACTTTTTGCTGATGGTAAGTCAACTGGTGTAAGTTGAAACTTTTTGTAGATTAGATTGCATGGGTCTAACACTCCCTGAGGTTGAGCTTTTATCCATTTTTCTTTTTTTTAAAAGAACGTGAGTAAAACTTAACTCTTCATACTCTCTTCTTGAAATATTTGCCTGATTTGAATTTTTTTGTCCATTCCTTCCTTCAGCACAATTTTTTAGGGCAGGTGTCCTTTACAGCCCTGAGTCCTTGGGAATGTTAAGTGACCATGCGCTGTGAGTTTAAAGCTGTTCTTGCAGGAAACGGCCACAAGGTGGCAGCATTTCCCCTTTACCATATTTGGTTACTAGGGAAACAGAGCCTTAATGGAAGTGGTGTTGTAGGTTGTAAATTAGAATGGAATGTGCCAGGGAAAAGCCCTTTAAGTTTATGTCTCATTACTTCTTGTTCATATTTGTAATTTACTTTTTATTTTTTATCCCAGCAAATATGATTACAATGGTTTGTTTGTTCTAGGTGTGCAAGATGTGGTTCTTTCCCACATATACATGTATCTATTCTTCCTCGCACCCTTTTCCCATGTAGGTTATGACACAATGTTGAGTAGTCTTCTCCTGGTCTTCCGTACGTCTTTGGTGGTTATATATTTCACATGGTTTGTATATCTCTGTTAACCCCAATGTGGTAATGTATCCAATCCTCATCCCTTTCTATTTGGTGAACCATAAGTTTTTTAATGAATCTGTGATTGCCTTTCTCTGTGGAAATATCTTCATTGGTATCAATTTTTAAGTAACTCTTAAAAGTGATATGATAGGATATGTGTCTTTTGCTTTCTCACTTACTACACGTGGCGTGATTACGTCTAGACTCATCTATGGTGCTGCAAACGGCATTGTTTCATTTTTTTCACTAGCGAATATTCCATCTGTACATGGAGGAGTTCTTCTTTGTCCATCCATCTGTTGGTGGACTTTTTGGTTACTTCCATATCTTGGCTATTGTAATACTGTGCAGTGCAGATTTGCCTGCCTGTGTCTTTCCAATTCTCTCTTCTTAGGTTTTACGTCGAGGAGTGGGCCTGCTGGATCATATAGTAGCTCAATGTTTACCTTTTTAAGGCACCTCCATTCTGTTCTCATTCGTGGCCCTTTCCAAGTTACGTCCCCTTTGAAGTTGAGGGTATGCATTTCTCCACAACACTTTCAGCATTTATTGTTTGTAGTTTTCTTGCTGATGGTTATTCTGACAAGTGTGAGCTGATACCTCTCTGTGGTTGAATTCGAATGTGCCACATAATCTGTTGAAATTGAGCTTTAAGGCATGTCCTTTTCTATTTTTCAAGCTGTGATTACCCCTTAGTTCTTCAAAGTGTTCTCTTTAAGTATGTGTCACATTTTGAAATGTTTTGGCCTTTACCTCCCTCAAGACATTTTGAGGGCCTGTTTCATTTACAGTTCTGCAGTACTTGTTCCTATGAAGTGACCATTAGCACAGGCTTTAAAGCTGCTTTTGCAGGTAACTGCCAGAGGGCGGCAGCCTTTCTATGTCCCCCACCCTGGTAACTAGGGAAAAGCCCTTGCGGCCTGTGGTGTTTCTCGGTTATAAATTAGAGTGGAGTGTGCCCGGACAAACCCACACAAGCTGATGTCTCCTTACTTTTGTTGGATTTTTACATTTAATTTTTATTTTTTATTGGAGTAATTTTCCACTGTGTACGTGGACCACTTCTACTTTGTGCATTCCTCGGTTGATGGACATTTTCATTGCTTCCAAGTGTTGGCTATGGTAAATATTGTTGGAGTGCAGGATTGCCAGGCTGTGACTTTTCGATTCTCATTTTCTCAGGTGATAGGCCCAGCAGTGGGTGTGATTGATTGACTGGTAGCACCGTGTTTCCCTTTTCAAAGCACCTTCTTTGTGTTTTCATTAGTGGCTCTTACCACGTCCCCCTTAGAATCCAGGGTACGCATTTCTCCACAATCGCTTCAGCATTTATTGTTTGCAGCATTTATGCTAATGGCCCTTCTGGCTGCTGTGAGCTGGTAGGTTTTTGTAATTTGGGTTTGCATGTCTTTGAAAATTCGTAAAACTCATCATTTTTCTCCACCGTTTTCTTTTCTGTTAAAAAAAAGGAAACAATTGGGAGTACAATAGAACTCTTGAAATTGTGTTCTTGGAAGGTTGCCCTCTTTGGAAATTTTTGGTCGATTTTCCACCCCAGAATTTTTTTAGAAAGCAGGTGTCTTTTAGCGAACTGCAAGTTTGGTGAATATTTAGTGACCTTTAGCAATGGGTTTAAAGCTGCTGTTGTAGGAAGTGGCCTCAAGCAGGAAGCATGTCTCCATTCCCATATCTGGGTACTAGGGCAGCAGAGCCTTTCTGGAAGTCGTTTTCCTAATTTGTAAATTACATTGGAATGTGCATGGAGAAAGCCCCATAAGTTTATGTCTCATTATTTCTTCTTGGTTTTAAATTTTTTTTTAATTGGGGTAAAGCTTAGAATATTGTTTGTCCTAGGTGTACACCATCTGGTTCGTTTGTACATTATATATGTCTATTCAAGTACAGATCCTCTTCCCATGTAAAATGTTACTGAGGGTTCCGCAGACCTCCCTTGCTGTATGGTTGGTCTTTTTGAGATATGGATATAATATGTGTTTGTATACATATAGTAACACTAATCTTAATTTATCCATTCCCCCCACCTTTCCTTTTAGATGAGCATAGTTTGTTTTCTAAGTCTGTGAGTGTCTTTCTCTGTGGAAATATGTTCCTTTGTGTCAGTTATTAGATAACGCCTATAAGTGATATCATAGAATATAGGTCTTTTGCTTTCCGACTTACCTCATGTTTCGTGATTATCTCCAGACTCATTTGTGGTGCCTCAGAGAGCAGTGGTTCATTGTTTTCCATGGCTATTATTCCATTGTGTACATGGACCACTTCTTCTTTATCCATTTACCGGTTGTTGGACATTTTGATTGCTTCACTGTCTTGGCTATTGTGAATAAGGCTGCACTGCAGCTTTTGCGGCCTGTGTCTTCTCGATTCTTGTCTTCTCAAGTGAGAGGTCCATTGGTGCGCCTGCTGGATTGAATGGTACCTCCATTTTTACTTTTAAACACAGCTCCTTTCTGTTCTCATTATTGGCTGTTACCCCTTTACGTCTCACCAGCAGGTAGAGGGTACACAGTTCCCTAAAACCCCTTCAGCATTTATTGTTTGTAGACTTTTTGCTCATGTTCAGTCGACTGGTGTAAGTTGAAACTTTTTGTAGATTAGATTGCATGGGTCTAACACTCCCTGAGGTTGAGCTTTTATCCATTTTCCTTTTTTTTAAAAGAGCGTGAGTAAAACTTAACTCTTCACACTCTCTTCTTGAAACATTTGCCTGTTTTGAATTGTTTTGCCCATTCCCTCCTTCAGCACAATTTTTTTAGGGCAGGTGTCCTTTACTGCCCTGAGTCCTTGGGAATGTTAAGTGACCATTAGCTGTGATTTTAAAGCTGTTCTTGCAGGAAACGGCCACAAGGTGGCAGCATTTCCCCTTTACCATATTTGGTTACTAGGGAAACAGAGCCTTAATGGAAGTGGTGTTGTAGGTTGTAAATTAGAATGGAATGTGCCAGGGAAAAGCCCTTTAAGTTTATGTCTCATTACTTCTTGTTCATATTTGTAATTTACTTTTTATTTTTTATCCCAGCAAATATGATTACAATGGTTTGTTTGTTCTAGGTGTGCAAGATGTGGTTCTTTCACACATATACATGTATCTATTCTTCCTCGCATCCTTTTCCCATGTAGGTTATGACACAATGTTGAGTAGTCTTCTCCTGGTCTTCCGTACGTCTTTGGTGGTTATATATTTCACATGGTTTGTATATCTCTGTTAACCCCAATGTGGCAATGTATCCAATCCTCATCCCTTTTTATTTGGTGAACCATAAGTTTTTTAATGAATCTGTGATTGCCTTTCTCTGTGGAAATATCTTCATTGGTATCAATTTTTAAGTAACTCTTAAAAGTGATATGATAGGATATGTGTCTTTTGCTTTCTCACTTACTACACGTGGCGTGATTACGTCTAGACTCATCTATGGTGCTGCAAACGGCATTGTTTCATTTTTTTCACTAGCGAATATTCCATCTGTACATGGAGGAGTTCTTCTTTGTCCACCCATCTGTTGGTGGACTTTTTGGTTACTTCCATATCTTGGCTATTGTAATACTGTGCAGTGCAGATTTGCCTGCCTGTGTCTTTCCAATTCTCTCTTCTTAGGTTTTACGTCGAGGAGTGGGCCTGCTGGATCATATAGTAGCTCAATGTTTACCTTTTTAAGGCACCTCCATTCTGTTCTCATTCGTGGCCCTCTCCAAGTTACGTCCCCTTTGAAGTTGAGGGTATGCATTTCTCCACAACACTTTCAGCATTTATTGTTTGTAGTTTTCTTGCTGATGGTTATTCTGACAAGTGTGAGCTGATACCTCTCTGTGGTTGAATTCGAATGTGCCACATAATCTGTTGAAATTGAGCTTTAAGGCATGTCCTTTGCTATTTTTCAAGCTGTGATTACCCCTTAGTTCTTCAAAGTGTTCTCTTTAAGTATGTGTCACATTTTGAAATGTTTTGGCCTTTACCTCCCTCAAGACATTTTGAGGGCCTGTTTCATTTACAGTTCTGCAGTACTTGTTCCTATGAAGTGACCATTAGCACAGGCTTAAAAGCTGCTTTTGCAGGTAACTGCCAGAGGGCGGCAGCCTTTCTATGTCCCCCACCCTGGTAACTAGGGAAAAGCCCTTGCGGCCTGTGGTGTTTCTCGGTTATAAATTAGAGTGGAGTGTGCCCGGACAAACCCACACAAGCTGATGTCTCCTTACTTTTGTTGGATTTTTACATTTAATTTTTATTTTTTATTGGAGTAATTTTCCACTGTGTACGTGGACCACTTCTACTTTGTGCATTCCTCGGTTGATGGACATTTTCATTGCTTCCAAGTGTTGGCTATGGTAAATATTGTTGGAGTGCAGGATTGCCAGCCTGTGACTTTTCGATTCTCATTTTCTCAGGTGATAGGCCCAGCAGTGGGTGTGATTGATTGACTGGTAGCACCGTGTTTCCCTTTACAAAGCACCTTCTTTGTGTTTTCATTAGTGGCTCTTACCACGTCCCCCTTAGAATCCAGGGTACGCATTTCTCCACAATCGCTTCAGCATTTATTGTTTGCAGCATTTATGCTAATGGCCCTTCTGGCTGCTGTGAGCTGATAGGTTTTTGTAATTTGGGTTTGCATGTCTTTGAAAATTCGTAAAACTCATCATTTTTTTCCACCGTTTTCTTTTCTGTTAAAAAAAAGGAAACAATTGGGAGTACAATAGAACTCTTGAAATTGTGTTCTTGGAAGGTTGCCGTCTTTTGAAATTTTTGGTCGATTTTCCACCCCAGAATTTTTTTAGAAAGCAGGTGTCTTTTAGCGAACTGCAAGTTTGGTGAATATTTAGTGACCTTTAGCAATGGGTTTAAAGCTGCTGTTGTAGGAAGTGGCCTCAAGCAGGCAGCATATCTCCATTCCCATATCTGGGTACTAGGGCAGCAGTGCCTTTCTGGAAGTCGTGTTCCTAGTTTGTAAATTACATTGGAATGTGCATGGAGAAAGCCCCATAAGTTTATGTCTCATTATTTCTTCTTGGTTTTAAAATTTTTTTAAATTGGGGTAAAGCTTAGAATATTGTTTGTCCTAGGTGTACACAATCTGGTTCGTTTGTACATGATATATGTCTATTCAAGTACAGATACTCTTCTCATGTAAAATGTTACTGAGGGTTCTGCAGACCTCCCTTGTTATATGCTTGGTCTTTTTGAGATATGTATATAATATGTGTTTGCATACATATAGTAACACTAATCTTAATTTATCCATTCCCCCCACCTTTCCTTTTAGATGAGCATAGTTTGTTTTCTAAGTCTGTGAGTGTCTTTCTCTGTGGAAATATGTTCCTTTGTGTCAGTTATTAGATAACGCCTATAAGTGATATCATAGAATATAGGTCTTTTGCTTTCCGACTTACCTCGTTTCGTGATTATCTCCAGACTCATTTGTGGTGACTCAGAGAGCAGTGGTTCATTGTTTTCCATGGCTATTATTCCATTGTGTACATGGACCACTTCTTCTTTATCCATTTACTGGTTGTTGGACATTTTGATTGCTTCACTGTTTTGGCTATTGTGAATAAGGCTGCACTGCAGCTTTTGTGGCCTGTGTCTTCTCGATTCTTGTCTTCTCAAGTGAGAGGTCCATTGGTGCGCCGGCTGGATTGAATGGTACCTCCATTTTTACTTTTAAACACAGCTCCTTTCTGTTCTCATTATTGGCTGTTACCCCTTTACGTCTCACCAGCAGGTAGAGGGTACACAGTTCCCTAAAACCCCTTCAGCATTTATTGTTTGTAGACTTTTTGCTCATGGTCAGTCGACTGGTGTAAGTTGAAACTTTTTGTAGATTAGATTGCATGGGTCTAACACTCCCTGAGGTTGAGTTTTTATCCATTTTCCTTTTTTTTAAAAGAGCGTGAGTAAAACTTAACTCTTCATACTCTCTTCTTGAAACATTTGCCTGTTTTGAATTTTTTTCTCCATTCCTTCCTTCAGCACAATTTTTTAGGGCAGGTGTCCTTTACAGCCCTGAGTCCTTGGGAATGTTAAGTGACCATTAGCTGTGAGTTTAAAACTGTTCTTGCAGGAAACGGCCACAAGGTGGCAGCATTTCCCCTTTACCATATTTGGTTACTAGGGAAACAGAGCCTTAATGGAAGTGGTGTTGTAGGTTGTAAATTAGAATGGAATGTGCCAGGGAAAAGCCCTTTAAGTTTATGTCTCATTACTTCTTGTTCATATTTGTAGTTTACTTTTTATTTTTTATCCCAGTAAATATGATTACAATGGTTTGTTTGTTCTAGGTGTGCAAGATGTGGTTCTTTCACACATATACATGTATCTATTCTTCCTCGCATCCTTTTCCCATGTAGGTTATGACACAATGTTGAGTAGTCTTCTCCTGGTCTTCCGTACGTCTTTGGTGGTTATATATTTCACATGGTTTGTATATCTCTGTTAACCCCAATGTGGCAATGTATCCAATCCTCATCCCTTTCAATTTGGTGAACCATAAGTTTTTTAATGAATCTGTGATTGCCTTTCTCTGTGGAAATATCTTCATTGGTATCAATTTTTAAGTAACTCTTAAAAGTGATATGATAGGATATGTGTCTTTTGCTTTCTCACTTACTACACGTGGCGTGATTACGTCTAGACTCATCTATGGTGCTGCAAACGGCATTGTTTCATTTTTTTCACTAGCGAATATTCCATCTGTACATGGAGGAGTTCTTCTTTGTCCATCCATCTGTTGGTGGACTTTTTGGTTACTTCCATATCTTGGCTATTGTAATACTGTGCAGTGCAGATTTGCCTGCCTGTGTCTTTCCAATTCTCTCTTCTTAGGTTTTACGTCGAGGAGTGGGCCTGCTGGATCATATAGTAGCTCAATGTTTACCTTTTTAAGGCACCTCCATTCTGTTCTCATTCGTGGCCCTTTCCAAGTTACGTCCCCTTTGAAGTTGAGGGTATGCATTTCTCCACAACACTTTCAGCATTTATTGTTTGTAGTTTTCTTGCTGATGGTTATTCTGACAAGTGTGAGCTGATACCTCTCTGTGGTTGAATTCGAATGTGCCACATAATCTGTTGAAATTGAGCTTTAAGGCATGTCCTTTGCTATTTTTCAAGCTGTGATTACCCCTTAGTTCTTCAAAGTGTTCTCTTTAAGTATGTGTCACATTTTGAAATGTTTTGGCCTTTACCTCCCTCAAGACATTTTGAGGGCCTGTTTCATTTACAGTTCTGCAGTACTTGTTCCTATGAAGTGACCATTAGCACAGGCTTAAAAGCTGCTTTTGCAGGTAACTGCCAGAGGGCGGCAGCCTTTCTATGTCCCCCACCCTGGTAACTAGGGAAAAGCCCTTGCGGCCTGTGGTGTTTCTCGGTTATAAATTAGAGTGGAGTGTGCCCGGACAAACCCACACAAGCTGATGTCTCCTTACTTTTGTTGGATTTTTACATTTAATTTTTATTTTTTATTGGAGTAATTTTCCACTGTGTACGTGGACCACTTCTACTTTGTGCATTCCTCGGTTGATGGACATTTTCATTGCTTCCAAGTGTTGGCTATGGTAAATATTGTTGGAGTGCAGGATTGCCAGCCTGTGACTTTTCGATTCTCATTTTCTCAGGTGATAGGCCCAGCAGTGGGTGTGATTGATTGACTGGCAGCACCGTGTTTCCCTTTTCAAAGCACCTTCTTTGTGTTTTCATTAGTGGCTCTTACCACGTCCCCCTTAGAATCCAGGGTACGCATTTCTCCACAATCGCTTCAGCATTTATTGTTTGCAGCATTTATGCTAATGGCCCTTCTGGCTGCTCTGAGCTGATAGGTTTTTGTAATTTGGGTTTGCATGTCTTTGAAAATTCGTAAAACTCATCATTTTTCTCCACCGTTTTCTTTTCTGTTTAAAAAAAAGGAAACAATTGGGAGTACAATAGAACTCTTGAAATTGTGTTCTTGGAAGGTTGCCCTCTTTGGAAATTTTTGGTCGATTTTCCACCCCAGAATTTTTTTAGAAAGCAGGTGTCTCTTACCGAACTGCAAGTTTGGTGAATATTTAGTGACCTTTAACAATGGGTTTAAAGCTGCTGTTGTAGGAAGTGGCCTCAAGCAGGAAGCATATCTCCATTCCCATATCTGGGTACTAGGGCAGCAGAGCCTTTCTGGAAGTCGTGTTCCTAGTTTGTAAATTACATTGGAATGTGCATGGAGAAAGCCCCATAAGTTTATGTCTCATTATTTCTTCTTGGTTTTAAAATTTTTTTTAATTGGGGTAAAACTTAGAATATTGTTTGTCCTAGGTGTACACCATCTGGTTCGTTTGTACATTATATATATCTATTCAAGTACAGATCCTCTTCCCATGTAAAATGTTACTGAGGGTTCCGCAGACCTCCCTTGCTATATGGTTGGTCTTTTTGAGATATGGATATAATATGTGTTTGTATACATATAGTAACACTAATCTTAATTTATCCATTCCCCCCACCTTTCCTTTTAGATGAGCATAGTTTGTTTTCTAAGTCTGTGAGTGTCTTTCTCTGTGGAAATATGTTCCTTTGTGTCAGTTATTAGATAACGCCTATAAGTGATATCATAGAATATAGGTCTTTTGCTTTCCGACTTACCTCGTTTCGTGATTATCTCCAGACTCATTTGTGGTGCCTCAGAGAGCAGTGGTTCATTGTTTTCCATGGCTATTATTCCATTGTGTACATGGACCACTTCTTCTTTATCCATTTACCGGTTGTTGGACATTTTGATTGCTTCACTGTCTTGGCTATTGTGAATAAGGCTGCACTGCAGCTTTTGCGGCCTGTGCCTTCTCGATTCTTGTCTTCTCAAGTGAGAGGTCCATTGGTGCGCCTGCTGGATTGAATGGTACCTCCATTTTTACTTTTAAACACAGCTCCTTTCTGTTCTCATTATTGGCTGTTACCCCTTTACGTCTCACCAGCAGGTAGAGGGTACACAGTTCCCTAAAACCCCTTCAGCATTTATTGTTTGTAGACTTTTTGCTCATGTTCAGTCGACTGGTGTAAGTTGAAACTTTTTGTAGATTAGATTGCATGGGTCTAACACTCCCTGAGGTTGAGTTTTTATCCATTTTCCTTTTTTTTAAAAGAACGTGAGTAAAACTTAACTCTTCATACTCTCTTCTTGAAATATTTGCCTGTTTTGAATTTTTTTCTACATTACTTCCTTCAGCACAATTTTTTAGGGCAGGTGTCCTTTACTGCCCTGAGTCCTTGGGAATGTTAAGTGACCATTAGCTGTGATTTTAAAGCTGTTCTTGCAGGAAACAGCCACAAGGTGGCAGCATTTCCCCTTTACCATATTTGGTTACTAGGGAAACAGAGCCTTAATGGAAGTGGTGTTGTAGGTTGTAAATTAGAATGGAATGTGCCAGGGAAAAGCCCTTTAAGTTTATGTCTCATTACTTCTTGTTCATATTTGTAATTTACTTTTTATTTTTTATCCCAGCAAATATGATTACAATGGTTTGTTTGTTCTAGGTGTGCAAGATGTGGTTCTTTCCCACATATACATGTATCTATTCTTCCTCGCACCCTTTTCCCATGTAGGTTATGACACAATGTTGAGTAGTCTTCTCCTGGTCTTCCGTACGTCTTTGGTGGTTATATATTTCACATGGTTTGTATATCTCTGTTAACCCCAATGTGGTAATGTATCCAATCCTCATCCCTTTCTATTTGGTGAACCATAAGTTTTTTAATGAATCTGTGATTGCCTTTCTCTGTGGAAATATCTTCATTGGTATCAATTTTTAAGTAACTCTTAAAAGTGATATGATAGGATATGTGTCTTTTGCTTTCTCACTTACTACACGTGGCGTGATTACGTCTAGACTCATCTATAGTGCTGCAAACGGCATTGTTTCATTTTTTTCACTAGCGAATATTCCATCTGTACATGGAGGAGTTCTTCTTTGTCCATCCATCTGTTGGTGGACTTTTTGGTTACTTCCATATCTTGGCTATTGTAATACTGTGCAGTGCAGATTTGCCTGCCTGTGTCTTTCCAATTCTCTCTTCTTAGGTTTTACGTCGAGGAGTGGGCCTGCTGGATCATATAGTAGCTCAATGTTTACCTTTTTAAGGCACCTCCATTCTGTTCTCATTCATGGCCCTTTCCAAGTTACGTCCCCTTTGAAGTTGAGGGTATGCATTTCTCCACAACACCTTCAGCATTTATTGTTTGTAGTTTTCTTGCTGATGTTTATTCTGACAAGTGTGAGCTGATACCTCTCTGTGGTTGAATTCGAATGTGCCACATAATCTGTTGAAATTGAGCTTTAAGGCATGTCCTTTTCTATTTTTCAAGCTGTGATTACCCCTTAGTTCTTCAAAGTGTTCTCTTTAAGTATGTGTCATATTTTGAAATGTTTTGGCCTTTACCTCCCTCAAGACATTTTGAGGGCCTGTTTCATTTACAGTTCTGCAGTACTTGTTCCTATGAAGTGACCATTAGCACAGGCTTTAAAGCTGCTTTTGCAGGTAACTGCCAGAGGGCGGCAGCCTTTCTATGTCCCCCACCCTGGTAACTAGGGAAAAGCCCTTGCGGCCTGTGGTGTTTCTCGGTTATAAATTAGAGTGGAGTGTGCCCGGACAAACCCACACAAGCTGATGTCTCCTTACTTTTGTTGGATTTTTACATTTAATTTTTATTTTTTATT
This sequence comes from Balaenoptera borealis, assembly GCF_965194805.1. Classification (NCBI taxonomy): domain Eukaryota; kingdom Metazoa; phylum Chordata; class Mammalia; order Artiodactyla; family Balaenopteridae; genus Balaenoptera; species Balaenoptera borealis. The sequence continues at coordinate 41,767,220 of NC_138864.1, read as the reverse complement.
GGAGTAATTTTCCACTGTGTACGTGGACCACTTCTACTTTGTGCATTCCTCGGTTGATGGACATTTTCATTGCTTCCAAGTGTTGGCTATGGTAAATATTGTTGGAGTGCAGGATTGCCAGCCTGTGACTTTTCGATTCTCATTTTCTCAGGTGATAGGCCCAGCAGTGGGTGTGATTGATTGACTGGCAGCACCGTGTTTCCCTTTTCAAAGCACCTTCTTTGTGTTTTCATTAGTGGCTCTTACCACGTCCCCCTTAGAATCCAGGGTACGCATTTCTCCACAATCGCTTCAGCATTTATTGTTTGCAGCATTTATGCTAATGGCCCTTCTGGCTGCTCTGAGCTGATAGGTTTTTGTAATTTGGGTTTGCATGTCTTTGAAAATTCGTAAAACTCATCATTTTTCTCCACCGTTTTCTTTTCTGTTTAAAAAAAAGGAAACAATTGGGAGTACAATAGAACTCTTGAAATTGTGTTCTTGGAAGGTTGCCCTCTTTGGAAATTTTTGGTCGATTTTCCACCCCAGAATTTTTTTAGAAAGCAGGTGTCTCTTACCGAACTGCAAGTTTGGTGAATATTTAGTGACCTTTAACAATGGGTTTAAAGCTGCTGTTGTAGGAAGTGGCCTCAAGCAGGAAGCATATCTCCATTCCCATATCTGGGTACTAGGGCAGCAGAGCCTTTCTGGAAGTCGTGTTCCTAGTTTGTAAATTACATTGGAATGTGCATGGAGAAAGCCCCATAAGTTTATGTCTCATTATTTCTTCTTGGTTTTAAAATTTTTTTTAATTGGGGTAAAACTTAGAATATTGTTTGTCCTAGGTGTACACCATCTGGTTCGTTTGTACATTATATATATCTATTCAAGTACAGATCCTCTTCCCATGTAAAATGTTACTGAGGGTTCCGCAGACCTCCCTTGCTATATGGTTGGTCTTTTTGAGATATGGATATAATATGTGTTTGTATACATATAGTAACACTAATCTTAATTTATCCATTCCCCCCACCTTTCCTTTTAGATGAGCATAGTTTGTTTTCTAAGTCTGTGAGTGTCTTTCTCTGTGGAAATATGTTCCTTTGTGTCAGTTATTAGATAACGCCTATAAGTGATATCATAGAATATAGGTCTTTTGCTTTCCGACTTACCTCGTTTCGTGATTATCTCCAGACTCATTTGTGGTGCCTCAGAGAGCAGTGGTTCATTGTTTTCCATGGCTATTATTCCATTGTGTACATGGACCACTTCTTCTTTATCCATTTACCGGTTGTTGGACATTTTGATTGCTTCACTGTCTTGGCTATTGTGAATAAGGCTGCACTGCAGCTTTTGCGGCCTGTGCCTTCTCGATTCTTGTCTTCTCAAGTGAGAGGTCCATTGGTGCGCCTGCTGGATTGAATGGTACCTCCATTTTTACTTTTAAACACAGCTCCTTTCTGTTCTCATTATTGGCTGTTACCCCTTTACGTCTCACCAGCAGGTAGAGGGTACACAGTTCCCTAAAACCCCTTCAGCATTTATTGTTTGTAGACTTTTTGCTCATGTTCAGTCGACTGGTGTAAGTTGAAACTTTTTGTAGATTAGATTGCATGGGTCTAACACTCCCTGAGGTTGAGTTTTTATCCATTTTCCTTTTTTTTAAAAGAACGTGAGTAAAACTTAACTCTTCATACTCTCTTCTTGAAATATTTGCCTGTTTTGAATTTTTTTCTACATTACTTCCTTCAGCACAATTTTTTAGGGCAGGTGTCCTTTACTGCCCTGAGTCCTTGGGAATGTTAAGTGACCATTAGCTGTGATTTTAAAGCTGTTCTTGCAGGAAACAGCCACAAGGTGGCAGCATTTCCCCTTTACCATATTTGGTTACTAGGGAAACAGAGCCTTAATGGAAGTGGTGTTGTAGGTTGTAAATTAGAATGGAATGTGCCAGGGAAAAGCCCTTTAAGTTTATGTCTCATTACTTCTTGTTCATATTTGTAATTTACTTTTTATTTTTTATCCCAGCAAATATGATTACAATGGTTTGTTTGTTCTAGGTGTGCAAGATGTGGTTCTTTCCCACATATACATGTATCTATTCTTCCTCGCACCCTTTTCCCATGTAGGTTATGACACAATGTTGAGTAGTCTTCTCCTGGTCTTCCGTACGTCTTTGGTGGTTATATATTTCACATGGTTTGTATATCTCTGTTAACCCCAATGTGGTAATGTATCCAATCCTCATCCCTTTCTATTTGGTGAACCATAAGTTTTTTAATGAATCTGTGATTGCCTTTCTCTGTGGAAATATCTTCATTGGTATCAATTTTTAAGTAACTCTTAAAAGTGATATGATAGGATATGTGTCTTTTGCTTTCTCACTTACTACACGTGGCGTGATTACGTCTAGACTCATCTATAGTGCTGCAAACGGCATTGTTTCATTTTTTTCACTAGCGAATATTCCATCTGTACATGGAGGAGTTCTTCTTTGTCCATCCATCTGTTGGTGGACTTTTTGGTTACTTCCATATCTTGGCTATTGTAATACTGTGCAGTGCAGATTTGCCTGCCTGTGTCTTTCCAATTCTCTCTTCTTAGGTTTTACGTCGAGGAGTGGGCCTGCTGGATCATATAGTAGCTCAATGTTTACCTTTTTAAGGCACCTCCATTCTGTTCTCATTCGTGGCCCTTTCCAAGTTACGTCCCCTTTGAAGTTGAGGGTATGCATTTCTCCACAACACCTTCAGCATTTATTGTTTGTAGTTTTCTTGCTGATGTTTATTCTGACAAGTGTGAGCTGATACCTCTCTGTGGTTGAATTCGAATGTGCCACATAATCTGTTGAAATTGAGCTTTAAGGCATGTCCTTTTCTATTTTTCAAGCTGTGATTACCCCTTAGTTCTTCAAAGTGTTCTCTTTAAGTATGTGTCATATTTTGAAATGTTTTGGCCTTTACCTCCCTCAAGACATTTTGAGGGCCTGTTTCATTTACAGTTCTGCAGTACTTGTTCCTATGAAGTGACCATTAGCACAGGCTTTAAAGCTGCTTTTGCAGGTAACTGCCAGAGGGCGGCAGCCTTTCTATATCCCCCACCCTGGTAACTAGGGAAAAGCCCTTGCGGCCTGTGGTGTTTCTCGGTTATAAATTAGAGTGGAGTGTGCCCGGACAAACCCACACAAGCTGATGTCTCCTTACTTTTGTTGGATTTTTACATTTAATTTTTATTTTTTATTGGAGTAATTTTCCACTGTGTACGTGGACCACTTCTACTTTGTGCATTCCTCGGTTGATGGACATTTTCATTGCTTCCAAGTGTTGGCTATGGTAAATATTGTTGGAGTGCAGGATTGCCAGCCTGTGACTTTTCGATTCTCATTTTCTCAGGTGATAGGCCCAGCAGTGGGTGTGATTGATTGACTGGTAGCACCGTGTTTCCCTTTTCAAAGCACCTTCTTTGTGTTTTCATTAGTGGCTCTTACCACGTCCCCCTTAGAATCCAGGGTACGCATTTCTCCACAATCGCTTCAGCATTTATTGTTTGCAGCATTTATGCTAATGGCCCTTCTGGCTGCTCTGAGCTGATAGGTTTTTGTAATTTGGGTTTGCATGTCTTTGAAAATTCGTAAAACTCATCATTTTTCTCCACCGTTTTCTTTTCTGTTTAAAAAAAAGGAAACAATTGGGAGTACAATAGAACTCTTGAAATTGTGTTCTTGGAAGGTTGCCCTCTTTGGAAATTTTTGGTCGATTTTCCACCCCAGAATTTTTTTAGAAAGCAGGTGTCTCTTACCGAACTGCAAGTTTGGTGAATATTTAGTGACCTTTAGCAATGGGTTTAAAGCTGCTGTTGTAGGAAGTGGCCTCAAGCAGGAAGCATATCTCCATTCCCATATCTGGGTACTAGGGCAGCAGAGCCTTTCTGGAAGTCGTGTTCCTAGTTTGTAAATTACATTGGAATGTGCATGGAGAAAGCCCCATAAGTTTATGTCTCATTATTTCTTCTTGGTTTTAAAATTTTTTTTAATTGGGGTAAAACTTAGAATATTGTTTGTCCTAGGTGTACACAATCTGGTTCGTTTGTACATTATATATGTCTATTCAAGTACAGATCCTCTTCCCATGTAAAATGTTACTGAGGGTTCCGCAGACCTCCCTTGCTATATGGTTGGTCTTTTTGAGATATGGATATAATATGTGTTTGTATACATATAGTAACACTAATCTTAATTTATCCATTCCCCCCACCTTTCCTTTTAGATGAGCATAGTTTGTTTTCTAAGTCTGTGAGTGTCTTTCTCTGTGGAAATATGTTCCTTTGTGTCAGTTATTAGATAACGCCTATAAGTGATATCATAGAATATAGGTCTTTTGCTTTCCGACTTACCTCGTTTCGTGATTATCTCCAGACTCATTTGTGGTGCCTCAGAGAGCAGTGGTTCATTGTTTTCCATGGCTATTATTCCATTGTGTACATGGACCACTTCTTCTTTATCCATTTACCGGTTGTTGGACATTTTGATTGCTTCACTGTCTTGGCTATTGTGAATAAGGCTGCACTGCAGCTTTTGCGGCCTGTGCCTTCTCGATTCTTGTCTTCTCAAGTGAGAGGTCCATTGGTGCGCCTGCTGGATTGAATGGTACCTCCATTTTTACTTTTAAACACAGCTCCTTTCTGTTCTCATTATTGGCTGTTACCCCTTTACGTCTCACCAGCAGGTAGAGGGTACACAGTTCCCTAAAACCCCTTCAGCATTTATTGTTTGTAGACTTTTTGCTCATGTTCAGTCGACTGGTGTAAGTTGAAACTTTTTGTAGATTAGATTGCATGGGTCTAACACTCCCTGAGGATGAGTTTTTATCCATTTTCCTTTTTTTTAAAAGAACGTGAGTAAAACTTAACTCTTCATACTCTCTTCTTGAAATATTTGCCTGTTTTGAATTTTTTTCTCCATTCCTTCCTTCAGCACAATTTTTTAGGGCAGGTGTCCTTTACTGCCCTGAGTCCTTGGGAATGTTAAGTGACCATTAGCTGTGATTTTAAAGCTGTTCTTGCAGGAAACAGCCACAAGGTGGCAGCATTTCCCCTTTACCATATTTGGTTACTAGGGAAACAGAGCCTTAATGGAAGTGGTGTTGTAGGTTGTAAATTAGAATGGAATGTGCCAGGGAAAAGCCCTTTAAGTTTATGTCTCATTACTTCTTGTTCATATTTGTAATTTACTTTTTATTTTTTATCCCAGCAAATATGATTACAATGGTTTGTTTGTTCTAGGTGTGCAAGATGTGGTTCTTTCCCACATATACATGTATCTATTCTTCCTCGCATCCTTTTCCCATGTAGGTTATGACACAATGTTGAGTAGTCTTCTCCTGGTCTTCCGTACGTCTTTGGTGGTTATATATTTCACATGGTTTGTATATCTCTGTTAACCCCAATGTGGTAATGTATCCAATCCTCATCCCTTTCTATTTGGTGAACCATAAGTTTTTTAATGAATCTGTGATTGCCTTTCTCTGTGGAAATATCTTCATTGGTATCAATTATTAAGTAACTCTTAAAAGTGATATGATAGGATATGTGTCTTTTGCTTTCTCACTTACTACACGTGGCGTGATTACGTCTAGACTCATCTATGGTGCTGCAAACGGCATTGTTTCATTTTTTTCACTAGCGAATATTCCATCTGTACATGGAGGAGTTCTTCTTTGTCCATCCATCTGTTGGTGGACTTTTTGGTTACTTCCATATCTTGGCTATTGTAATACTGTGCAGTGCAGATTTGCCTGCCTGTGTCTTTCCAATTCTCTCTTCTTAGGTTTTACGTCGAGGAGTGGGCCTGCTGGATCATATAGTAGCTCAATGTTTACCTTTTTAAGGCACCTCCATTCTGTTCTCATTCATGGCCCTTTCCAAGTTACGTCCCCTTTGAAGTTGAGGGTATGCATTTCTCCACAACACCTTCAGCATTTATTGTTTGTAGTTTTCTTGCTGATGTTTATTCTGACAAGTGTGAGCTGATACCTCTCTGTGGTTGAATTCGAATGTGCCACATAATCTGTTGAAATTGAGCTTTAAGGCATGTCCTTTTCTATTTTTCAAGCTGTGATTACCCCTTAGTTCTTCAAAGTGTTCTCTTTAAGTATGTGTCATATTTTGAAATGTTTTGGCCTTTACCTCCCTCAAGACATTTTGAGGGCCTGTTTCATTTACAGTTCTGCAGTACTTGTTCCTATGAAGTGACCATTAGCACAGGCTTTAAAGCTGCTTTTGCAGGTAACTACCAGAGGGCGGCAGCCTTTCTATGTCCCCCACCCTGGTAACTAGGGAAAAGCCCTTGCGGCCTGTGGTGTTTCTCGGTTATAAATTAGAGTGGAGTGTGCCCGGACAAACCCACACAAGCTGATGTCTCCTTACTTTTGTTGGATTTTTACATTTAATTTTTATTTTTTATTGGAGTAATTTTCCACTGTGTACGTGGACCACTTCTACTTTGTGCATTCCTCGGTTGATGGACATTTTCATTGCTTCCAAGTGTTGGCTATGGTAAATATTGTTGGAGTGCAGGATTGCCAGCCTGTGACTTTTCGATTCTCATTTTCTCAGGTGATAGGCCCAGCAGTGGGTGTGATTGATTGACTGGTAGCACCGTGTTTCCCTTTTCAAAGCACCTTCTTTGTGTTTTCATTAGTGGCTCTTACCACGTCCCCCTTAGAATCCAGGGTACGCATTTCTCCACAATCGCTTCAGCATTTATTGTTTGCAGCATTTATGCTAATGGCCCTTCTGGCTGCTCTGAGCTGATAGGTTTTTGTAATTTGGGTTTGCATGTCTTTGAAAATTCGTAAAACTCATCATTTTTCTCCACCGTTTTCTTTTCTGTTAAAAAAAAGGAAACAATTGGGAGTACAATAGAACTCTTGAAATTGTGTTCTTGGAAGGTTGCCCTCTTTGGAAATTTTTGGTCGATTTTCCACCCCAGAATTTTTTTAGAAAGCAGGTGTCTCTTACCGAACTGCAAGTTTGGTGAATATTTAGTGACCTTTAGCAATGGGTTTAAAGCTGCTGTTGTAGGAAGTGGCCTCAAGCAGGAAGCATATCTCCATTCCCATATCTGGGTACTAGGGCAGCAGAGCCTTTCTGGAAGTCGTGTTCCTAGTTTGTAAATTACATTGGAATGTGCATGGAGAAAGCCCGATAAGTTTATGTCTCATTATTTCTTCTTGGTTTTAAAATTTTTTTTAATTGGGGTAAAACTTAGAATATTGTTTGTCCTAGGTGTACACCATCTGGTTCGTTTGTACATTATATATGTCTATTCAAGTACAGATCCTCTTCCCATGTAAAATGTTACTGAGGGTTCCACAGACCTCCCTTGCTATATGGTTGGTCTCTTTGAGATATGGATATAATATGTGTTTGTATACATATAGTAACACTAATCTTAATTTATCCATTCCCCCCACCTTTCCTTTTAGATGAGCATAGTTTGTTTTCTAAGTCTGTGAGTGTCTTTCTCTGTGGAAATATGTTCCTTTGTGTCAGTTATTAGATAACGCCTATAAGTGATTTCATAGAATATAGGTCTTTTGCTTTCCGACTTACCTCGTTTCGTGATTATCTCCAGACTCATTTGTGGTGCCTCAGAGAGCAGTGGTTCATTGTTTTCCATGGCTATTATTCCATTGTGTACATGGACCACTTCTTCTTTATCCATTTACTGGTTGTTGGACATTTTGATTGCTTCACTGTTTTGGCTATTGTGAATAAGGCTGCACTGCAGCTTTTGCGCCTGTGTCTTCTCGATTCTTGTCTTCTCAAGTGAGAGGTCCATTGGTGCGCCTGCTGGATTGAATGGTACCTCCATTTTTACTTTTAAACACAGCTCCTTTCTGTTCTCATTATTGGCTGTTACCCCTTTACGTCTCACCAGCAGGTAGAGGGTACACAGTTCCCTAAAACCCCTTCAGCATTTATTGTTTATAGACTTTTTGCTCATGGTCAGTCGACTGGTGTAAGTTGAAACTTTTTGTAGATTAGATTGCATGGGTCTAACACTCCCTGAGGTTGAGCTTTTATCCATTTTCCTTTTTTTTTAAAAGAGCGTGAGTAAAACTTAACTCTTCACACTCTCTTCTTGAAACATTTGCCTGTTTTGAATTGTTTTGCCCATTCCCTCCTTCAGCACAATTTTTTTAGGGCAGGTGTCCTTTACAGCCCTGAGTCCTTGGGAATGTTAAGTGACCATTAGCTGTGAGTTTAAAGCTGTTCTTGCAGGAAACGGCCACAAGGTGGCAGCATTTCCCCTTTACCATATTTGGTTACTAGGGAAACAGAGCCTTAATGGAAGTGGTGTTGTAGGTTGTAAATTAGAATGGAATGTGCCAGGGAAAAGCCCTTTAAGTTTATGTCTCATTACTTCTTGTTCATATTTGTAGTTTACTTTTTATTTTTTATCCCAGTAAATATGATTACAATGGTTTGTTTGTTCTAGGTGTGCAAGATGTGGTTCTTTCACACATATACATGTATCTATTCTTCCTCGCATCCTTTTCCCATGTAGGTTATGACACAATGTTGAGTAGTCTTCTCCTGGTCTTCCGTACGTCTTTGGTGGTTATATATTTCACATGGTTTGTATATCTCTGTTAACCCCAATGTGGCAATGTATCCAATCCTCATCCCTTTCTATTTGGTGAACCATAAGTTTTTTAATGAATCTGTGATTGCCTTTCTCTGTGGAAATATCTTCATTGGTATCAATTTTTAAGTAACTCTTAAAAGTGATATGATAGGATATGTGTCTTTTGCTTTCTCACTTACTACACGTGGCGTGATTACGTCTAGACTCATCTATGGTGCTGCAAACGGCATTGTTTCATTTTTTTCACTAGCGAATATTCCATCTGTACATGGAGGAGTTCTTCTTTGTCCATCCATCTGTTGGTGGACTTTTTGGTTACTTCCATATCTTGGCTATTGTAATACTGTGCAGTGCAGATTTGCCTGCCTGTGTCTTTCCAATTCTCTCTTCTTAGGTTTTACGTCGAGGAGTGGGCCTGCTGGATCATATAGTAGCTCAATGTTTACCTTTTTAAGGCACCTCCATTCTGTTCTCATTCGTGGCCCTTTCCAAGTTACGTCCCCTTTGAAGTTGAGGGTATGCATTTCTCCACAACACTTTCAGCATTTATTGTTTGTAGTTTTCTTGCTGATGTTTATTCTGACAAGTGTGAGCTGATACCTCTCTGTGGTTGAATTCGAATGTGCCACATAATCTGTTGAAATTGAGCTTTAAGGCATGTCCTTTTCTATTTTTCAAGCTGTGATTACCCCTTAGTTCTTCAAAGTGTTCTCTTTAAGTATGTGTCATATTTTGAAATGTTTTGGCCTTTACCTCCCTCAAGACATTTTGAGGGCCTGTTTCATTTACAGTTCTGCAGTACTTGTTCCTATGAAGTGACCATTAGCACAGGCTTTAAAGCTGCTTTTGCAGGTAACTACCAGAGGGCGGCAGCCTTTCTATGTCCCCCACCCTGGTAACTAGGGAAAAGCCCTTGCGGCATGTGGTGTTTCTCGGTTATAAATTAGAGTGGAGTGTGCCCGGACAAACCCACACAAGCTGATGTCTCCTTACTTTTGTTGGATTTTTACATTTAATTTTTATTTTTTATTGGAGTAATTTTCCACTGTGTACGTGGACCACTTCTACTTTGTGCATTCGTCGGTTGATGGACATTTTCATTGCTTCCAAGTGTTGGCTATGGTAAATGTTGTTGGAGTGCAGGATTGCCAGCCTGTGACTTTTCGATTCTCATTTTCTCAGGTGATAGGCCCAGCAGTGGGTGTGATTGATTGACTGGTAGCACCGTGTTTCCCTTTTCAAAGCACCTTCTTTGTGTTTTCATTAGTGGCTCTTACCACGTCCCCCTTAGAATCCAGGGTACGCATTTCTCCACAATCGCTTCAGCATTTATTGTTTGCAGCATTTATGCTAATGGCCCTTCTGGCTGCTCTGAGCTGATAGGTTTTTGTAATTTGGGTTTGCATGTCTTTGAAAATTCGTAAAACTCATCATTTTTCTCCACCGTTTTCTTTTCTGTTAAAAAAAAGGAAACAATTGGGAGTACAATAGAACTCTTGAAATTGTGTTCTTGGAAGGTTGCCCTCTTTTGAAATTTTTGGTCGATTTTCCACCCCAGAATTTTTTTAGAAAGCAGGTGTCTCTTACCGAACTGCAAGTTTGGTGAATATTTAGTGACCTTTAACAATGGGTTTAAAGCTGCTGTTGTAGGAAGTGGCCTCAAGCAGGAAGCATATCTCCATTCCCATATCTGGGTACTAGGGCAGCAGAGCCTTTCTGGAAGTCGTGTTCCTAGTTTGTAAATTACATTGGAATGTGCATGGAGAAAGCCCGATAAGTTTATGTCTCATTATTTCTTCTTGGTTTTAAAATTTTTTTTAATTGGGGTAAAACTTAGAATATTGTTTGTCCTAGGTGTACACCATCTGGTTCGTTTGTACATTATATATGTCTATTCAAGTACAGATCCTCTTCCCATGTAAAATGTTACTGAGGGTTCCGCAGACCTCCCTTGCTATATGGTTGGTCTTTTTGTGATATGGATATAATATGTGTTTGTATACATATAGTAACACTAATCTTAATTTATCCATTCCCCCCACCTTTCCTTTTAGATGAGCATAGTTTGTTTTCTAAGTCTGTGAGTGTCTTTCTCTGTGGAAATATGTTCCTTTGTGTCAGTTATTAGATAACGCCTATAAGTGATATCATAGAATATAGGTCTTTTGCTTTCCGACTTACCTCATGTTTCGTGATTATCTCCAGACTCATTTGTGGTGCCTCAGAGAGCAGTGGTTCATTGTTTTCCATGGCTATTATTCCACTGTGTACATGGACCACTTCTTCTTTATCCATTCACCTGTTGTTGGACATTTTGATTGCTCCACTGTCTTAGCTATTGTGAATAAGGCTGCACTGCAGCTTTTGCGGCCTGTGTCTTCTCGATTCTTGTCTTCTCAGGTGAAAGGTCCAATGGTGCGCCTGCTGCATTGAATGGTGCCTGCAGTTTTACTTTTAAACACAGCTCCTTTCTGTTCTCATTATTGGCTGTTACCCCTTCACGTCTCACCAGCAGGTAGAGTGTACACAGTTCTCTAAAACCCCTTCAGCATTTATTGTTTGTTGACTTTTTGCTGATGGTAAGTCAACTGGTGTAAGTTGAAACTTTTTGTAGATTAGATTGCATGGGTCTAACACTCCCTGAGGTTGAGCTTTTATCCATTTTTCTTTTTTTTAAAAGAACGTGAGTAAAACTTAACTCTTCATACTCTCTTCTTGAAATATTTGCCTGATTTGAATTTTTTTGTCCATTCCTTCCTTCAGCACAATTTTTTAGGGCAGGTGTCCTTTACAGCCCTGAGTCCTTGGGAATGTTAAGTGACCATGCGCTGTGAGTTTAAAGCTGTTCTTGCAGGAAACGGCCACAAGGTGGCAGCATTTCCCCTTTACCATATTTGGTTACTAGGGAAACAGAGCCTTAATGGAAGTGGTGTTGTAGGTTGTAAATTAGAATGGAATGTGCCAGGGAAAAGCCCTTTAAGTTTATGTCTCATTACTTCTTGTTCATATTTGTAATTTACTTTTTATTTTTTATCCCAGCAAATATGATTACAATGGTTTGTTTGTTCTAGGTGTGCAAGATGTGGTTCTTTCCCACATATACATGTATCTATTCTTCCTCGCACCCTTTTCCCATGTAGGTTATGACACAATGTTGAGTAGTCTTCTCCTGGTCTTCCGTACGTCTTTGGTGGTTATATATTTCACATGGTTTGTATATCTCTGTTAACCCCAATGTGGTAATGTATCCAATCCTCATCCCTTTCTATTTGGTGAACCATAAGTTTTTTAATGAATCTGTGATTGCCTTTCTCTGTGGAAATATCTTCATTGGTATCAATTTTTAAGTAACTCTTAAAAGTGATATGATAGGATATGTGTCTTTTGCTTTCTCACTTACTACACGTGGCGTGATTACGTCTAGACTCATCTATGGTGCTGCAAACGGCATTGTTTCATTTTTTTCACTAGCGAATATTCCATCTGTACATGGAGGAGTTCTTCTTTGTCCATCCATCTGTTGGTGGACTTTTTGGTTACTTCCATATCTTGGCTATTGTAATACTGTGCAGTGCAGATTTGCCTGCCTGTGTCTTTCCAATTCTCTCTTCTTAGGTTTTACGTCGAGGAGTGGGCCTGCTGGATCATATAGTAGCTCAATGTTTACCTTTTTAAGGCACCTCCATTCTGTTCTCATTCGTGGCCCTTTCCAAGTTACGTCCCCTTTGAAGTTGAGGGTATGCATTTCTCCACAACACTTTCAGCATTTATTGTTTGTAGTTTTCTTGCTGATGGTTATTCTGACAAGTGTGAGCTGATACCTCTCTGTGGTTGAATTCGAATGTGCCACATAATCTGTTGAAATTGAGCTTTAAGGCATGTCCTTTTCTATTTTTCAAGCTGTGATTACCCCTTAGTTCTTCAAAGTGTTCTCTTTAAGTATGTGTCACATTTTGAAATGTTTTGGCCTTTACCTCCCTCAAGACATTTTGAGGGCCTGTTTCATTTACAGTTCTGCAGTACTTGTTCCTATGAAGTGACCATTAGCACAGGCTTTAAAGCTGCTTTTGCAGGTAACTGCCAGAGGGCGGCAGCCTTTCTATGTCCCCCACCCTGGTAACTAGGGAAAAGCCCTTGCGGCCTGTGGTGTTTCTCGGTTATAAATTAGAGTGGAGTGTGCCCGGACAAACCCACACAAGCTGATGTCTCCTTACTTTTGTTGGATTTTTACATTTAATTTTTATTTTTTATTGGAGTAATTTTCCACTGTGTACGTGGACCACTTCTACTTTGTGCATTCCTCGGTTGATGGACATTTTCATTGCTTCCAAGTGTTGGCTATGGTAAATATTGTTGGAGTGCAGGATTGCCAGGCTGTGACTTTTCGATTCTCATTTTCTCAGGTGATAGGCCCAGCAGTGGGTGTGATTGATTGACTGGTAGCACCGTGTTTCCCTTTTCAAAGCACCTTCTTTGTGTTTTCATTAGTGGCTCTTACCACGTCCCCCTTAGAATCCAGGGTACGCATTTCTCCACAATCGCTTCAGCATTTATTGTTTGCAGCATTTATGCTAATGGCCCTTCTGGCTGCTGTGAGCTGGTAGGTTTTTGTAATTTGGGTTTGCATGTCTTTGAAAATTCGTAAAACTCATCATTTTTCTCCACCGTTTTCTTTTCTGTTAAAAAAAAGGAAACAATTGGGAGTACAATAGAACTCTTGAAATTGTGTTCTTGGAAGGTTGCCCTCTTTGGAAATTTTTGGTCGATTTTCCACCCCAGAATTTTTTTAGAAAGCAGGTGTCTTTTAGCGAACTGCAAGTTTGGTGAATATTTAGTGACCTTTAGCAATGGGTTTAAAGCTGCTGTTGTAGGAAGTGGCCTCAAGCAGGAAGCATGTCTCCATTCCCATATCTGGGTACTAGGGCAGCAGAGCCTTTCTGGAAGTCGTTTTCCTAATTTGTAAATTACATTGGAATGTGCATGGAGAAAGCCCCATAAGTTTATGTCTCATTATTTCTTCTTGGTTTTAAATTTTTTTTTAATTGGGGTAAAGCTTAGAATATTGTTTGTCCTAGGTGTACACCATCTGGTTCGTTTGTACATTATATATGTCTATTCAAGTACAGATCCTCTTCCCATGTAAAATGTTACTGAGGGTTCCGCAGACCTCCCTTGCTGTATGGTTGGTCTTTTTGAGATATGGATATAATATGTGTTTGTATACATATAGTAACACTAATCTTAATTTATCCATTCCCCCCACCTTTCCTTTTAGATGAGCATAGTTTGTTTTCTAAGTCTGTGAGTGTCTTTCTCTGTGGAAATATGTTCCTTTGTGTCAGTTATTAGATAACGCCTATAAGTGATATCATAGAATATAGGTCTTTTGCTTTCCGACTTACCTCATGTTTCGTGATTATCTCCAGACTCATTTGTGGTGCCTCAGAGAGCAGTGGTTCATTGTTTTCCATGGCTATTATTCCATTGTGTACATGGACCACTTCTTCTTTATCCATTTACCGGTTGTTGGACATTTTGATTGCTTCACTGTCTTGGCTATTGTGAATAAGGCTGCACTGCAGCTTTTGCGGCCTGTGTCTTCTCGATTCTTGTCTTCTCAAGTGAGAGGTCCATTGGTGCGCCTGCTGGATTGAATGGTACCTCCATTTTTACTTTTAAACACAGCTCCTTTCTGTTCTCATTATTGGCTGTTACCCCTTTACGTCTCACCAGCAGGTAGAGGGTACACAGTTCCCTAAAACCCCTTCAGCATTTATTGTTTGTAGACTTTTTGCTCATGTTCAGTCGACTGGTGTAAGTTGAAACTTTTTGTAGATTAGATTGCATGGGTCTAACACTCCCTGAGGTTGAGCTTTTATCCATTTTCCTTTTTTTTAAAAGAACGTGAGTAAAACTTAACTCTTCATACTCTCTTCTTGAAATATTTGCCTGTTTTGAATTTTTTTGTCCATTCCTTCCTTCAGCACAATTTTTTAGGGCAGGTGTCCTTTACTGCCCTGAGTCCTTGGGAATGTTAAGTGACCATTAGCTGTGATTTTAAAGCTGTTCTTGCAGGAAACAGCCACAAGGTGGCAGCATTTCCCCTTTACCATATTTGGTTACTAGGGAAACAGAGCCTTAATGGAAGTGGTGTTGTAGGTTGTAAATTAGAATGGAATGTGCCAGGGAAAAGCCCTTTAAGTTTATGTCTCATTACTTCTTGTTCATATTTGTAATTTACTTTTTATTTTTTATCCCAGTAAATATGATTACAATGGTTTGTTTGTTCTAGGTGTGCAAGATGTGGTTCTTTCACACATATACATGTATCTATTCTTCCTCGCATCCTTTTCCCATGTAGGTTATGACACAATGTTGAGTAGTCTTCTCCTGGTCTTCCGTACGTCTTTGGTGGTTATATATTTCACATGGTTTGTATATCTCTGTTAACCCCAATGTGGCAATGTATCCAATCCTCATCCCTTTCTATTTGGTGAACCATAAGTTTTTTAATGAATCTGTGATTGCCTTTCTCTGTGGAAATATCTTCATTGGTATCAATTTTTAAGTAACTCTTAAAAGTGATATGATAGGATATGTGTCTTTTGCTTTCTCACTTACTACACGTGGCGTGATTACGTCTAGACTCATCTATGGTGCTGCAAACGGCATTGTTTCATTTTTTTCACTAGCGAATATTCCATCTGTACATGGAGGAGTTCTTCTTTGTCCATCCATCTGTTGGTGGACTTTTTGGTTACTTCCATATCTTGGCTATTGTAATACTGTGCAGTGCAGATTTGCCTGCCTGTGTCTTTCCAATTCTCTCTTCTTAGGTTTTACGTCGAGGAGTGGGCCTGCTGGATCATATAGTAGCTCAATGTTTACCTTTTTAAGGCACCTCCATTCTGTTCTCATTCGTGGCCCTTTCCAAGTTACGTCCCCTTTGAAGTTGAGGGTATGCATTTCTCCACAACACCTTCAACATTTATTGTTTGTAGTTTTCTTGCTGATGTTTATTCTGACAAGTGTGAGCTGATACCTCTCTGTGGTTGAATTCGAATGTGCCACATAATCTGTTGAAATTGAGCTTTAAGGCATGTCCTTTTCTATTTTTCAAGCTGTGATTACCCCTTAGTTCTTCAAAGTGTTCTCTTTAAGTATGTGTCATATTTTGAAATGTTTTGGCCTTTACCTCCCTCAAGACATTTTGAGGGCCTGTTTCATTTACAGTTCTGCAGTACTTGTTCCTATGAAGTGACCATTAGCACAGGCTTTAAAGCTGCTTTTGCAGGTAACTGCCAGAGGGCGGCAGCCTTTCTAGGTCCCCCACCCTGGTAACTAGGGAAAAGCCCTTGCGGCCTGTGGTGTTTCTCGGTTATAAATTAGAGTGGAGTGTGCCCGGACAAACCCACACAAGCTGATGTCTCCTTACTTTTGTTGGATTTTTACATTTAATTTTTATTTTTTATTGGAGTAATTTTCCACTGTGTACGTGGACCACTTCTACTTTGTGCATTCCTCGGTTGATGGACATTTTCATTGCTTCCAAGTGTTGGCTATGGTAAATATTGTTGGAGTGCAGGATTGCCAGCCTGTGACTTTTCGATTCTCATTTTCTCAGGTGATAGGCCCAGCAGTGGGTGTGATTGATTGACTGGTAGCACCGTGTTTCCCTTTTCAAAGCACCTTCTTTGTGTTTTCATTAGTGGCTCTTACCACGTCCCCCTTAGAATCCAGGGTACGCATTTCTCCACAATCGCTTCAGCATTTATTGTTTGCAGCATTTATGCTAATGGCCCTTCTGGCTGCTCTGAGCTGATAGGTTTTTGTAATTTGGGTTTGCATGTCTTTGAAAATTCGTAAAACTCATCATTTTTCTCCACCGTTTTCTTTTCTGTTTAAAAAAAAGGAAACAATTGGGAGTACAATAGAACTCTTGAAATTGTGTTCTTGGAAGGTTGCCCTCTTTTGAAATTTTTGGTCGATTTTCCACCCCAGAATTTTTTTAGAAAGCAGGTGTCTCTTACCGAACTGCAAGTTTGGTGAATATTTAGTGACCTTTAACAATGGGTTTAAAGCTGCTGTTGTAGGAAGTGGCCTCAAGCAGGAAGCATATCTCCATTCCCATATCTGGGTACTAGGGCAGCAGAGCCTTTCTGGAAGTCGTGTTCCTAGTTTGTAAATTACATTGGAATGTGCATGGAGAAAGCCCGATAAGTTTATGTCTCATTATTTCTTCTTGGTTTTAAAATTTTTTTTAATTGGGGTAAAACTTAGAATATTGTTTGTCCTAGGTGTACACCATCTGGTTCGTTTGTACATTATATATGTCTATTCAAGTACAGATACTCTTCCCATGTAAAATGTTACTGAGGGTTCCGCAGACCTCCCTTGCTATATGGTTGGTCTTTTTGAGATATGGATATAATATGTGTTTGTATACATATAGTAACACTAATCTTAATTTATCCATTCCCCCCACCTTTCCTTTTAGATGAGCATAGTTTGTTTTCTAAGTCTGTGAGTGTCTTTCTCTGTGGAAATACGTTCCTTTGTGTCAGTTATTAGATAACGCCTATAAGTGATATCATAGAATATAGGTCTTTTGCTTTCCGACTTACCTCATGTTTCGTGATTATCTCCAGACTCATTTGTGGTGCCTCAGAGAGCAGTGGTTCATTGTTTTCCATGGCTATTATTCCATTGTGTACATGGACCACTTCTTCTTTATCGATTCACCTGTTGTTGGACATTTTGATTGCTCCACTGTCTTGGCTATTGTGAATAAGGCTGCACTGCAGCTTTTGCGGTCTGTGTCTTCTCGATTCTTGTCTTCTCAAGTGAGAGGTCCATTGGTGCGCCTGCTGGATTGAATGGTGCCTGCAGTTTTACTTTTAAACACAGCTCCTTTCTGTTCTCATTATTGGCTGTTACCCCTTCACGTCTCACCAGCAGGTAGAGTGTACACAGTTCTCTAAAACCCCTTCAGCATTTATTGTTTGTTGACTTTTTGCTGATGGTAAGTCAACTGGTGTAAGTTGAAACTTTTTGTAGATTAGATTGCATGGGTCTAACACTCCCTGAGGTTGAGCTTTTATCCATTTTCCTTTTTTTTAAAAGAACGTGAGTAAAACTTAACTCTTCATACTCTCTTCTTGAAATATTTGCCTGTTTTGAATTTTTTTGTCCATTCCTTCCTTCAGCACAATTTTTTAGGGCAGGTGTCCTTTACAGCCCTGAGTCCTTGGGAATGTTAAGTGACCATGCGCTGTGAGTTTAAAGCTAGTCTTGCAGGAAACGGCCACAAGGTGGCAGCATTTCCCCTTTACCATATTTGGTTACTAGGGAAACAGAGCCTTAATGGAAGTGGTGTTGTAGGTTGTAAATTAGAATGGAATGTGCCAGGGAAAAGCCCTTTAAGTTTATGTCTCATTACTTCTTGTTCATATTTGTAATTTACTTTTTATTTTTTATCCCTGCAAATATGATTACAATGGTTTGTTTGTTCTAGGTGTGCAAGATGTGGTTCTTTCCCACATATACATGTACCTATTCTTCCTCGCACCCTTTTCCCATGTAGGTTATGACACAATGTTGAGTAGTCTTCTCCTGGTCTTCCGTACGTCTTTGGTGGTTATATATTTCACATGGTTTGTATATCTCTGTTAACCCCAATGTGGTAATGTATCCAATCCTCATCCCTTTCTATTTGGTGAACCATAAGTTTTATAATGAATCTGTGATTGCCTTTCTCTGTGGAAATATCTTCATTGGTATCAATTTTTAAGTAACTCTTAAAAGTGATATGATAGGATATGTGTCTTTTGCTTTCTCACTTACTACACGTGGCGTGATTACGTCTAGACTCATCTATGGTGCTGCAAACGGCATTGTTTCATTTTTTTCACTAGCGAATATTCCATCTGTACATGGAGGAGTTCTTCTTTGTCCATCCATCTGTTGGTGGACTTTTTGGTTACTTCCATATCTTGGCTATTGTAATACTGTGCAGTGCAGATTTGCCTGCCTGTGTCTTTCCAATTCTCTCTTCTTAGGTTTTACGTCGAGGAGTGGGCCTGCTGGATCATATAGTAGCTCAATGTTTACCTTTTTAAGGCACCTCCATTCTGTTCTCATTCGTGGCCCTTTCCAAGTTACGTCCCCTTTGAAGTTGAGGGTATGCATTTCTCCACAACACTTTCAGCATTTATTGTTTGTAGTTTTCTTGCTGATGGTTATTCTGACAAGTGTGAGCTGATACCTCTCTGTGGTTGAATTCGAATGTGCCACATAATCTGTTGAAATTGAGCTTTAAGGCATGTCCTTTGCTATTTTTCAAGCTGTGATTACCCCTTAGTTCTTCAAAGTGTTCTCTTTAAGTACGTGTCACATTTTGAAATGTTTTGGCCTTTACCTCCCTCAAGACATTTTGAGGGCCTGTTTCATTTACAGTTCTGCAGTACTTGTTCCTATGAAGTGACCATTAGCACAGGCTTAAAAGCTGCTTTTGCAGGTAACTGCCAGAGGGCGGCAGCCTTTCTATGTCCCCCACCCTGGTAACTAGGGAAAAGCCCTTGCGGCCTGTGGTGTTTCTCGGTTATAAATTAGAGTGGAGTGTGCCCGGACAAACCCACACAAGCTGATGTCTCCTTACTTTTGTTGGATTTTTACATTTAATTTTTATTTTTTATTGGAGTAATTTTCCACTGTGTACGTGGACCACTTCTACTTTGTGCATTCCTCGGTTGATGGACATTTTCATTGCTTCCAAGTGTTGGCTATGGTAAATATTGTTGGAGTGCAGGATTGCCAGGCTGTGACTTTTCGATTCTCATTTTCTCAGGTGATAGGCCCAGCAGTGGGTGTGATTGATTGACTGGTAGCACCGTGTTTCCCTTTACAAAGCACCTTCTTTGTGTTTTCATTAGTGGCTCTTACCACGTCCCCCTTAGAATCCAGGGTACGCATTTCTCCACAATCGCTTCAGCATTTATTGTTTGCAGCATTTATGCTAATGGCCCTTCTGGCTGCTGTGAGCTGATAGGTTTTTGTAATTTGGGTTTGCATGTCTTTGAAAATTCGTAAAACTCATCATTTTTCTCCACCGTTTTCTTTTCTGTTAAAAAAAAGGAAACAATTGGGAGTACAATAGAACTCTTGAAATTGTGTTCTTGGAAGGTTGCCGTCTTTTGAAATTTTTGGTCGATTTTCCACCCCAGAATTTTTTTAGAAAGCAGGTGTCTTTTAGCGAACTGCAAGTTTGGTGAATATTTAGTGACCTTTAGCAATGGGTTTAAAGCTGCTGTTGTAGGAAGTGGCCTCAAGCAGGCAGCATATCTCCATTCCCATATCTGGGTACTAGGGCAGCAGTGCCTTTCTGGAAGTCGTGTTCCTAGTTTGTAAATTACATTGGAATGTGCATGGAGAAAGCCCCATAAGTTTATGTCTCATTATTTCTTCTTGGTTTTAAAATTTTTTTAAATTGGGGTAAAGCTTAGAATATTGTTTGTCCTAGGTGTACACAATCTGGTTCGTTTGTACATTATATATGTCTATTCAAGTACAGATCCTCTTCTCATGTAAAATGTTACTGAGGGTTCTGCAGACCTCCCTTGTTATATGCTTGGTCTTTTTGAGATATGTATATAATATGTGTTTGCATACATATAGTAACACTAATCTTAATTTATCCATTCCCCCCACCTTTCCTTTTAGATGAGCATAGTTTGTTTTCTAAGTCTGTGAGTGTCTTTCTCTGTGGAAATATGTTCCTTTGTGTCAGTTATTAGATAACGCCTATAAGTGATATCATAGAATATAGGTCTTTTGCTTTCCGACTTACCTCGTTTCGTGATTATCTCCAGACTCATTTGTGGTGCCTCAGAGAGCAGTGGTTCATTGTTTTCCATGGCTATTATTCCATTGTGTACATGGACCACTTCTTCTTTATCCATTTACTGGTTGTTGGACATTTTGATTGCTTCACTGTTTTGGCTATTGTGAATAAGGCTGCACTGCAGCTTTTGCGGCCTGTGTCTTCTCGATTCTTGTCTTCTCAAGTGAGAGGTCCATTGGTGCGCCTGCTGGATTGAATGGTACCTCCATTTTTACTTTTAAACACAGCTCCTTTCTGTTCTCATTATTGGCTGTTACCCCTTCACGTCTCACCAGCAGGTAGAGTGTACACAGTTCTCTAAAACCCCTTCAGCATTTATTGTTTGTTGACTTTTTGCTGATGGCAAGTCAACTGGTGTAAGTTGAAACTTTTTGTAGATTAGATTGCATGGGTCTAACACTCCCTGAGGTTGAGCTTTTATCCATTTTCCTTTTTTTTAAAAGAGCGTGAGTAAAACTTAACTCTTCATACTCTCTTCTTGAAACATTTGCCTGTTTTGAATTGTTTTGTCCATTCCTTCCTTCAGCACAATTTTTTAGGGCAGGTGTCCTTTACAGCCCTGAGTCCTTGGGAATGTTAAGTGACCATTAGCTGTGAGTTTAAAGCTGCTCTTGGAGGAAACGGCCACAAGGTGGCAGCATTTCCCCTTTACCATATTTGGTTACTAGGGAAACAGAGCCTTAATGGAAGTGGTGTTGTAGGTTGTAATTTAGAATGGAATGTGCCAGGGAAAAGCCCTTTAAGTTTATGTCTCATTACTTCTTGTTCATATTTGTAGTTTACTTTTTATTTTTTATCCCAGTAAATATGATTACAATGGTTTGTTTGTTCTATTTGTGCAAGATGTGGTTCTTTCACACATATACATGGAACTATTCTTCCTCGCATCCTTTTCCCATGTAGGTTATGACACAATGTTGAGTAGTCTTCTCCTGGTCTTCCGTACGTCTTTGGTGGTTATATATTTCACATGGTTTGTATATCTCTGTTAACCCCAATGTGGCAATGTATCCAATCCTCATCCCTTTCTATTTGGTGAACCATAAGTTTTTTAATGAATCTGTGATTGCCTTTCTCTGTGGAAATATCTTCACTGGTATCAATTTTTAGGTAACTCTTAAATATGATATGATAGGATATGTGTCTTTTGCTTTCTCACTTACTACACGTGGCGTGATTACGTCTAGACTCATCTATGGTGCTGCAAATGGCATTGTTTCATTTTTTTCACTAGCGAATATTCCATCTGTACATGGAGGAGTTCTTCTTTTTCCATCCATCTGTTGGTGGACTTTTTGGGTACTTCCATATCTTGGCTATTGTAATACTGTGCAGTGCAGATTTGCCTGCCTGTGTCTTTCCAATTCTCTCTTCTTAGGTTATACGTCGAGTAGTGGGCCTGCTGGATCATATAGTAGCTCAATGTTTACCTTTTTAAGGCACCTCCATTGTGTTCGCATTCGTGGCCCTTTCCAAGTTACGTCCCCTTTGAAGTTGAGGGTATGCATTTCTCCACAACACCTTCAGCATTTATTGTTTGTAGTTTTCTTGCTGTTGGTTATTCTGACAAGTGTGAGCTGATACCTCTCTGTGGTTGAATTCGAATGTGCCACATAATCTGTTGAAATTGAGCTTTAAGGCATGTCCTTTTCTATGTTTCAAGCTGTGGTTACCCCTACGTTCTTCAAAGTGTTCTCTTTAAGTATGTGTCACATTTTGAAATGTTTTGGCCTTTACCTCCCTCAAGACATTTTGAGGGCCTGTTTCATTTACAGTTCTGCAGTACTTGTTCCTATGAAGTGACCATTAGCACAGGCTTTAAAGCTGCTTTTGCAGGTAACTGCCAGAGGGCGGCAGCCTTTCTATGTCCCCCACCCTGGTAACTAGGGAAAAGCCCTTGCGGCCTGTGGTGTTTCTCGGTTATAAATTAGAGTGGAGTGTGCCCGGACAAACCCACACAAGCTGATGTCTCCTTACTTTTGTTGGATTTTTACATTTAATTTTTATTTTTTATTGGAGTAATTTTCCACTGTGTACGTGGACCACTTCTACTTTGTGCATTCCTCGGTTGATGGACATTTTCATTGCTTCCAAGTGTTGGCTATGGTAAATATTGTTGGAGTGCAGTATTGCCAGCCTGTGACTTTTTGATTCTCATTTTCTCAGGTGATAGGCCAAGCAGTGGGTGTGATTGATTGACTGGAAGCACCGTGTTACCCTTTTCAAAGCACCTTCTTTGTGTTTTCATTAGTGGCTCTTACCACGTCCCCCTTAGAATCCAGGGTACGCATTTCTCCACAATCGCTTCAGCATTTATTGTTTGCAGCATTTATGCTAATGGCCCTTCTGGCTGCTGTGAGCTGATAGGTTTTTGTAATTTGGGTTTGCATGTCTTTGAAAATTCGTAAAACTCATCATTTTTCTCCACCGTTTTCTTTTCTGTTAAAAAAAAGGAAACAATTGGGAGTACAATAGAACTCTTGAAATTGTGTTCTTGGAAGGTTGCCCTCTTTTGAAATTTTTGGTCGATTTTCCACCCCAGAAGTTTTTTAGAAAGCAGGTGTCTTTTAGCGAACTGCAAGTTTGGTGAATATTTAGTGACCTTTAGCAATGGGTTTAAATCTGCTGTTGTGGGAAGTGGCTTCAAGCAGGCAGCATATCTCCATTCCCATATCTGGGTACTAGGGCAGCAGAGCCTTTCTGGAAGTCGTGTTCCTAGTTTGTAAATTACATTGGAATGTGCATGGAGAAAGCCCGATAAGTTTATGTCTCATTATTTCTTCTTGGTTTTAATTTTTTTTTTTAATTGGGGTAAAGCTTAGAATATTGTTTGTCCTAGGTGTACACAATCTGGTTCGTTTGTACATTATATATGTCTATTCAAGTACAGATCCTCTTCCCATGTAAAATGTTACTGAGGGTTCCGCAGACCTCCCTTGCTATATGGTTGGTCTTTTTGAGATATGTATATAATATGTGTTTGTATACATATAGTAACACTAATCTTAATTTATCCATTCCCCCCACCTTTCCTTTTAGATGAGCATAGTTTGTTTTCTAAGTCTGTGAGTGTCTTTCTCTGTGGAAATATGTTCCTTTGTGTCAGTTATTAGATAACGCCTATAAGTGATATCATAGAATATAGGTCTTTTGCTTTCCGACTTACCTCATGTTTCGTGATTATCTCCAGACTCATTTGTGGTGCCTCAGAGAGCAGTGGTTCATTGTTTTCCATGGCTATTATTCCATTGTGTACATGAACCACTTCTTCTTTATCCATTCACCTGTTGTTGGACATTTTGATTGCTCCACTGTCTTGGCTATTGTGAATAAGGCTGCACTGCAGCTTTTGCGGCCTGTGTCTTCTCGATTCTTGTCTTCTCAGGTGAGAGGTCCAATGGTGCGCCTGCTGCATTGAATGGTGCCTGCAGTTATACTTTTAAACACAGCTCCTTTCTGTTCTCATTATTGGCTGTTACCCCTTCACGTCTCACCAGCACGTAGAGTGTACACAGTTCTCTAAAACCCCTTCAGCATTTATTGTTTGTTGACTTTTTGCTGATGGTAAGTCAACTGGTGTAAGTTGAAACTTTTTGTAGATTAGATTGCATGGGTCTAACACTCCCTGAGGTTGAGCTTTTATCCATTTTCCTTTTTTTTAAAAGAGCGTGAGTAAAACTTAACTCTTCATACTCTCTTCTTGAAACATTTGCCTGTTTTGAATTGTTTTGTCCATTCCTTCCTTCAGCACAATTTTTTAGGGCAGGTGTCCTTTACAGCCCTGAGTCCTTGGGAATGTTAAGTGACCATGCGCTGTGAGTTTAAAGCTGCTCTTGGAGGAAACGGCCACAAGGTGGCAGCATTTCCCCTTTACCATATTTGGTTACTAGGGAAACAGAGCCTTAATGGAAGTGGTGTTGTAGGTTGTAATTTAGAATGGAATGTGCCAGGGAAAAGCCCTTTAAGTTTATGTCTCATTACTTCTTGTTCATATTTGTAGTTTACTTTTTATTTTTTTATCCCAGTAAATATGATTACAATGGTTTGTTTGTTCTATTTGTGCAAGATGTGGTTCTTTCACACATATACATGGAACTATTCTTCCTCGCATCCTTTTCCCATGTAGGTTATGACACAATGTTGAGTAGTCTTCTCCTGGTCTTCCGTACGTCTTTGGTGGTTATATATTTCACATGGTTTGTATATCTCTGTTAACCCCAATGTGGCAATGTATCCAATCCTCATCCCTTTCTATTTGGTGAACCATAAGTTTTTTAATGAATCTGTGATTGCCTTTCTCTGTGGAAATATCTTCATTGGTATCAATTTTTAAGTAACTCTTAAAAGTGATATGATAGGATATGTGTCTTTTGCTTTCTCACTTACTACACGTGGCGTGATTACGTCTAGACTCATCTATGGTGCTGCAAACGGCATTGTTTCATTTTTTTCACTAGCGAATATTCCATCTGTACATGGAGGAGTTCTTCTTTGTCCATCCATCTGTTGGTGGACTTTTTGGTTACTTCCATATCTTGGCTATTGTAATACTGTGCAGTGCAGATTTGCCTGCCTGTGTCTTTCCAATTCTCTCTTCTTAGGTTTTACGTCGAGGAGTGGGCCTGCTGGATCATATAGTAGCTCAATGTTTACCTTTTTAAGGCACCTCCATTCTGTTCTCATTCGTGGCCCTTTCCAAGTTACGTCCCCTTTGAAGTTGAGGGTATGCATTTCTCCACAACACTTTCAGCATTTATTGTTTGTAGTTTTCTTGCTGATGGTTATTCTGACAAGTGTGAGCTGATACCTCTCTGTGGTTGAATTCGAATGTGCCACATAATCTGTTGAAATTGAGCTTTAAGGCATGTCCTTTGCTATTTTTCAAGCTGTGATTACCCCTTAGTTCTTCAAAGTGTTCTCTTTAAGTACGTGTCACATTTTGAAATGTTTTGGCCTTTACCTCCCTCAAGACATTTTGAGGGCCTGTTTCATTTACAGTTCTGCAGTACTTGTTCCTATGAAGTGACCATTAGCACAGGCTTAAAAGCTGCTTTTGCAGGTAACTGCCAGAGGGCGGCAGCCTTTCTATGTCCCCCACCCTGGTAACTAGGGAAAAGCCCTTGCGGCCTGTGGTGTTTCTCGGTTATAAATTAGAGTGGAGTGTGCCCGGACAAACCCACACAAGCTGATGTCTCCTTACTTTTGTTGGATTTTTACATTTAATTTTTATTTTTTATTGGAGTAATTTTCCACTGTGTACGTGGACCACTTCTACTTTGTGCATTCCTCGGTTGATGGACATTTTCATTGCTTCCAAGTGTTGGCTATGGTAAATATTGTTGGAGTGCAGGATTGCCAGGCTGTGACTTTTCGATTCTCATTTTCTCAGGTGATAGGCCCAGCAGTGGGTGTGATTGATTGACTGGTTGCACCGTGTTTCCCTTTTCAAAGCACCTTATTTGTGTTTTCATTAGTGGCTCTTACCACGTCCCCCTTAGAATCCAGGGTACGCATTTCTCCACAATCGCTTCAGCATATATTGTTTGCAGCATTTATGCTAATGGCCCTTCTGGCTGCTGTGAGCTGATAGGTTTTTGTAATTTGGGTTTGCATGTCTTTGAAAATTCGTAAAACTCATCATTTTTCTCCACCGTTTTCTTTTCTGTTTAAAAAAAAGGAAACAATTGGGAGTACAATAGAACTCTTGAAATTGTGTTCTTGGAAGGTTGCCCTCTTTTGAAATTTTTGGTCGATTTTCCACTCCAGAATTTTTTTAGAAAGCAGGTGTCTTTTACCGAACTGCAAGTTTGGTGAATATTTAGTGACCTTTAGCAATGGGTTTAAAGCTGCTGTTGTAGGAAGTGGCCTCAAGCAGGCAGCATATCTCCATTCCCATATCTGGGTACTAGGGCAGCAGTGCCTTTCTGGAAGTCGTGTTCCTAGTTTGTAAATTACATTGGAATGTGCATGGAGAAAGCCCCATAAGTTTATGTCTCATTATTTCTTCTTGGTTTTAAAATTTTTTTAAATTGGGGTAAAGCTTAGAATATTGTTTGTCCTAGGTGTACACAATCTGGTTCGTTTGTACATTATATATGTCTATTCAAGTACAGATACTCTTCTCATGTAAAATGTTACTGAGGGTTCTGCACACCTCCCTTGTTATATGCTTGGTCTTTTTGAGATATGTATATAATATGTGTTTGCATACATATAGTAACACTAATCTTAATTTATCCATTCCCCCCACCTTTCCTTTTAGATGAGCATAGTTTGTTTTCTAAATCTGTGAGTGTCTTTCTCTGTGGAAATATGTTCCTTTGTGTCAGTTATTAGACAACGCCTATAAGTGATATCATAGAATATAGGTCTTTTGCTTTCCGACTTACCTCGTTTCGTGATTATCTCCAGACTCATTTGTGGTGCCTCAGAGAGCAGTGGTTCATTGTTTTCCATGGCTATTATTCCATTGTGTACATGGACCACTTCTTCTTTATCCATTTACTGGTTGTTGGACATTTTGATTGCTTCACTGTTTTGGCTATTGTGAATAAGGCTGCACTGCAGCTTTTGCGGCCTGTGTCTTCTCGATTCTTGTCTTCTCAAGTGAGAGATCCATTGGTGCGCCTGCTGGATTGAATGGTACCTCCATTTTTACTTTTAAACACAGCTCCTTTCTGTTCTCATTATTGGCTGTTACCCCTTTACGTCTCACCAGCAGGTAGAGGGTACACAGTTCCCTAAAACCCCTTCAGCATTTATTGTTTGTAGACTTTTTACTCATGGTCCGTCGACTGGTGTAAGTTGGAACTTTTTGTAGATTAGATTGCATGGGTCTAACACTCCCTGAGGTTGAGCTTTTATCCATTTTCCTTTTTTTTAAAAGAGCGTGAGTAAAACTTAACTCTTCATACTCTCTTCTTGAAACATTTGCCTGTTTTGAATTGTTTTGTCCATTCCTTCCTTCAGCACAATTTTTTAGGGCAGGTGTCCTTTACAGCCCTGAGTCCTTGGGAATGTAAAGTGACCATTAGCTGTGAGTTTACAGCTGCTTTTGGAGGAAACGGCCACAAGGTGGCAGCATTTCCCCTTTACCATATTTGGTTACTAGGGAAACAGAGCCTTAATGGAAGTGGTGTTGTAGGTTGTAATTTAGAATGGAATGTGCCAGGGAAAAGCCCTTTAAGTTTATGTCTCATTACTTCTTGTTCATATTTGTAGTTTACTTTTTATTTTTTATCCCAGTAAATATGATTACAATGGTTTGTTTGTTCTATTTGTGCAAGATGTGGTTCTTTCACACATATACATGGAACTATTCTTCCTCGCATCCTTTTCCCATGTAGGTTATGACACAATGTTGAGTAGTCTTCTCCTGGTCTTCCGTACGTCTTTGGTGGTTATATATTTCACATGGTTTGTATATCTCTGTTAACCCCAATGTGGCAATGTATCCAATCCTCATCCCTTTCTATTTGGTGAACCATAAGTTTTTTAATGAATCTGTGATTGCCTTTCTCTGTGGAAATATCTTCACTGGTATCAATTTTTAGGTAACTCTTAAATATGATATGATAGGATATGTGTCTTTTGCTTTCTCACTTACTACACGTGGCGTGATTACGTCCAGATTCATCTATGGTGCTGCAAACGGCATTGTTTCATTTTTTTCACTAGCGAATATTCCATCTGTACATGGAGGAGTTCTTCTTTGTCCATCCATCTGTTGGTGGACTTTTTGGTTACTTCCATATCTTGGCTATTGTAATACTGTGCAGTGCAGATTTGCCTGCCTGTGTCTTTCCAATTCTCTCTTCTTAGGTTTTACGTCGAGGAGTGGGCCTGCTGGATCATATAGTAGCTCAATGTTTACCTTTTTAAGGCACCTCCATTCTGTTCTCATTCGTGGCCCTTTCCAAGTTACGTCCCCTTTGAAGTTGAGGGTATGCATTTCTCCACAACACTTTCAGCATTTATTGTTTGTAGTTTTCTTGCTGATGGTTATTCTGACAAGTGTGAGCTGATACCTCTCTGTGGTTGAATTCGAATGTGCCACATAATCTGTTGAAATTGAGCTTTAAGGCATGTCCTTTGCTATTTTTCAAGCTGTGATTACCCCTTAGTTCTTCAAAGTGTTCTCTTTAAGTATGTGTCACATTTTGAAATGTTTTGGCCTTTACCTCCCTCAAGACATTTTGAGGGCCTGTTTCATTTACAGTTCTGCAGTACTTGTTCCTATGAAGTGACCATTAGCACAGGCTTTAAAGCTGCTTTTGCAGGTAACTGCCAGAGGGCGGCAGCCTTTCTAGGTCCCCCACCCTGGTAACTAGGGAAAAGCCCTTGCGGCCTGTGGTGTTTCTCGGTTATAAATTAGAGTGGAGTGTGCCCGGACAAACCCACACAAGCTGATGTCTCCTTACTTTTGTTGGATTTTTACATTTAATTTTTATTTTTTATTGGAGTAATTTTCCACTGTGTACGTGGACCACTTCTACTTTGTGCATTCCTCGGTTGATGGACATTTTCATTGCTTCCAAGTGTTGGCTATGGTAAATATTGTTGGAGTGCAGGATTGCCAGGCTGTGACTTTTCGATTCTCATTTTTTCTCAGGTGATAGGCCCAGCAGTGGGTGTGATTGATTGACTGGTAGCACCGTGTTTCCCTTTTCAAAGCACCTTCTTTGTGTTTTCATTAGTGGCTCTTACCACGTCCCCCTTAGAATCGAGGGTACGCATTTCTCCACAATCGCTTCAGCATATATTGTTTGCAGCATTTATGCTAATGGCCCTTCTGGCTGCTGTGAGCTGATAGGTTTTTGTAATTTGGGTTTGCATGTCTTTGAAAATTCGTAAAACTCATCATTTTTCTCCACCGTTTTCTTTTCTGTTAAAAAAAAAGGAAACAATTGGGAGTACAATAGAACTCTTGAAATTGTGTTCTTGGAAGGTTGCCCTCTTTTGAAATTTTTGGTCGATTTTCCACTCCAGAATTTTTTTAGAAAGCAGGTGTCTTTTACCGAACTGCAAGTTTGGTGAATATTTAGTGACCTTTAGCAATGGGTTTAAATCTGCTGTTGTGGGAAGTGGCCTCAAGCAGGCAGCATATCTCCATTCCCATATCTGGGTACTAGGGCAGCAGAGCCTTTCTGGAAGTCGTGTTCCTAGTTTGTAAATTACATTGGAATGTGCATGGAGAAAGCCCCATAAGTATATGTCTCATTATTTCTTCTTGGTTTTAAAATTTTTTTTAATTGGGGTAAAGCTTAGAATATTGTTTGTCCTAGGTGTACACCATCTGGTTCGTTTGTACATTATATATGTCTATTCAAGTACAGATCCTCTTCCCATGTAAAATGTTACTGACGGTTCCGCAGACCTCCCTTGCTATATGGTTGGTCTTTTTGAGATATGGATATAATATGTGTTTGTATACATATAGTAACACTAATCTTAATTTATCCATTCCCCCCACCTTTCCTTTTAGATGAGCATAGTTTGTTTTCTAAGTCTGTGAGTGTCTTTCTCTGTGGAAATATGTTCCTTTGTGTCAGTTATTAGATAACGCCTATAAGTGATATCATAGAATATAGGTCTTTTGCTTTCCGACTTGCCTCATGTTTCGTGATTATCTCCAGACTCATTTGTGGTGCCTCAGAGAACAGTGGTTCATTGTTTTCCATGGCTATTATTCCATTGTGTACATGGACCACTTCTTCTTTATCCATTCACCTGTTGTTGGACATTTTGATTGCTCCACTGTCTTGGCTATTGTGAATAAGGCTGCACTGCAGCTTTTGCGGCCTGTGTCTTCTCGATTCTTGTCTTCTCAGGTGAGAGGTCCAATGGTGCGCCTGCTGCATTGAATGGTGCC
The DNA here is from genome assembly GCF_965194805.1 of Balaenoptera borealis. Classification (NCBI taxonomy): domain Eukaryota; kingdom Metazoa; phylum Chordata; class Mammalia; order Artiodactyla; family Balaenopteridae; genus Balaenoptera; species Balaenoptera borealis. Next base: position 41,736,821 of record NC_138864.1, on the reverse strand, counting down.
TGCAGTTATACTTTTAAACACAGCTCCTTTCTGTTCTCATTATTGGCTGTTACCCCTTCACGTCTCACCAGCAGGTAGAGTGTACACAGTTCTCTAAAACCCCTTCAGCATTTATTGTTTGTTGACTTTTTGCTGATGGCAAGTCAACTGGTGTAAGTTGAAACTTTTTGTAGATTAGATTGCATGGGTCTAACACTCCCTGAGGTTGAGCTTTTATCCATTTTCCTTTTTTTTAAAAGAGCGTGAGTAAAACTTAACTCTTCATACTCTCTTCTTGAAACATTTGCCTGTTTTGAATTGTTTTGTCCATTCCTTCCTTCAGCACAATTTTTTAGGGCAGGTGTCCTTTACAGCCCTGAGTCCTTGGGAATGTTAAGTGACCATTAGCTGTGAGTTTAAAGCTGCTCTTGGAGGAAACGGCCACAAGGTGGCAGCATTTCCCCTTTACCATATTTGGTTACTAGGGAAACAGAGCCTTAATGGAAGTGGTGTTGTAGGTTGTAATTTAGAATGGAATGTGCCAGGGAAAAGCCCTTTAAGTTTATGTCTCATTACTTCTTGTTCATATTTGTAGTTTACTTTTTATTTTTTATCCCAGTAAATATGATTACAATGGTTTGTTTGTTCTATTTGTGCAAGATGTGGTTCTTTCACACATATACATGGAACTATTCTTCCTCGCATCCTTTTCCCATGTAGGTTATGACACAATGTTGAGTAGTCTTCTCCTGGTCTTCCGTACGTCTTTGGTGGTTATATATTTCACATGGTTTGTATATCTCTGTTAACCCCAATGTGGCAATGTATCCAATCCTCATCCCTTTCTATTTGGTGAACCATAAGTTTTTTAATGAATCTGTGATTGCCTTTCTCTGTGGAAATATCTTCACTGGTATCAATTTTTAGGTAACTCTTAAATATGATATGATAGGATATGTGTCTTTTGCTTTCTCACTTACTACACGTGGCGTGATTACGTCTAGACTCATCTATGGTGCTGCAAATGGCATTGTTTCATTTTTTTCACTAGCGAATATTCCATCTGTACATGGAGGAGTTCTTCTTTTTCCATCCATCTGTTGGTGGACTTTTTGGTTACTTCCATATCTTGGCTATTGTAATACTGTGCAGTGCAGATTTGCCTGCCTGTGTCTTTCCAATTCTCTCTTCTTAGGTTATACGTCGAGTAGTGGGCCTGCTGGATCATATAGTAGCTCAATGTTTACCTTTTTAAGGCACCTCCATTGTGTTCGCATTCGTGGCCCTTTCCAAGTTACGTCCCCTTTGAAGTTGAGGGTATGCATTTCTCCACAACACCTTCAGCATTTATTGTTTGTAGTTTTCTTGCTGTTGGTTATTCTGACAAGTGTGAGCTGATACCTCTCTGTGGTTGAATTCGAATGTGCCACATAATCTGTTGAAATTGAGCTTTAAGGCATGTCCTTTTCTATGTTTCAAGCTGTGGTTACCCCTACGTTCTTCAAAGTGTTCTCTTTAAGTATGTGTCACATTTTGAAATGTTTTGGCCTTTACCTCCCTCAAGACATTTTGAGGGCCTGTTTCATTTACAGTTCTGCAGTACTTGTTCCTATGAAGTGACCATTAGCACAGGCTTTAAAGCTGCTTTTGCAGGTAACTGCCAGAGGGCGGCAGTCTTTCTATGTCCCCCACCCTGGTAACTAGGGAAAAGCCCTTGCGGCCTGTGGTGTTTCTCGGTTATAAATTAGAGTGGAGTGTGCCCGGACAAACCCACACAAGCTGATGTCTCCTTACTTTTGTTGGATTTTTACATTTAATTTTTATTTTTTATTGGAGTAATTTTCCACTGTGTACGTGGACCACTTCTACTTTGTGCATTCCTCGGTTGATGGACATTTTCATTGCTTCCAAGTGTTGGCTATGGTAAATATTGTTGGAGTGCAGGATTGCCAGCCTGTGACTTTTTGATTCTCATTTTCTCAGGTGATAGGCCAAGCAGTGGGTGTGATTGATTGACTGGAAGCACCGTGTTACCCTTTTCAAAGCACCTTCTTTGTGTTTTCATTAGTGGCTCTTACCACGTCCCCCTTAGAATCCAGGGTACGCATTTCTCCACAATCGCTTCAGCATTTATTGTTTGCAGCATTTATGCTAATGGCCCTTCTGGCTGCTGTGAGCTGATAGGTTTTTGTAATTTGGGTTTGCATGTCTTTGAAAATTCGTAAAACTCATCATTTTTCTCCACCGTTTTCTTTTCTGTTAAAAAAAAGGAAACAATTGGGAGTACAATAGAACTCTTGAAATTGTGTTCTTGGAAGGTTGCCGTCTTTTGAAATTTTTGGTCGATTTTCCACCCCAGAATTTTTTTAGAAAGCAGGTGTCTTTTAGCGAACTGCAAGTTTGGTGAATATTTAGTGACCTTTAGCAATGGGTTTAAAGCTGCTGTTGTAGGAAGTGGCCTCAAGCAGGCAGCATATCTCCATTCCCATATCTGGGTACTAGGGCAGCAGTGCCTTTCTGGAAGTCGTGTTCCTAGTTTGTAAATTACATTGGAATGTGCATGGAGAAAGCCCCATAAGTTTATGTCTCATTATTTCTTCTTGGTTTTAAAATTTTTTTAAATTGGGGTAAAGCTTAGAATATTGTTTGTCCTAGGTGTACACAATCTGGTTCGTTTGTACATTATATATGTCTATTCAAGTACAGATCCTCTTCTCATGTAAAATGTTACTGAGGGTTCTGCAGACCTCCCTTGTTATATGCTTGGTCTTTTTGAGATATGTATATAATATGTGTTTGCATACATATAGTAACACTAATCTTAATTTATCCATTCCCCCCACCTTTCCTTTTAGATGAGCATAGTTTGTTTTCTAAGTCTGTGAGTGTCTTTCTCTGTGGAAATATGTTCCTTTGTGTCAGTTATTAGATAACGCCTATAAGTGATATCATAGAATATAGGTCTTTTGCTTTCCGACTTACCTCGTTTCGTGATTATCTCCAGACTCATTTGTGGTGCCTCAGAGAGCAGTGGTTCATTGTTTTCCATGGCTATTATTCCATTGTGTACATGGACCACTTCTTCTTTATCCATTTACTGGTTGTTGGACATTTTGATTGCTTCACTGTTTTGGCTATTGTGAATAAGGCTGCACTGCAGCTTTTGCGGCCTGTGTCTTCTCGATTCTTGTCTTCTCAAGTGAGAGGTCCATTGGTGCGCCTGCTGGATTGAATGGTACCTCCATTTTTACTTTTAAACACAGCTCCTTTCTGTTCTCATTATTGGCTGTTACCCCTTCACGTCTCACCAGCAGGTAGAGTGTACACAGTTCTCTAAAACCCCTTCAGCATTTATTGTTTGTTGAATTTTGCTGATGGCAAGTCAACTGGTGTAAGTTGAAACTTTTTGTAGATTAGATTGCATGGGTCTAACACTCCCTGAGGTTGAGCTTTTATCCATTTTCCTTTTTTTTAAAAGAGCGTGAGTAAAACTTAACTCTTCATACTCTCTTCTTGAAACATTTGCCTGTTTTGAATTGTTTTGTCCATTCCTTCCTTCAGCACAATTTTTTAGGGCAGGTGTCCTTTACAGCCCTGAGTCCTTGGGAATGTTAAGTGACCATTAGCTGTGAGTTTAAAGCTGCTCTTGGAGGAAACGGCCACAAGGTGGCAGCATTTCCCCTTTACCATATTTGGTTACTAGGGAAACAGAGCCTTAATGGAAGTGGTGTTGTAGGTTGTAATTTAGAATGGAATGTGCCAGGGAAAAGCCCTTTAAGTTTATGTCTCATTACTTCTTGTTCATATTTGTAGTTTACTTTTTATTTTTTATCCCAGTAAATATGATTACAATGGTTTGTTTGTTCTATTTGTGCAAGATGTGGTTCTTTCACACATATACATGGAACTATTCTTCCTCGCATCCTTTTCCCATGTAGGTTATGACACAATGTTGAGTAGTCTTCTCCTGGTCTTCCGTACGTCTTTGGTGGTTATATATTTCACATGGTTTGTATATCTCTGTTAACCCCAATGTGGCAATGTATCCAATCCTCATCCCTTTCTATTTGGTGAACCATAAGTTTTTTAATGAATCTGTGATTGCCTTTCTCTGTGGAAATATCTTCACTGGTATCAATTTTTAAGTAACTCTTAAATATGATATGATAGGATATGTGTCTTTTGCTTTCTCACTTACTACACGTGGCGTGATTACGTCCAGATTCATCTATGGTGCTGCAAACGGCATTGTTTCATTTTTTTCACTAGCGAATATTCCATCTGTACATGGAGGAGTTCTTCTTTGTCCATCCATCTGTTGGTGGACTTTTTGGTTACTTCCATATCTTGGCTATTGTAATACTGTGCAGTGCAGATTTGCCTGCCTGTGTCTTTCCAATTCTCTCTTCTTAGGTTTTACGTCGAGGAGTGGGCCTGCTGGATCATATAGTAGCTCAATGTTTACCTTTTTAAGGCACCTCCATTCTGTTCTCATTCGTGGCCCTTTCCAAGTTACGTCCCCTTTGAAGTTGAGGGTATGCATTTCTCCACAACACTTTCAGCATTTATTGTTTGTAGTTTTCTTGCTGATGGTTATTCTGACAAGTGTGAGCTGATACCTCTCTGTGGTTGAATTCGAATGTGCCACATAATCTGTTGAAATTGAGCTTTAAGGCATGTCCTTTGCTATTTTTCAAGCTGTGATTACCCCTTAGTTCTTCAAAGTGTTCTCTTTAAGTATGTGTCACATTTTGAAATGTTTTGGCCTTTACCTCCCTCAAGACATTTTGAGGGCCTGTTTCATTTACAGTTCTGCAGTACTTGTTCCTATGAAGTGACCATTAGCACAGGCTTTAAAGCTGCTTTTGCAGGTAACTGCCAGAGGGCGGCAGCCTTTCTATGTCCCCCACCCTGGTAACTAGGGAAAAGCCCTTGCGGCCTGTGGTGTTTCTCGGTTATAAATTAGAGTGGAGTGTGCCCGGACAAACCCACACAAGCTGATGTCTCCTTACTTTTGTTGGATTTTTACATTTAATTTTTATTTTTTATTGGAGTAATTTTCCACTGTGTACGTGGACCACTTCTACTTTGTGCATTCCTCGGTTGATGGACATTTTCATTGCTTCCAAGTGTTGGCTATGGTAAATATTGTTGGAGTGCAGGATTGCCAGGCTGTGACTTTTCGATTCTCATTTTTTCTCAGGTGATAGGCCCAGCAGTGGGTGTGATTGATTGACTGGTAGCACCGTGTTTCCCTTTTCAAAGCACCTTCTTTGTGTTTTCATTAGTGGCTCTTACCACGTCCCCCTTAGAATCGAGGGTACGCATTTCTCCACAATCGCTTCAGCATATATTGTTTGCAGCATTTATGCTAATGGCCCTTCTGGCTGCTGTGAGCTGATAGGTTTTTGTAATTTGGGTTTGCATGTCTTTGAAAATTCGTAAAACTCATCATTTTTCTCCACCGTTTTCTTTTCTGTTAAAAAAAAAGGAAACAATTGGGAGTACAATAGAACTCTTGAAATTGTGTTCTTGGAAGGTTGCCCTCTTTTGAAATTTTTGGTCGATTTTCCACTCCAGAATTTTTTTAGAAAGCAGGTGTCTTTTACCGAACTGCAAGTTTGGTGAATATTTAGTGACCTTTAGCAATGGGTTTAAATCTGCTGTTGTGGGAAGTGGCCTCAAGCAGGCAGCATATCTCCATTCCCATATCTGGGTACTAGGGCAGCAGAGCCTTTCTGGAAGTCGTGTTCCTAGTTTGTAAATTACATTGGAATGTGCATGGAGAAAGCCCCATAAGTATATGTCTCATTATTTCTTCTTGGTTTTAAAATTTTTTTTTAATTGGGGTAAAGCTTAGAATATTGTTTGTCCTAGGTGTACACCATCTGGTTCGTTTGTACATTATATATGTCTATTCAAGTACAGATCCTCTTCCCATGTAAAATGTTACTGACGGTTCCGCAGACCTCCCTTGCTATATGGTTGGTCTTTTTGAGATATGGATATAATATGTGTTTGTATACATATAGTAACACTAATCTTAATTTATCCATTCCCCCCACCTTTCCTTTTAGATGAGCATAGTTTGTTTTCTAAGTCTGTGAGTGTCTTTCTCTGTGGAAATATGTTCCTTTGTGTCAGTTATTAGATAACGCCTATAAGTGATATCATAGAATATAGGTCTTTTGCTTTCCGACTTGCCTCATGTTTCGTGATTATCTCCAGACTCATTTGTGGTGCCTCAGAGAACAGTGGTTCATTGTTTTCCATGGCTATTATTCCATTGTGTACATGGACCACTTCTTCTTTATCCATTCACCTGTTGTTGGACATTTTGATTGCTCCACTGTCTTGGCTATTGTGAATAAGGCTGCACTGCAGCTTTTGCGGCCTGTGTCTTCTCGATTCTTGTCTTCTCAGGTGAGAGGTCCAATGGTGCGCCTGCTGCATTGAATGGTGCCTGCAGTTATACTTTTAAACACAGCTCCTTTCTGTTCTCATTATTGGCTGTTACCCCTTCACGTCTCACCAGCAGGTAGAGTGTACACAGTTCTCTAAAACCCCTTCAGCATTTATTGTTTGTTGACTTTTTGCTGATGGTAAGTCAACTGGTGTAACTTGAAACTTTTTGTAGATTAGATTGCATGGGTCTAACACTCCCTGAGGTTGAGCTTTTATCCATTTTCCTTTTTTTTAAAAGAGCGTGAGTAAAACTTAACTCTTCATACTCTCTTCTTGAAACATTTGCCTGTTTTGAATTGTTTTGTCCATTCCTTCCTTCAGCACAATTTTTTAGGGCAGGTGTCCTTTACAGCCCTGAGTCCTTGGGAATGTTAAGTGACCATGCGCTGTGAGTTTAAAGCTGCTCTTGGAGGAAACGGCCACAAGGTGGCAGCATTTCCCCTTTACCATATTTGGTTACTAGGGAAACAGAGCCTTAATGGAAGTGGTGTTGTAGGTTGTAATTTAGAATGGAATGTGCCAGGGAAAAGCCCTTTAAGTTTATGTCTCATTACTTCTTGTTCATATTTGTAGTTTACTTTTTATTTTTTATCCCAGTAAATATGATTACAATGGTTTGTTTGTTCTATTTGTGCAAGATGTGGTTCTTTCACACATATACATGGAACTATTCTTCCTCGCATCCTTTTCCCATGTAGGTTATGACACAATGTTGAGTAGTCTTCTCCTGGTCTTCCGTACGTCTTTGGTGGTTCTATATTTCACATGGTTTGTATATCTCTGTTAACCCCAATGTGGCAATGTATCCAATCCTCATCCCTTTCTATTTGGTGAACCATAAGTTTTTTAATGAATCTGTGATTGCCTTTCTCTGTGGAAATATCTTCATTGGTATCAATTTTTAAGTAACTCTTAAAAGTGATATGATAGGATATGTGTCTTTTGCTTTCTCACTTACTACACGTGGCGTGATTACGTCTAGACTCATCTATGGTGCTGCAAACGGCATTGTTTCATTTTTTTCACTAGCGAATATTCCATCTGTACATGGAGGAGTTCTTCTTTGTCCATCCATCTGTTGGTGGACTTTTTGGTTACTTCCATATCTTGGCTATTGTAATACTGTGCAGTGCAGATTTGCCTGCCTGTGTCTTTCCAATTCTCTCTTCTTAGGTTTTACGTCGAGGAGTGGGCCTGCTGGATCATATAGTAGCTCAATGTTTACCTTTTTAAGGCACCTCCATTCTGTTCTCATTCGTGGCCCTTTCCAAGTTACGTCCCCTTTGAAGTTGAGGGTATGCATTTCTCCACAACACTTTCAGCATTTATTGTTTGTAGTTTTCTTGCTGATGGTTATTCTGACAAGTGTGAGCTGATACCTCTCTGTGGTTGAATTCGAATGTGCCACATAATCTGTTGAAATTGAGCTTTAAGGCATGTCCTTTGCTATTTTTCAAGCTGTGATTACCCCTTAGTTCTTCAAAGTGTTCTCTTTAAGTACGTGTCACATTTTGAAATGTTTTGGCCTTTACCTCCCTCAAGACATTTTGAGGGCCTGTTTCATTTACAGTTCTGCAGTACTTGTTCCTATGAAGTGACCATTAGCACAGGCTTAAAAGCTGCTTTTGCAGGTAACTGCCAGAGGGCGGCAGCCTTTCTATGTCCCCCACCCTGGTAACTAGGGAAAAGCCCTTGCGGCCTGTGGTGTTTCTCGGTTATAAATTAGAGTGGAGTGTGCCCGGACAAACCCACACAAGCTGATGTCTCCTTACTTTTGTTGGATTTTTACATTTAATTTTTATTTTTTATTGGAGTAATTTTCCACTGTGTACGTGGACCACTTCTACTTTGTGCATTCCTCGGTTGATGGACATTTTCATTGCTTCCAAGTGTTGGCTATGGTAAATATTGTTGGAGTGCAGGATTGCCAGCCTGTGACTTTTCGATTCTCATTTTCTCAGGTGATAGGCCCAGCAGTGGGTGTGATTGATTGACTGGTAGCACCGTTTTTCCCTTTACATCGCACCTTCTTTGTGTTTTCATTAGTGGCTCTTACCACGTCCCCCTTAGAATCCAGGGTACGCATTTCTCCACAATCGCTTCAGCATTTATTGTTTGCAGCATTTATGCTAATGGCCCTTCTGGCTGCTGTGAGCTGATAGGTTTTTGTAATTTGGGTTTGCATGTCTTTGAAAATTCGTAAAACTCATCATTTTTCTCCACCGTTTTCTTTTCTGTTAAAAAAAAGGAAACAATTGGGAGTACAATAGAACTCTTGAAATTGTGTTCTTGGAAGGTTGCCGTCTTTTGAAATTTTTGGTCGATTTTCCACCCCAGAATTTTTTTAGAAAGCAGGTGTCTTTTAGCGAACTGCAAGTTTGGTGAATATTTAGTGACCTTTAGCAATGGGTTTAAAGCTGCTGTTGTAGGAAGTGGCCTCAAGCAGGCAGCATATCTCCATTCCCATATCTGGGTACTAGGGCAGCAGTGACTTTCTGGAAGTCGTGTTCCTAGTTTGTAAATTACATTGGAATGTGCATGGAGAAAGCCCCATAAGTTTATGTCTCATTATTTCTTCTTGGTTTTAAAATTTTTTTAAATTGGGGTAAAGCTTAGAATATTGTTTGTCCTAGGTGTACACAATCTGGTTCGTTTGTACATTATATATGTCTATTCAAGTACAGATCCTCTTCTCATGTAAAATGTTACTGAGGGTTCTGCAGACCTCCCTTGTTATATGCTTGGTCTTTTTGAGATATGTATATAATATGTGTTTGCATACATATAGTAACACTAATCTTAATTTATCCATTCCCCCCACCTTTCCTTTTAGATGAGCATAGTTTGTTTTCTAAGTCTGTGAGTGTCTTTCTCTGTGGAAATATGTTCCTTTGTGTCAGTTATTAGATAACGCCTATAAGTGATATCATAGAATATAGGTCTTTTGCTTTCCGACTTACCTCGTTTCGTGATTATCTCCAGACTCATTTGTGGTGCCTCAGAGAGCAGTGGTTCATTGTTTTCCATGGCTATTATTCCATTGTGTACATGGACCACTTCTTCTTTATCCATTTACTGGTTGTTGGACATTTTGATTGCTTCACTGTTTTGGCTATTGTGAATAAGGCTGCACTGCAGCTTTTGCGGCCTGTGTCTTCTCGATTCTTGTCTTCTCAAGTGAGAGGTCCATTGGTGCGCCTGCTGGATTGAATGGTACCTCCATTTTTACTTTTAAACACAGCTCCTTTCTGTTCTCATTATTGGCTGTTACCCCTTCACGTCTCACCAGCAGGTAGAGTGTACACAGTTCTCTAAAACCCCTTCAGCATTTATTGTTTGTTGACTTTTTGCTGATGGCAAGTCAACTGGTGTAAGTTGAAACTTTTTGTAGATTAGATTGCATGGGTCTAACACTCCCTGAGGTTGAGCTTTTATCCATTTTCCTTTTTTTTAAAAGAGCGTGAGTAAAACTTAACTCTTCATACTCTCTTCTTGAAACATTTGCCTGTTTTGAATTGTTTTGTCCATTCCTTCCTTCAGCACAATTTTTTAGGGCAGGTGTCCTTTACAGCCCTGAGTCCTTGGGAATGTTAAGTGACCATTAGCTGTGAGTTTAAAGCTGCTCTTGGAGGAAACGGCCACAAGGTGGCAGCATTTCCCCTTTACCATATTTGGTTACTAGGGAAACAGAGCCTTAATGGAAGTGGTGTTGTAGGTTGTAATTTAGAATGGAATGTGCCAGGGAAAAGCCCTTTAAGTTTATGTCTCATTACTTCTTGTTCATATTTGTAGTTTACTTTTTATTTTTTATCCCAGTAAATATGATTACAATGGTTTGTTTGTTCTATTTGTGCAAGATGTGGTTCTTTCACACATATACATGGAACTATTCTTCCTCGCATCCTTTTCCCATGTAGGTTATGACACAATGTTGAGTAGTCTTCTCCTGGTCTTCCGTACGTCTTTGGTGGTTATATATTTCACATGGTTTGTATATCTCTGTTAACCCCAATGTGGCAATGTATCCAATCCTCATCCCTTTCTATTTGGTGAACCATAAGTTTTTTAATGAATCTGTGATTGCCTTTCTCTGTGGAAATATCTTCACTGGTATCAATTTTTAGGTAACTCTTAAATATGATATGATAGGATATGTGTCTTTTGCTTTCTCACTTACTACACGTGGCGTGATTACGTCTAGACTCATCTATGGTGCTGCAAATGGCATTGTTTCATTTTTTTCACTAGCGAATATTCCATCTGTACATGGAGGAGTTCTTCTTTTTCCATCCATCTGTTGGTGGACTTTTTGGTTACTTCCATATCTTGGCTATTGTAATACTGTGCAGTGCAGATTTGCCTGCCTGTGTCTTTCCAATTCTCTCTTCTTAGGTTATACGTCGAGTAGTGGGCCTGCTGGATCATATAGTAGCTCAATGTTTACCTTTTTAAGGCACCTCCATTGTGTTCGCATTCGTGGCCCTTTCCAAGTTACGTCCCCTTTGAAGTTGAGGGTATGCATTTCTCCACAACACCTTCAGCATTTATTGTTTGTAGTTTTCTTGCTGTTGGTTATTCTGACAAGTGTGAGCTGATACCTCTCTGTGGTTGAATTCGAATGTGCCACATAATCTGTTGAAATTGAGCTTTAAGGCATGTCCTTTTCTATGTTTCAAGCTGTGGTTACCCCTACGTTCTTCAAAGTGTTCTCTTTAAGTATGTGTCACATTTTGAAATGTTTTGGCCTTTACCTCCCTCAAGACATTTTGAGGGCCTGTTTCATTTACAGTTCTGCAGTACTTGTTCCTATGAAGTGACCATTAGCACAGGCTTTAAAGCTGCTTTTGCAGGTAACTGCCAGAGGGCGGCAGCCTTTCTATGTCCCCCACCCTGGTAACTAGGGAAAAGCCCTTGCGGCCTGTGGTGTTTCTCGGTTATAAATTAGAGTGGAGTGTGCCCGGACAAACCCACACAAGCTGATGTCTCCTTACTTTTGTTGGATTTTTACATTTAATTTTTATTTTTTATTGGAGTAATTTTCCACTGTGTACGTGGACCACTTCTACTTTGTGCATACCTCGGTTGATGGACATTTTCATTGCTTCCAAGTGTTGGCTATGGTAAATATTGTTGGAGTGCAGGATTGCCAGCCTGTGACTTTTTGATTCTCATTTTCTCAGGTGATAGGCCAAGCAGTGGGTGTGATTGATTGACTGGAAGCACCGTGTTACCCTTTTCAAAGCACCTTCTTTGTGTTTTCATTAGTGGCTCTTACCACGTCCCCCTTAGAATCCAGGGTACGCATTTCTCCACAATCGCTTCAGCATTTATTGTTTGCAGCATTTATGCTAATGGCCCTTCTGGCTGCTGTGAGCTGATAGGTTTTTGTAATTTGGGTTTGCATGTCTTTGAAAATTCGTAAAACTCATCATTTTTCTCCACCGTTTTCTTTTCTGTTAAAAAAAAGGAAACAATTGGGAGTACAATAGAACTCTTGAAATTGTGTTCTTGGAAGGTTGCCCTCTTTTGAAATTTTTGGTCGATTTTCCACCCCAGAAGTTTTTTAGAAAGCAGGTGTCTTTTAGCGAACTGCAAGTTTGGTGAATATTTAGTGACCTTTAGCAATGGGTTTAAATCTGCTGTTGTGGGAAGTGGCTTCAAGCAGGCAGCATATCTCCATTCCCATATCTGGGTACTAGGGCAGCAGAGCCTTTCTGGAAGTCGTGTTCCTAGTTTGTAAATTACATTGGAATGTGCATGGAGAAAGCCCGATAAGTTTATGTCTCATTATTTCTTCTTGGTTTTAATTTTTTTTTTTAATTGGGGTAAAGCTTAGAATATTGTTTGTCCTAGGTGTACACCATCTGGTTCGTTTGTACATTATATATGTCTATTCAAGTACAGATCCTCTTCCCATGTAAAATGTTACTGAGGGTTCCGCAGACCTCCCTTGCTATATGGTTGGTCTTTTTGAGATATGTATATAATATGTGTTTGTATACATATAGTAACACTAATCTTAATTTATCCATTCCCCCCACCTTTCCTTTTAGATGAGCATAGTTTGTTTTCTAAGTCTGTGAGTGTCTTTCTCTGTGGAAATATGTTCCTTTGTGTCAGTTATTAGATAACGCCTATAAGTGATATCATAGAATATAGGTCTTTTGCTTTCCGACTTACCTCATGTTTCGTGATTATCTCCAGACTCATTTGTGGTGCCTCAGAGAGCAGTGGTTCATTGTTTTCCATGGCTATTATTCCATTGTGTACATGAACCACTTCTTCTTTATCCATTCACCTGTTGTTGGACATTTTGATTGCTCCACTGTCTTGGCTATTGTGAATAAGGCTGCACTGCAGCTTTTGCGGCCTGTGTCTTCTCGATTCTTGTCTTCTCAGGTGAGAGGTCCAATGGTGCGCCTGCTGCATTGAATGGTGCCTGCAGTTATACTTTTAAACACAGCTCCTTTCTGTTCTCATTATTGGCTGTTACCCCTTCACGTCTCACCAGCAGGTAGAGTGTACACAGTTCTCTAAAACCCCTTCAGCATTTATTGTTTGTTGACTTTTTGCTGATGGTAAGTCAACTGGTGTAAGTTGAAACTTTTTGTAGATTAGATTGCATGGGTCTAACACTCCCTGAGGTTGAGCTTTTATCCATTTTCCTTTTTTTTAAAAGAGCGTGAGTAAAACTTAACTCTTCATACTCTCTTCTTGAAACATTTGCCTGTTTTGAATTGTTTTGTCCATTCCTTCCTTCAGCACAATTTTTTAGGGCAGGTGTCCTTTACAGCCCTGAGTCCTTGGGAATGTTAAGTGACCATGCGCTGTGAGTTTAAAGCTGCTCTTGGAGGAAACGGCCACAAGGTGGCAGCATTTCCTCTTTACCATATTTGGTTACTAGGGAAACAGAGCCTTAATGGAAGTGGTGTTGTAGGTTGTAATTTAGAATGGAATGTGCCAGGGAAAAGCCCTTTAAGTTTATGTCTCATTACTTCTTGTTCATATTTGTAGTTTACTTTTTATTTTTTATCCCAGTAAATATGATTACAATGGTTTGTTTGTTCTATTTGTGCAAGATGTGGTTCTTTCACACATATACATGGAACTATTCTTCCTCGCATCCTTTTCCCATGTAGGTTATGACACAATGTTGAGTAGTCTTCTCCTGGTCTTCCGTACGTCTTTGGTGGTTATATATTTCACATGGTTTGTATATCTCTGTTAACCCCAATGTGGCAATGTATCCAATCCTCATCCCTTTCTATTTGGTGAACCATAAGTTTTTTAATGAATCTGTGATTGCCTTTCTCTGTGGAAATATATTCATTGGTATCAATTTTTAAGTAACTCTTAAAAGTGATATGATAGGATATGTGTCTTTTGCTTTCTCACTTACTACACGTGGCGTGATTACGTCTAGACTCATCTATGGTGCTGCAAACGGCATTGTTTCATTTTTTTCACTAGCGAATATTCCATCTGTACATGGAGGAGTTCTTCTTTGTCCATCCATCTGTTGGTGGACTTTTCGGTTACTTCCATATCTTGGCTATTGTAATACTATGCAGTGCAGATTTGCCTGCCTGTGTCTTTCCAATTCTCTCTTCTTAGGTTTTACGTCGAGGAGTGGGCCTGCTGGATCATATAGTAGCTCAATGTTTACCTTTTAAGGCACCTGCATTCTGTTCTCATTCGTGGCCCTTTCCAAGTTACGTCCCCTTTGAAGTTGAGGGTATGCATTTCTCCACAACACCTTCAGCATTTAGTGTTTGTAGTTTTCTTGCTGATGGTTATTCTGACAAGTGTGAGCTGATACCTCTCTGTGGTTGAATTCGAATGTGCCACATAATCTGTTGAAATTGAGCTTTAAGGCATGTCCTTTTCTATTTTTCAAGCTGTGATTACCCCTTAGTTCTTCAAAGTGTTCTCTTTAAGTATGTGTCATATTTTGAAATGTTTTGGCCTTTACCTCCCTCAAGACATTTTGAGGGCCTGTTTCATTTACAGTTCTGCAGTACTTGTTCCTATGAAGTGACCATTAGCACAGGCTTTAAAGCTGCTTTTGCAGGTAACTGCCAGAGGGCGGCAGCCTTTCTAGGTCCCCCACCCTGGTAACTAGGGAAAAGCCCTTGCGGCCTGTGGTGTTTCTCGGTTATAAATTAGAGTGGAGTGTGGCTGGACAAACCCACACAAGCTGATGTCTCCTTACTTTTGTTGGATTTTTACATTTAATTTTTATTTTTTATTGGAGTAAGTTTCCACTGTGTACGTGGACCACTTCTACTTTGTGCATTCCTCGGTTGATGGACATTTTCATTGCTTCCAAGTGTTGGCTATGGTAAATATTGTTGGAGTGCAGGATTGCCAGCCTGTGACTTTTCGATTCTCATTTTCTCAGGTGATAGGCCCAGCAGTGGGTGTGATTGATTGACTGGTAGCACCGTGTTTCCCTTTTCAAAGCACCTTCTTTGTGTTTTCATTAGTGGCTCTTACCACGTCCCCCTTAGAATCCAGGGTACGCATTTCTCCACAATCGCTTCAGCATTTATTGTTTGCAGCATTTATGCTAATGGCCCTTCTGGCTGCTGTGAGCTGATAGGTTTTTGTAATTTGGGTTTGCATGTCTTTGAAAATTCGTAAAACTCATCATTTTTCTCCACCGTTTTCTTTTCTGTTAAAAAAAAGGAAACAATTGGGAGTACAATAGAACTCTTGAAATTGTGTTCTTGGAAGGTTGCCCTCTTTTGAAATTTTTGGTCGATTTTCCACCCCAGAAGTTTTTTAGAAAGCAGGTGTCTTTTAGCGAACTGCAAGTTTGGTGAATATTTAGTGACCTTTAGCAATGGGTTTAAATCTGCTGTTGTGGGAAGTGGCTTCAAGCAGGCAGCATATCTCCATTCCCATATCTGGGTACTAGGGCAGCAGAGCCTTTCTGGAAGTCGTGTTCCTAGTTTGTAAATTACATTGGAATGTGCATGGAGAAACCCCGATAAGTTTATGTCTCATTATTTCTTCTTGGTTTTAATTTTTTTTTTTAATTGGGGTAAAGCTTAGAATATTGTTTGTCCTAGGTGTACACCATCTGGTTCGTTTGTACATTATATATGTCTATTCAAGTACAGATCCTCTTCCCATGTAAAATGTTACTGAGGGTTCCGCAGACCTCCCTTGCTATATGGTTGGTCTTTTTGAGATATGTATATAATATGTGTTTGTATACATATAGTAACACTAATCTTAATTTATCCATTCCCCCCACCTTTCCTTTTAGATGAGCATAGTTTGTTTTCTAAGTCTGTGAGTGTCTTTCTCTGTGGAAATATGTTCCTTTGTGTCAGTTATTAGATAACGCCTATAAGTGATATCATAGAATATAGGTCTTTTGCTTTCCGACTTACCTCATGTTTCGTGATTATCTCCAGACTCATTTGTGGTGCCTCAGAGAGCAGTGGTTCATTGTTTTCCATGGCTATTATTCCATTGTGTACATGAACCACTTCTTCTTTATCCATTCACCTGTTGTTGGACATTTTGATTGCTCCACTGTCTTGGCTATTGTGAATAAGGCTGCACTGCAGCTTTTGCGGCCTGTGTCTTCTCGATTCTTGTCTTCTCAGGTGAGAGGTCCAATGGTGCGCCTGCTGCATTGAATGGTGCCTGCAGTTATACTTTTAAACACAGCTCCTTTCTGTTCTCATTATTGGCTGTTACCCCTTCACGTCTCACCAGCAGGTAGAGTGTACACAGTTCTCTAAAACCCCTTCAGCATTTATTGTTTGTTGACTTTTTGCTGATGGTAAGTCAACTGGTGTAAGTTGAAACTTTTTGTAGATTAGATTGCATGGGTCTAACACTCCCTGAGGTTGAGCTTTTATCCATTTTCCTTTTTTTTAAAAGAGCGTGAGTAAAACTTAACTCTTCATACTCTCTTCTTGAAACATTTGCCTGTTTTGAATTGTTTTGTCCATTCCTTCCTTCAGCACAATTTTTTAGGGCAGGTGTCCTTTACAGCCCTGAGTCCTTGGGAATGTTAAGTGACCATGCGCTGTGAGTTTAAAGCTGCTCTTGGAGGAAACGGCCACAAGGTGGCAGCATTTCCTCTTTACCATATTTGGTTACTAGGGAAACAGAGCCTTAATGGAAGTGGTGTTGTAGGTTGTAATTTAGAATGGAATGTGCCAGGGAAAAGCCCTTTAAGTTTATGTCTCATTACTTCTTGTTCATATTTGTAGTTTACTTTTTATTTTTTATCCCAGTAAATATGATTACAATGGTTTGTTTGTTCTATTTGTGCAAGATGTGGTTCTTTCACACATATACATGGAACTATTCTTCCTCGCATCCTTTTCCCATGTAGGTTATGACACAATGTTGAGTAGTCTTCTCCTGGTCTTCCGTACGTCTTTGGTGGTTATATATTTCACATGGTTTGTATATCTCTGTTAACCCCAATGTGGCAATGTATCCAATCCTCATCCCTTTCTATTTGGTGAACCATAAGTTTTTTAATGAATCTGTGATTGCCTTTCTCTGTGGAAATATATTCATTGGTATCAATTTTTAAGTAACTCTTAAAAGTGATATGATAGGATATGTGTCTTTTGCTTTCTCACTTACTACACGTGGCGTGATTACGTCTAGACTCATCTATGGTGCTGCAAACGGCATTGTTTCATTTTTTTCACTAGCGAATATTCCATCTGTACATGGAGGAGTTCTTCTTTGTCCATCCATCTGTTGGTGGACTTTTCGGTTACTTCCATATCTTGGCTATTGTAATACTATGCAGTGCAGATTTGCCTGCCTGTGTCTTTCCAATTCTCTCTTCTTAGGTTTTACGTCGAGGAGTGGGCCTGCTGGATCATATAGTAGCTCAATGTTTACCTTTTAAGGCACCTGCATTCTGTTCTCATTCGTGGCCCTTTCCAAGTTACGTCCCCTTTGAAGTTGAGGGTATGCATTTCTCCACAACACCTTCAGCATTTAGTGTTTGTAGTTTTCTTGCTGATGGTTATTCTGACAAGTGTGAGCTGATACCTCTCTGTGGTTGAATTCGAATGTGCCACATAATCTGTTGAAATTGAGCTTTAAGGCATGTCCTTTTCTATTTTTCAAGCTGTGATTACCCCTTAGTTCTTCAAAGTGTTCTCTTTAAGTATGTGTCATATTTTGAAATGTTTTGGCCTTTACCTCCCTCAAGACATTTTGAGGGCCTGTTTCATTTACAGTTCTGCAGTACTTGTTCCTATGAAGTGACCATTAGCACAGGCTTTAAAGCTGCTTTTGCAGGTAACTGCCAGAGGGCGGCAGCCTTTCTAGGTCCCCCACCCTGGTAACTAGGGAAAAGCCCTTGCGGCCTGTGGTGTTTCTCGGTTATAAATTAGAGTGGAGTGTGCCTGGACAAACCCACACAAGCTGATGTCTCCTTACTTTTGTTGGATTTTTACATTTAATTTTTATTTTTTATTGGAGTAAGTTTCCACTGTGTACGTGGACCACTTCTACTTTGTGCATTCCTCGGTTGATGGACATTTTCATTGCTTCCAAGTGTTGGCTATGGTAAATATTGTTGGAGTGCAGGATTGCCAGCCTGTGACTTTTCGATTCTCATTTTCTCAGGTGATAGGCCCAGCAGTGGGTGTGATTGATTGACTGGTAGCACCGTGTTTCCCTTTTCAAAGCACCTTCTTTGTGTTTTCATTAGTGGCTCTTACCACGTCCCCCTTAGAATCCAGGGTACGCATTTCTCCACAATCGCTTCAGCATTTATTGTTTGCAGCATTTATGCTAATGGCCCTTCTGGCTGCTGTGAGCTGATAGGTTTTTGTAATTTGGGTTTGCATGTCTTTGAAAATTCGTAAAACTCATCATTTTTCTCCACCGTTTTCTTTTCTGTTAAAAAAAAGGAAACAATTGGGAGTACAATAGAACTCTTGAAATTGTGTTCTTGGAAGGTTGCCCTCTTTTGAAATTTTTGGTCGATTTTCCACTCCAGAATTTTTTTAGAAAGCAGGTGTCTTTTAGCGAACTGCAAGTTTGGTGAATATTTAGTGACCTTTAGCAATGGGTTTAAATCTGCTGTTGTGGGAAGTGGCCTCAAGCAGGCAGCATATCTCCATTCCCATATCTGGGTACTAGGGCAGCAGAGCCTTTCTGGAAGTCGTGTTCCTAGTTTGTAAATTACATTGGAATGTGCATGGAGAAAGCCCCATAAGTTTATGTCTCATTATTTCTTCTTGGTTTTAAATTTTTTTTTTAATTGGGGTAAAGCTTAGAATATTGTTTGTCCTAGGTGTACACCATCTGGTTCGTTTGTACATTATATATGTCTATTCAATTACAGATCCTCTTCCCATGTAAAATGTTACTGAGGGTTCCGCAGACCTCCCTTGCTATATGGTTGGTCTTTTTGAGATATGTATATAATATGTGTTTGTATACATATAGTAACACTAATCTTAATTTATCCATTCCCCCCACCTTTCCTTTTAGATGAGCATAGTTTGTTTTCTAAGTCTGTGAGTGTCTTTCTCTGTGGAAATATGTTCCTTTGTGTCAGTTATTAGATAACGCCTATAAGTGATATCATAGAATATAGGTCTTTTGCTTTCCGACTTACCTCATGTTTCGTGATTATCTCCAGACTCATTTGTGGTGCCTCAGAGAGCAGTGGTTCATTGTTTTCCATGGCTATTATTCCATTGTGTACATGAACCACTTCTTCTTTATCCATTCACCTGTTGTTGGACATTTTGATTGCTCCACTGTCTTGGCTATTGTGAATAAGGCTGCACTGCAGCTTTTGCGGCCTGTGTCTTCTCGATTCTTGTCTTCTCAGGTGAGAGGTCCAATGGTGCGCCTGCTGCATTGAATGGTGCCTGCAGTTATACTTTTAAACACAGCTCCTTTCTGTTCTCATTATTGGCTGTTACCCCTTCACGTCTCACCAGCAGGTAGAGTGTACACAGTTCTCTAAAACCCCTTCAGCATTTATTGTTTGTTGACTTTTTGCTGATGGTAAGTCAACTGGTGTAAGTTGAAACTTTTTGTAGATTAGATTGCATGGGTCTAACACTCCCTGAGGTTGAGCTTTTATCCATTTTCCTTTCTTTTAAAAGAGCGTGAGTAAAACTTAACTCTTCATACTCTCTTCTTGAAACATTTACCTGTTTTGAATTGTTTTGTCCATTCCTTCCTTCAGCACAATTTTTTAGGGCAGGTGTCCTTTACAGCCCTGAGTCCTTGGGAATGTTAAGTGACCATTAGCTGTGAGTTTAAAGCTGCTCTTGGAGGAAACGGCCACAAGGTGGCAGCATTTCCCCTTTACCATATTTGGTTACTAGGGAAACAGAGCCTTAATGGAAGTGGTGTTGTAGGTTGTAATTTAGAATGGAATGTGCCAGGGAAAAGCCCTTTAAGTTTATGTCTCATTACTTCTTGTTCATATTTGTAGTTTACTTTTTATTTTTTATCCCAGTAAATATGATTACAATGGTTTGTTTGTTCTATTTGTGCAAGATGTGGTTCTTTCACACATATACATGGAACTATTCTTCCTCGCATCCTTTTCCCATGTAGGTTATGACACAATGTTGAGTAGTCTTCTCCTGGTCTTCCGTACGTCTTTGGTGGTTATATATTTCACATGGTTTGTATATCTCTGTTAACCCCAATGTGGCAATGTATCCAATCCTCATCCCTTTCTATTTGGTGAACCATAAGTTTTTTAATGAATCTGTGATTGCCTTTCTCTGTGGAAATATCTTCATTGGTATCAATTTTTAAGTAACTCTTAAAAGTGATATGATAGGATATGTGTCTTTTGCTTTCTCACTTACTACACGTGGCGTGATTACGTCTAGACTCATCTATGGTGCTGCAAACGGCATTGTTTCATTTTTTTCACTAGCGAATATTCCATCTGTACATGGAGGAGTTCTTCTTTGTCCATCCATCTGTTGGTGGACTTTTCGGTTACTTCCATATCTTGGCTACTGTAATACTGTGCAGTGCAGATTTGCCTGCCTGTGTCTTTCCAATTCTCTCTTCTTAGGTTTTACGTCGAGGAGTGGGCCTGCTGGATCATATAGTAGCTCAATGTTTACCTTTTAAGGCACCTGCATTCTGTTCTCATTCGTGGCCCTTTCCAAGTTACGTCCCCTTTGAAGTTGAGGGTATGCATTTCTCCACAACACTTTCAGCATTTATTGTTTGTAGTTTTCTTGCTGATGGTTATTCTGACAAGTGTGAGCTGATACCTGTCTGTGGTTGAATTCGAATGTGCCACATAATCTGTTGAAATTGAGCTTTAAGGCATGTCCTTTTCTATTTTTCAAGCTGTGATTACCCCTTAGTTCTTCAAAGTGTTCTCTTTAAGTATGTGTCACATTTTGAAATGTTTTGGCCTTTACCTCCCTCAAGACATTTTGAGGGCCTGTTTCATTTACAGTTCTGCAGTACTTGTTCCTATGAAGTGACCATTAGCACAGGCTTTAAAGCTGCTTTTGCAGGTAACTGCCAGAGGGCGGCAGCCTTTCTATGTCCCCTACCCTGGTAACTAGGGAAAAGCCCTTGCGGCCTGTGGTGTTTCTCGGTTATAAATTAGAGTGGAGTGTGCCCGGACAAACCCACACAAGCTGATGTCTCCTTACTTTTGTTGGATTTTTACATTTAATTTTTATTTTTGATTGGAGTAATTTTCCACTGTGTACGTGGACCACTTCTACTTTGTGCATTCCTCGGTTGATGGACATTTTCATTGCTTCCAAGTGTTGGCTATGGTAAATATTGTTGGAGTGCAGGATTGCCAGCCTGTGACTTTTTGATTCTCATTTTCTCAGGTGATAGGCCCAGCAGTGGGTGTGATTGATTGACTGGTAGCACCGTGTTTCCCTTTTCAAAGCACCTTATTTGTGTTTTCATTAGTGGCTCTTACCACGTCCCCCTTAGAATCCAGGGTACGCATTTCTCCACAATCGCTTCAGCATTTATTGTTTGCAGCATTTATGCTAATGGCCCTTCTGGCTGCTGTGAGCTGATAGGTTTTTGTAATTTGGGTTTGCATGTCTTTGAAAATTCATAAAACTCATCATTTTTCTCCACCGTTTTCTTTTCTGTTAAAGAAAAGGAAACAATTGGGAGTACAATAGAACTCTTGAAATTGTGTTCTTGGAAGGTTGCCCTCTTTTGAAATTTTTGGTCAATATTTCACCCCAGAATTTTTTTAGAAAGCAGGTGTCTTTTACCAAACTGCAAGTTTGGTGAATATTTAGTGACCTTTAGCAATGGGTTTAAATCTGCTGTTGTGGGAAGTGGCCTCAAGCAGGCAGCATATCTCCATTCCCATATCTGTGTACTAGGGCAGCAGAGCCTTTCTGGAGGTCGTGTTCCTAGTTTGTAAATTACATTGGAATGTGCATGGAGAAAGCCCCATAAGTTTATGTCTCATTATTTCTTCTTGGTTTTAAAATTTTTTTTAATTGGGGTAAAGCTTAGAATATTGTTTGTCCTAGGTGTACACCATCTGGTTCATTTGTACATTATATATGTCTATTCAATTACAGATACTCTTCCCATGCAAAATGTTACTGAGGGTTCCGCAGACCTCCCTTGCTATATGGTTGGTCTTTTTGAGATATGTATATAATATGTGTTTGTATACATATAGTAACACTAATCTTAATTTATCCATTCCCCGCACCTTTCCTTTTAGATGAGCATAGTTTGTTTTCTAAGTCTGTGAGTGTCTTTCTCTGTGGAAATATGTTCCTTTGTGTCAGTTATTAGATAACGCCTATAAGTGATATCATAGAATATAGGTCTTTTGCTTTCCGACTTACCTCATGTTTTGTGATTATCTCCAGACTCATTTGTGGTGCCTCAGAGAGCAGTGGTTCAGTGTTTTCCATGGCTATTATTCCATTGTGTACATGGACCACTTCTTCTTTATCCATTTACCGGTTGTTGGACATTTTGATTGCTTCACTGTCTTGGCTATTGTGAATAAGGCTGCACTGCAGCTTTTGCGGCCTGTGTCTTCTCGATTCTTGTCTTCTCATGTGAGAGGTCCATTGGTGCGCCTGCTGGAGTGAATGGTACCTCCATTTTTACTTTTAAACACAGCTCCTTTCTGTTCTCATTATTGGCTGTTACCCCTTTACGTCTCACCAGCAGGTAGAGGGTACACAGTTCCCTAAAACCCCTTCAGCATTTATTGTTTGTAGACTTTTTACTCATGGTCCGTCGACTGGTGTAAGTTGAAACTTTTTGTAGATTAGATTGCATGGGTCTAACACTCCCTGAGGTTGAGCTTTTATCCATTTTCCTTTTTTTTAAAAGAGCGTGAGTAAAACTTAACTCTTCATACTCTCTTCTTGAAACATTTGCCTGTTTTGAATTGTTTTGTCCATTCCTTCCTTCAGCACAATTTTTTAGGGCAGGTGTCCTTTACAGCCCTGAGTCCTTGGGAATGTTAAGTGACCATTAGCTGTGAGTTTAAAGCTGCTCTTGCAGGAAAAGGCCACAAGTTGGCAGCATTTCTCATTTACCATATTTGGTAACTGGGGAAACAGAGCCTTAATGGAAGTGGTGTTCTAGGTTGTAAATTAGAATGGAATGTGCCAGGGAAAAGCCCTTTAAGTTTATGTCTCATTACTTCTTGTTCATATTTGTAATTTACTTTTTATTTTTTATCCCAGCAAATATGATTACAATGGTTTGTTTGTTCTAGGTGTGCAAGATGTGGTTCTTTCACACATATACATGTATCTATTCTTCCTCGCATCCTTTTCCCATGTAGGTTATGACACAATGTTGAGTAGTCTTCTCCTGGTCTACCGTACGTCTTTGGTGGTTATATATTTCACATGGTTTGTATATCTCTGTTAACCCCAATGTGGCAATGTATCCAATCCTCATCCCTTTCTATTTGGTGAACCATAAGTTTTTTAATGAATCTGTGATTGCCTTTCTCTGTGGAAATATCTTCACTGGTATCAATTTTTAGGTAACTCTTAAATATGATATGATAGGATATGTGTCTTTTGCTTTCTCACTTACTACACGTGGCGTGATTACGTCTAGACTCATCTATGGTGCTGCAAATGGCATTGTTTCATTTTTTTCACTAGCGAATATTCCATCTGTACATGGAGGAGTTCTTCTTTGTCCATCCATCTCTTGGTGGACTTTTTGGTTACTTCCATATCTTGGCTATTGTAATACTGTGCAGTGCAGATTTGCCTGCCTGTGTCTTTCCAATTCTCTCTTCTTAGGTTATACGTCGAGTAGTGGGCCTGCTGGATCATATAGTAGCTCAATGTTTACCTTTTTAAGGCACCTCCATTCTGTTCTCATTCGTGGCCCTTTCCAAGTTACGTCCCCTTTGAAGTTGAGGGTATGCATTTCTCCACAACACTTTCAGCATTTATTGTTTGTAGTTTTCTTGCTGATGGTTATTCTGACAAGTGTGAGCTGATACCTCTCTGTGGTTGAATTCGAATGTGCCACATAATCTGTTGAAATTGAGCTTTAAGGCATGTCCTTTGCTATTTTTCAAGCTGTGATTACCCCTTAGTTCTTCAAAGTGTTCTCTTTAAGTATGTGTCACATTTTGAAATGTTTTGGCCTTTACCTCCCTCAAGACATTTTGAGGGCCTGTTTCATTTACAGTTCTGCAGTACTTGTTCCTATGAAGTGACCATTAGCACAGGCTTAAAAGCTGCTTTTGCAGGTAACTGCCAGAGGGCGGCAGCCTTTCTATGTCCCCCACCCTGGTAACTAGGGAAAAGCCCTTGCGGCCTGTGGTGTTTCTCGGTTATAAATTAGAGTGGAGTGTGCCCGGACAAACCCACACAAGCTGATGTCTCCTTACTTTTGTTGGATTTTTACATTTAATTTTTATTTTTTATTGGAGTAATTTTCCACTGTGTACGTGGACCACTTCTACTTTGTGCATTCCTCGGTTGATGGACATTTTCATTGCTTCCAAGTGTTGGCTATGGTAAATATTGTTGGAGTGCAGGATTGCCAGCCTGTGACTTTTCGATTCTCATTTTCTCAGGTGATAGGCCCAGCAGTGGGTGTAATTGATTGACTGGTTGCACCGTGTTTCCCTTTTCAAAGCACCTTATTTGTGTTTTCATTAGTGGCTCTTACCACGTCCCCCTTAGAATCCAGGGTACGCATTTCTCCACAATCGCTTCAGCATATATTGTTTGCAGCATTTATGCTAATGGCCCTTCTGGCTGCTGTGAGCTGATAGGTTTTTGTAATTTGGGTTTGCATGTCTTTGAAAATTCGTAAAACTCATCATTTTTCTCCACCGTTTTCTTTTCTGTTAAAAAAAAGGAAACAATTGGGAGTACAATAGAACTCTTGAAATTGTGTTCTTGGAAGGTTGCCCTCTTTTGAAATTTTTGGTCGATTTTCCACTCCAGAATTTTTTTAGAAAGCAGGTGTCTTTTACCGAACTGCAAGTTTGGTGAATATTTAGTGACCTTTAGCAATGGGTTTAAAGCTGCTGTTGTAGGAAGTGGCCTCAAGCAGGCAGCATATCTCCATTCCCATATCTGGGTACTAGGGCAGCAGTGCCTTTCTGGAAGTCGTGTTCCTAGTTTGTAAATTACATTGGAATGTGCATGGAGAAAGCCCCATAAGTTTATGTCTCATTATTTCTTCTTGGTTTTAAAATTTTTTTAAATTGGGGTAAAGCTTAGAATATTGTTTGTCCTAGGTGTACACAATCTGGTTCGTTTGTACATTATATATGTCTATTCAAGTACAGATACTCTTCTCATGTAAAATGTTACTGAGGGTTCTGCACACCTCCCTTGTTATATGCTTGGTCTTTTTGAGATATGTATATAATATGTGTTTGCATACATATAGTAACACTAATCTTAATTTATCCATTCCCCCCACCTTTCCTTTTAGATGAGCATAGTTTGTTTTCTAAGTCTGTGAGTGTCTTTCTCTGTGGAAATATGTTCCTTTGTGTCAGTTATTAGACAACGCCTATAAGTGATATCATAGAATATAGGTCTTTTGCTTTCCGACTTACCTCGTTTCGTGATTATCTCCAGACTCATTTGTGGTGCCTCAGAGAGCAGTGGTTCATTGTTTTCCATGGCTATTATTCCATTGTGTACATGGACCACTTCTTCTTTATCCATTTACTGGTTGTTGGACATTTTGATTGCTTCACTGTTTTGGCTATTGTGAATAAGGCTGCACTGCAGCTTTTGCGGCCTGTGTCTTCTCGATTCTTGTCTTCTCATGTGAGAGGTCCATTGGTGCGCCTGCTGGAGTGAATGGTACCTCCATTTTTACTTTTAAACACAGCTCCTTTCTGTTCTCATTATTGGCTGTTACCCCTTTACGTCTCACCAGCAGGTAGAGGGTACACAGTTCCCTAAAACCCCTTCAGCATTTATTGTTTGTAGACTTTTTACTCATGGTCCGTCGACTGGTGTAAGTTGAAACTTTTTGTAGATTAGATTGCATGGGTCTAACACTCCCTGAGGTTGAGCTTTTATCCATTTTCCTTTTTTTTAAAAGAGCGTGAGTAAAACTTAACTCTTCATACTCTCTTCTTGAAACATTTGCCTGTTTTGAATTGTTTTGTCCATTCCTTCCTTCAGCACAATTTTTTAGGGCAGGTGTCCTTTACAGCCCTGAGTCCTTGGGAATGTTAAGTGACCATTAGCTGTGAGTTTAAAGCTGCTCTTGCAGGAAAAGGCCACAAGTTGGCAGCATTTCTCATTTACCATATTTGGTAACTGGGGAAACAGAGCCTTAATGGAAGTGGTGTTCTAGGTTGTAAATTAGAATGGAATGTGCCAGGGAAAAGCCCTTTAAGTTTATGTCTCATTACTTCTTGTTCATATTTGTAATTTACTTTTTATTTTTTATCCCAGCAAATATGATTACAATGGTTTGTTTGTTCTAGGTGTGCAAGATGTGGTTCTTTCACACATATACATGTATCTATTCTTCCTCGCATCCTTTTCCCATGTAGGTTATGACACAATGTTGAGTAGTCTTCTCCTGGTCTACCGTACGTCTTTGGTGGTTATATATTTCACATGGTTTGTATATCTCTGTTAACCCCAATGTGGCAATGTATCCAATCCTCATCCCTTTCTATTTGGTGAACCATAAGTTTTTTAATGAATCTGTGATTGCCTTTCTCTGTGGAAATATCTTCACTGGTATCAATTTTTAGGTAACTCTTAAATATGATATGATAGGATATGTGTCTTTTGCTTTCTCACTTACTACACGTGGCGTGATTACGTCTAGACTCATCTATGGTGCTGCAAATGGCATTGTTTCATTTTTTTCACTAGCGAATATTCCATCTGTACATGGAGGAGTTCTTCTTTGTCCATCCATCTCTTGGTGGACTTTTTGGTTACTTCCATATCTTGGCTATTGTAATACTGTGCAGTGCAGATTTGCCTGCCTGTGTCTTTCCAATTCTCTCTTCTTAGGTTATACGTCGAGTAGTGGGCCTGCTGGATCATATAGTAGCTCAATGTTTACCTTTTTAAGGCACCTCCATTGTGTTCGCATTCGTGGCCCTTTCCAAGTTACGTCCCCTTTGAAGTTGAGGGTATGCATTTCTCCACAACACTTTCAGCATTTATTGTTTGTAGTTTTCTTGCTGATGTTTATTCTGACAAGTGTGAGCTGATACCTCTCTGTGGTTGAATTCGAATGTGCCACATAATCTGTTGAAATTGAGCTTTAAGGCATGTCCTTTGCTATTTTTCAAGCTGTGATTACCCCTTAGTTCTTCAAAGTGTTCTCTTTAAGTATGTGTCACATTTTGAAATGTTTTGGCCTTTACCTCCCTCAAGACATTTTGAGGGCCTGTTTCATTTACAGTTCTGCAGTACTTGTTCCTATGAAGTGACCATTAGCACAGGCTTTAAAGCTGCTTTTGCAGGTAACTGCCAGAGGGCGGCAGCCTTTCTATGTCCCCCACCCTGGTAACTAGGGAAAAGCCCTTGCGGCCTGTGGTGTTTCTCGGTTATAAATTAGAGTGGAGTGTGCCCGGACAAACCCACACAAGCTGATGTCTCCTTACTTTTGTTGGATTTTTACATTTAATTTTTATTTTTTATTGGAGTAATTTTCCACTGTGTACGTGGACCACTTCTACTTTGTGCATTCCTCGGTTGATGGACATTTTCATTGCTTCCAAGTGTTGGCTATGGTAAATATTGTTGGAGTGCAGGATTGCCAGCCTGTGACTTTTCGATTCTCATTTTCTCAGGTGATAGGCCCAGCAGTGGGTGTAATTGATTGACTGGTTGCACCGTGTTTCCCTTTTCAAAGCACCTTATTTGTGTTTTCATTAGTGGCTCTTACCACGTCCCCCTTAGAATCCAGGGTACGCATTTCTCCACAATCGCTTCAGCATATATTGTTTGCAGCATTTATGCTAATGGCCCTTCTGGCTGCTGTGAGCTGATAGGTTTTTGTAATTTGGGTTTGCATGTCTTTGAAAATTCGTAAAACTCATCATTTTTCTCCACCGTTTTCTTTTCTGTTAAAAAAAAGGAAACAATTGGGAGTACAATAGAACTCTTGAAATTGTGTTCTTGGAAGGTTGCCCTCTTTTGAAATTTTTGGTCGATTTTCCACTCCAGAATTTTTTTAGAAAGCAGGTGTCTTTTACCGAACTGCAAGTTTGGTGAATATTTAGTGACCTTTAGCAATGGGTTTAAAGCTGCTGTTGTAGGAAGTGGCCTCAAGCAGGCAGCATATCTCCATTCCCATATCTGGGTACTAGGGCAGCAGTGCCTTTCTGGAAGTCGTGTTCCTAGTTTGTAAATTACATTGGAATGTGCATGGAGAAAGCCCCATAAGTTTATGTCTCATTATTTCTTCTTGGTTTTAAAATTTTTTTAAATTGGGGTAAAGCTTAGAATATTGTTTGTCCTAGGTGTACACAATCTGGTTCGTTTGTACATTATATATGTCTATTCAAGTACAGATACTCTTCTCATGTAAAATGTTACTGAGGGTTCTGCACACCTCCCTTGTTATATGCTTGGTCTTTTTGAGATATGTATATAATATGTGTTTGCATACATATAGTAACACTAATCTTAATTTATCCATTCCCCCCACCTTTCCTTTTAGATGAGCATAGTTTGTTTTCTAAGTCTGTGAGTGTCTTTCTCTGTGGAAATATGTTCCTTTGTGTCAGTTATTAGACAACGCCTATAAGTGATATCATAGAATATAGGTCTTTTGCTTTCCGACTTACCTCGTTTCGTGATTATCTCCAGACTCATTTGTGGTGCCTCAGAGAGCAGTGGTTCATTGTTTTCCATGGCTATTATTCCATTGTGTACATGGACCACTTCTTCTTTATCCATTTACTGGTTGTTGGACATTTTGATTGCTTCACTGTTTTGGCTATTGTGAATAAGGCTGCACTGCAGCTTTTGCGGCCTGTGTCTTCTCGATTCTTGTGTTCTCATGTGAGAGGTCCATTGGTGCGCCTGCTGGAGTGAATGGTACCTCCATTTTTACTTTTAAACACAGCTCCTTTCTGTTCTCATTATTGGCTGTTACCCCTTTACGTCTCACCAGCAGGTAGAGGGTACACAGTTCCCTAAAACCCCTTCAGCATTTATTGTTTGTAGACTTTTTACTCATGGTCCGTCGACTGGTGTAAGTTGGAACTTTTTGTAGATTAGATTGCATGGGTCTAACACTCCCTGAGGTTGAGCTTTTATCCATTTTCCTTTTTTTTAAAAGAGCGTGAGTAAAACTTAACTCTTCATACTCTCTTCTTGAAACATTTGCCTGTTTTGAATTGTTTTGTCCATTCCTTCCTTCAGCACAATTTTTTAGGGCAGGTGTCCTTTACAGCCCTGAGTCCTTGGGAATGTTAAGTGACCATTAGCTGTGAGTTTAAAGCTGCTTTTGGAGGAAACGGCCACAAGGTGGCAGCATTTCCCCTTTACCATATTTGGTTACTAGGGAAACAGAGCCTTAATGGAAGTGGTGTTGTAGGTTGTAATTTAGAATGGAATGTGCCAGGGAAAAGCCCTTTAAGTTTATGTCTCATTACTTCTTGTTCATATTTGTAGTTTACTTTTTATTTTTTATCCCAGTAAATATGATTACAATGGTTTGTTTGTTCTATTTGTGCAAGATGTGGTTCTTTCACACATATACATGGAACTATTCTTCCTCGCATCCTTTTCCCATGTAGGTTATGACACAATGTTGAGTAGTCTTCTCCTGGTCTTCCGTACGTCTTTGGTGGTTATATATTTCACATGGTTTGTATATCTCTGTTAACCCCAATGTGGCAATGTATCCAATCCTCATCCCTTTCTATTTGGTGAACCATAAGTTTTTTAATGAATCTGTGATTGCCTTTCTCTGTGGAAATATCTTCACTGGTATCAATTTTTAAGTAACTCTTAAATATGATATGATAGGATATGTGTCTTTTGCTTTCTCACTTACTACACGTGGCGTGATTACGTCCAGATTCATCTATGGTGCTGCAAACGGCATTGTTTCATTTTTTTCACTAGCGAATATTCCATCTGTACATGGAGGAGTTCTTCTTTGTCCATCCATCTGTTGGTGGACTTTTCGGTTACTTCCATATCTTGGCTACTGTAATACTGTGCAGTGCAGATTTGCCTGCCTGTGTCTTTCCAATTCTCTCTTCTTAGGTTTTACATCGAGTAGTGGGCCTGCTGGATCATATAGTAGCTCAATGTTTACCTTTTAAGGCACCTGCATTCTGTTCTCATTCGTGGCCCTTTCCAAGTTACGTCCCCTTTGAAGTTGAGGGTATGCATTTCTCCACAACACCTTCAGCATTTATTGTTTGTAGTTTTCTTGCTGTTGGTTATTCTGACAAGTGTGAGCTGATACCTCTCTGTGGTTGAATTCGAATGTGCCACATAATCTGTTGAAATTGAGCTTTAATGCATGTCCTTTTCTATGTTTCAAGCTGTGGTTACCCCTACGTTCTTCAAAGTGTTCTCTTTAAGTATGTGTCACATTTTGAAATGTTTTGGCCTTTACCTCCCTTAAGACATTTTGAGGGCCTGTTTCATTTACAGTTCTGCAGTACTTGTTCCTATGAAGTGACCATTAGCACAGGCTTTAAAGCTGCTTTTGCAGGTAACTGCCAGAGGGCGGCAGCCTTTCTAGGTCCCCCACCCTGGTAACTAGGGAAAAGCCCTTGCGGCCTGTGGTGTTTCTCGGTTATAAATTAGAGTGGAGTGTGCCCGGACAAACCCACACAAGCTGATGTCTCCTTACTTTTGTTGGATTTTTACATTTAATTTTTATTTTTTATTGGAGTAATTTTCCACTGTGTACGTGGACCACTTCTACTTTGTGCATTCCTCGGTTGATGGACATTTTCATTGCTTCCAAGTGTTGGCTATGGTAAATATTGTTGGAGTGCAGGATTGCCAGCCTGTGACTTTTTGATTCTCATTTTCTCAGGTGATAGGCCCAGCAGTGGGTGTGATTGATTGACTGGTAGCACCATGTTTCCCTTTTCAAAGCACCTTCTTTGTGTTTTCATTAGTGGCTCTTACCACGTCCCCCTTAGAATCCAGGGTACGCATTTCTCCACAATCGCTTCAGCATTTATTGTTTGCAGCATTTATGCTAATGGCCCTTCTGGCTGCTGTGAGCTGATAGGTTTTTGTAATTTGGGTTTGCATGTCTTTGAAAATTCGTAAAACTCATCATTTTTCTCCACCGTTTTCTTTTCTGTTAAAAAAAAGGAAACAATTGGGAGTACAATAGAACTCTTGAAATTGTGTTCTTGGAAGGTTGCCCTCTTTTGAAATTTTTGGTCGATTTTCCACCCCAGAATTTTTTTAGAAAGCAGGTGTCTTTTAGCGAACTGCAAGTTTGGTGAATATTTAGTGACCTTTAGCAATGGGTTTAAATCTGCTGTTGTGGGAAGTGGCCTCAAGCAGGCAGCATATCTCCATTCCCATATCTGGGTACTAGGGCAGCAGAGCCTTTCTGGAAGTCGTGTTCCTAGTTTGTAAATTACATTGGAATGTGCATGGAGAAAGCCCCATAAGTTTATGTCTCATTATTTCTTCTTGGTTTTAAATTTTTTTTTAATTGGGGTAAAGCTTAGAATATTGTTTGTCCTAGGTGTACACAATCTGGTTCGTTTGTACATTATATATGTCTATTCAAGTACAGATCCTCTTCCCATGTAAAATGTTACTGAGGGTTCCGCAGACCTCCCTTGCTATATGGTTGGTCTTTTTGAGATATGTATATAATATGTGTTTGTATACATATAGTAACACTAATCTTAATTTATCCTTTCCCCCCACCTTTCCTTTTAGATGAGCATAGTTTGTTTTCTAAGTCTGTGAGTGTCTTTCTCTGTGGAAATATGTTCCTTTGTGTCAGTTATTAGATAACGCCTATAAGTGATATCATAGAATATAGGTCTTTTGCTTTCCGACTTACCTCATGTTTTGTGATTATCTCCAGACTCATTTGTGGTGCCTCAGAGAGCAGTGGTTCATTGTTTTCCATGGCTATTATTCCATTGTGTACATGAACCACTTCTTCTTTATCCATTCACCTGTTGTTGGACATTTTGATTGCTCCACTGTCTTGGCTATTGTGAATAAGGCTGCACTGCAGCTTTTGCGGCCTGTGTCTTCTCGATTCTTGTCTTCTCAGGTGAGAGGTCCAATGGTGCGCCTGCTGCATTGAATGGTGCCTGCAGTTATACTTTTAAACACAGCTCCTTTCTGTTCTCATTATTGGCTGTTACCCCTTCACGTCTCACCAGCAGGTAGAGTGTACACAGTTCTCTAAAACCCCTTCAGCATTTATTGTTTGTTGACTTTTTGCTGATGGTAAGTCAACTGGTGTAAGTTGAAACTTTTTGTAGATTAGATTGCATGGGTCTAACACTCCCTGAGGTTGAGCTTTTATCCATTTTCCTTTTTTTTAAAAGAGCGTGAGTAAAACTTAACTCTTCATACTCTCTTCTTGAAACATTTGCCTGTTTTGAATTGTTTTGTCCATTCCTTCCTTCAGCACAATTTTTTAGGGCAGGTGTCCTTTACAGCCCTGAGTCCTTGGGAATGTTAAGTGACCATTAGCTGTGAGTTTAAAGCTGCTCTTGGAGGAAACGGCCACAAGGTGGCAGCATTTCCCCTTTACCATATTTGGTTACTAGGGAAACAGAGCCTTAATGGAAGTGGTGTTGTAGGTTGTAATTTAGAATGGAATGTGCCAGGGAAAAGCCCTTTAAGTTTATGTCTCATTACTTCTTGTTCATATTTGTAGTTTACTTTTTATTTTTTATCCCAGTAAATATGATTACAATGGTTTGTTTGTTCTATTTGTGCAAGATGTGGTTCTTTCACACATATACATGGAACTATTCTTCCTCGCATCCTTTTCCCATGTAGGTTATGACACAATGTTGAGTAGTCTTCTCCTGGTCTTCCGTACGTCTTTGGTGGTTATATATTTCACATGGTTTGTATATCTCTGTTAACCCCAATGTGGCAATGTATCCAATCCTCATCCCTTTCTATTTGGTGAACCATAAGTTTTTTAATGAATCTGTGATTGCCTTTCTCTGTGGAAATATCTTCATTGGTATCAATTTTTAAGTAACTCTTAAAAGTGATATGATAGGATATGTGTCTTTTGCTTTCTCACTTACTACACGTGGCGTGATTACGTCTAGACTCATCTATGGTGCTGCAAACGGCATTGTTTCATTTTTTTCACTAGCGAATATTCCATCTGTACATGGAGGAGTTCTTCTTTGTCCATCCATCTGTTGGTGGACTTTTCGGTTACTTCCATATCTTGGCTACTGTAATACTGTGCAGTGCAGATTTGCCTGCCTGTGTCTTTCCAATTCTCTCTTCTTAGGTTTTACGTCGAGGAGTGGGCCTGCTGGATCATATAGTAGCTCAATGTTTACCTTTTAAGGCACCTGCATTCTGTTCTCATTCGTGGCCCTTTCCAAGTTACGTCCCCTTTGAAGTTGAGGGTATGCATTTCTCCACAACACCTTCAGCATTTAGTGTTTGTAGTTTTCTTGCTGATGGTTATTCTGACAAGTGTGAGCTGATACCTCTCTGTGGTTGAATTCGAATGTGCCACATAATCTGTTGAAATTGAGCTTTAAGGCATGTCCTTTTCTATTTTTCAAGCTGTGATTACCCCTTAGTTCTTCAAAGTGTTCTCTTTAAGTATGTGTCATATTTTGAAATGTTTTGGCCTTTACCTCCCTCAAGACATTTTGAGGGCCTGTTTCATTTACAGTTCTGCAGTACTTGTTCCTATGAAGTGACCATTAGCACAGGCTTTAAAGCTGCTTTTGCAGGTAACTGCCAGAGGGCGGCAGCCTTTCTAGGTCCCCCACCCTGGTAACTAGGGAAAAGCCCTTGCGGCCTGTGGTGTTTCTCGGTTATAAATTAGAGTGGAGTGTGCCCGGACAAACCCACACAAGCTGATGTCTCCTTACTTTTGTTGGATTTTTACATGTAATTTTTATTTTTTATTGGAGTAAGTTTCCACTGTGTACGTGGACCACTTCTACTTTGTGCATTCCTCGGTTGATGGACATTTTCATTGCTTCCAAGTGTTGGCTATGGTAAATATTGTTGGAGTGCAGGATTGCCAGCCTGTGACTTTTCGATTCTCATTTTCTCAGGTGATAGGCCCAGCAGTGGGTGTGATTGATTGACTGGTAGCACCGTGTTTCCCTTTTCAAAGCACCTTCTTTGTGTTTTCATTAGTGGCTCTTACCACGTCCCCCTTAGAATCCAGGGTACGCATTTCTCCACAATCGCTTCAGCATTTATTGTTTGCAGCATTTATGCTAATGGCCCTTCTGGCTGCTGTGAGCTGATAGGTTTTTGTAATTTGGGTTTGCATGTCTTTGAAAATTCGTAAAACTCATCATTTTTCTCCACCGTTTTCTTTTCTGTTAAAAAAAAGGAAACAATTGGGAGTACAATAGAACTCTTGAAATTGTGTTCTTGGAAGGTTGCCCTCTTTTGAAATTTTTGGTCGATTTTCCACCCCAGAATTTTTTTAGAAAGCAGGTGTCTTTTAGCGAACTGCAAGTTTGGTGAATATTTAGTGACCTTTAGCAATGGGTTTAAATCTGCTGTTGTGGGAAGTGGCCTCAAGCAGGCAGCATATCTCCATTCCCATATCTGGGTACTAGGGCAGCAGAGCCTTTCTGGAAGTCGTGTTCCTAGTTTGTAAATTACATTGGAATGTGCATGGAGAAAGCCCCATAAGTTTATGTCTCATTATTTCTTCTTGGTTTTAAATTTTTTTTTTAATTGGGGTAAAGCTTAGAATATTGTTTGTCCTAGGTGTACACCATCTGGTTCGTTTGTACATTATATATGTCTATTCAAGTACAGATCCTCTTCCCATGTAAAATGTTACTGAGGGTTCCGCAGACCTCCCTTGCTATATGGTTGGTCTTTTTGAGATATGTATATAATATGTGTTTGTATACATATAGTAACAGTAATCTTAATTTATCCATTCCCCCCACCTTTCCTTTTAGATGAGCATAGTTTGTTTTCTAAGTCTGTGAGTGTCTTTCTCTGTGGAAATATGTTCCTTTGTGTCAGTTATTAGATAACGCCTATAAGTGATATCATAGAATATAGGTCTTTTGCTTTCCGACTTACCTCATGTTTCGTGATTATCTCCAGACTCATTTGTGGTGCCTCAGAGAGCAGTGGTTCATTGTTTTCCATGGCTATTATTCCATTGTGTACATGAACCACTTCTTCTTTATCCATTCACCTGTTGTTGGACATTTTGATTGCTCCACTGTCTTGGCTATTGTGAATAAGGCTGCACTGCAGCTTTTGCGGCCTGTGTCTTCTCGATTCTTGTCTTCTCAGGTGAGAGGTCCAATGGTGCGCCTGCTGCATTGAATGGTGCCTGCAGTTATACTTTTAAACACAGCTCCTTTCTGTTCTCATTATTGGCTGTTACCCCTTCACGTCTCACCAGCAGGTAGAGTGTACACAGTTCTCTAAAACCCCTTCAGCATTTATTGTTTGTTGACTTTTTGCTGATGGTAAGTCAACTGGTGTAAGTTGAAACTTTTTGTAGATTAGATTGCATGGGTCTAACACTCCCTGAGGTTGAGCTTTTATCCATTTTCCTTTTTTTTAAAAGAGCGTGAGTAAAACTTAACTCTTCATACTCTCTTCTTGAAACATTTGCCTGTTTTGAATTGTTTTGTCCATTCCTTCCTTCAGCACAATTTTTTAGGGCAGGTGTCCTTTACAGCCCTGAGTCCTTGGGAATGTTAAGTGACCATTAGCTGTGAGTTTAAAGCTGCTCTTGCAGGAAAAGGCCACAAGTTGGCAGCATTTCTCATTTACCATATTTGGTAACTGGGGAAACAGAGCCTTAATGGAAGTGGTGTTCTAGGTTGTAAATTAGAATGGAATGTGCCAGGGAAAAGCCCTTTAAGTTTATGTCTCATTACTTCTTGTTCATATTTGTAATTTACTTTTTATTTTTTATCCCAGCAAATATGATTACAATGGTTTGTTTGTTCTAGGTGTGCAAGATGTGGTTCTTTCACACATATACATGTATCTATTCTTCCTCGCATCCTTTTCCCATGTAGGTTATGACACAATGTTGAGTAGTCTTCTCCTGGTCTTCTGTACGTCTTTGGTGGTTATATATTTCACATGGTTTGTATATCTCTGTTAACCCCAATGTGGCAATGTATCCAATCCTCATCCCTTTCTATTTGGTGAACCATAAGTTTTTTAATGAATCTGTGATTGCCTTTCTCTGTGGAAATATCTTCACTGGTATCAATTTTTAAGTAACTCTTAAATATGATATGATAGGATATGTGTCTTTTGCTTTCTCACTTACTACACGTGGCGTGATTACGTCTAGACTCATCTATGGTGCTGCAAATGGCATTGTTTCATTTTTTTCACTAGCGAATATTCCATCTGTACGTGGAGGAGTTCTTCTTTATCCATCCATCTGTTGGTGGACTTTTTGGTTACTTCCACATCTTGGCTATTGTAATACTGTGCAGTGCAGATTTGCCTGCCTGTGTCTTTCCAATTCTCTCTTCTTAGGTTATACGTCGAGTAGTGGGCCTGCTGGATCATATAGTAGCTCAATGTTTACCTTTTTAAGGCACCTCCATTGTGTTCGCGTTCGTGGCCCTTTCCAAGTTACGTCCCCTTTGAAGTTGAGGGTATGCATTTCTCCACAACACCTTCAGCATTTATTGTTTGTAGTTTTCTTGCTGTTGGTTATTCTGACAAGTGTGAGCTGATACCTCTCTGTGGTTGAATTCGAATGTGCCACATAATCTGTTGAAATTGAGCTTTAAGGCATGTCCTTTTCTATGTTTCAAGCTGTGGTTACCCCTACGTTCTTCAAAGTGTTCTCTTTAAGTATGTGTCACATTTTGAAATGTTTTGGCCTTTACCTCCCTCAAGACATTTTGAGGGCCTGTTTCATTTACAGTTCTGCAGTACTTGTTCCTATGAAGTGACCATTAGCACAGGCTTTAAAGCTGCTTTTGCAGGTAACTGCCAGAGGGCGGCAGCCTTTCTATGTCCCCCACCCTGGTAACTAGGGAAAAGCCCTTGCGGCCTGTGGTGTTTCTCGGTTATAAATTAGAGTGGAGTGTGCCCGGACAAACCCACACAAGCTGATGTCTCCTTACTTTTGTTGGATTTTTACATTTAATTTTTATTTTTTATTGGAGTAATTTTCCACTGTGTACGTGGACCACTTCTACTTTGTGCATTCCTCGGTTGATGGACATTTTCATTGCTTCCAAGTGTTGGCTATGGTAAATATTGTTGGAGTGCAGGATTGCCAGCCTGTGACTTTTTGATTCTCATTTTCTCAGGTGATAGGCCCAGCAGTGGGTGTGATTGATTGACTGGAAGCACCGTGTTACCCTTTTCAAAGCACCTTCTTTGTGTTTTCATTAGTGGCTCTTACCACGTCCCCCTTAGAATCCAGGGTACGCATTTCTCCACAATCGCTTCAGCATTTATTGTTTGCAGCATTTATGCTAATGGCCCTTCTGGCTGCTGTGAGCTGATAGGTTTTTGTAATTTGGGTTTGCATGTCTTTGAAAATTCGTAAAACTCATCATTTTTCTCCACCGTTTTCTTTTCTGTTAAAAAAAAGGAAACAATTGGGAGTACAATAGAACTCTTGAAATTGTGTTCTTGGAAGGTTGCCCTCTTTTGAAATTTTTGGTCGATTTTCCACCCCAGAATTTTTTTAGAAAGCAGGTGTCTTTTAGCGAACTGCAAGTTTGGTGAATATTTAGTGACCTTTAGCAATGGGTTTAAATCTGCTGTTGTGGGAAGTGGCCTCAAGCAGGCAGCATATCTCCATTCCCATATCTGGGTACTAGGGCAGCAGAGCCTTTCTGGAAGTCGTGTTCCTAGTTTATAAATTACATTGGAATGTGCATGGAGAAAGCCCCATAAGTTTATGTCTCATTATTTCTTCTTGGTTTTAAATTTTTTTTTAATTGGGGTAAAGCTTAGAATATTGTTTGTCCTAGGTGTACACCATCTGGTTCGTTTGTACATTATATATGTCTATTCAAGTACAGATCCTCTTCCCATGTAAAATGTTACTGAGGGTTCCGCAGACCTCCCTTGCTATATGGTTGGTCTTTTTGAGATATGTATATAATATGTGTTTGTATACATATAGTAACACTAATCTTAATTTATCCATTCCCCCCACCTTTCCTTTTAGATGAGCATAGTTTGTTTTCTAAGTCTGTGAGTGTCTTTCTCTGTGGAAATATGTTCCTTTGTGTCAGTTATTAGATAACGCCTATTAGTGATATCATAGAATATAGGTCTTTTGCTTTCCGACTTACCTCATGTTTCGTGATTATCTCCAGACTCATTTGTGGTGCCTCAGAGAGCAGTGGTTCATTGTTTTCCATGGCTATTATTCCATTGTGTACATGAACCACTTCTTCTTTATCCATTCACCTGTTGTTGGACATTTTGATTGCTCCACTGTCTTGGCTATTGTGAATAAGGCTGCACTGCAGCTTTTGCGGCCTGTGTCTTCTCGATTCTTGTCTTCTCAGGTGAGAGGTCCAATGGTGCGCCTGCTGCATTGAATGGTGCCTGCAGTTATACTTTTAAACACAGCTCCTTTCTGTTCTCATTATTGGCTGTTACCCCTTCACGTCTCACCAGCAGGTAGAGTGTACACAGTTCTCTAAAACCCCTTCAGCATTTATTGTTTGTTGACTTTTTGCTGATGGTAAGTCAACTGGTGTAAGTTGAAACTTTTTGTAGATTAGATTGCATGGGTCTAACACTCCCTGAGGTTGAGCTTTTATCCATTTTCCTTTTTTTTAAAAGAGCGTGAGTAAAACTTAACTCTTCATACTCTCTTCTTGAAACATTTGCCTGTTTTGAATTGTTTTGTCCATTCCTTCCTTCAGCACAATTTTTTAGGGCAGGTGTCCTTTACAGCCCTGAGTCCTTGGGAATGTTAAGTGACCATGCGCTGTGAGTTTAAAGCTGCTCTTGGAGGAAACGGCCACAAGGTGGCAGCATTTCCCCTTTACCATATTTGGTTACTAGGGAAACAGAGCCTTAATGGAAGTGGTGTTGTAGGTTGTAATTTAGAATGGAATGTGCCAGGGAAAAGCCCTTTAAGTTTATGTCTCATTACTTCTTGTTCATATTTGTAGTTTACTTTTTATTTTTTATCCCAGTAAATATGATTACAATGGTTTGTTTGTTCTATTTGTGCAAGATGTGGTTCTTTCACACATATACATGGAACTATTCTTCCTCGCATCCTTTTCCCATGTAGGTTATGACACAATGTTGAGTAGTCTTCTCCTGGTCTTCCGTACGTCTTTGGTGGTTATATATTTCACATGGTTTGTATATCTCTGTTAACCCCAATGTGGCAATGTATCCAATCCTCATCCCTTTCTATTTGGTGAACCATAAGTTTTTTAATGAATCTGTGATTGCCTTTCTCTGTGGAAATATCTTCACTGGTATCAATTTTTAAGTAACTCTTAAAAGTGATATGATAGGATATGTGTCTTTTGCTTTCTCACTTACTACACGTGGCGTGATTACGTCTAGACTCATCTATGGTGCTGCAAACGGCATTGTTTCATTTTTTTCACTAGCGAATATTCCATCTGTACATGGAGGAGTTCTTCTTTGTCCATCCATCTGTTGGTGGACTTTTCGGTTACTTCCATATCTTGGCTACTGTAATACTGTGCAGTGCAGATTTGCCTGCCTGTGTCTTTCCAATTCTCTCTTCTTAGGTTTTACGTCGAGGAGTGGGCCTGCTGGATCATATAGTAGCTCAATGTTTACCTTTTAAGGCACCTGCATTCTGTTCTCATTCGTGGCCCTTTCCAAGTTACGTCCCCTTTGAAGTTGAGGGTATGCATTTCTCCACAACACCTTCAGCATTTAGTGTTTGTAGTTTTCTTGCTGATGGTTATTCTGACAAGTGTGAGCTGATACCTCTCTGTGGTTGAATTCGAATGTGCCACATAATCTGTTGAAATTGAGCTTTAAGGCATGTCCTTTTCTATTTTTCAAGCTGTGATTACCCCTTAGTTCTTCAAAGTGTTCTCTTTAAGTATGTGTCATATTTTGAAATGTTTTGGCCTTTACCTCCCTCAAGACATTTTGAGGGCCTGTTTCATTTACAGTTCTGCAGTACTTGTTCCTATGAAGTGACCATTAGCACAGGCTTTAAAGCTGCTTTTGCAGGTAACTGCCAGAGGGCAGCAGCCTTTCTAGGTCCCCCACCCTGGTAACTAGGGAAAAGCCCTTGCGGCCTGTGGTGTTTCTCGGTTATAAATTAGAGTGGAGTGTGCCCGGACAAACCCACACAAGCTGATGTCTCCTTACTTTTGTTGGATTTTTACATTTAATTTTTATTTTTTATTGGAGTAAGTTTCCACTGTGTACGTGGACCACTTCTACTTTGTGCATTCCTCGGTTGATGGACATTTTCATTGCTTCCAAGTGTTGGCTATGGTAAATATTGTTGGAGTGCAGGATTGCCAGCCTGTGACTTTTCGATTCTCATTTTCTCAGGTGATAGGCCCAGCAGTGGGTGTGATTGATTGACTGGTAGCACCGTGTTTCCCTTTTCAAAGCACCTTCTTTGTGTTTTCATTAGTGGCTCTTACCACGTCCCCCTTAGAATCCAGGGTACGCATTTCTCCACAATCGCTTCAGCATTTATTGTTTGCAGCATTTATGCTAATGGCCCTTCTGGCTGCTGTGAGCTGATAGGTTTTTGTAATTTGGGTTTGCATGTCTTTGAAAATTCGTAAAACTCATCATTTTTCTCCACCGTTTTCTTTTCTGTTAAAAAAAAGGAAACAATTGGGAGTACAATAGAACTCTTGAAATTGTGTTCTTGGAAGGTTGCCCTCTTTTGAAATTTTTGGTCGATTTTCCACCCCAGAATTTTTTTAGAAAGCAGGTGTCTTTTAGCGAACTGCAAGTTTGGTGAATATTTAGTGACCTTTAGCAATGGGTTTAAATCTGCTGTTGTGGGAAGTGGCCTCAAGCAGGCAGCATATCTCCATTCCCATATCTGGGTACTAGGGCAGCAGAGCCTTTCTGGAAGTCGTGTTCCTAGTTTGTAAATTACATTGGAATGTGCATGGAGAAAGCCCCATAAGTTTATGTCTCATTATTTCTTCTTGGTTTTAAATTTTTTTTTAATTGGGGTAAAGCTTAGAATATTGTTTGTCCTAGGTGTACACCATCTGGTTCGTTTGTACATTATATATGTCTATTCAAGTACAGATCCTCTTCCCATGTAAAATGTTACTGAGGGTTCCGCAGACCTCCCTTGCTATATGGTTGGTCTTTTTGAGATATGTATATAATATGTGTTTGTATACATATAGTAACACTAATCTTAATTTATCCATTCCCCCCACCTTTCCTTTTAGATGAGCATAGTTTGTTTTCTAAGTCTGTGAGTGTCTTTCTCTGTGGAAATATGTTCCTTTGTGTCAGTTATTAGATAACGCCTATTAGTGATATCATAGAATATAGGTCTTTTGCTTTCCGACTTACCTCATGTTTCGTGATTATCTCCAGACTCATTTGTGGTGCCTCAGAGAGCAGTGGTTCATTGTTTTCCATGGCTATTATTCCATTGTGTACATGAACCACTTCTTCTTTATCCATTCACCTGTTGTTGGACATTTTGATTGCTCCACTGTCTTGGCTATTGTGAATAAGGCTGCACTGCAGCTTTTGCGGCCTGTGTCTTCTCGATTCTTGTCTTCTCAGGTGAGAGGTCCAATGGTGCGCCTGCTGCATTGAATGGTGCCTGCAGTTATACTTTTAAACACAGCTCCTTTCTGTTCTCATTATTGGCTGTTACCCCTTCACGTCTCACCAGCAGGTAGAGTGTACACAGTTCTCTAAAACCCCTTCAGCATTTATTGTTTGTTGACTTTTTGCTGATGGTAAGTCAACTGGTGTAAGTTGAAACTTTTTGTAGATTAGATTGCATGGGTCTAACACTCCCTGAGGTTGAGCTTTTATCCATTTTCCTTTTTTTTAAAAGAGCGTGAGTAAAACTTAACTCTTCATACTCTCTTCTTGAAACATTTGCCTGTTTTGAATTGTTTTGTCCATTCCTTCCTTCAGCACAATTTTTTAGGGCAGGTGTCCTTTACAGCCCTGAGTCCTTGGGAATGTTAAGTGACCATGCGCTGTGAGTTTAAAGCTGCTCTTGGAGGAAACGGCCACAAGGTGGCAGCATTTCCCCTTTACCATATTTGGTTACTAGGGAAACAGAGCCTTAATGGAAGTGGTGTTGTAGGTTGTAATTTAGAATGGAATGTGCCAGGGAAAAGCCCTTTAAGTTTATGTCTCATTACTTCTTGTTCATATTTGTAGTTTACTTTTTATTTTTTATCCCAGTAAATATGATTACAATGGTTTGTTTGTTCTATTTGTGCAAGATGTGGTTCTTTCACACATATACATGGAACTATTCTTCCTCGCATCCTTTTCCCATGTAGGTTATGACACAATGTTGAGTAGTCTTCTCCTGGTCTTCCGTACGTCTTTGGTGGTTATATATTTCACATGGTTTGTATATCTCTGTTAACCCCAATGTGGCAATGTATCCAATCCTCATCCCTTTCTATTTGGTGAACCATAAGTTTTTTAATGAATCTGTGATTGCCTTTCTCTGTGGAAATATCTTCACTGGTATCAATTTTTAAGTAACTCTTAAAAGTGATATGATAGGATATGTGTCTTTTGCTTTCTCACTTACTACACGTGGCGTGATTACGTCTAGACTCATCTATGGTGCTGCAAACGGCATTGTTTCATTTTTTTCACTAGCGAATATTCCATCTGTACATGGAGGAGTTCTTCTTTGTCCATCCATCTGTTGGTGGACTTTTCGGTTACTTCCATATCTTGGCTACTGTAATACTGTGCAGTGCAGATTTGCCTGCCTGTGTCTTTCCAATTCTCTCTTCTTAGGTTTTACGTCGAGGAGTGGGCCTGCTGGATCATATAGTAGCTCAATGTTTACCTTTTAAGGCACCTGCATTCTGTTCTCATTCGTGGCCCTTTCCAAGTTACGTCCCCTTTGAAGTTGAGGGTATGCATTTCTCCACAACACCTTCAGCATTTAGTGTTTGTAGTTTTCTTGCTGATGGTTATTCTGACAAGTGTGAGCTGATACCTCTCTGTGGTTGAATTCGAATGTGCCACATAATCTGTTGAAATTGAGCTTTAAGGCATGTCCTTTTCTATTTTTCAAGCTGTGATTACCCCTTAGTTCTTCAAAGTGTTCTCTTTAAGTATGTGTCATATTTTGAAATGTTTTGGCCTTTACCTCCCTCAAGACATTTTGAGGGCCTGTTTCATTTACAGTTCTGCAGTACTTGTTCCTATGAAGTGACCATTAGCACAGGCTTTAAAGCTGCTTTTGCAGGTAACTGCCAGAGGGCAGCAGCCTTTCTAGGTCCCCCACCCTGGTAACTAGGGAAAAGCCCTTGCGGCCTGTGGTGTTTCTCGGTTATAAATTAGAGTGGAGTGTGCCCGGACAAACCCACACAAGCTGATGTCTCCTTACTTTTGTTGGATTTTTACATTTAATTTTTATTTTTTATTGGAGTAAGTTTCCACTGTGTACGTGGACCACTTCTACTTTGTGCATTCCTCGGTTGATGGACATTTTCATTGCTTCCAAGTGTTGGCTATGGTAAATATTGTTGGAGTGCAGGATTGCCAGCCTG
This sequence comes from Balaenoptera borealis, assembly GCF_965194805.1. Classification (NCBI taxonomy): domain Eukaryota; kingdom Metazoa; phylum Chordata; class Mammalia; order Artiodactyla; family Balaenopteridae; genus Balaenoptera; species Balaenoptera borealis. The sequence continues at coordinate 41,693,020 of NC_138864.1, read as the reverse complement.
TGACTTTTCGATTCTCATTTTCTCAGGTGATAGGCCCAGCAGTGGGTGTGATTGATTGACTGGTAGCACCGTGTTTCCCTTTTCAAAGCACCTTCTTTGTGTTTTCATTAGTGGCTCTTACCACGTCCCCCTTAGAATCCAGGGTACGCATTTCTCCACAATCGCTTCAGCATTTATTGTTTGCAGCATTTATGCTAATGGCCCTTCTGGCTGCTGTGAGCTGATAGGTTTTTGTAATTTGGGTTTGCATGTCTTTGAAAATTCGTAAAACTCATCATTTTTCTCCACCGTTTTCTTTTCTGTTAAAAAAAAGGAAACAATTGGGAGTACAATAGAACTCTTGAAATTGTGTTCTTGGAAGGTTGCCCTCTTTTGAAATTTTTGGTCGATTTTCCACCCCAGAATTTTTTTAGAAAGCAGGTGTCTTTTAGCGAACTGCAAGTTTGGTGAATATTTAGTGACCTTTAGCAATGGGTTTAAATCTGCTGTTGTGGGAAGTGGCCTCAAGCAGGCAGCATATCTCCATTCCCATATCTGGGTACTAGGGCAGCAGAGCCTTTCTGGAAGTCGTGTTCCTAGTTTGTAAATTACATTGGAATGTGCATGGAGAAAGCCCCATAAGTTTATGTCTCATTATTTCTTCTTGGTTTTAAATTTTTTTTTTAATTGGGGTAAAGCTTAGAATATTGTTTGTCCTAGGTGTACACCATCTGGTTCGTTTGTACATTATATATGTCTATTCAAGTACAGATCCTCTTCCCATGTAAAATGTTACTGAGGGTTCCGCAGACCTCCCTTGCTATATGGTTGGTCTTTTTGAGATATGTATATAATATGTGTTTGTATACATATAGTAACACTAATCTTAATTTATCCATTCCCCCCACCTTTCCTTTTAGATGAGCATAGTTTGTTTTCTAAGTCTGTGAGTGTCTTTCTCTGTGGAAATATGTTCCTTTGTGTCAGTTATTAGATAACGCCTATAAGTGATATCATAGAATATAGGTCTTTTGCTTTCCGACTTACCTCATGTTTCGTGATTATCTCCAGACTCATTTGTGGTGCCTCAGAGAGCAGTGGTTCATTGTTTTCCATGGCTATTATTCCATTGTGTACATGAACCACTTCTTCTTTATCCATTCACCTGTTGTTGGACATTTTGATTGCTCCACTGTCTTGGCTATTGTGAATAAGGCTGCACTGCAGCTTTTGCGGCCTGTGTCTTCTCGATTCTTGTCTTCTCAGGTGAGAGGTCCAATGGTGCGCCTGCTGCATTGAATGGTGCCTGCAGTTATACTTTTAAACACAGCTCCTTTCTGTTCTCATTATTGGCTGTTACCCCTTCACGTCTCACCAGCAGGTAGAGTGTACACAGTTCTCTAAAACCCCTTCAGCATTTATTGTTTGTTGACTTTTTGCTGATGGTAAGTCAACTGGTGTAAGTTGAAACTTTTTGTAGATTAGATTGCATGGGTCTAACACTCCCTGAGGTTGAGCTTTTATCCATTTTCCTTTTTTTTAAAAGAGCGTGAGTAAAACTTAACTCTTCATACTCTCTTCTTGAAACATTTGCCTGTTTTGAATTGTTTTGTCCATTCCTTCCTTCAGCACAATTTTTTAGGGCAGGTGTCCTTTACAGCCCTGAGTCCTTGGGAATGTTAAGTGACCATTAGCTGTGAGTTTAAAGCTGCTCTTGGAGGAAACGGCCACAAGGTGGCAGCATTTCTCATTTACCATATTTGGTAACTGGGGAAACAGAGCCTTAATGGAAGTGGTGTTCTAGGTTGTAAATTAGAATGGAATGTGCCAGGGAAAAGCCCTTTAAGTTTATGTCTCATTACTTCTTGTTCATATTTGTAATTTACTTTTTATTTTTTATCCCAGCAAATATGATTACAATGGTTTGTTTGTTCTAGGTGTGCAAGATGTGGTTCTTTCACACATATACATGTATCTATTCTTCCTCGCATCCTTTTCCCATGTAGGTTATGACACAATGTTGAGTAGTCTTCTCCTGGTCTTCTGTACGTCTTTGGTGGTTATATATTTCACATGGTTTGTATATCTCTGTTAACCCCAATGTGGCAATGTATCCAATCCTCATCCCTTTCTATTTGGTGAACCATAAGTTTTTTAATGAATCTGTGATTGCCTTTCTCTGTGGAAATATCTTCACTGGTATCAATTTTTAAGTAACTCTTAAATATGATATGATAGGATATGTGTCTTTTGCTTTCTCACTTACTACACGTGGCGTGATTACGTCTAGACTCATCTATGGTGCTGCAAATGGCATTGTTTCATTTTTTTCACTAGCGAATATTCCATCTGTACATGGAGGAGTTCTTCTTTATCCATCCATCTGTTGGTGGACTTTTTGGTTACTTCCACATCTTGGCTATTGTAATACTGTGCAGTGCAGATTTGCCTGCCTGTGTCTTTCCAATTCTCTCTTCTTAGGTTATACGTCGAGTAGTGGGCCTGCTGGATCATATAGTAGCTCAATGTTTACCTTTTTAAGGCACCTCCATTGTGTTCGCGTTCGTGGCCCTTTCCAAGTTACGTCCCCTTTGAAGTTGAGGGTATGCATTTCTCCACAACACCTTCAGCATTTATTGTTTGTAGTTTTCTTGCTGTTGGTTATTCTGACAAGTGTGAGCTGATACCTCTCTGTGGTTGAATTCGAATGTGCCACATAATCTGTTGAAATTGAGCTTTAAGGCATGTCCTTTTCTATGTTTCAAGCTGTGGTTACCCCTACGTTCTTCAAAGTGTTCTCTTTAAGTATGTGTCACATTTTGAAATGTTTTGGCCTTTACCTCCCTCAAGACATTTTGAGGGCCTGTTTCATTTACAGTTCTGCAGTACTTGTTCCTATGAAGTGACCATTAGCACAGGCTTTAAAGCTGCTTTTGCAGGTAACTGCCAGAGGGCGGCAGCCTTTCTATGTCCCCCACCCTGGTAACTAGGGAAAAGCCCTTGCGGCCTGTGGTGTTTCTCGGTTATAAATTAGAGTGGAGTGTGCCCGGACAAACCCACACAAGCTGATGTCTCCTTACTTTTGTTGGATTTTTACATTTAATTTTTATTTTTTATTGGAGTAATTTTCCACTGTGTACGTGGACCACTTCTACTTTGTGCATTCCTCGGTTGATGGACATTTTCATTGCTTCCAAGTGTTGGCTATGGTAAATATTGTTGGAGTGCAGGATTGCCAGCCTGTGACTTTTTGATTCTCATTTTCTCAGGTGATAGGCCCAGCAGTGGGTGTGATTGATTGACTGGAAGCACCGTGTTACCCTTTTCAAAGCACCTTCTTTGTGTTTTCATTAGTGGCTCTTACCACGTCCCCCTTAGAATCCAGGGTACGCATTTCTCCACAATCGCTTCAGCATTTATTGTTTGCAGCATTTATGCTAATGGCCCTTCTGGCTGCTGTGAGCTGATAGGTTTTTGTAATTTGGGTTTGCATGTCTTTGAAAATTCGTAAAACTCATCATTTTTCTCCACCGTTTTCTTTTCTGTTAAAAAAAAGGAAACAATTGGGAGTACAATAGAACTCTTGAAATTGTGTTCTTGGAAGGTTGCCCTCTTTTGAAATTTTTGGTCGATTTTCCACCCCAGAATTTTTTTAGAAAGCAGGTGTCTTTTAGCGAACTGCAAGTTTGGTGAATATTTAGTGACCTTTAGCAATGGGTTTAAATCTGCTGTTGTGGGAAGTGGCCTCAAGCAGGCAGCATATCTCCATTCCCATATCTGGGTACTAGGGCAGCAGAGCCTTTCTGGAAGTCGTGTTCCTAGTTTGTAAATTACATTGGAATGTGCATGGAGAAAGCCCCATAAGTTTATGTCTCATTATTTCTTCTTGGTTTTAAATTTTTTTTTTAATTGGGGTAAAGCTTAGAATATTGTTTGTCCTAGGTGTACACCATCTGGTTCGTTTGTACATTATATATGTCTATTCAAGTACAGATCCTCTTCCCATGTAAAATGTTACTGAGGGTTCCGCAGACCTCCCTTGCTATATGGTTGGTCTTTTTGAGATATGTATATAATATGTGTTTGTATACATATAGTAACAGTAATCTTAATTTATCCATTCCCCCCACCTTTCCTTTTAGATGAGCATAGTTTGTTTTCTAAGTCTGTGAGTGTCTTTCTCTGTGGAAATATGTTCCTTTGTGTCAGTTATTAGATAACGCCTATAAGTGATATCATAGAATATAGGTCTTTTGCTTTCCGACTTACCTCATGTTTCGTGATTATCTCCAGACTCATTTGTGGTGCCTCAGAGAGCAGTGGTTCATTGTTTTCCATGGCTATTATTCCATTGTGTACATGAACCACTTCTTCTTTATCCATTCACCTGTTGTTGGACATTTTGATTGCTCCACTGTCTTGGCTATTGTGAATAAGGCTGCACTGCAGCTTTTGCGGCCTGTGTCTTCTCGATTCTTGTCTTCTCAGGTGAGAGGTCCAATGGTGCGCCTGCTGCATTGAATGGTGCCTGCAGTTATACTTTTAAACACAGCTCCTTTCTGTTCTCATTATTGGCTGTTACCCCTTCACGTCTCACCAGCAGGTAGAGTGTACACAGTTCTCTAAAACCCCTTCAGCATTTATTGTTTGTTGACTTTTTGCTGATGGTAAGTCAACTGGTGTAAGTTGAAACTTTTTGTAGATTAGATTGCATGGGTCTAACACTCCCTGAGGTTGAGCTTTTATCCATTTTCCTTTTTTTTAAAAGAGCGTGAGTAAAACTTAACTCTTCATACTCTCTTCTTGAAACATTTGCCTGTTTTGAATTGTTTTGTCCATTCCTTCCTTCAGCACAATTTTTTAGGGCAGGTGTCCTTTACAGCCCTGAGTCCTTGGGAATGTTAAGTGACCATTAGCTGTGAGTTTAAAGCTGCTCTTGGAGGAAACGGCCACAAGGTGGCAGCATTTCCCCTTTACCATATTTGGTTACTAGGGAAACAGAGCCTTAATGGAAGTGGTGTTGTAGGTTGTAATTTAGAATGGAATGTGCCAGGGAAAAGCCCTTTAAGTTTATGTCTCATTACTTCTTGTTCATATTTGTAGTTTACTTTTTATTTTTTATCCCAGTAAATATGATTACAATGGTTTGTTTGTTCTATTTGTGCAAGATGTGGTTCTTTCACACATATACATGGAACTATTCTTCCTCGCATCCTTTTCCCATGTAGGTTATGACACAATGTTGAGTAGTCTTCTCCTGGTCTTCCGTACGTCTTTGGTGGTTATATATTTCACATGGTTTGTATATCTCTGTTAACCCCAATGTGGCAATGTATCCAATCCTCATCCCTTTCTATTTGGTGAACCATAAGTTTTTTAATGAATCTGTGATTGCCTTTCTCTGTGGAAATATCTTCACTGGTATCAATTTTTAAGTAACTCTTAAAAGTGATATGATAGGATATGTGTCTTTTGCTTTCTCACTTACTACACGTGGCGTGATTACGTCTAGACTCATCTATGGTGCTGCAAACGGCATTGTTTCATTTTTTTCACTAGCGAATATTCCATCTGTACATGGAGGAGTTCTTCTTTGTCCATCCATCTGTTGGTGGACTTTTCGGTTACTTCCATATCTTGGCTACTGTAATACTGTGCAGTGCAGATTTGCCTGCCTGTGTCTTTCCAATTCTCTCTTCTTAGGTTTTACGTCGAGGAGTGGGCCTGCTGGATCATATAGTAGCTCAATGTTTACCTTTTAAGGCACCTGCATTCTGTTCTCATTCGTGGCCCTTTCCAAGTTACGTCCCCTTTGAAGTTGAGGGTATGCATTTCTCCACAACACTTTCAGCATTTATTGTTTGTAGTTTTCTTGCTGATGGTTATTCTGACAAGTGTGAGCTGATACCTCTCTGTGGTTGAATTCGAATGTGCCACATAATCTGTTGAAATTGAGCTTTAAGGCATGTCCTTTTCTATGTTTCAAGCTGTGGTTACCCCTACGTTCTTCAAAGTGTTCTCTTTAAGTATGTGTCACATTTTGAAATGTTTTGGCCTTTACCTCCCTCAAGACATTTTGAGGGCCTGTTTCATTTACAGTTCTGCAGTACTTGTTCCTATGAAGTGACCATTAGCACAGGCTTTAAAGCTGCTTTTGCAGGTAACTGCCAGAGGGCGGCAGCCTTTCTATGTCCCCCACCCTGGTAACTAGGGAAAAGCCCTTGCGGCCTGTGGTGTTTCTCGGTTATAAATTAGAGTGGAGTGTGCCCGGACAAACCCACACAAGCTGATGTCTCCTTACTTTTGTTGGATTTTTACATTTAATTTTTATTTTTTATTGGAGTAATTTTCCACTGTGTACGTGGACCACTTCTACTTTGTGCATTCCTCGGTTGATGGACATTTTCATTGCTTCCAAGTGTTGGCTATGGTAAATATTGTTGGAGTGCAGGATTGCCAGCCTGTGACTTTTTGATTCTCATTTTCTCAGGTGATAGGCCCAGCAGTGGGTGTGATTGATTGACTGGAAGCACCGTGTTACCCTTTTCAAAGCACCTTCTTTGTGTTTTCATTAGTGGCTCTTACCACGTCCCCCTTAGAATCCAGGGTACGCATTTCTCCACAATCGCTTCAGCATTTATTGTTTGCAGCATTTATGCTAATGGCCCTTCTGGCTGCTGTGAGCTGATAGGTTTTTGTAATTTGGGTTTGCATGTCTTTGAAAATTCGTAAAACTCATCATTTTTCTCCACCGTTTTCTTTTCTGTTAAAAAAAAGGAAACAATTGGGAGTACAATAGAACTCTTGAAATTGTGTTCTTGGAAGGTTGCCCTCTTTTGAAATTTTTGGTCGATTTTCCACCCCAGAATTTTTTTAGAAAGCAGGTGTCTTTTAGCGAACTGCAAGTTTGGTGAATATTTAGTGACCTTTAGCAATGGGTTTAAATCTGCTGTTGTGGGAAGTGGCCTCAAGCAGGCAGCATATCTCCATTCCCATATCTGGGTACTAGGGCAGCAGAGCCTTTCTGGAAGTCGTGTTCCTAGTTTGTAAATTACATTGGAATGTGCATGGAGAAAGCCCCATAAGTTTATGTCTCATTATTTCTTCTTGGTTTTAAATTTTTTTTTTAATTGGGGTAAAGCTTAGAATATTGTTTGTCCTAGGTGTACACCATCTGGTTCGTTTGTACATTATATATGTCTATTCAAGTACAGATCCTCTTCCCATGTAAAATGTTACTGAGGGTTCCGCAGACCTCCCTTGCTATATGGTTGGTCTTTTTGAGATATGTATATAATATGTGTTTGTATACATATAGTAACAGTAATCTTAATTTATCCATTCCCCCCACCTTTCCTTTTAGATGAGCATAGTTTGTTTTCTAAGTCTGTGAGTGTCTTTCTCTGTGGAAATATGTTCCTTTGTGTCAGTTATTAGATAACGCCTATAAGTGATATCATAGAATATAGGTCTTTTGCTTTCCGACTTACCTCATGTTTCGTGATTATCTCCAGACTCATTTGTGGTGCCTCAGAGAGCAGTGGTTCATTGTTTTCCATGGCTATTATTCCATTGTGTACATGAACCACTTCTTCTTTATCCATTCACCTGTTGTTGGACATTTTGATTGCTCCACTGTCTTGGCTATTGTGAATAAGGCTGCACTGCAGCTTTTGCGGCCTGTGTCTTCTCGATTCTTGTCTTCTCAGGTGAGAGGTCCAATGGTGCGCCTGCTGCATTGAATGGTGCCTGCAGTTATACTTTTAAACACAGCTCCTTTCTGTTCTCATTATTGGCTGTTACCCCTTCACGTCTCACCAGCAGGTAGAGTGTACACAGTTCTCTAAAACCCCTTCAGCATTTATTGTTTGTTGACTTTTTGCTGATGGTAAGTCAACTGGTGTAAGTTGAAACTTTTTGTAGATTAGATTGCATGGGTCTAACACTCCCTGAGGTTGAGCTTTTATCCATTTTCCTTTTTTTTAAAAGAGCGTGAGTAAAACTTAACTCTTCATACTCTCTTCTTGAAACATTTGCCTGTTTTGAATTGTTTTGTCCATTCCTTCCTTCAGCACAATTTTTTAGGGCAGGTGTCCTTTACAGCCCTGAGTCCTTGGGAATGTTAAGTGACCATTAGCTGTGAGTTTAAAGCTGCTCTTGGAGGAAACGGCCACAAGGTGGCAGCATTTCCCCTTTACCATATTTGGTTACTAGGGAAACAGAGCCTTAATGGAAGTGGTGTTGTAGGTTGTAATTTAGAATGGAATGTGCCAGGGAAAAGCCCTTTAAGTTTATGTCTCATTACTTCTTGTTCATATTTGTAGTTTACTTTTTATTTTTTATCCCAGTAAATATGATTACAATGGTTTGTTTGTTCTATTTGTGCAAGATGTGGTTCTTTCACACATATACATGGAACTATTCTTCCTCGCATCCTTTTCCCATGTAGGTTATGACACAATGTTGAGTAGTCTTCTCCTGGTCTTCCGTACGTCTTTGGTGGTTATATATTTCACATGGTTTGTATATCTCTGTTAACCCCAATGTGGCAATGTATCCAATCCTCATCCCTTTCTATTTGGTGAACCATAAGTTTTTTAATGAATCTGTGATTGCCTTTCTCTGTGGAAATATCTTCACTGGTATCAATTTTTAAGTAACTCTTAAAAGTGATATGATAGGATATGTGTCTTTTGCTTTCTCACTTACTACACGTGGCGTGATTACGTCTAGACTCATCTATGGTGCTGCAAACGGCATTGTTTCATTTTTTTCACTAGCGAATATTCCATCTGTACATGGAGGAGTTCTTCTTTGTCCATCCATCTGTTGGTGGACTTTTCGGTTACTTCCATATCTTGGCTACTGTAATACTGTGCAGTGCAGATTTGCCTGCCTGTGTCTTTCCAATTCTCTCTTCTTAGGTTTTACGTCGAGGAGTGGGCCTGCTGGATCATATAGTAGCTCAATGTTTACCTTTTAAGGCACCTGCATTCTGTTCTCATTCGTGGCCCTTTCCAAGTTACGTCCCCTTTGAAGTTGAGGGTATGCATTTCTCCACAACACTTTCAGCATTTATTGTTTGTAGTTTTCTTGCTGATGGTTATTCTGACAAGTGTGAGCTGATACCTGTCTGTGGTTGAATTCGAATGTGCCACATAATCTGTTGAAATTGAGCTTTAAGGCATGTCCTTTTCTATTTTTCAAGCTGTGATTACCCCTTAGTTCTTCAAAGTGTTCTCTTTAAGTATGTGTCACATTTTGAAATGTTTTGGCCTTTACCTCCCTCAAGACATTTTGAGGGCCTGTTTCATTTACAGTTCTGCAGTACTTGTTCCTATGAAGTGACCATTAGCACAGGCTTTAAAGCTGCTTTTGCAGGTAACTGCCAGAGGGCGGCAGCCTTTCTATGTCCCCTACCCTGGTAACTAGGGAAAAGCCCTTGCGGCCTGTGGTGTTTCTCGGTTATAAATTAGAGTGGAGTGTGCCCGGACAAACCCACACAAGCTGATGTCTCCTTACTTTTGTTGGATTTTTACATTTAATTTTTATTTTTGATTGGAGTAATTTTCCACTGTGTACGTGGACCACTTCTACTTTGTGCATTCCTCGGTTGATGGACATTTTCATTGCTTCCAAGTGTTGGCTATGGTAAATATTGTTGGAGTGCAGGATTGCCAGCCTGTGACTTTTTGATTCTCATTTTCTCAGGTGATAGGCCCAGCAGTGGGTGTGATTGATTGACTGGTAGCACCGTGTTTCCCTTTTCAAAGCACCTTATTTGTGTTTTCATTAGTGGCTCTTACCACGTCCCCCTTAGAATCCAGGGTACGCATTTCTCCACAATCGCTTCAGCATTTATTGTTTGCAGCATTTATGCTAATGGCCCTTCTGGCTGCTGTGAGCTGATAGGTTTTTGTAATTTGGGTTTGCATGTCTTTGAAAATTCATAAAACTCATCATTTTTCTCCACCGTTTTCTTTTCTGTTAAAGAAAAGGAAACAATTGGGAGTACAATAGAACTCTTGAAATTGTGTTCTTGGAAGGTTGCCCTCTTTTGAAATTTTTGGTCAATTTTTCACCCCAGAATTTTTTTAGAAAGCAGGTGTCTTTTACCAAACTGCAAGTTTGGTGAATATTTAGTGACCTTTAGCAATGGGTTTAAATCTGCTGTTGTGGGAAGTGGCCTCAAGCAGGCAGCATATCTCCATTCCCATATCTGTGTACTAGGGCAGCAGAGCCTTTCTGGAGGTCGTGTTCCTAGTTTGTAAATTACATTGGAATGTGCATGGAGAAAGCCCCATAAGTTTATGTCTCATTATTTCTTCTTGGTTTTAAAATTTTTTTTAATTGGGGTAAAGCTTAGAATATTGTTTGTCCTAGGTGTACACCATCTGGTTCATTTGTACATTATATATGTCTATTCAATTACAGATACTCTTCCCATGCAAAATGTTACTGAGGGTTCCGCAGACCTCCCTTGCTATATGGTTGGTCTTTTTGAGATATGTATATAATATGTGTTTGTATACATATAGTAACACTAATCTTAATTTATCCATTCCCCGCACCTTTCCTTTTAGATGAGCATAGTTTGTTTTCTAAGTCTGTGAGTGTCTTTCTCTGTGGAAATATGTTCCTTTGTGTCAGTTATTAGATAACGCCTATAAGTGATATCATAGAATATAGGTCTTTTGCTTTCCGACTTACCTCATGTTTTGTGATTATCTCCAGACTCATTTGTGGTGCCTCAGAGAGCAGTGGTTCATTGTTTTCCATGGCTATTATTCCATTGTGTACATGGACCACTTCTTCTTTATCCATTTACCGGTTGTTGGACATTTTGATTGCTTCACTGTCTTGGCTATTGTGAATAAGGCTGCACTGCAGCTTTTGCGGCCTGTGTCTTCTCGATTCTTGTCTTCTCATGTGAGAGGTCCATTGGTGCGCCTGCTGGAGTGAATGGTACCTCCATTTTTACTTTTAAACACAGCTCCTTTCTGTTCTCATTATTGGCTGTTACCCCTTTACGTCTCACCAGCAGGTAGAGGGTACACAGTTCCCTAAAACCCCTTCAGCATTTATTGTTTGTAGACTTTTTACTCATGGTCCGTCGACTGGTGTAAGTTGAAACTTTTTGTAGATTAGATTGCATGGGTCTAACACTCCCTGAGGTTGAGCTTTTATCCATTTTCCTTTTTTTTAAAAGAGCGTGAGTAAAACTTAACTCTTCATACTCTCTTCTTGAAACATTTGCCTGTTTTGAATTGTTTTGTCCATTCCTTCCTTCAGCACAATTTTTTAGGGCAGGTGTCCTTTACAGCCCTGAGTCCTTGGGAATGTTAAGTGACCATTAGCTGTGAGTTTAAAGCTGCTCTTGCAGGAAAAGGCCACAAGTTGGCAGCATTTCTCATTTACCATATTTGGTAACTGGGGAAACAGAGCCTTAATGGAAGTGGTGTTCTAGGTTGTAAATTAGAATGGAATGTGCCAGGGAAAAGCCCTTTAAGTTTATGTCTCATTACTTCTTGTTCATATTTGTAATTTACTTTTTATTTTTTATCCCAGCAAATATGATTACAATGGTTTGTTTGTTCTAGGTGTGCAAGATGTGGTTCTTTCACACATATACATGTATCTATTCTTCCTCGCATCCTTTTCCCATGTAGGTTATGACACAATGTTGAGTAGTCTTCTCCTGGTCTACCGTACGTCTTTGGTGGTTATATATTTCACATGGTTTGTATATCTCTGTTAACCCCAATGTGGCAATGTATCCAATCCTCATCCCTTTCTATTTGGTGAACCATAAGTTTTTTAATGAATCTGTGATTGCCTTTCTCTGTGGAAATATCTTCACTGGTATCAATTTTTAGGTAACTCTTAAATATGATATGATAGGATATGTGTCTTTTGCTTTCTCACTTACTACACGTGGCGTGATTACGTCTAGACTCATCTATGGTGCTGCAAATGGCATTGTTTCATTTTTTTCACTAGCGAATATTCCATCTGTACATGGAGGAGTTCTTCTTTGTCCATCCATCTCTTGGTGGACTTTTTGGTTACTTCCATATCTTGGCTATTGTAATACTGTGCAGTGCAGATTTGCCTGCCTGTGTCTTTCCAATTCTCTCTTCTTAGGTTATACGTCGAGTAGTGGGCCTGCTGGATCATATAGTAGCTCAATGTTTACCTTTTTAAGGCACCTCCATTCTGTTCTCATTCGTGGCCCTTTCCAAGTTACGTCCCCTTTGAAGTTGAGGGTATGCATTTCTCCACAACACTTTCAGCATTTATTGTTTGTAGTTTTCTTGCTGATGTTTATTCTGACAAGTGTGAGCTGATACCTCTCTGTGGTTGAATTCGAATGTGCCACATAATCTGTTGAAATTGAGCTTTAAGGCATGTCCTTTGCTATTTTTCAAGCTGTGATTACCCCTTAGTTCTTCAAAGTGTTCTCTTTAAGTATGTGTCACATTTTGAAATGTTTTGGCCTTTACCTCCCTCAAGACATTTTGAGGGCCTGTTTCATTTACAGTTCTGCAGTACTTGTTCCTATGAAGTGACCATTAGCACAGGCTTAAAAGCTGCTTTTGCAGGTAACTGCCAGAGGGCGGCAGCCTTTCTATGTCCCCCACCCTGGTAACTAGGGAAAAGCCCTTGCGGCCTGTGGTGTTTCTCGGTTATAAATTAGAGTGGAGTGTGCCCGGACAAACCCACACAAGCTGATGTCTCCTTACTTTTGTTGGATTTTTACATTTAATTTTTATTTTTTATTGGAGTAATTTTCCACTGTGTACGTGGACCACTTCTACTTTGTGCATTCCTCGGTTGATGGACATTTTCATTGCTTCCAAGTGTTGGCTATGGTAAATATTGTTGCAGTGCAGGATTGCCAGCCTGTGACTTTTCGATTCTCATTTTCTCAGGTGATAGGCCCAGCAGTGGGTGTAATTGATTGACTGGTTGCACCGTGTTTCCCTTTTCAAAGCACCTTATTTGTGTTTTCATTAGTGGCTCTTACCACGTCCCCCTTAGAATCCAGGGTACGCATTTCTCCACAATCGCTTCAGCATATATTGTTTGCAGCATTTATGCTAATGGCCCTTCTGGCTGCTGTGAGCTGATAGGTTTTTGTAATTTGGGTTTGCATGTCTTTGAAAATTCGTAAAACTCATCATTTTTCTCCACCGTTTTCTTTTCTGTTAAAAAAAAGGAAACAATTGGGAGTACAATAGAACTCTTGAAATTGTGTTCTTGGAAGGTTGCCCTCTTTTGAAATTTTTGGTCGATTTTCCACTCCAGAATTTTTTTAGAAAGCAGGTGTCTTTTACCGAACTGCAAGTTTGGTGAATATTTAGTGACCTTTAGCAATGGGTTTAAAGCTGCTGTTGTAGGAAGTGGCCTCAAGCAGGCAGCATATCTCCATTCCCATATCTGGGTACTAGGGCAGCAGTGCCTTTCTGGAAGTCGTGTTCCTAGTTTGTAAATTACATTGGAATGTGCATGGAGAAAGCCCCATAAGTTTATGTCTCATTATTTCTTCTTGGTTTTAAAATTTTTTTAAATTTGGGTAAAGCTTAGAATATTGTTTGTCCTAGGTGTACACAATCTGGTTCGTTTGTACATTATATATGTCTATTCAAGTACAGATACTCTTCTCATGTAAAATGTTACTGAGGGTTCTGCACACCTCCCTTGTTATATGCTTGGTCTTTTTGAGATATGTATATAATATGTGTTTGCATACATATAGTAACACTAATCTTAATTTATCCATTCCCCCCACCTTTCCTTTTAGATGAGCATAGTTTGTTTTCTAAGTCTGTGAGTGTCTTTCTCTGTGGAAATATGTTCCTTTGTGTCAGTTATTAGACAACGCCTATAAGTGATATCATAGAATATAGGTCTTTTGCTTTCCGACTTACCTCGTTTCGTGATTATCTCCAGACTCATTTGTGGTGCCTCAGAGAGCAGTGGTTCATTGTTTTCCATGGCTATTATTCCATTGTGTACATGGACCACTTCTTCTTTATCCATTTACTGGTTGTTGGACATTTTGATTGCTTCACTGTTTTGGCTATTGTGAATAAGGCTGCACTGCAGCTTTTGCGGCCTGTGTCTTCTCGATTCTTGTCTTCTCATGTGAGAGGTCCATTGGTGCGCCTGCTGGAGTGAATGGTACCTCCATTTTTACTTTTAAACACAGCTCCTTTCTGTTCTCATTATTGGCTGTTACCCCTTTACGTCTCACCAGCAGGTAGAGGGTACACAGTTCCCTAAAACCCCTTCAGCATTTATTGTTTGTAGACTTTTTACTCATGGTCCGTCGACTGGTGTAAGTTGAAACTTTTTGTAGATTAGATTGCATGGGTCTAACAATCCCTGAGGTTGAGCTTTTATCCATTTTCCTTTTTTTTAAAAGAGCGTGAGTAAAACTTAACTCTTCATACTCTCTTCTTGAAACATTTGCCTGTTTTGAATTGTTTTGTCCATTCCTTCCTTCAGCACAATTTTTTAGGGCAGGTGTCCTTTACAGCCCTGAGTCCTTGGGAATGTTAAGTGACCATTAGCTGTGAGTTTAAAGCTGCTCTTGCAGGAAAAGGCCACAAGTTGGCAGCATTTCTCATTTACCATATTTGGTAACTGGGGAAACAGAGCCTTAATGGAAGTGGTGTTCTAGGTTGTAAATTAGAATGGAATGTGCCAGGGAAAAGCCCTTTAAGTTTATGTCTCATTACTTCTTGTTCATATTTGTAATTTACTTTTTATTTTTTATCCCAGCAAATATGATTACAATGGTTTGTTTGTTCTAGGTGTGCAAGATGTGGTTCTTTCACACATATACATGTATCTATTCTTCCTCGCATCCTTTTCCCATGTAGGTTATGACACAATGTTGAGTAGTCTTCTCCTGGTCTACCGTACGTCTTTGGTGGTTATATATTTCACATGGTTTGTATATCTCTGTTAACCCCAATGTGGCAATGTATCCAATCCTCATCCCTTTCTATTTGGTGAACCATAAGTTTTTTAATGAATCTGTGATTGCCTTTCTCTGTGGAAATATCTTCACTGGTATCAATTTTTAGGTAACTCTTAAATATGATATGATAGGATATGTGTCTTTTGCTTTCTCACTTACTACACGTGGCGTGATTACGTCTAGACTCATCTATGGTGCTGCAAATGGCATTGTTTCATTTTTTTCACTAGCGAATATTCCATCTGTACATGGAGGAGTTCTTCTTTGTCCATCCATCTCTTGGTGGACTTTTTGGTTACTTCCATATCTTGGCTATTGTAATACTGTGCAGTGCAGATTTGCCTGCCTGTGTCTTTCCAATTCTCTCTTCTTAGGTTATACGTCGAGTAGTGGGCCTGCTGGATCATATAGTAGCTCAATGTTTACCTTTTTAAGGCACCTCCATTGTGTTCGCATTCGTGGCCCTTTCCAAGTTACGTCCCCTTTGAAGTTGAGGGTATGCATTTCTCCACAACACTTTCAGCATTTATTGTTTGTAGTTTTCTTGCTGATGTTTATTCTGACAAGTGTGAGCTGATACCTCTCTGTGGTTGAATTCGAATGTGCCACATAATCTGTTGAAATTGAGCTTTAAGGCATGTCCTTTGCTATTTTTCAAGCTGTGATTACCCCTTAGTTCTTCAAAGTGTTCTCTTTAAGTATGTGTCACATTTTGAAATGTTTTGGCCTTTACCTCCCTCAAGACATTTTGAGGGCCTGTTTCATTTACAGTTCTGCAGTACTTGTTCCTATGAAGTGACCATTAGCACAGGCTTTAAAGCTGCTTTTGCAGGTAACTGCCAGAGGGCGGCAGCCTTTCTATGTCCCCCACCCTGGTAACTAGGGAAAAGCCCTTGCGGCCTGTGGTGTTTCTCGGTTATAAATTAGAGTGGAGTGTGCCCGGACAAACCCACACAAGCTGATGTCTCCTTACTTTTGTTGGATTTTTACATTTAATTTTTATTTTTTATTGGAGTAATTTTCCACTGTGTACGTGGACCACTTCTACTTTGTGCATTCCTCGGTTGATGGACATTTTCATTGCTTCCAAGTGTTGGCTATGGTAAATATTGTTGGAGTGCAGGATTGCCAGCCTGTGACTTTTCGATTCTCATTTTCTCAGGTGATAGGCCCAGCAGTGGGTGTAATTGATTGACTGGTTGCACCGTGTTTCCCTTTTCAAAGCACCTTATTTGTGTTTTCATTAGTGGCTCTTACCACGTCCCCCTTAGAATCCAGGGTACGCATTTCTCCACAATCGCTTCAGCATATATTGTTTGCAGCATTTATGCTAATGGCCCTTCTGGCTGCTGTGAGCTGATAGGTTTTTGTAATTTGGGTTTGCATGTCTTTGAAAATTCGTAAAACTCATCATTTTTCTCCACCGTTTTCTTTTCTGTTAAAAAAAAGGAAACAATTGGGAGTACAATAGAACTCTTGAAATTGTGTTCTTGGAAGGTTGCCCTCTTTTGAAATTTTTGGTCGATTTTCCACTCCAGAATTTTTTTAGAAAGCAGGTGTCTTTTACCGAACTGCAAGTTTGGTGAATATTTAGTGACCTTTAGCAATGGGTTTAAAGCTGCTGTTGTAGGAAGTGGCCTCAAGCAGGCAGCATATCTCCATTCCCATATCTGGGTACTAGGGCAGCAGTGCCTTTCTGGAAGTCGTGTTCCTAGTTTGTAAATTACATTGGAATGTGCATGGAGAAAGCCCCATAAGTTTATGTCTCATTATTTCTTCTTGGTTTTAAAATTTTTTTAAATTGGGGTAAAGCTTAGAATATTGTTTGTCCTAGGTGTACACAATCTGGTTCGTTTGTACATTATATATGTCTATTCAAGTACAGATACTCTTCTCATGTAAAATGTTACTGAGGGTTCTGCACACCTCCCTTGTTATATGCTTGGTCTTTTTGAGATATGTATATAATATGTGTTTGCATACATATAGTAACACTAATCTTAATTTATCCATTCCCCCCACCTTTCCTTTTAGATGAGCATAGTTTGTTTTCTAAGTCTGTGAGTGTCTTTCTCTGTGGAAATATGTTCCTTTGTGTCAGTTATTAGACAACGCCTATAAGTGATATCATAGAATATAGGTCTTTTGCTTTCCGACTTACCTCGTTTCGTGATTATCTCCAGACTCATTTGTGGTGCCTCAGAGAGCAGTGGTTCATTGTTTTCCATGGCTATTATTCCATTGTGTACATGGACCACTTCTTCTTTATCCATTTACTGGTTGTTGGACATTTTGATTGCTTCACTGTTTTGGCTATTGTGAATAAGGCTGCACTGCAGCTTTTGCGGCCTGTGTCTTCTCGATTCTTGTCTTCTCAAGTGAGAGATCCATTGGTGCGCCTGCTGGATTGAATGGTACCTCCATTTTTACTTTTAAACACAGCTCCTTTCTGTTCTCATTATTGGCTGTTACCCCTTTACGTCTCACCAGCAGGTAGAGGGTACACAGTTCCCTAAAACCCCTTCAGCATTTATTGTTTGTAGACTTTTTACTCATGGTCCGTCGACTGGTGTAAGTTGGAACTTTTTGTAGATTAGATTGCATGGGTCTAACACTCCCTGAGGTTGAGCTTTTATCCATTTTCCTTTTTTTTAAAAGAGCGTGAGTAAAACTTAACTCTTCATACTCTCTTCTTGAAACATTTGCCTGTTTTGAATTGTTTTGTCCATTCCTTCCTTCAGCACAATTTTTTAGGGCAGGTGTCCTTTACAGCCCTGAGTCCTTGGGAATGTTAAGTGACCATTAGCTGTGAGTTTAAAGCTGCTTTTGGAGGAAACGGCCACAAGGTGGCAGCATTTCCCCTTTACCATATTTGGTTACTAGGGAAACAGAGCCTTAATGGAAGTGGTGTTGTAGGTTGTAATTTAGAATGGAATGTGCCAGGGAAAAGCCCTTTAAGTTTATGTCTCATTACTTCTTGTTCATATTTGTAGTTTACTTTTTATTTTTTATCCCAGTAAATATGATTACAATGGTTTGTTTGTTCTATTTGTGCAAGATGTGGTTCTTTCACACATATACATGGAACTATTTTTCCTCGCATCCTTTTCCCATGTAGGTTATGACACAATGTTGAGTAGTCTTCTCCTGGTCTTCCGTACGTCTTTGGTGGTTATATATTTCACATGGTTTGTATATCTCTGTTAACCCCAATGTGGCAATGTATCCAATCCTCATCCCTTTCTATTTGGTGAACCATAAGTTTTTTAATGAATCTGTGATTGCCTTTCTCTGTGGAAATATCTTCACTGGTATCAATTTTTAAGTAACTCTTAAATATGATATGATAGGATATGTGTCTTTTGCTTTCTCACTTACTACACGTGGCGTGATTACGTCCAGATTCATCTATGGTGCTGCAAACGGCATTGTTTCATTTTTTTCACTAGCGAATATTCCATCTGTACATGGAGGAGTTCTTCTTTGTCCATCCATCTGTTGGTGGACTTTTCGGTTACTTCCATATCTTGGCTACTGTAATACTGTGCAGTGCAGATTTGCCTGCCTGTGTCTTTCCAATTCTCTCTTCTTAGGTTTTACATCGAGTAGTGGGCCTGCTGGATCATATAGTAGCTCAATGTTTACCTTTTAAGGCACCTGCATTCTGTTCTCATTCGTGGCCCTTTCCAAGTTACGTCCCCTTTGAAGTTGAGGGTATGCATTTCTCCACAACACCTTCAGCATTTATTGTTTGTAGTTTTCTTGCTGTTGGTTATTCTGACAAGTGTGAGCTGATACCTCTCTGTGGTTGAATTGGAATGTGCCACATAATCTGTTGAAATTGAGCTTTAATGCATGTCCTTTTCTATGTTTCAAGCTGTGGTTACCCCTACGTTCTTCAAAGTGTTCTCTTTAAGTATGTGTCACATTTTGAAATGTTTTGGCCTTTACCTCCCTTAAGACATTTTGAGGGCCTGTTTCATTTACAGTTCTGCAGTACTTGTTCCTATGAAGTGACCATTAGCACAGGCTTTAAAGCTGCTTTTGCAGGTAACTGCCAGAGGGCGGCAGCCTTTCTAGGTCCCCCACCCTGGTAACTAGGGAAAAGCCCTTGCGGCCTGTGGTGTTTCTCGGTTATAAATTAGAGTGGAGTGTGCCCGGACAAACCCACACAAGCTGATGTCTCCTTACTTTTGTTGGATTTTTACATTTAATTTTTATTTTTTATTGGAGTAATTTTCCACTGTGTACGTGGACCACTTCTACTTTGTGCATTCCTCGGTTGATGGACATTTTCATTGCTTCCAAGTGTTGGCTATGGTAAATATTGTTGGAGTGCAGGATTGCCAGCCTGTGACTTTTTGATTCTCATTTTCTCAGGTGATAGGCCCAGCAGTGGGTGTGATTGATTGACTGGTAGCACCATGTTTCCCTTTTCAAAGCACCTTCTTTGTGTTTTCATTAGTGGCTCTTACCACGTCCCCCTTAGAATCCAGGGTACGCATTTCTCCACAATCGCTTCAGCATTTATTGTTTGCAGCATTTATGCTAATGGCCCTTCTGGCTGCTGTGAGCTGATAGGTTTTTGTAATTTGGGTTTGCATGTCTTTGAAAATTCGTAAAACTCATCATTTTTCTCCACCGTTTTCTTTTCTGTTAAAAAAAAGGAAACAATTGGGAGTACAATAGAACTCTTGAAATTGTGTTCTTGGAAGGTTGCCCTCTTTTGAAATTTTTGGTCGATTTTCCACCCCAGAATTTTTTTAGAAAGCAGGTGTCTTTTAGCGAACTGCAAGTTTGGTGAATATTTAGTGACCTTTAGCAATGGGTTTAAATCTGCTGTTGTGGGAAGTGGCCTCAAGCAGGCAGCATATCTCCATTCCCATATCTGGGTACTAGGGCAGCAGAGCCTTTCTGGAAGTCGTGTTCCTAGTTTGTAAATTACATTGGAATGTGCATGGAGAAAGCCCCATAAGTTTATGTCTCATTATTTCTTCTTGGTTTTAAATTTTTTTTTAATTGGGGTAAAGCTTAGAATATTGTTTGTCCTAGGTGTACACAATCTGGTTCGTTTGTACATTATATATGTCTATTCAAGTACAGATCCTCTTCCCATGTAAAATGTTACTGAGGGTTCCGCAGACCTCCCTTGCTATATGGTTGGTCTTTTTGAGATATGTATATAATATGTGTTTGTATACATATAGTAACACTAATCTTAATTTATCCATTCCCCCCACCTTTCCTTTTAGATGAGCATAGTTTGTTTTCTAAGTCTGTGAGTGTCTTTCTCTGTGGAAATATGTTCCTTTGTGTCAGTTATTAGATAACGCCTATAAGTGATATCATAGAATATAGGTCTTTTGCTTTCCGACTTACCTCATGTTTTGTGATTATCTCCAGACTCATTTGTGGTGCCTCAGAGAGCAGTGGTTCATTGTTTTCCATGGCTATTATTCCATTGTGTACATGAACCACTTCTTCTTTATCCATTCACCTGTTGTTGGACATTTTGATTGCTCCACTGTCTTGGCTATTGTGAATAAGGCTGCACTGCAGCTTTTGCGGCCTGTGTCTTCTCGATTCTTGTCTTCTCAGGTGAGAGGTCCAATGGTGCGCCTGCTGCATTGAATGGTGCCTGCAGTTATACTTTTAAACACAGCTCCTTTCTGTTCTCATTATTGGCTGTTACCCCTTCACGTCTCACCAGCAGGTAGAGTGTACACAGTTCTCTAAAACCCCTTCAGCATTTATTGTTTGTTGACTTTTTGCTGATGGTAAGTCAACTGGTGTAAGTTGAAACTTTTTGTAGATTAGATTGCATGGGTCTAACACTCCCTGAGGTTGAGCTTTTATCCATTTTCCTTTTTTTTAAAAGAGCGTGAGTAAAACTTAACTCTTCATACTCTCTTCTTGAAACATTTGCCTGTTTTGAATTGTTTTGTCCATTCCTTCCTTCAGCACAATTTTTTAGGGCAGGTGTCCTTTACAGCCCTGAGTCCTTGGGAATGTTAAGTGACCATTAGCTGTGAGTTTAAAGCTGCTCTTGGAGGAAACGGCCACAAGGTGGCAGCATTTCCCCTTTACCATATTTGGTTACTAGGGAAACAGAGCCTTAATGGAAGTGGTGTTGTAGGTTGTAATTTAGAATGGAATGTGCCAGGGAAAAGCCCTTTAAGTTTATGTCTCATTACTTCTTGTTCATATTTGTAGTTTACTTTTTATTTTTTATCCCAGTAAATATGATTACAATGGTTTGTTTGTTCTATTTGTGCAAGATGTGGTTCTTTCACACATATACATGGAACTATTCTTCCTCGCATCCTTTTCCCATGTAGGTTATGACACAATGTTGAGTAGTCTTCTCCTGGTCTTCCGTACGTCTTTGGTGGTTATATATTTCACATGGTTTGTATATCTCTGTTAACCCCAATGTGGCAATGTATCCAATCCTCATCCCTTTCTATTTGGTGAACCATAAGTTTTTTAATGAATCTGTGATTGCCTTTCTCTGTGGAAATATCTTCATTGGTATCAATTTTTAAGTAACTCTTAAAAGTGATATGATAGGATATGTGTCTTTTGCTTTCTCACTTACTACACGTGGCGTGATTACGTCTAGACTCATCTATGGTGCTGCAAACGGCATTGTTTCATTTTTTTCACTAGCGAATATTCCATCTGTACATGGAGGAGTTCTTCTTTGTCCATCCATCTGTTGGTGGACTTTTCGGTTACTTCCATATCTTGGCTACTGTAATACTGTGCAGTGCAGATTTGCCTGCCTGTGTCTTTCCAATTCTCTCTTCTTAGGTTTTACGTCGAGGAGTGGGCCTGCTGGATCATATAGTAGCTCAATGTTTACCTTTTAAGGCACCTGCATTCTGTTCTCATTCGTGGCCCTTTCCAAGTTACGTCCCCTTTGAAGTTGAGGGTATGCATTTCTCCACAACACCTTCAGCATTTAGTGTTTGTAGTTTTCTTGCTGATGGTTATTCTGACAAGTGTGAGCTGATACCTCTCTGTGGTTGAATTCGAATGTGCCACATAATCTGTTGAAATTGAGCTTTAAGGCATGTCCTTTTCTATTTTTCAAGCTGTGATTACCCCTTAGTTCTTCAAAGTGTTCTCTTTAAGTATGTGTCATATTTTGAAATGTTTTGGCCTTTACCTCCCTCAAGACATTTTGAGGGCCTGTTTCATTTACAGTTCTGCAGTACTTGTTCCTATGAAGTGACCATTAGCACAGGCTTTAAAGCTGCTTTTGCAGGTAACTGCCAGAGGGCAGCAGCCTTTCTAGGTCCCCCACCCTGGTAACTAGGGAAAAGCCCTTGCGGCCTGTGGTGTTTCTCGGTTATAAATTAGAGTGGAGTGTGCCCGGACAAACCCACACAAGCTGATGTCTCCTTACTTTTGTTGGATTTTTACATTTAATTTTTATTTTTTATTGGAGTAAGTTTCCACTGTGTACGTGGACCACTTCTACTTTGTGCATTCCTCGGTTGATGGACATTTTCATTGCTTCCAAGTGTTGGCTATGGTAAATATTGTTGGAGTGCAGGATTGCCAGCCTGTGACTTTTCGATTCTCATTTTCTCAGGTGATAGGCCCAGCAGTGGGTGTGATTGATTGACTGGTAGCACCGTGTTTCCCTTTTCAAAGCACCTTCTTTGTGTTTTCATTAGTGGCTCTTACCACGTCCCCCTTAGAATCCAGGGTACGCATTTCTCCACAATCGCTTCAGCATTTATTGTTTGCAGCATTTATGCTAATGGCCCTTCTGGCTGCTGTGAGCTGATAGGTTTTTGTAATTTGGGTTTGCATGTCTTTGAAAATTCGTAAAACTCATCATTTTTCTCCACCGTTTTCTTTTCTGTTAAAAAAAAGGAAACAATTGGGAGTACAATAGAACTCTTGAAATTGTGTTCTTGGAAGGTTGCCCTCTTTTGAAATTTTTGGTCGATTTTCCACCCC